>NC_064408.1:117797500-118435000 GCF_023375975.1 Astyanax mexicanus
TGCGTATACGCCTCTCTAACAATCAGCACTACAAAGCAGCCTGGCCTACATGCATTTGTAGGCCACATTAACAGCCTGCCTCAGCAAACGAGTGATGCAACGTAACGAAACTACAGTACCACACTGAGGTGCACAGGTGCATCATTTATTCATCATATCCCCCCCCCACACACACACACACACACACACACACACACACACACACACACACACACACACACAATGTCCTCCAACAGCTCACTGTCTCACAGATATTCAGCAACTACTGTGTGTTTCTGAACCAGTTTCTCTGATTTTGCTGTTTATAGGTATATGTTTGAGTAAAATGAACGTTGTTGTTTTACTCTATAAACTACAAACTAGGAGTGGGCAATATTATATCGTATACAATATATCGTGACACAGAAATATCGTGATATTAAAAATCCATATTGTGATAATAGGGCTGTTCTGTCTTAAAAAATAGTCTATTATTATTTACTGTGAAGCTTTAGGTGTATTTATTGTATAATTGTTTTAGTTTGCAGTTTATATGCATGCACTAAATATTCTGCAATATTTTTGTTGCATTATATTATTTTATGCTATATTATTTATTTTGCCACATTATGATTATGCTGTTATACTCATACAATATTCCTGAAATGAATTAATTATTTTTCTGTTTTCCTATTTCACCAAGTATATCGTTATTGCAAATATACCCTGAAATATCGTGATATTACTTTAAAACCATATCGCCCTCCCCTACTACAGACATTTCTCAAATTCCTAATAAAAATATTGACATTTAGATTAGATTTATTTGCATAAAATGAGAAACGGCTAAAATAAAAAAAAATAAAAAATAAAAAAAAAAAGATGCAGAGCTTTCAGACCTCAAATAACACAAAGAATTCATATTCATAAAGTTTTCAGAGTTCAGAAATCAATATTTGGTGGAATAACCCTGTTCTTTTGCATCTTGGCATGTTCTTCTCGACAAGTCTTACACACTGCTTTTGGATAACTTTGTGCTGCTTTACTCTTGGTGCAAAAATTCAAGCAGTTCAGCTTGGTTTGATGGCTTGTGATCAGGTTTTTTTAATTTGGTAAAAACAAAGAAACTCAACATTTTTAAGTGCTCTCATTTCTTTTTCCAGAGCATTTGTATAAAATTTTACTGTACAAAATTTCAATGTTGATAAATTCAATCAAATTCAATTAAAACTATTAAAAGATTTAATTAGAAGTATTGTTTATTTAAAGATTATTTTATTATATTATAATTATAATTATAAAATCTGTTTTATCTTTTGGCAAATTCAGTTTTATTTTATTCTGTTCTCGTTTATCTTTTTTTTTGCGAAACATTTTGGATTGTAAGGTTAACATTTGTTAAAGAAAATAAATGTTATTAAATAATACCAAATGGCAACATTTTATATATTGAAACTTCTGAAAAACAAAAACATAAATGTAAGCTGTGTGATACACAGTAGAAACTCTAATCTCTACTCTTAGATTTGACTAATACTCAGTGGTGATGACTTCTGAGGGAAGTCTGCCCCCTGCTGGTAACAGCACACATTCCTCGTAATTTACAGTGAATTCAGCTGCCAAACTTCATTACATTCCTTAATATTCAGGAAAAAAACATGTAACAAGAGAAGCAAAATCGCTTTTGGAACATCTGTGCACATATAAATAATACACGTGTATACATGTATACATGCTACTCTACTTTAAATTCTACTTTGTCATTACGTGGCTTTACTTTAAGTATAATAATTTTCTTCATTTCCCTGGGTACTACTTTTTTTTTTTTTTTTTTTTTGCTGTTTTAAACAAAAGAAAAATTCACACTGTTCTCTTTTCCCATTATATATCTACTAGAGACTGATTATATCTGTCCAGTATTATTTATTTTACTTTAATCCTGGATATATAGACATCTCAGTTGGGGGAGTTCCATATCAATACTACATTTTAGCAATAATGCAATAGTGTATTCTTGAAATATATATATTTTTATTGTTTATCATCACCAAGAATTTCGTTATTTATGGTATTATGAAAATACCATAAAATATTGTAATATTATTTTAGGGCCACATCACCCACCCCTAGTTTGGAAAAAAACTTTTTTTTTTAAATAACACTCCAGTAGATACAGATACAGTATTTTAGTACTTAAGTACAGTAGTGAAGTAAAAATAATATTCCAGTGGATACAGATACAGCATTTTAGTACTTAAGTACAGTAGTGAAGTAAAATAATACTCCAGTAGATACAGACACAGTATTTTAGCACTTAAATACAGTAGTGAAGTAAAAATAATACTCCAGTAGATACAGATACAGCATTTTATTCCTTAAGTACAGTAATGAAGTATAAATAATACTCCATTAGATACAGATACAGTATTTTATTCCTTAAGTACAGTGTACAGTACAGTAGTGACGAAGTACTATTTCCTTATTATACTATACTATACATCTTATGATATATAGTGCCAGAAATAATAGCAAAACATGATTCTATTTTAATCCACCAACATATTGACTACAATGTAGCATAATAATGCCCTTTTATAAAGTAGTTGAATATTGGCAGAATTTCTTTATATATTAAATATTTAAAATAAAATAGCCACCTAAACACAACAGAGAAACATAGATATCAGCTAAAATTAATTTATTGTAGGATAAAATCGATCATTTAAAGGCCTGGGAGGTCATAATGTTTTGTCTCACTGGAGTATTGTCTAAACTAAGTAAAATACAGATCTAAAGAAATGTATATTTTAGAGAAAACACTTTCTAACGGTCATTTAACCTAAACAAACGCCTCGATAAAAAGCTGAAAAGTGAAGAAATGCTTTTTAAAACAGCTGGAAAGCACAAATTTAGATGAAAATACAATGAAAAACGGGCTTATTAGAGGGCCTAGACCTAAATCACAAAAATATTAAAGTTATAAGGTACTTTTTTGTAATTTAAGTCACTACTGTGGACATAAAACGTGTATTTTACCATAAAATGGCTTATTTATGATATAAGTTAGCTAGCTAGCATTTCCACGCTGCTTTTTGGAATTGTCCGTTCTACCTTAAAAAGGGTGGCAGTTACATTATGGAGCCAGAGGCGCCATAATGCAACTGCAGTCCCATTTAAGGTGGAACGGACAATTCCAACGTGATGATCACTTATTTGAGCATTTCCAGCCCAAAAACTCGCGTTTTTAACCTTTTAATCACCAAATTTCCCCCACGGAAATATTAGTAATGAACTAGTAAAGATCCAACACTCACCAGTCCATCTATCTGGATCCGTTTAACCTGGGAATCCAGAGATAGCGTAGCCACCGGTGCTGCTGCTGTTTCCTTGCGCGCCGCCATTGTAGCGAGGGAGAGAGAAAGGAGGGGGAGACCAGGCCGTTTCCTGTAGTGGAGAAAAGCTCCGGGCGTGTCCCAAACGCATAACTCAAGGCCTTACCCTACTTCCTCCGGAGTGCACTATCAGAGTATTAGGACAAGCCCCCTAGCTGTAGTGTAGGTGTGGAAAAAAATCATTTTTTAAATGATTTTGTTATATTTTTTAGGTTATTTTTATTTGTTAACAATAACGGATTAATTAATCCTATATGTAATATATTAGTTTTATTATTTACATAATTTAACTAATTTTAAAATAAGAGCATAGTTAAAGAAATTGAATAAAGAAAAAAAATATGAATAATTTAGTTCAAGTCTTTGAATGGTTAATTACCCAATAAATACTTTCTAAAAGTGTTTTTTTTTTTTTTTGCAGAACAAAAAAAGCTGAATCTTTTTGATGTTTATTTTGAAAATTTTATTTGTGTTTTATTTGTTAACGATAACTGATTAATCAATCCTATATGTAGTATATAGTTTTTGTTTTACTTTTTTAATATTATTATTTACATAATTCAAGGAATTGTTCAATAAGAAAATAAATAAGAAAATGAATAAAAAACAAATTGTGAAGAATTTACTTTAAATTATTTTTTCCTGAATATATAAAACATGTTAGAATGGTTAATTACCCAAAGAATACTTTCTAAGTTTTTTTCTTTGTTATGTTTATTTTGTTCTATTTTTAAGTTGTAATTTGTTAAAAATAACTTTATATTTTCATTTAAATAACTGAAGAATTATGTAAATTAAGAAAATAGGCCAAATGCCTTTAAACAAACCTCTTAAAATCCATAGATTAAAAATATCATACAAATGTCTTAGAACGGTGAATTACCCTTTTTTTTAAGTTGCTGCTTTGTGTTATTTTTTTCGTTTACAATAATTAAGTTAATGTTTTATTTTATTATTTACATAATTAACATAAGTCAAGGAATGTAAGTGCATTCTTTATGAACGTGTCTTTATAAATATAATAATCGGCAATAATAAAAAAAAACTTAACAGCAGTTTCAAGGGATTTGATTTTTGATTCAAAGAAACATATATGACAAAAAAAATCTAATACAGAAATGAATCCTTTTCAAACGTTATAATTCAGAAATTTAACATAAAAATGTAATTAGGGAAAGGCTGCCTTTAAACAAACGTCTTGAAATACAGAAAGAAAATTATTTTTCCTGATTATATAAAAAGTCCTGAATGGTTAATTACCCAAAATATATTTTCTTAAAGTTTTTTTTGCCAATCAAAAAAGTGTGATCTTTATGAGATTTTTTTTTATTTTCATTCAAATAACTTAGGAAATTATGTAAATTATTTAAAAAATAAGAAAAAAGGCCAGATGCTTTAAAAACACACCTTGAAATCCACAGATTTCTTTTCTGAAATAGAATATATCATAAAACATCTTAGAATGATTAACTGTCCAAAGAATCCTTTTTTATTTTAAATTGTTGCCTTATGTGTTTTTTTTATTTTATTTATTTATTTATAATTCAGGGAGTTTAGGTGCATTATTTAAGAATGTTACTTTATGAATATAATACTCTGCAATAAGAATAAAAAAAAAACTTAACAGAAAAAAATATATGTGACTAAAGTAAAAACAGAAATTCAGATTCAAATTTCTAATTCAGAAAGTTATAACTCATAAATCAAGGAATTGTAAAACAATTTAATTAAGGAAACAATTAAGGGAACTTCTTGAATGTCAGAAAGAAAATGTTCCACAGAATTAAAATTGTTTTTTTTCTTGAGTAGAATATATAATTTAAATCTTAGAATGGTTAATCACCCCAAACATACTTGCTCGAAAAATCTAATTTGGTTCTAAAAATTTGAATCTTTTTTTTTTTCTATTTTATTCAGGCCATAGAATTCAACCTTTCAGTTAACAGCTGTGCTGAACTTGTCAATAGTTAATTACTTGAATTTCTTGTGTTTGAGAGCATCAGTTGTAAAGTAGTGAAGAGGTAGAGTTACAGGTACACAGTGAACAGCGAATATTTGAGTAATGTTCTAATAAATATTATGAGAAGCAAAAACTACTTAATTAAGTAAAGAAAAATACTTTAAGAAATAAAGGTCAATCACAAAGGTTAATGACAAAACTGACTCTCATCAGGAGCACTCCAGGGACGGAAGAGCAAGGGTTTCCTCTGCTGTACAGGATAAGTTCATCAGAGTTACCAGCCTCAGAAACCACAAGTTAACAGTTTCCCAGATAAGAGCTTAGCTAAATGCTTCTTCACAGAGTATTTTGGTTTGTTTAACTCTTTAAAGTTACTACATGATTCCTTATGTGTTCCTTCTAAATCTGGATCACTTCAGTATTCATTTATTACAGTGTAGGAAAAACAATACATTGTGTCCAAACCATTGATTGGTACTGTACAGCTTGACCGTATCGAGATTTAATCCTGATACTTCATACACATGAAGTGTCCAGTTGTAACTAATGCATTATGTTCACTTACAGAGTCAGAAAGTACAGTGGGAGACCTTAAAGTTTAATTAAAAGTTACTATAAAACAGAGTCCATCATGTAAACATTACAGAGGCAAGGACATGATAACATTTCAGGTTAAATTTTGTATTGTGTTAAAGGAAGTTTGAGGTGTGGAACAGAGTTGAACAAAACGTAATGCTATTAAAACCATCATGAAATCCAGGAACACCAGCTGAAAATAAAAAAGCAAATTAAGAAAATATTAAACCTGCTTTAAAGGATATCCATGTTGTAATTAAGTGCATAGAATTCCCAGGTTCTGTCATTTTAATAATCCTTTAATAACCATCATCATTAAAAGAGAGATACAAAATGTTGAGCTTCTGCATCATTCAAATACACCAGAACTTCCAAAAATAAACCTTTATATCATGTCAAATGTGACATTATCAAAAAGGTAAAAATGTATACATCTATTCTACTTGCTTTTCAACTGTAAAACCTAATCGGGTAAAACCAAAGATGATAAAAACAACAGTCTGCGGGACGAAGAAGTGAGGTTCGTAAAATTCAACTGAGCTTACAAGGGGTACAAAAGGGGGACCAACATGCAAACCTTCCTGCTATACAGAGGACAATCTCTGCATGATCAAACAGATCTTGATTCAAATGCATAAAAATTGGTCCGAAACGAGCTGAAAATAGGTACAAAAAAAAAAAAAAAAAAAAAAAAAAAAACTGAACAGTAAAAAGTGTTAAATACAACTTCTAAAAAGAGAGTAACATGCATCTATACAAGGTGGAACCGCGGTCCCGGCGTGGCGATGATGTCGCTGTAGGGCTCAGACTGGGACAGCTCCACGGCTTGCTGTTTCTTCAGGACCAGGAAACTGTAGAACTTGGCGGCGGCTTGTTTCTTGTTGTTGTTCTTGCACAGCTCCAGCAGGCTGATGGACTGGGCTCCGGTCTTCGCCACCACACGCTGCAAAAAACAAAAAACGGTCAGTCAGATTTACATAATCTATTAAAAAGCTATATTTTTAAAAATTCGTCATTCAGTACAGTAACACAGAGACACCCAGTCCCACAATGAGAAGTGTGTGTTAAGGCCTCGGCATACTTCATGCGGAGACGGCGTTTGTGTGAAAACGAACAGCCGCGGACGTCGCACAGGGGCTTCGCTTACCGTGTGTCGTGCACATGGAAGCTGGGTGAACTCCACGGCCGAAAACACAACGCGACAACGCCTGTGATTGGTAGTTAAAGAGGTGTGCCAAGAAAACAAACATGGACGATTTTGAAGAGAGGCTCGCTGAGCAGTTACACAGTTACCGTCACCTTTATGATTCTTCATTAAAAGATACATACCGGAGCTTGTCTAGACAGAGCGCGATGGATGATCGTTTTCCGGTAGTCATTAAAAACTTAACTTTATTAATATCTCAGCACCACCTGCGGTTGTGGAGCATACGAGAAAGGCAAAGCGAAGCCGCAGAAAGTATGCCAGCTCTAAAGCTCGAGAAAGCTTTTTACAATCCAAATGCTGGATTCACAAAAAAATTTAAATAAAAAATAAAATATTAAACCTAAAGCAAATACAAAAGCTCAAGTATTCAAGACTATGATATTTTTCTAATAAAAGAAGATGAGCTATATATATATATATATATATATATATATATATATATATATATATATAAAAAAGGATAAATAAAATAGGTGTGGCATAGGAAAGACATTTTCCTTATGTAGAAACTACAAGTACTTGATTTCTAGTTATTCAGCTATTTAAACAGACACTCAATGCAAAGTTTAAAAACACTTAAAAAAAATTTAAACATATTTTTCATATTATGAGAGTTCTGAGGAAAGTCTGAATCTGAAACAATTCAGCACGTCAAAGATTAATTTTAAATGGTGATCAATCTTTTCAGTGCTTCCTGTCCACTTTTGCTCTTTTTTTCCATTTCTCTCCTTTTTCTGATAAAAGTACTCACTGTTGCTTATCAGCCTTTCACCTGTAGTTTGTCTAACATTTCCTTTAACCCCTGGATTTTGTGTTACTCATCATAAATGCTACAGATCAGCTGTTCTGACCTGTCTTTATGCTTATTTGTTTGGTCTGTTCCCATGACAAGAGCTCCGATTGGTCACTCATTTAACAGGTGTAAAATGCAGAAAACAGAGAGAGCTCTCAAACACTTAAAAAAAATAAATAAAATAAAATAAATCTGATGTTTGTCACAATATCACAGCAGTACTGTTTGTTGTAGCATACCTGAAGCCCATGCAGCATCTGCTGGGTTCTCTTGTTCCATCTTCTCTCTTCTTGGTCCTGGTCTCCTTGACCCTCTCCTTCCTGTTTAAACAGAAGAAGAAAACATGATCATTAAACAGCTCAAGACTTGCAGGACAAATAGACTATATATACACAGTTTTTATTTAACATGTCTCTCTTCCATTCAATAAAGTCACTGAAACAACTAAACTACTGAAACAAGTGAAAGTCATTTCTCTAAATGTTCCGTCTATCAGATCACTGAAGAAAGTTCTCACCTCCTCCTCCTCTTCGCTGTCGTCCTTGTCTTTGCTCTTCTCTCCCAGCAGGTCCAGCTCAGGGACGAGTCTGGAGAGGTTGGTGGTGTCCTCGGGTGGCAGATCCACCTGTGGCATATCAAGCTGCTGGGACAGCACTGACTGCTCCATTGGCTGCAGAGACTGATCGAGGATGCCCATTGGCTGAAGAGCAAAGACAGAAATAAAGAAATTGTTATAGTACTAAGAATACAAGCTTGAGAAAGTAAAAAAGCCTATGGGCCAGCCTTTGGAACCACATGCACTTGATTTGACCTCTGTATGCAAATTTCAACCTTGTATTATATTAGTTATATATTTATAAATTTATAAATCTGAATTCATATATATATATATATATATATATATATATATATATATATATATATATATATATATATATATATATATAAAAGAAGAGAGAGAGAATTAAAACTTTTGTTGAACATTTTGGATGTTTTTCCTTGGTTGTCAGTAAACATTCAACATTAAAACATTCAGCAACGCATAATACATTTACCTAAGAAGTGCTTCTTAAGTCACACAGAAGTGAAATTTACAGAGAGAAGTACAGCCAGTCTTTAGGTAAACAAATACTGAAGCTAAATTCCATAACTTTTTCAGATTTTTCATGACTGTACAAACCCAGTCTTAAAATAACACATAAATTACACATTTAGTAAAAGTAAGCAGTATAATTTTGTATGTGGGTGCAACACAAAGAAAAATATCTGCCAATAAATGTTATCTGTCTAAGGTACTGTCAGATACTAAAATGTGACTTGTAACAAATAAACTTTTTTTATCAGCCAGTATTCTGTCAACCAAATTAAATTACGTGTTGTTTTAAGTGTTTCCCTGCTTGGAACTTATTTTAAAAAAAAACAGGCAGGTTTAAGCAAGAGAAGCTGTGAAGTACTAAGAAACATGCAGACACCTGCAATAATCCAAAAATCTAAGCCTATATAATAGAGACAACAGGCTCAAGGAGAAGCAGCTGGCACAAGCAGACTCACCGGCAGAGCGGCTTCGGCCTCCTGGGACTTGCGCTTGACTCCCCGCTGCCTGGAAGGAGGAGGCATCAGAGTCTCGTCCAGAGCCGTTCTGCTGCCCTCGATTGATGAAACCTGCAGCATGCTGGGCTCCTCCACAATGGTCTGATCTACAGCACACAAAACAAACAAGGACAATTTATTCTCAGCTGTGTTTTAAACCAGAAAGGGCAAAACATTTAGGGGTGTTTTCACAACGACACTTTTGAGTCAGGTTAGTTTGGACTCAATTTCACTGTTGATTGTATTTATTTGGGTCACAGTGCAAAAACTGTGATCGCACTAGGATGTGAACACAAGTACAACCACGAGGTTGGGACTCTTGGTCAGTAGAGGTGTGCCAAAAAATCGATTCACATAAGAATCTTGATTCTCATTTACTACGATTCAGAATCGATTTAAAATGTCCCAAAATCGATTCTGAGGGGCGGGTTTTAGACTGATTTTGGGCTGGGTATTTTTGTTGGACCTGGCAACCCTGGGGATAGCGCTTGTCCCTTCAAACGGAGATCTTCCAGACACACACAGAGCGTAGGTGTTTGAGAATCACCGGTAAGATGGCAGAACAAGCATTATATTACCTTAGATTAATGTGTAGTTTTAATGTTTTATGGCAGAATGCTTCATAACAAGCATAAAAAAGATCGCTAGTAGTTAGTTTCAGTAACTGTTAGCTAGCTAACTAGCTAACTTTCCAGTTCCACCTTAAATAACGCTACAGGTGGCAGCGGGCTGCAGCATTTAAGGCGGAACGGAAAAATACAATAAGCTAATCAGAGCTAATTTCAGCTCCTCATCACAGAGGAATTAAGGAATGGACAATATGAATTAATTTCTCCACCTCCTGCCCCCTTTCTGAAGAAATACAACGACCTTAAATTAACTAGTTAATCAGCAGCTGCTCCTGAACTTTAGCGCTCCAGTGCTATCATCACATCAGCCCAGCAGCGTCACCTACACACCACCGCTAGTAGCCTGGTAATAAATCAGTGTTATTTATTATTTATTTATTGTTCATTAACGTCATTGTGATATCCCAGTGATTCCTCTGTCACTGAGGACCCACATTCCTGCACATTTTATTGTTTTTGTAACACATTACCTGCTTCAGGACCAGTGTATATTTTGGAGGCTTTTTTCAATAAGATTCATAAGCCAGAAGCAGAAATTTTTATAAATCAAATCGTTTTGAATCAAAAATCGATTTTGAATCGAATCGTGGCCCCCAAAATCGGAATCGAATCGAATCGTGAGATAGTAAACGATTCCCACCCCTATTGGTCAGGTCTCAAACAAATTCTGGAGCAGTTAGTCATGTTAAACAGCACATAATTCACACTAGTGGGGGGACATATTTGGGTGGCACAGTCAGTGGTTAGCATGTTTGCCTCCCAGCACTGGGGTTTTGGGTTCAAGTCCCTTTCTAGGTAGAGTTCCTGTGTGTGTGCGTGTGTGTGTGTGTGTGTGTGTGTGTGTGTGTGTGTGTGTGTGTGTGTGTATATATATGAACAGCTTGAAAAATTTAATACTGAATGAAACCAAAGGACATTTTAAACAAGTACAATGATCTGCAAGAGAGATGAAACTAATGTTTTGTGCAAAAAAAGAGAATTAAAACATTTGTTGAACATTTAGGATGTTTTTCCTTGGTTGTCAGCAATTTAACCATTTTTACACCACCACTGAATAAATTAAACAGTCCAAGTATATTTTTGCATTGCTTATCAAAGACAAATCAACTGCAAAACTACAATTTAAACCTTTAACATTTTAACAAAGCATAATACATTTACCTCAGCGGTGCTTCTTAAGTAACACAGAAGTGAAATTTACAGAGAGAAATACAGCCAGCAATTTACTGGACACAGTAAATTGCCCAGAATAATTGAATAAACTGATCTGGTGTGTATGTATAAAGTGTGTGGTATGTATGTAAGCTTGTGTGTGTGTAAATGTGTGTATGACAGTGCCCAGGTATTAACTGGCACTCTGTCCTGGGTAATGCTTTAGTGCCCGATTCAGTCCTCCAGGTGAACGGGGTTGTTTCCGGTTGAGAGTACGCTGTGCGCTATTGGCTGCTGCTTCTCACCGGTGTGTGGATGAGTGCTGAGTATGAATGGTTGTGTGCAAAAACGTGTAAATTGTAAAGCGTCCTTGGGTTTCTAGAAAGGCGCTATATGTATTAATAGTGTAACTTCATATAAGGTGCATCAGATTATAAATTAACACCATCATTAAACATCTATTTCCCGGTCTATTTATATGCATTAGGCACATTATGCCACACTAGTAAGAATGCATACGTAAAGAGAACTAACCGTGGTTAGCAAGCGCATAGCATCTGACAGCATTTGGAAACAACTTACCGATAACATCACTCCTCTGTGTGATCTGCTCTTCACGAGGAACCTCAGGATTCTCAAGCTCCTTCAGGAACTCCTCCAGGCTGTCGGCCTCGCCACCCTTCCTTCTCTTCCTCAGCTCGTCTGGTACCAGCGGGGTCAGGCAGCGTGTGAACATCTGCCAAATACAACCACATTTTATTAATAACTGCACAAATATCTATCTTTAAACTCATGTTAAATCAAGCCTGGGAAAAACATGACTATTTTAACAGATATCACTGAAATTGCCAACAAATTAACCTACAAACACCCTGATACAGATAAGACGCAGACACCTTAAATGCACCACTGAGCTAGACTAAGCACAACGCTGCTGATGGTTGGCGGCCGTACCTTAAGCATTCTGCTGTTCCAGAGAGGCTGTGCAGGCAGAGAGAAGAGCTTCTCCACTCCTCCAGTCTCCTTCCACATCATCAGCTTCTTAGTGGGCGGAGCCAGATCCAGCGTGGTGACAATATCGGAGTAGTCGCTCAGCTGAGCGCGGATGGTCTTGCTGTCGAGTTCCTTCAGGCTGTCCACAATCAGCTTCCTCTTCCTCTTAGCCTTCGTCTCTTTTACTGTATTTAATAACAGAACCATCATTAATCATGATACAGAAGTTAGGATTCAATATCTTACAATATACTGGCATAAGACGTACTTTTACTCAGGTCTGGGTATCTTGTGCTTTATACAAGAGTTCTATCAAAAAAGTGACTTAAGTAAACGTTTAAGTGTTCTTTACACTCCACACTTAAGTAGAAGTGCTACAGTATTTAACACTATCAGTAGTCAAGTATCGTGAGTAGTTCATTGTAAAATGTAGTACTGAAAGTAACAGTACTGTTACTGTAGTAAAAATAATACTCCAATGGATATGGATACATCATTTTAGTACGTAGGTAGAGTAGTGTAGTAAAAATAACACTCCAGTAGATACAGATACAGCATTTTTAGTAATTAAGTACAGTAGTGGAGTAAACCTAATATTCCAGTAGAGTCTAGATACAGTATTTTAGTACTTAAGTACAGTAGTGAGGTAAACATAATACTCCAGTAGATACAGATCAACATTTTTAGTACTTAAGTACAGTAATGGAGTACAAAATAATTCTCCAGTAGATACATATACAGACACAGCATTTAGTACTATATCTACATCTCTTGACTTACACAGGAAGCAAGACAATATACATTTTTATTAAGCAGCAGTTACATATAATTGTTTAACAATATTTAATCTAAAACTCAAAGGATGGATTTCCTTACCAGTGATGTCAATGGGCTCCAGGGCAAAAGCCTCCTCCTCATTAGGCACCAGCGTGGTCTGTTCGGTCTGGTCTGTGGTGTTGGGTAGAGGCTCCACAGGGCCAGAATCAGGACTGTCTGGAGCACCGGCTGCTGATAACGCAAACACAATAAAAAACAAAATAAGATATACACAACTGATGTTCAACAGGAAAAAAATTGGACAAAGCTAACAAATTGCTTACGGGAAAAGTTATCAAAGTCGTCGTCATCATCTCCGTGGTCTGGGGGCATCATAACGCTGTCAGTGATGGCTGGAGGATCATCAAATATTCCTCCACCACCATCGCTGCTCAAAAGTTTGTCCACTAAAAAGAGAGCAAACAATTCCCATAAAAAATACATTTCAAAAACTAAAGAAAATCAAACATTTAGCTGCAACTTCCCATTAAAACTGCGTCCAAAATCCTTACCAAGTATTCCACCATCACTGTTCTCCAGGTTGTTTTCACCAAAGTCATCATAGTCAAGGTTGGTTGACTTATCAGGAAGGTGGGCAGGACCAGGTTCTGCTTCCAGCAAAAGGTTGGAGGCAGATGACCCGTGAATGATGTCCACCTCGAAGGCACTTTCCTCCCTCATGATCTCCCGATCATCCATGCCGAAGTCACCTGAAATCAACATGAAAACATGAAAGTTCACAAAAACTCAACAGAAATCAAGTGAATCTGCCTCAGTAATTTCTCTTTTACTAGATAATGAACTTCAATCTTACCAAAGTCATTGTCTGCCATGATGCTGAGGTTGCCCACTTCTTCTCTCATGGTGATCTCCTCCACTCGGCTCTGGTTCAGAGTGAACTGTTGTGCTACATCTATGTCACTGGAAAAGATCAAGAGTAGAATTATTTTAGTACAAGATTTAGTCATCAGAACTTACTTAGAAATATTACACAACTCTAAACAGCATATAAATCAATCTGCCGGTCTGTGAGGGAAAGATTTTAATCCTGCTCTGGCTAGAATTTGCATCTCTCCCTAAAAATGTACAGTATTTGCCCTGCTACTAACTGCAAAGTAGACATTTCAGCCCAGACTTGCCTGAAGTCCGACATACTCCATTTTCCTCTGAAATAATATTGTTACTGGACATAAAGAAACTTGAATTTTACAGTTATTTAGGCTGCTTATTTTTAATAAATCTGAAGCACAAGTAAAATTATCAGGTTTATTTCAGCAGAGTATGCTTTGCTGTAGACACTACAGTAAAACCGGTGTGCATTTTTCACATGCCACCATACCGCCAAAGAAGCAGTACAGCTCAACAGCTAACGATAGCCAGTTAGTATGACAAGCTAACACATCAGAGTGACCGTAGCTCAGCTCTGTGGAGTCGAGCGCTCTGTCCTGCCTGGAGAGAAACGAGAACAGTACTTTATCTGAGGAGCGCTTGCTGCTGTTCCTCGCTGCATGAGTGTTTTTATCAGCATAAAATAGAAAACTAACAAATAGTGTAACGTTGTGGGAACAAGCAAACCTAATACTAATCAAAGCCTTAATAAAGCCTTAGTGTTTTACACTATATGTACTTCTAACAGTTCAGTAAGTCACAAACCTATATTAAAGCCCAGTCATGCAGGAAAAATTTAATAAAATGATAAAAAATACTGTGATATACTGTGAAATAATTTTTTTGTCATACCACCCAGCACTAATGCTGAATTGACTAAGCAACCTGTGAGAAGGCCAAACTTACTCAAGATCTGGAAGGGGCTGATCAAAGTCATGGAACTCCTCTGGCAAGGTGATGGCATTGTAGGCAGCCTCCCGATTGTCTTCGGGAAGATCCACAACACCTGAAAAGCACAAACCATTCAAAACTCATTGCCTGAATCACCTTTTAGCACAGACAGACAAATGTGCAAATGTAAACTACAGTCATTCTAAAGACAATATGAGTCTATTATTACCTGGTCGGAAAGCCATTTTGATCTTAATGAAGGCTTCGTTACAGTCAGCGAGCAGGTACTTGGCTTTCCTGTGGTAGATTCTCACCACACCCAGGAGAAGATGACCAGACGTACGCAAAGCCATTTTCACCTACAGACATAACCAGATTAGTTAGTATTAGTAAGATATTACCAGCAATCCAGTCAAGAATTAAAGTACAATAGTTCTTCTACAACAACTGGACTGAGACTTTACTAACGCTACAGCCATTTAAATACAGCCAATTCTAGGCAGCATCTCCCTTCAGTCATTAGGAGAATGTTGTAGACAAAAGGCCAAACGGCTTTTAAGGCTATTTACAAAATATCAGAAGTGTCAGATAAGGTATAAACAAACATGCCTTTGGTGAAATGATGCTCTCCACACTGCTCTCCAAGTTGCACTCGAAGACATGGGCTTTGGTCAGCTTCTTGTCCCAGTGGGCCGCTAGCCAAATCTTGGCCAACGGCCCACGTTTGCTGAGGACGAAGTGGGCGTAAAACATGGCCCCTGATCTCACTCAAACACCAAGGGACAGCTACACCTGTGGAACACAGAGAGACAGATATAACACACATAAATAACTGACCTACATAATCTTCTATACTAATATCCCTATAGCCAATACATGGCATTAGTCCATGTACATAGTCCATTAGGTTTTGGTTCATCTGCTCCAGAGATAACTATTCTTTTGGCAAAAATTTGTCTATCATAAAAATACCCTAAAATAGTGTGTATTGTTATTTTAAGAACAGCATTTGTTAATAAAGAATCAACATAACTGGAAAACAGTGTTTGATAAAGACAGCAAACAACAGTATTTGTATTTAAGTGCATTCACAAAGTTATAGGAATTAAATTTCATTTGCAATATTGACATAAAGTGGGATTCATGGATGTGGGAATTGTGGGCCCATATTACAAATATATGTTTCTGCAGACGACACACCATGATATAACTTTAGAAATAAATCTAACATTTATACACACCATACATGTTAAGCTTCCAACTAGTTGCATACAAACAATAAAATAAAAGGTGCCTCCTGAGAAATTTGTTTTGACATATTTGGTTTCACCTTTATTTAGCTAACTGTACACAAACTGCTCACAGCTTTAAACCCTCTAAAAGGTTAAATAAAACAACACATTTACTGAAACAAATAAAATAAATTAAAATTAGTTTAACTTCAATTCATTTAAGGTAGAGGAGCCAGTGTCGGCCCTGTTGTAGTAAAGTATTGTGATGGGCATCATAATATGGTGTTTTTCAGTGGACAATAATGTCAGCAAATATCATAGAAATATTTAGATATTGCCCTATATGATTTTTCTTTAAAAATATAAATAACTGATATCAGACTTGTATCATTGTGCATTCCTAATTACAAACATTAGAAAATAACTCATAACTATTTAAAATATTACATTTTGTGAAAGTAGACCAAGTGTGAGCAACATTTCACATCATTTACTTAACATAACATACATAATTAATATTAAACTATAACTTTTAAAAACATACAGCAAACACAAAATAGCAAATTCGGCTCTACAAAATTCAGATCTACAAAGAGACTTCATTTATTAGAATTAAGGCTAGAAACCTTGCAGTTTCTGTATTTTCAGTAAAAACAGCTATTTTTACATTAGATAAAACAGCAACAAGTGATCTAACCAAGAGTGCATGTCAATTTAATCAATTTAACTTCAGCCTAACATTAGATAACAACAATCCTTGCATTTAAGGTTGTATAAAGGGGACACCTAACCAAAATACTGTTACTAAATAACCTGCATTTTTTTAGACAATTATATCACGCTGTTTACAAGCTACCTAAAGCATTAAATCAACAGTAATTCAATATGCAATTGAACACCTCAACTTAGAGCTGGACAATATATATATATTTTTTAAGAAATGTAGTGTACGTTTCATTACAGAGACTATAACAGATTGTTACATTTTCGTAACGCTCATTCGGAGCAAAAATAAATAATTAAATCACTGTACTATGCATGAAAGCATATTTGAATATATGATATAGCGTACCTCTAATTTAGATTTTCACCAGACTTTAACAGAAGTAAATAATCCAACTAATAATGCACTTCATATGTCTAGAATTGAAGAAAAATACATTTTACAACATATATAACCTGTCTCTAATAGAGATTTTATGGGAAATGACTTTTTTTTTTTTTAGCCTTTGCTACAGACTGATATAAGGTTTGTACACTGATGGCACATATGCCCCTAGAAAAAGTCACAATATTTCAGAGCATTTTTGTAATAAATTTATTCAAATATGTTACCGAAATTATTGCACACTGTAGGATATGGCACACCTCTATGGTGCATCATAAGATTATCCCTAAATGTCATAATATATATTAGTTTTTAGCAAATCGCCCAGCTCTGTAAATATCAAGGTGACCGGTGGCTTTTATACTGCTTTTTTGTATCAACCAAAATGTAAAAATATATATTTTGCGATTTTATTTTAGGGCCAAATCGTCCAGCCCTTATCCGCCACTCAACTAGTTAACAAAATAGCTTAGCTAGCTAAAGACACTTGTTGCATTTAGATTCATAACTAAATTATCTTTAACATATTTAAAATAATGTCTACTAATTAAATCCCGATAAAAAATAACTTAAACTTACGTTTAAACCCATATTTAGTCAATTTAACAAACAAATAACGTTACCAAACTGAAGTGGAGTCCTTATTCGAATTTTCCGTTCCACCTTAAATACTGCAGCCGCTTCACTGTCTCCGCTGCAGCATTTAAGGTGGAACGGAAAATTCAAATAAGGACTCCACTTCAGCTTCAAAGCTAGATAGCTAGCTTAGCTATGTTAGTTAAACGAACACTTTTAAGAGTTGTAAACCAAATTATGACTATCATAATCAATTTAAAATAAGAGGTGAAGGAGAATTAACGTTTAAAAATTAGCAGAATCAGTTATTTAAATGCTTTAGTTGCAGAAAAGCGCCTTAAACAGCGGCTTAGCAACAGATAGCTACTTAGCTAGCTTAGCTAACTAACAAGCTAGCTTTGCTACTTCTCCAAACACACGACAAACTAGCTCGAAAAATCACATTTAAGTGATTTAAAACCCAGTAGAAATGCAACATGCAGTCTTATTTAATTTTCTAACTCATTAATCACGCACTAAACCTCGATTATAACAATTCTAACTGCAGCTGATGCTAGATAAAGCTAGCTGAAGCTAGCTGGCTAACCCCCCGTTAGCCAGCCAGGCAGCCAGCCAGGCAGCCAGCCAGCCAACGGCCGCCGCGCAGTTTTTAATAAACCGCTCTAGAACCCGAACTCTCAGCCCCGCTCCCGCTCACCTCTCACCGGCGGTCTCCCCGCCGCGGCCCCGGTGCTGCAGGTTCTCCGGCCCCCGCTGGACACAGCTCAAACACGGATTCTTCCCTCCGGACTCCGCTCTCTCATTGAAGCGCGGTAAGATGGCGCCTCCCGCTCAGCGACGCTTTAAAATCAGCGGGATGTTTACGGTCGAAAATCGGGCCGCGGGGCGGAGCGACGCCCAGCAAAGCGGAAGGGGCTGTCCCAATCCGACTTCAAAAACAATGGCTGTGCGCTTGTACACTACCTAGGCTGCCTACTAAGGGCACTAGCTGGTGGGATCGTTGTAGGCCTAGTCCCAAAGCTCTCACTGTAGTAAACTATTGAAGCCCATTCCCGCCAAAAAACTGAAAAAAAAATGATCACGTATTTTTTTTCCTCATTATTGAATTAATTATTTTTTAGATCCTAAGTCATAATTATGAGATATTATGCTTTTATTTTGAGATATTAAGTCGTTATCTTAAGATAGTAGGTCATTATATGGTGATACTAAGTCATTATTTTGAGATACTAAGTCATTTTGTGTTAGTAAGTCATTATTTTGAGGTACTATTTCTATTTTGAGATGCTAAGTGATAATTTTGAGATCATTATTTACATTACTTACAATCTCAAAATGACTTAGTATCTTAAAATAATGACTTATATATATCAAAAGAATGACTTACTATATCAAAATAATTACTTAGTATTTCGAAATAACTTGCTATTTTATAATAAAATAATAAGTTACTATCTCACAATAATGACTTACTATCTCAAAATAATGACTTACTATCTTAAACAATGACTTAGTATACCAAAATAATGACTTATACACCGAAAGAATTACTTAATATCTTGAAATAATGACTTAGTATCTCAAAATTATGACTTACCATGCCAAAATAATGACTTACTATCTCAAAATAATGACTGACTATTTAAAATAATGACTTAGCATCTCAAAATAATGACTTACTATATCGAAACAACGACTTAGACTAAGTGTCTCATAATTATGATTTAGTATCTCAAAATTATGACTTACCATCCCAAAATAATGACTTACTATTTCAAACTGTTTTTTTTTTTTGTAAAATAACTATATACTAACAAACACAACAATAATGCAAGCAGTAATGCACAAAATAACAAACAAAGCAAGCAAAATAAAATAAAGTAAAACACAAAATTCAACTACATTCAATAAAAAAAAAAATTATTACAATAAAAAAATAATAAGCTGCATTTACATGGATTTCCATTGTGATTTTCCTACTCATGTGGAGTTGCAACATGGGATACATGAACTATGGTAATAATATGGTAATAATTATATAATCAGACTGGAATTGAGAATAGAAATTCAGGCTGAACTCTGATTGAACTCTGTTTGCAGTGTTGTGGGGCTGAGGGAGGTTCCTGGACTGTAGAGCTGCAGGTGGAAGAGGGCAGCATTGCCTTACAAATCAACCCCACTGCTGAGCAGAGCCACAGCTTTATCTTTCAGCAGGTGTCTCACTCTCACTCTCCTGAGGAATCTGCTGACCTCTGTTTCAGTGATAAATTTACGTCTTTACTGCTGTTATCAGTATAATCAGCCTCAGCCAGCTTTAATTCTGCCTGCTCATCACATTTCACTAGAATCTCCTCAAACAAACCTACACTCCAAACAACAAGTCTCCTGTATAGTACAGAACAGGATACTTTAACTTTAGAATTTTTACACTTAAAAAGTCCAGACCAAGGTCTAAATCTAAGTTATTTGTATATTGTGTGAATTTTCAGTACTTCAGTGCTTCTCATTTAATGTGTTTTCTTTCTTTTTAGGATTTTTTTTTTCATTGTAATTTTAATATTGAAGACTATATAAGTCTCACATTTAGCTTTAAGGACAGATTGAGATGAAAAGAGGTGTCCCCTAGTTTAGCTAGCGACTGACACAAACCATTAGCAGTTTGTTCAGCTTATTGTAAAGAAAATGGTCTTAAAACATTGAAACTACACATTAAACTATGATAATATAGAGGCTGGCTACTGTCAGCAATAAGTGGGAAGGGCTCCTTGAGGGGGGGTTCTGATAACAGTAAATGCAATCAAATCCTCACAGCAATGCTCCAAAATATACTAGAAAATCTCATTCTTTCCTGGACATTAGAGGCAGTTAATCCCATTAAAAGCAGTATAAACTACTTGATTACCATCAGAGGAAATGAGCAGACACCTAAATTAACAGTTGTGCCAATCGGTGATGGCATAGTTACTTTGAAAAAGTAATCTAATTACTGATTATTAATTACCACTTTAAAAAGTAACTTAGTTACTTTATGGATTACTTGATTTTAAAAGAAAAGTAACTCTTAAGTTACTTTTAAGTTACTTTTAAGTTTCTTTTAAGATACTTTCACATTAACATAACCGTTTTGCCACAACTCACTTTATTGGAAGCTTTGCTCCACCTGCTCCGCTGTGACTCCAAACGTTTCTTTGATTTGATTTAGATTTGATTACAGTCATATGGAAAAGTTTGGGCACCCCTATTAATCTTAATCATTTTTAGTTGTAAATATTTGGGTGTTTGTAACAGCCATTTCAGTTTGATATATCTAATAACTGATGGACACAGTAATATTTCAGGATTGAAATGAGGTTTATTGTACTAACAGAAAATGTGCAATATGCATTAAACCAAAATTTGACTGGTGCAAAAGTATGGGCACCCTTATCATTTTATTGATTTGAATACTCCTAACTACTTTTTACTGACTTACTGAAGCACAAAATTGGTTTGGTAACCTCATTGAGCTTTGAACTTCATAGCCAGGTGTATCCAATCGTAAGAAAAGGTATTTAAGGTGGCCAATTGCAAGTTGTTCTCCTATTTGAATCTCCTCTGAAGAGTGGCATCATGGGCTCATCAAAACAACTCTCAAATGATCTAAAAACAAAGATTGTTCAGCATAGTTGTTCAGGGGAAGGATACAAAAAGTTGTCTCAGAGATTTAACCTGTCAGTTTCCACTGTGAGGAACATAGTAAGGAAATGGAAGACCACAGGGACAGTTCTTGTTAAGCCCAGAAGTGGCAGGCCAAGGAAAATATCAGAAAGGCAGAGAAGAAGAATGGTGAGAACAGTCAAGGACAATCCACAGACCACCTCCAAAGAGCTGCAGCATCATCTTGCTGCAGATGGTGTCACTGTGCATCGGTCAACAATACAGCGCACTTTGCACAAGGAGAAGCTGTATGGGAGAGTGATGAGAAAGAAGCCATTTCTGCAAGCACGCCACAAACAGAGTCACCTGAGGTATGCAAAAGCACTCTGTTTGTGTCCATCAGTTATTAGATACATCAAACTGAAATGGCTGTTGCAAACACCCAAATATTTACAACTAAAATGATTAAGATTAATAGGGGTGCCCAAACCTTTTCATATGACTGTCTGTGTTTTTGCAGCTAGTTAGCAGTTTGTCGCTACAGCCGGATGCTACAATATCTTTTTACTGAGGAAAATTACTTTATTCTGATTGCTGGATTGGAAATAGTAACGCAGTAGATTACTTTTTACCGAAAAAAATGGTCAGATTAGAGTAATGCATTTTTGACATCACTGGTTCCAACACTTTTGTCGATAAAGTGTATTTCTGACTGTAAATCAAGATTGACTAGTACAGTTCAATGTAGTATTAATTATTATTATATTATTAATGCATGCCTAAAATAAGCACACTATAAATTCTGAATCAGGTTATGCCCTTATAGACTCAGTCTGAAATTATGCATGTTAAATTATTATTGTTGAAAAGCCTCATTTTCAAATCAAGAGAGGCTAATTGTGTCTAATTTTCTTTGTACACCAATCAGTTTCAGCCGAGTGCTTCATCTCACCCCATGCGGCGCTCAGGCGAGCCGCCTAATGAATATTTAATGTCACACCCACAGAATCTCTGCAGAATAGAGAAGTAGCGGAATAACAACACAGAGTCAAACGCGCCAATTAATTGTTGTTTTTAAAGAAATTCCTGATTACTCTGATGGGGCTTTAATTCTTCCAGAATTATATGTTGTCTGGACATCAAATCTCTTCCATTCTGGAGAAAGAAAAGCAGGTTTTAGGAAAAGCTCACTCCTGTTTTTTGGGAGACACTTGGACTCGACAAAGCGAGATTTATTACTGTCCTCCCAGCCTTTTTAGTGGACAACCACAGACACTTCCACTGAGGTCAGAGTACAAATATGTGACCCGAATAAGGAGAAATATGCTGGATATCAGTCAGATGAAGGTCGTCACAGGCCAGACTCTTCATTTTCAGCACTATCAGTCTCTTTGTTATACATGGACCGTGTTAAGACCAGTCTGTGCTTCAGAAAACCACTTTACATGCTTTACACAGAACAATCTACAATAAAGTTTTCTTGTATTTAATGAACCATTTAACCAGTGAAGAACCATTTTTAACAGTTATTCAAACATTTTTTTCTTTACCTTGTTATCAAATCAAATCAAATCAAATCAAATACAGCTCTGGAAACATTAAAAGACCACTTCAGTTTCTGAATCAGTTTCTCTGATTTTGTTATTTATAGGTTTATGTTTGAGTAAAATGAACATTGATGTTTTATTCTATAAACTACAGACAACATTTCTCCCAAATTCCAAATAAAAATATTGTAATTTAGAGCATTTATTTTCAGAAAATGAGAAATGACTGAAATAACAGAAAAGATGCAGAGCTTTCAGACTTTAAATAATGCAAAGAAAACTAGTTCATATTCATAAAGTTTTAAGAGTACATGCATCTTGGCATCATGTTCTCCTCCACCAGTCTTACACACTGCTTTTGGATAACTTTATGCTTCACACTCCTGGTGCAAAAAATCAAGCAGTTCAGTTTGGTTTGATGGCTTGTGATCATCCATCTTCCTCTTGATTATATTCCAGAGGTTTTTAATTAGGTAAAATTAAAGAAACTCATCATTTTTAAGTGCTCTCTTATTTTATTCCAGAGCTACCTTCATGGTTACTATTTGTTACTGCACAATATACTGGTCCAGAAATGAATGCGTTAAAAATATCTTTGTCATTTTAAGACCAATTTATGCCACTGACACAATGATAATTGTCTAATGATGCAATTGCACTTTATAGATCAATAATCTTTCTAACTTTAGCTAATTAAGAAAGTTGTGACATTGCAATTGGAATATTAAAATATGTTTAAATATCTTAAATAAGATCTTCTCATTTAATAAATACAATGGAAAATAAATTATTGTAAAAAAAGTTTAATTATTGTTTATCTTTATTAAATAAATATTAATATAAGTTGAAACTGATAAAAACTGATATTATTTAAATAAAATGTTGTCCTCTTCTAACTGAGGAAGACTTTTAAATACTTTAAACTTAGTAGAAAAGTCTTAAGGAATGATGCACACAACCAGGGCCTTTTTAGTGCCATTTTGAGGATCCCAAGCAAAATGGACAATATTTTGCCGGCTGCAGGAATGACGAACATGGCTGGCTGCATGGCTGCTGTCAGCCACTAGTGGGAGGAGCCACTTTGAGGGGGATTCTGATAACAGTGTAGCTGTACTTTCCTGAATTGACCATCACATCATTTAAAGGGGCGCTCATACAGTTTGTTGCTGCATTCAATTCATAACCAGTCATTGTCTGGGGTCAACAGGTCAGCTCAGGGCCCTAGCAATAGATTGCCCTGGTGAAAAAACTATATATTTAATCGTAATCAAAACATACTGAGAAATGTCTAAGTATGCTGTACATATACTAACAGATTTGTGTACGTACTTAAAATATATTAAAAGTACATTAATATGTAAAATTTGATCAAACTTTTAAAAAAGTACAATATATTGTATTTGAAGAAATAGACTACTATGAACTACACTTTTAGTTTAATGTAATTAAATATACTTCTAAAATATTTCTAAATATACTTTTGTACAATTTTAGCAAAGTGTGTTAAAAACAACTACAGAAGTTACAGAAGTTCACTTAAAGTACAATGTATCATGTAACATTTTAGAAAATAAATTAAATTACTACATTGGTAAACTGTTTTAAGCATATATATTTAGGTATTATATTTATATAAGGTATTTATAGAATGTATTTCAATGTATTTCTGTAATTTAAATCAGGACAATATAAATATAAGTAAATCATAGTATACAGGATATAGGAGTTAAATAACACTTTTAAATGTCAAATAAAAAAATTAAAGTACATTTTTAACATGCTAAAAATTGTAGTACAGTATATTAAAAAAATATTGTTAACATCAATTCTTACTACTATTTCTATATATACCTGGTGTGTAATAGATAGTGATACAGTTTTAATGCTTATTAAATGTATTATAATTTTACTATAAGCATATTTAAAATATGAGGTTAAATGCATGGAGTCGTTTAAGAATGTTTAAATGTTACTTACAATAAGTATATTTAAAATATTTCAATTTTAGTAAAGTTAAGTACACTTAGCACAATTTAAGTAAGACTTTTGTACTATTTTTATACAGTTAAAGTTTAATAAGTACAAAAACAGTTGTTCCATTTCAGCACTCTTTAAATATACTGATTAATAATAAAGTGTCTACAAGAACACTTTAGTGCACTATAGAATAATAATGCTTAGTATAATTTTTTAATCTACTCTTTTTTCACTAGGGTGGTTTGCTTGCCTTGTTGATACGGGTCAGCACACAGCTGCACACTGCTCTGTTTCCAGCGGTCTGGTTTACAGAAGGGCTGCATTACTCACACAATCCCATATTTAATAGGACTGATAGCATCTGCTGAACACTGACTGACTCAATTCATTAACCATTAAGCATTGAGTAATTCAGTCCAGTGGAAAAGCTGACAGATCACAGCCCACTGTTCCCCCGCAACATACACACAACAATCAGATTACCAGCTCTGTCCTGTCCTGATCGGGACACGTAAAAAACGCTAGCGTGTTCTCCCCAACCTCATGCGACCCCAGAGTTACTCATACGCCAATCCAATACTTCAGAGGGGTCCTAGGAGGCAAGGATTAATCGTTAGATGAAAAGGCACCATTCACACGCGAAGGAAGGGAAAAAATGTGTATTTGAAGAGGACTGGAGTGTTATGTAAGCAAATACCATTACAGATAGTCATACAGGATATTTTCCAGTTGGCAAAACTACCATACGGAACATATGGCTTGGAGAAAAAGTCTATTAAGGGTGTACAATATGATGATTCTGTCACAGTCTCGCTCTGTTCCCCTGTGTTTCTCCTGTAATTTTCCGTCACGTGTGTCTAATTTGTAGCTCCGCCCCTCGTTACCTGTCTCCCCAGGTGTTCATTGTTTCTTGTTTAGTATATATAGTACCTGTTAATCTACGTTTGCTGTCGGTCTTTGCACCTTCCTCTGTCGTTTGTCTCACCACGTTTACTATAGTTTGTTCACGGTTTCGTTACGCTCTATGTATTTCTTGTATATTTCTAGTCACGTTTCTTGCCTGTTTGTTTCTTTGTTTATTTGTATATATTCACGTATTTATCCTTTGTACATATTCCCTTACCTTGGTTTGTACTTATCTGTCTAGTTTAGCTCTTTGTTTGTTTTCCCTGTTTGTTTATGTATATATATATTCGTTATTCCCCTGTTTGTTTATTTGTTTATTTGTTATTTATTAAAGTCTGTCTTACCCGCATTTACGTCCGCCTCCCGTCTGGTCCCGCGTTACAGATTCATTGCTGATATAGTGATATCAAATGTAGCAGTGGGTGAGAATACTGTACATAAAGGTCACCTACTGTACAACATGGGTTATGTACATTCTAGAGAACGTGTGATGAAAACTGAACACATAAAATTCTATATTCTATATTGTTGATTAATAAATACTCATTCAAACTCATAGTGTTACACAAACCAGAATATGTTTTATATTTTAGATTCTTCAAAGTAGCACCTTCTGTTTAGATACAGAGACAGTTTTGAACATCCTGGCTGGATTTTCTCAGTCAGCTTTATGAGGTAGAGTCACCTGCAATTCAGGCTTTCAGTTAACAGCTGTGCTGAACTCATCAAGAGTTAATTACTTGAATTTCTTGTCTCTTAATAAAGTGTTTGAGAGCATCAGTTGTAAAGTAGTGAAGAGGTAGAGTTACAGGTATACAGTGAATCCATATTATGACAAGAACTACTCTATACTAAATAAATAAAAAATACGTATAAAAAAAAATAAGGGTCAGTCAATTCGAAACATTTCAAGAGTTTTTAAAAAAGTATCCTCAAGTGCAGTCGCAAATACAATAAAAAAATGTTATGTTGAAACTGGCATTAATCAGAACCGCCCCAGGAAAGGGAGAGCAAGAGTTTCCTCTGTTGCACAGAATTCATTAGATTCATCAGAGTTACCAGCCTCAGAAACCGCAAGTTAACAGCTTAACCCCAGATAAGAGCACCTAAATAAGAGTATTTTGGTTTGTTTAACTCTTTTAAATTACTTCATAGTCTGGATCACTTCAGTATTCATTTACAATATAGGGAAAAAAATTAAAGCATAGAAAGAGAAAGTGTGTCCAAATTTTGTGTATTTCTAAGTGAGTTAAAGCAGATTATCTCTCCTTTTATTAAAAAGACAGTGCACTCCGGAGAGAGGGTGCTTTTCGTGGCGGGGGTGCTGAATTTGGCACAACACGGCATGCCCACTGAGCAGTGAATGACCTAAGTGTGCTCAGGCACGGATTGTTTAAACGTAGTGTGAGTGCAGACCAGCAGGGGAGTCCAGCACGATTCAACCAAACCGTGCTTAATGTGAGTACACCCTTACTGTATATCTACAGAGTTCCAAAGAAAAGAAGCTGCGTCTGTGGTGGAAGGAGCTAAACTTAAAACATCTTCGCAAACGTCCACACATCGGATCTTTGCATTCAGTGGAGGGAACTTGGTTATAAAGCTTTGATAAAACTGATGCTGTGGGTCCGAAGAGGCTGATGGACGCTAGAAAACGGTAGATTAAGACCTAAAGTACTATTATAAACTATGTTTAATTGGGTTGTTTAGTATCAATGTGGGGTTCAATCTATAGCAATAATCCACTGTTGCACTAAATAAACAAATGTTGTAAACTCTATGTCATCATGCAAATAATGTAAATGGGGCACCGTATCACATTTACTCCACTGGTGGAGCATTACTTCATTAGAGGAACTTCTAACTGGGCACTTCATCATGTTTTTCTCACCTGTAGGTAAACCGTATGAACTGACAGGTGTGGGGAGGGGTATAGTCTATAATGGGCCTTTAGGTTTGAGAGCAGGGAGGGGAACACTCACCTGTGCATTCACACCTACCTCATGAATATTCAATGTGTCAGCCACTGGCTTTGTAAATAGTAGTACAGGGTCAGATCAGAGTTCAAGGCCTGTTTTTGCTGGTAACTGGTTTTCAAAGGTCTAATCTTGGTCAGCTTTGGTTGGCCAAATAAGTGCACTATACTAAACACTAGACTTTACTAAACAAAACCACTACACTGCAATACAACTAAATCTAAGTGATATTTTCTCATTTTAAGGTAAGAAATCTTTTTTTTTTCTCTTCTAAGACCTTTTACCCTACCAAGATTTGTGCAGCTGTAAGATTATTTTGCTTATTTTAGGAATAGTTGATCTTAATCACTCTTACTTTACTTACTTTCACCTTATTTTAAGTCATTTCAACTCAAAATACGCATAAAAAGTCACCAATTAACCAAGTTATTCTGACTTTTGTGTCTAAATCTAAGGCAAAAAAACAATCAGTGATTTTTGCTTTGATTAAATGCTTACTTTACTCATTTTGAGACTTTGTGATTGTTTTTTTTTTAAAGAACTTTTAAAAGAAAAATTTGCTTACCCCATTGGCAGATTTTATTTGCTTAGTATAAGCATATATGTCTAAATTTACATATATTTTTTCTAATTCTGTCCAATGGATTTTTTGCAGTCCACTGCAAATAGAAATGAACTAAATCGAAAATAAAATAGAAATGAACTAAATTTTGTCAGATTTTTGCAACATGTCTGTAATTTTCTCCTGCATGTCTGTTTTGCATGAAATTTTGTGTTTTTTTTTATTTCTTTAATAAAAAAAAACACAAAATTTCATGCAAAACAGACATGCAAGAGAAAATTACAGCCATGTTGCAAAAATCAGACAAAATATACAAAATTGAGATGTATATGCTTATATTAAGCAGTAACACATTTCAACAGGGTAGACATTTTTTCTTAGTAAGACTTCTTTAAAATAAGCAACCCCAAAAAGAAGTCTCAAAATGAGTGAAGTATAACCTACATTTTTTGGCTTAAATTTGGACACAAGAATCAGAACATTACACTGCAAAAAATCCATTGGCAAAAACTAGACAAAATATATGCAAATTAAGACAAATATATGTATATTAAGCAAAAAAATCTGCCAATGGGGTAAGCAAAATTTTTCATAGTAAGATTTTTTTACAAAAAGCAATGGCAAAGTCTCAAAATGTCAAAATGAGTGAAGAAACACCTAAATCAAGCTAAAAAGTCACGGTTTTTGGACACAAGAATCGGAATAACTTGATTGCTGCTTGATTGTGCTCAAATTTTGAGTTCAAATTACTTAAAATAAGGTACAAATTCTTACCAGTAAGAATGGTTAAGATAATTAATCATAAAATAAGCAAAATAATCTAACACTTACACACAATGCTTAGTAAGATAAAAAAAAGTCTAATCAGAGAAGAAAATAAGATTTATTGCCTTAATATTGCCTAGTATTGTTTGATTTTAGTTGTAGCCCTTATCATAAGAGTTCTTCTAAATTAGCGGCTAATGCTAAATGATGTAAATTTCTATCGCCACCACTATAATCACACCCAGAGTGGCAGGCAGGCAAATCTGATCCAGTCCTGAATCAGCTCTGTAAAGCTCCTATCACATTATGTGAAACACCCAGGTTGGATTATGATGGATATCTGAGCCTAGAAAGGCTTAGCATGTTAGATAACACTCAGAGCACTGCTATCAGGGGGCAGCGATCATCAGAAAACTCTCTTATCTCTCGCTGTTTGTGCTGTGAATACACTGGATTGATTCGGTAAGAGTCGTTATATCATCCGTTCAGATTAGAACACGCAGTAGAGAGGGATTAGAGAGACGCTGAGTATAAACCTCTTCATAAAATGAACAGTTCTGACCACGAAATCTGATAGAGTCCACCAAGCCATTGTTAATTATCCAATATACACAAACATGACTGGGTGAGTTTCGAATTAAAGTGGTAAAAAGGCCAATTTTCTATTGTTTTCTGTAGTATTTACTCTCTTACCTTTACTTGTGTAACATTTCCCAACATTTCTCAACTTCTATTTATCCCTTTATTAATTAAATAATCTGTTTTGTTACTGTACCAACAAGACTGATATACACACATATAAGCAAAAAAGTATTGGGACAGTATTGGGAAAGTATTGGGGATTTTCTTTGAAAATCAAGGCTATTAAAAAAGAGTTTATCCTGCTTTTGTTGGAGTAACTGTCTCTACTCTCCAGGTGAGACGTTCTACTAGTTTTTTTGTACCATGAATGAATGAGAATGAGAAGAGCAGCATTAGTAAAGTCAGATCCGATACACCAGCTCACAGATGCCTTGTGCTGATCAACATCACCCTAGGAGTGATTAGGGTAAAGAGCGCCATCTACTGTACCCACCCAGACAGCGCAAGACCAAATGTGCTCTCTCAGAGCTCCGGCAGCTGATGGCAAGCTGCATGACCAGGATTCAATCCAGCAATCTCCCAATCATAGTGGTAGAGCTTTAGACCGCTGGACAAATCTAGCCAGATGCTGCCAGTCATGATCATTTCCACCAACTGCAATGCTGTCCACTGTGGGTGGTAATGCCTTATATGTAGGGCTGTCGACTTTAAAGCGTTAATGCATATGATTAATTTGATTAATTTAATGTAATTAATTTCGCCACCAAGTTTGACCCCAACGTCAGCCATAATCTGCTGTAAAAAGTATGTGAACCCTTTGAGATTACTTAGATTACTTGGATTTCTGCATAAATGGGTCATTAAATTTGTTCTGATCTTCATCTAAGTCACAACAATAGACAAACACAGTCTGCTTAAACTAATACCACACAATTGTTTTTTGTTTGCATGGTTTTATTGAACACAATATGTTAACATTCACAGTGAGGGGAGGAAAAAGTATGTGAAACCCTAGCCTAATGACTTTTCTAAGAGTGAATTGGAGTCAGGATGTGATGAGATTGGATGTGTTGGTTAAAACTGCTCTGACCTTTAAAAAAACACAAACCAGTTTTGAGGTTGCTGTTCTTTAGAAGCACTGCTTGATGTAAATCATGCCTCAGCACAAAAGATCAAGCTCTCGGAAGACCTACGTTGAAGAATTGTTGACTTGCATGAAGCTGGAAAGGGTTACAAAAGCATCTCTAAAACCCTTGATGTTCATGTGTCCACGGTATACCAGACGGTCTACAAATGGAGAAAGTTCAGTTCTGTTGCTACTCTCCCTAGGCGTGGTAAAGTCCTGTAAAGGTGACTGCAAGAGCACAGCGCAGAATGATCAATGAGGTGAGGAAGAATCCTAGAGTGTCAGATAAAGACTTACAGAAATCTCTGGTACATTTTTGCTGACAAATCTACAATAAGCAAAACATTAAACAAGAATGGAGTTCATGAGAGGACGCCACGGAGGAAGCCTCTGCTTTATTCGTTTTAGTTTAAGCAGACTGTGTTTGTCTATTGTTGTGACTTAGATGAAGATCAGAACACATTTATTGACCAATTTATGCAGAAATCCAAGTAATCCCAAAGGGTTCACACACTTTTTCTTGCAACTGTACTGTCCCATGACTTTTGGCATATCAGAATACGCACTTTTTAGATATGGGAACGTTGTTTATACACTCCGCTGCCTGCTGGTAATAATGACTTCACTGCCTGCCAGAAGGTTGTTTATTGCGACTGTAAGTAATAATATCAGTGAGCATTGATGTATTTGATGGCACTGTACTTTGCCGCCTCTGTAGATGCAATAAGCCGGTTATGATTGCTTTATTTCGCTCCTCAGTCAGAGTCGATGCCTCTCGAGTGTCCAGGCGGCGACAGCTCGGAGTCTGCAGCCTCGCGGAGCTGCTTTCGGAGAGGAGATGCGGGATCATGTTCTGAGCACTCAGATCCTACGATCAATTCATACGAGCTGAAGGAGGAAGCGGGGTCATGTGTACACAGCCTCTCTGAAGTGGAGAGCTAATCTGGGATTGTTTTCTTTAATTCTCACATCCCGACGTGGACCTTTGATCAGAATCCCGTAAATTGCGGAGAGATGCTGTGGATGGATCTTGCGCTGTTTCCCAGAATGAGTCACGAAGCCCAGTTTTTCTCTTGTACTGTTACTCCTTTCCTTCTGTGGTTTTTAAGCAAAAAGTCAATGAAAATCATGAGTAAGCAGTTAGCATTACAGTCAAATGAGACCATGCTAATGCTAACGCTAAATGTAGCATTGTTGCTTGTTTCAAAGATACAGTGGATCATAAGTTCAAATCCCATCAACATCAAATGCCTTCAAAGGACTCTATAGAAGTAGCACAGTGGCTTAGTGGTTTACGTATTGTTGCTGTCTAATGAAAGTCAATGGAAAGTCAATGGGAAGTCAATGTTTAAATGGAAGTCAATGTAAAAATTCATTTTGAAGTATTTCTATTGGTCCATTCATCAAGAAATTTTGTCACAGTATGAGAGCCAGTTAGTCTGTTCAAATTATGTAGTAAACTAAAAATCAACAAAAATGGAGATACTTGTTTTACATTGGATAGCGACGATATGAACCTTCCAGTGCTTGGTCCCAGGTTCAAGTCCCTATCTGGGTATAGTTTCCATGTTGTCCCTGCTTGGGTTTTCTCCAAGTCCTATAACAGGCTACTCTAAATCAGGGGTGTTCAAACTTTTTTTTGTTGGGGGCCAGAAGGAGAAATATATTTGAAGTCACGGGCCACAGACTCTGTAATAAAACAAATAATGAAATATACCACTTTAAATAATACTTTTTCCTGATTATTTCATTTACACACCATTTTACTTGACTTACTATCTTTATCTTTGACAGTGTTGTGTAAACTAAGACTTTTCTAATTGATGTTTAATTTCATGATGTGTCTTAATATTAAACTCCTTAATCACGGCAACTTTTAGACTCTTTGGCCCGTTTTTCTGCGCTAGAAATGCGCACTCTCTCCGCTTTTGGACTCTTTGCCCCGTTTTTCTGCGCTAGAAATGCACACCCTCTCCGCTTTTAGACTCTTTGGCCTGTTTTTCTGCGCTAGAAATGCGCACTCTCTCCGCTTTTGGACTCTTTGCCCCGTTTTTCTGCGCTAGAAATGTGCACTCTCTCCACTTTTAGACTCTTTGGCCCGTTTTTCTGCGCTAGAAATGTGCACTCTCTCCGCTTTTGGACTCTTTGTTCCGTTTTTCTGCGCTAGAAATGCGCACTCTCTCCGCTTTTAGACTCTTTGGCCCGTTTCTGACACCTAGCGTTCAAACTTTGAATCTCACATTATAAAAACCTGCTTAACAGCGGGCCAACTTTCATTCTATTTCTAAAATACCTCGCGGGCCGCTCCAAAAAAGGAAACAGGACGCAAATGTCCCGCGGTATCAACCAAACAAATGGACTCAAATTCTCATTCAATATTCTCCTTTTTTTGCTTTGCTTCCTACATTGTAAATGAATAATAAAGTCATCATGTAGTAACTAAAAAGTGTTAAACAAACCAAAAATACTGAAAAAGCATTTAGGTGCTCTAATCTGGGGAGCTGTTTGTTAACTTGTGGTTTCTGAGGCTGGTAACTATAAAGAACTTATCCTGTGCAACAGAGGGAGCTCTTGGTCTTCCTTTTCTGGGTTGGTCCTGATGAGAGCCAGTTTCATCATAATGTCTTTGGGCATTTTCACACCAGCACTATTTGGTCTGGTTTAAACGGAGGTGTGAAAACAGTCCTCGCACTCTGGTGTGGATCTAAACAACCCGTCTCAGTTCAGTGCCAAACTAATTCTAGATCGGTTCGCTTGTGTTGAGAATGTGATCTAGTCTCAAACTAACGCAGCTATCAAAAATACTCCATTTATTTGAGCTAAACTGCTGATAAAGCGCAGTTTAATTTGATATATTAGCCAGATAATATACTGCTATGAACAAACACTGTCTCTGCTGCTCCGTGCTGTTTACAGACTAAGAGCGTGGTCTGTACTGCATCCACTGGTAATCAATTAGACTTTAGCACAAGCATTTTTTTCATCTACTACAATGCTAATTGCTTACTCATGGTTTATGAAGTCAAGATGTTGGATGATGATTATCACCACTTCATCCAGGATTCTTGCTCCATTTTAAAAGTCAATTTTAATGCTTTTAAGACCTCAATAAACAGAATTTAAGACCCACAAATGTGGTCATAATAAATGACTGTAATGTAGAAAATAAATTACTGTATTGAGAATTACATTTCTTGATTTTTTTTTAATCAATTTTCTTTTTCAATTTTGTTCTATTGTGATGCAAAACATGTTAGCATGTTCGCTAGCTCACCACTAATGTTAGCTAGCACATCCCTAATGATAAGTTCTCTCCCCAGTAATGTTAACTAGCTCACCGCTAATGTTAGTATGTTGGCTAGCACGCCGCTAATGTTAACTCTGCTAACCTTAGTTCTCATCCCTTTAACATTAGCTAGCTCTCCGCAAGTTTTAGCTAACCCTACGCTAACCTTAGTTCTCTCCTCGGTAAGTCACCGCTAATGTTAGTATGTGCTTTTCCACCAACATCTAAAAATTTAATACCCACAGCAAATTTACAGTAAATTTTAAGCCTTAATTATCAAGATTTTAATTTAAGGCATTTTAAGGACCCGCGGGAACCCTGTCACCCCCAACCAACGTATCTCTTACGTATCTCAAAAGTACTGGATGGAGCTCCATCATTTCAGAGAACACAGTTTAACCACTGCTCAACAGCTCAATGGCATTATAGCCATGGTTCCAATAGGTACAGTGTACATAGGTACATGCAAGCTGTGTATGTGCATTTGCACATCTATGTCAGCAATGGGTGCTAGAACTTAAAGGAGCTGAATGCATTTAATTGATAGGGTGTCTGTCCACAAATATTGGGACATACTGTACACTACATACTGTATATTGAATGTAAATAAGACTGTAGTCGATAACCCAGCGTATGCAGCTGTTTTATTTGCACGATAGAAACCTAATTAAAGTTTAAAATCCTCACAGATCCTTCCGTGTATGATTTTCATAGCATGCAAAGCTTGGTTTTTGCCCGTGGTCAGAAAACACACACCAGCACACTCCGCACAAATATTAGGACATATGCATCGCACGTCTTACCACTCGCCTAATGCATTTAATCGTAAGATATTTAATTAGGATTCCTGGGGTGTTATCTCCCAGCGAGCCGCTCTCCTGCGGTGACTCTCTCTCCGAGCGGCCTCGCGCATTAGCATTTTTTTCATTAAAAACCCCCGGCGCGAGCCGAGCGATGCCCCGGCCGATTACGGTAAGCCGCAGTGGTCATGTTCAGACACCGCCGAGCCCAGCGGGCTGCCGAGGCCCACGTCCCCGGAAAAGATCAGCCGGCACCGCTGATGTTATTTATGCGTGTCTGAAGCAATAGCTGGGAGATTTGCATGCGATTCGGGTCAACGTGAACATGCTGGGTTTTTGTGATTTAGTTAGGTTCCATGCAACGCACTGAAAAAGCAGTGTAGATCCAACCAACCATGCATATATATATATAAATATATATATATATATATATATATATATATATATATATATATATATATATATATACAGTGCCCTCCATAATTATTGGCACCCCTGGTTAAGATGTGTTCTTTAGCTTCTCATAAATTGAGTTTTGTTCAAAATAATATAGGACCATGATGGAAAAAAAGAGTAAAGTCCAACCTTTAACTCAAGTAAATTTATTCAGTAGGAAAAAAATCCCACATTAAGAAATAATTATTTAACATCAAATCATGTGTGCCACAATTATTAGCACCCCTGATGTTAATACTTTGTACAACCCCCTTTTGCCAACAAAACAGCACCTAATCTTCTCCTGTAATGTTTCACAAGATGGGAGAATACAGAAAGAGGGATCTTTGACCATTCCTCTTTGCACATTCTCTCTAAATCATCCAACGACCTGGGTCCTCTCCTCTGCACTCTCCTCTTCAGCTCACCCCACAGGTTTTCAATGGGGTTGAGGTCTGGGGACTGAGATGGCCATGGGAGGAGCTTGATTCTGTGTGCGGTGAACCATTTCTGTGTAGATTTGGCCACATGTTTAGGGTCATTATCTTGCTGAAAGACCCAGTGACGACCCATCTTCAGCTTTCGGGCAGAAGCCACCAGATTTTGTTTTAAAATGTCCTGGTATTTTAGAGCATTCATGATGCCATGCACCCTAACAAGGTTCCCAGGGCCTTTAGAAGAGAAACAGGCCCACAGCATCACTGAACCCCCACCGTATTTCACAGTGGGCATGAGGTGCTTTTCTGCATACTCAGCTCTTGTGTTACGCCAGACCCACTTAGAGCATTTGTTGCCAAAAAGCTCTATCTTTGTTTCATCTGACCAAAGCACACGGTCCCAGTTGAAGTCATAGTACCGCTTAGCAAACTCCAAACGTTTGCGTTTATGATTGTGAGTGAGAAATGGTTTCTTCCGTGCATGCCTCCCAAACAGCTTGTTGGCATGTAGATAGCGCCTGATGGTTGTTTTGGAGACTTTGTGACCCCAAGAAGCTACCATTTGTTGCAATTCTGTAACAGTGAGCTTTGGAGAACTTTTTATTTCTCTTATCATCCTCCTCACTGTGCGTGGTGGCAAAATAAACTTGCGTCCTCGTCCAGGCTTGTTTACCACTGTTCCAGTTGTTTTAAACTTCTTAATAATTCCTCTGACAGTAGATATGGACAGGTGTAGGCGAGTAGCGATTTTCTTGTAGCCATTGCCTGACTTGTGAAGGTCAACACACATCTGCCTCACTTGAATGGTATGTTCCTTTGTCTTTCCCATGTTGAAGATAAATGGCCTCTGTGTCACGTCATATTTATACCCCAGGGAAACAGGAAGTTGTGAATTACTAATTAAATGTTCCTACATACTCTGATCAACTTCGTAAACTACTGTAGAAGTGACAGAAATACTTTTATTAAATTTATTTCCTAAGAATTGTTAGGGGTGCCAATAATTGTGGAACAGGTGATTTTATGAAGAATAATTATTTCTTAGTCAGGGATTTTATTTCCCCCTTAAAATTTACTTGAGTTAAAGGTTGGACTTTACTTTTTCTTCCCATCGTGGTCCTATATTATTTTGAACAAAACTCAATTTATGAGAAGCTAAAGAACACATCTTAACCAGGGGTGCCAATAATTATGGAGGGCACTGTATATATATATAAATAGGTAGAGTAGACTTGTGCAGCATGCTCTGTAGAACATGGTAAAAACAGTACGAATTGTTCATTTAAATTGCCAAAGAGCCGTCAATGATTTATGAGTCAGTGAAGTTTGGCTTTCCCGTCAACTGTACCTAATCTTTTACAAAAAAAATTAAAAAGTGAAGGTGTTCCACTAGGAGGCTGTGAGGGATCACAGTACGCTGTAGTATGCTGTACATGCTGTATGCTGTAGATTTGAGAAGGTAGATGTAATGAGCTTTAGCCGAGAGAAGACAGATGCATGTCTGAATGGTGTAGACATACGGCTTCTTCTTTGAGAAGTGAAATGAAGTTTATAGGATTTACAGAAAGTGTGCAATAATTCTTTAAACTAAATTAGGCAGCAGCATATATTTGGGCCCCAACAGAAAAATGACATCAATATTTAGTAGATCTTCCTTTTACAGAAATAACAGCATCTAAACTCTTCATACACTGTAGCTTCCAATGAGAGTCTGGTTGAAGCTTCTGGTTGAAGGTATTTTGGATCATTCTTCTTAATAAAACAATAAATCTCCAGTTCAGTCAGGTTTGATTCAGGTTTCTGATCATGAACAGCTGCTTCAAATCACACCACAAAATATATTAAAATACTATTCAGGTCTGGATTGAGGACTGAGATGATCTGAGATGATCACGTTGTACTTCTGTGTTCCTCTGTATGAATGTTTTAGTAGATTTTGAGCAGTGTTTAGTGTTTAGGGTCGTTGTCTTGTTGAAGGATCCAGCCCCGGCACAGCTATAACTTCAACTTTCTCACTGATTCTTCAACATTGTTCTCAAGAATCTGCTGATATTGACTGGAATCCATGAGATTCTTAAATTTAACAAGATTCCCAGTACCTGCACTGATCACACAGCCCCACAGCATGATGAACCACCACCAGATTTTACTGTGGGGAGCAGTAAAGTGTTTGTGTTGGAATGCTGTGTTCTTTATTTTCCACCATGCATAAATAACCATCCTCCAAATAACTCAATTTTAGTTTTAGTCCACAGAAACTTAATATTAAGAAGCTTGACCATATGTTATTTAGCATACCTCAAGAGACTCTGTTTGTGGCGCAGAAAAGTCATTAACATTATCAGGGGAGCACAAAGGTTTTCATACCACTGTATGATGGAATATGCAAAACATTTTCTCATTATTTTCCACCATTTTCAGACATGGTTTTTCATAGATTTCACATATTCTTTCTCTCTAAAATGCTCTTTTTTATCTATATAAACTTTTTGGAGATGCACTGCTGCCATTAAGTTTAAATAAAATTTATATTTAAATTATCTTATGTTTATTTTTTAATGAACAGGTAAAATATACATTATTAGCCCTTGTGCAACAAACTGAATATTTTAAAAAGGGCCATTAATTAGCCCGAATTGCATTGATACAAACTCAAACAGTCCCTTTTCTGATGGGACTGCAGAAACAGGATTGGGCTCATCAGAGCAGTTACTTATTTTTAGGCAGTCATGTGTACAGACCACCAGTGTGGACCCCCTAAATGATTGGTTTGTCTCAGCCATAAGGGCACCAGGTTGGACTGTATTCCCCAAACCTTCCCTCCCGCTTGAGGTCCAAGCAATGGGTTAATATTTTGAGCTCAATTAAAACAACTCTGCATATCTCCCCATCTCATTATTCTCCTCTAAACAGGTTTTCCATACTTACTATTACACATTACTGTGCTTCATTTTTGGGTTCATTAATGGGTTGCCATTAGGAAATAAAGTGTCTAACAGACCACCTGAATTACATGGAGTAGCTGAGTTTTGGTCAAGTCGTCAGTCAACTATCTACTTAATTATACTTTTATTGATCATGTGGTTCAGTGCTGGATGAAATGTACCTCTTTATAATGACAGAAAGGACACAAACACGAGTTTTACCAAACATTATTTAATTCATTTTTTATAAAACCATTCTTACAAAACTGTAAGTTACCTATTATTGTTCTTAGCTCTGTAAAATAAGGTCTTTTAATTACATCGGTGTCCGCACTGGGCAAAAGGGTAGCGATACAACGAGTCCACATATCTGATAAATACACAGAGAAGTATGGTCACAAAAAAGAAACTGTTAACGAAATGAAACCGAGAAAGACGCCACCCAGATAGTTTCCTACGGAACCTGGTAGGAATGTCAGATACAGCATAACATTGGTATTGAATCTCCCCCCAAAAAAAAGAAAAAAAAAAGAAAAAAGAAAAAAGTTCCAGTGTTAGACAAAGTAAACTAGAGTAAACTACTGCGTATTGAGTATTTATACTGGATAATAAGAACAGAGATCGGTCGGGCGCTCATCGCTGACGCAATACAGGAATGGGAGCATGTTTTTTTTTGTTAAAGGCGAAAAAAAATGTATGTAAAATAAAACAAAAATGAACAAAACAATAAAAAAAAACCCTCAGACGTGTCTCAAGAAAGGCACATTTGTGTAATTAAGAGATCTGTGTGTTTCCTTTTTAATGCCAGGTAACATGGTTGAATGTGAGAATGTGCAAGCTCAAGAATGACGTAATGGTGGTGTAAAACCACATTTTTACTGGATTTACTGGAGATTTTACCCCCTTTTACCACAGCACAACACTTTATAGACACTTCCAGACATACAAAAAAAAAATCTAACTCTCTCTCACACACATGCACCCTGTGCTTTGAATAATACTAAGATTCGATTCAGTTTCTGTTCGTTTTTGTTGCCCAGCAATTCATTTTCCTTGATTATGAGGAAAAGAGCATATGTTGCATTTGTGATTCTGGCAGTAAATTCAGGCTAATTTTGAGAACAGAGGGAATGGCACCATATGGACAAGAGAGGAATAAATGATGGGAAGATTTTTGAGAAAAGAATGAGCTTTGACTGGGATTCTGTTCACTGGGATGTTGCAAAATCAATGACAACATAATTAAAAACAGACAGTTAACACAATTAAAGGTTTAACAGTCTTCAGAGCTGAACCTTCAAGACACATTTTGGTTAAAGTATTTCTGGCCACAATCACAAAACGTGTCGAATTTTTCAATGGAAGTCATTCTGTACCATGAAACAGTATTTAGGATGTAGTTTTCATCAAATATTATATAGATTTTTAGATTTAATTAGAGACTAGAGCAACAGCAGCTCTACTCAATTATTGTAAATGAGGACAAAAGCTAGCCAGGATGTCCAATCATAGCACTTTTCCACCAAAAGAACTTCCTTTCAAGCTTTTCTTTTCAGTGAACCGGCCTGTTTTAGTTAAACCTACTTTTGTGGGTGGAAACGGTGGAAACACAGCGAACTGGTTTAAAACTAGGTTCCTAAACCAGGAAACGATGCCAGTTTCACATCAGTGGAAAAACGGTATCTGTAGCTGCTCTGAACTGTTCATATTTAGCAAATGCTGGATTGACGTACTCTTCATCACCCACTGTTACATATAATTTTCTGCTCACCTTGATTTAAAATGGGACATTTCTGCCATTTGTCTCCTACCTTAATCATCCATATCCTCAGTACACTTTGTACTACAGCAAAAATAAGACTAGTGTTTAAAACGTCAGCTTCACATACAGGTGCATTTAAAAAAAACAAACAATGAATATCATTGAAACGCTACTTTATTTTAGTAATTCAGTTCAAAATGTGAAACTTTTATTATTGATGATTATGGCTTACAGCTAATGAAAACCCAGCAGATGACCTGGAACTCCAAACCATCATTGACCATTGACCATGAAGTTTCCATTTTACGGATTTCATTTTCCATAAGGACTTGGCACACTGCCCACACTGAAAAGTACCAATTGGTCTTATAATATAATATAATAATCTAATTTTCTGATACACTAATTTCTGGGTTGTCATTGGCTGTAAGGCATACTCATCATCAATAAAATAAATACACTTAAAATAGATCACTATGTGTGTAATAGGTCTATATAGTGAGTTTCACATTTGTAACTGTAATACTGAAATAATGCAACTTTTTTATGATGTTCTACATTTTTTGAGATGCACCTGTATCTTCAACATGTGCAACACATCCAGTTGCGAAAGACTGGAATTTTGATATTGGGGAAAAACAATGGTGAAAAGGGGTTTGAACTAGGGCTGCAAAATATATCGTTTCATCGTTGTCATCAGAATGGAATAACGATGCGCGGCTGTGGACGAATGTCTATTTTATTAAACGCATCCGAACGGGACTAAAATTACCTTACGATCAAGGAGTTCAGCTAAAAACAGTAGATAATTCAGCCTGTAATTTTCTCTCAGAGGACGTCTGAGAAAAAACACATACATGGTCATCTGGACGGGAATAAAATCAAAGAGGACCCCCAATAAAAGAGAAAATTACCCAAGAACCCCCTGAAAAACAAATCCCATCCAGATAGGGCTATAGAAGGCTAATATTACCACCCACAGTGGACAGTAAGCACAGTGGGTGGTAACGACGGTGACCGGTGGCATCTGGCTAGAATTGTCCATGTGAACGAGAAGCAATTCTGGCAGAAATCAGTCACATCCACATCTACCTTTAATGTAGGAGATCCCACACACAAAAATCCCACAGGTCAGCGTAGTGTTCTTTAGCGTTGATGGAACATGGTGCTAACTTTTGCATTTTCTTTAAATAACTGCAACATATTTAGCATAAAAAATGACAAGTTTTCTCCTCCAATATTGTGCAGCCCTAGTTTGTACATTAAAATTGTAATAATGGGTATTGTAGTGTTTTAATTTAATAGAAAAGCACTAAAAGCACAAACAAAACAGAACCAAGGGGCATCAGGAACATCCAGACTGGATTTGCTGGTAAGCAAGTCACCAGGCTTTATGGCCATGAAGTCCTAAACCTTCATGTTTTCAGTTTAAATTCATATTAAAATGAAATAAAAGAAATAAAACAATGACCATTTCACAAACACTAAAGGTGCCATATCATAGAAGGATAATTTTGTTTCCATAGATAACCATTTAAAACTGAAATTGGTACAAGACTTCTATGGCAAGGGTATCCAATTTTATCTGCAAAGGGATGCATATTACACTATTTCCAGTTTTCATTCCAAACAACCTGCAGCACACCAGATTCCACCTGCTTGCAACCACACCGGTCCTTTCACAAATAAGACTGGATACCCCTATTGAGAGACTCCAGATTAAAATTATCCTTAAAATGATCTGGCTTATTTAGAGTATGTATTTCTCTTAATAAATGAGCATTGTTCTTGTAAATGAACAAATTAATGAAATTCTATGGCACTGTGGCTGCAAAGAAAAAAGTGTCTCCATTTTTTTGTCAACATTTATGATGATAAACCAATCGAAATGCTTAAAAATGACTTCCACTGGAAGTTAGAATGTTTCTACCTTCTATAGTAAAGTTACCATTTTTGGAGATACATTTCTCTTTGGACAGCAAAGGTTTGATTTGTGAAATGAAGCTCCATTAAAGAAGTAAAACTTTGATGCTTTCAACAAATACTATGAAAAAAGGCCAACAAAGAGTTCTGTGAGTGATGCCACTAAATAAAACAAAAAAACATTTATGGTTTCAATAAAGAGGCATTTAAACATGTTTTTAATTGGTAAAGTAATTGGTACAGTACTTCTTTATCAAATTAAGAGCTCACTTAAAACCGTTCTTTTTGTGATATAAAGATGGTTCTTTTGTGGCAGTGGAAACCAACATTATCCACTTGTGGCAGGTTTTTATTCTAAACATCATCTGATTCCACTTGATAAATCAACTGGTTAGCCTCCAAACAACTGATTGCATGTGCTTCTGATTGGCTGGAAGGAAAACGAACAGGGTGCCACTAAAAGAACGCTTTGTCGTTTTATTTTGTTGCTGCGAAGAAGAACGTGCATCTCCATTTTTGTACTTTTTTTGTAGTTTAGTTTGCTACACCATTTGAAATTTGACTACAAATCCCATGATCAATGGATCAATAGAAGTGCTCCTACTACTGAAATGTTTTAACGTTTTAAGATACGTTATTCTCTGGGCAGCAACGGTTTGTAAAAGCAAACAGAACATTTTCCGCTTGCTAATCCCAAAATAAAATTCCAGAGATGATCAGCGAAGAAGAGAGAACGAAAAAAATAAAATAAAATAAATGGAAACCAATAAGAAGAAGGAAAAAGAAATGAACAGCTTTGGGCAAATCCGAGAAACTCTTTTGACTTGTTCATGTTCATGTTACCAAAACACAAGCAGCATGAGCAAGGGTTCTAAAAGGAAAAAAAAAAGAAAAACCCTTCGGACTCCCAGACGCACTCGGTTTTGAAAGGTCAGGCACTGTGACATTGTAGTTCTTTGTAGGAGAGGCTTTGTCAGCCACCTCGGCAGGACGCGACCGTCCTGCGACTTCAGGGAGGGAAGTGCTGCTTGCAGGAGCCGGCAGGAGCCAGCAGGAGCGAGGGCGAACAGAACAAACTCGCACGGCGGGCGGGTAACCTCTGTGTGGCTCGGCCCACCGTGCCGGGTTTCGACTTTTAATAGGCCTGCCAGCATTCTGCCACAAAAGCCTTCAGTCTTTGAGCATTTTGAGCATACCGTTCTCGTGCTGTTGTGGAGGAGGGGGGGCTTGAAACTGTGGTCCAGGACCCAGCTGTGCGTGGCACAGCTTGGGTCAGGTTGACCCTGTGTTGCCTTTGGCAGAGCATTCCTCGAGAGGGGGAAGACTATGTTGTACTTGCTGTGTTATACGTTGACGACGTGCTGATGTGTACAGCAGTCAAACTGCCAAAAACTTGCCAAAAACTTGCCGAAAATCTAAAGTAGTGTAAAATCTACGTGCTCTTCCTTTGGTTAAAGTAAGGATTGTTGGTTTGGATGTTGAAAAAAGGCTAATTAGACTTTGTATTTTTGTATTTCTTAACCCAAGAATCTCAACTAAACCAATCGAAATCTGTTCAATTGGTTCAGGTACAAGTTTTTGACAGTAAGGACTTAAACATCAAGCACAAACATCAATCACACTCCTTTTCCCCACCCATTCCCCCACCCTCCACCTCCCTGCTGGCTCACTTCCCAAGGGAATCCACTGCCCCATATGCCCCGAACGCACGGCGCAAGACTCCAGGGTGCCCCCTTGTTGCACTTCCTCTTCCCGTTTCCTCAGAGGAAGAGGCGTCTCCGCTTCATCAGAGTCTCTCAATGTCTCTGTATTTCTTGCGCAGTATAGACACCTGGTCCTTGAACAGAACAGGGTCCAGCCTCATCTGGGAGTGGACCAGAGGCATGGTGCCAAACCAGCTGGCAAATTTGTTCATGCAAGTCTGCCGCTGGGCGAAGTGGTCAGGGTCCGCCCAGCGAGAGGCTCTCGACGTCTGCCGGGAAGAGAAAGAAAGAAAAAAAGAAAAGGAGAACAGTCAGTGAAGTCGCCTTGACAAAGACATTGGATTTTAATGCAAAAAAAAAAAAGGAAAAATCTTGATTTATTTTTTCTCATTCTGCTTGGAGATAAGGTTACGAGTATCTAGATAAATATTTTGCCTGTGTGCGAGAGAGAGAGAGAGAGAGAGAGAGAGAGAGAGAGAGAGGGGGCGTAATGGAAGGTGAGACATCTGTTGAAGTCATTAGTGCATTAAGTCAGATTTTGGAAAGAGAACAATAAGATGAACTTGGCATCATATCAGGGTTGTGCCCTTCCCAGAGTTTCCATGCTCAGATCCATGGAGGAAAAACAAACGTTTTATCTTCTGCCTTTAGACAAGAGGTCTAGATTTATTTCTATATGAATTAAACACTCTAAGTCACTCTTCATTCATTAATTATTGATATTACAAGAACAAGAATGTTCATTATCATCATTTCTAAATAAATATATAGTCAACATTTTGGACACACCTTCTCAAATTCAATGATTTTTTTTTATTTCTTAATGTAATTTATCTTCTACACTGTAGATTACTATTAAAGACCTGAAAACAATTAAGAGACACATATGGAATTATGTAGTAAACAGTAAAAAAAAGTGTTTGTCCTCCACATTAATCCCCTGATCTAAACCTGATCAACTGAGAGGGTGATTTAAGGTGATCTGGAATGAGCTAGCATTAAAGCATCAACTATTGTTCAGCACCTCCAGAAACTCATACCTGTCCCATCATGGTCTCCTTGTACTGCTTCTTCTGGGTGACCTTGATGGGCGGCATCTTGGTGACAGCAGACACGAGGAAGTTCATGAGGATATCTTCACAGTTTGATAGCTGGTCAACCATGCTCTTCAGGCTGGCTGGCAGGTAATTCGTATACAAGTAGTTGTAGTATCTAGGAAGAGAATGGAGGCAGGTGTGAGCTGCAACTGTGACAATGTCTCAACACTTGAGTACAAATCTATAAACTCTATAAGATTATAAGATCTTTACTCTACTTGACCCCGGACTCTACACCACAAAGATAAACTATGTTCTTGTAGCATGGCCCTGGGTGGTCACTGGATTGGCTGGTTAGATCAGCTCATTTCAAAAGACAGACAGTTTGGTCAAGATGAACATTATCTGGGTCTATAGAGTGCTCTTAAACTTTTTATCCATCTATACCGCACCAGTAAATTACATAGCATGCCGCTGGATTTAGGGGCGTGTCGGTGTGTCAAAAAATACGCCTTGCGGAGCTCGAAACTCGAAAGGCATGTACTAATTTCTTAATTAATCATGGGTGTGTTTTGGGCATAACATGAAATAAACCAATAAACCAATAAAACCAAGATACACCAGCAGTTCATTTAAGGGAACAGTAAATGTTATTTTATTCCTTATTTTGTTTGTTGTTGATGTAAAAGCTGGATTTGCACACTGCAGTGCGTTTATTTGTATGTGTAACATGCGCTGAGTGTGAACAGTGCACACGGCGCTCCTGCATGGCTAAGATAGGATTGCGCTGCTGACTGTTGTCAGGGTTTTAATCAGTCAGTGGACCTGAAATGTACCTGAACACACCTCACTCCTAGACCACAATCTATATATATGTGTAGATTTATTTCTAATTTTTAATAGCACGAGCGCAAGGTAAATAAAAGTGCAAAAATAGACTGTTGACAGGGTGTAGGATAGCAATAAGCATTGTGCTTTGCGCAGGGTGTATGATCTTTCTCTGCCTTTCTTTTTATACTCAAAAAGGCTGTCTTTCCAAGCTAAGTGGAACACTGCCAGCTTAGTTGATCGCAATTTCCACTCCATTTTTTGAATGTCAATAGAACACAAATATTTTTGCAGTTTAGTGACCAACCTGTGGTAGAAAGCAGCTCCTGTCAGCACCATTGAATAATCGTTGGTCCACTTGGAGGTGTAGCCCCACCGCTCCTTGTTGGCGTCCCAGAAATGGCTCCGAGCCGGGTAGCCCACGATCCGCTCAGGGAAACTCTGCCAAACGGTGAAGGCAAAATCCACCTGCAGGACAGAATACGATATGATCCTGATACTGTAAAACTCCTATTTTATTCAGTAAATACCAGATAAAAGCCTGAAACCTGCCACTCACCTCAGTGGTGGAGAGCACCGTGTCCTCGTCCAGGCTCAGCACAGCGTCAGTCACTATGCTGCTGTACGGCAGGAAGCGGCTGCTCATCACCTGAACACAACAGAACAGCATTACAGCACATCTGAAACACAGCCGTCCCTTCATACTAAACACCTGCACTGTGTTTCTCAACACACACAGAGAGTCTTCTCAGCCTAATAACCATCATTATGAAGATTATTTAAAAGATCATAACAGTCAAGCTACAGAAGTCTGAGAAAATCTGAGGAAGTCTGAGAAAGGAAGGAAGGAAGGAAGGAAGGAAGGAAGTCTGCCGAAGTAAGACTGAGGAAGGAAGTCTGAGAAAGGAAGTCTGAGAAAGGAAGTAAAAAGAAGTAACTCTGTGGAAGTAAGACTGAGGAAGGAGGTCTAAGAAAGGAAGTAAAGTAGTAAGTCTGAGGAAGGAAGTATAAGGAAGGAAGGAATTTTGAGAAAGAAAGTTTGAGGAAGCAAGTCTGAGCAAGGAAGGAAGCCTGAGAAATAAAATATGAGGAAGAAAGGAAGTATGAGAAAGGAAGTCTGATAAAGGAAGGAAGTCTGAGAGGAAGTTTGAGGATGGATGTCTGAGAAAGAAAGGAAGGAAGTCTAAGGAAGGAAGTAAGGTACTAAGTCTGAGGATGCAAGTCTGAGGAAGAAATGATTTTTCAGAAAAAAAAAAACTGAGGAAGCAAGTCTAAGCAAGGCAGGTAGTCTGAGAAAGAAAGTCAGAGGAAGGAAGTAGGTAAGTGTAAGAAAGGACGGCTGAGGAAGAAAGTCTGAAGAAGAAAGGAAGGAAGGAAGGAAGGAAGGAAGGAAAGAAAGTATCTTCTTTGAAACACTGGCACTCTAAACTCCCTAAGGTGGAGCTATAATGAAATGAATAGGGTAAACCTGCAGTGAAGAATATTGGTTGTTAAATTCTTTGAAAGTGACACCATTAATTCCATAATTATTGGAATTTACTTGTTTCGGGGAGAATTACCTTGCGACATATTGAGTATCATGATTTTATCGGTATTATTTGCAATGTTTTGTGATAAAATTAGTCATTATTACAAAAAAAAAATGGCTTATGAGTCCAATATTGGAATTATAGTAACCAGTAACCTGCTCATATTCATCATGCTGGTGGTGGGCTAAAGTCACTGAAGTAAAAAAGATAAACATCATTCTGATTTCTTTGTATAAAATTTAAAATTACACCAATATTACAAAACAAAATAAAAACAACTACAAGAACTCTATACACACAGACACACACACACACACACACACACACACACACACTCTTGAGAGTTCTTTAATGGTGCTTTTCAAAGGCAGTGGTTAAAAACAGAACCATAACAACTCAAATATAATAATGATTTAAGACGCACAACAGCTGGCACTGGTAACATCAAGGTGATAATTATAGGAAAATATGCCATTCTCTCCATTCAGACAAACATTCATCGACTGAAGGGTCTTACCTTACTCTCTCCCTCGATCACGACGACCGGCTGAGGCGTGGCGGGCCAGCGGTGCTTGGCAGGAAGAGGCTTGTCACAGTTCCACAGGACAATGATCTAAAACACAGAGCCAGAAATAATCAAAGACAGGAAGACACAATCAAAACAAGCATTAACTAATCATGACAAAAGAAAGATTGGGTCCAGAAAAAAACATAATGAAGACCTTCAGAGGATCTGTGGAGCTCATGTGTTTGACATTTAGTTACATAACTAACGAACTCAGACTCCAGTCTTGGACAGAAACACGACTGCTGTTGAGCTTAGGGATTTCCTTATTTCAAATCAAACGACTTAAACTAGGTAATGTATGAAAAGGGACTCAGATGAGACCAAAGTTGTACGCTTTGGCCTAAATGCAAAGCACTATGTGTGGTGCACAAATAACTCTACTCATCACCCTGAACACACTATCCTCACTGTGAAACATGGTGGTGGGAGCGTCATGCTATTGGGATGCTTGTTTTCAGCTGAAAAAGGGAAGCTGGTCAGCTAAAGTTGATGGTAAGATGGATAGAGCTAAATACAGGGGAATCCTGTAAAAAAAAAAAAAAAAGCTGTTGGAGGCTGCAAAAGACTTAAGACTGGGAAGGAGATTGACCTTCCAGCAAGACAATGACCCTAAACATACAGCGCTACAGAGCTCCAGTGGAATGGTTTAGATTCCACAAACATTATTCATGTGTTAGAACGGCTCAATCAAAGTCCTAAAGACCTAAATCTCAGTTTGTTTGCACTGTGGGCAGTGTGCCAAATCCTGCTGGAAAATGAAATCCTCATCTCTATAAAAGTTGTTAGCAGAGGGAAACAATCACTGACTATCAGCAAAATTTGCATTTCATGTGTAAATCAAGGGAGCAGAGTCTGGAGGAAGAGTGGAGAGACACACAGTCCAAACTGCTTGAGGTCTAGTGTGAAGTTTCCACCAATCAGTGATGGTTTGGAGAGACATGCTGATCATCTGCTGGTGTTGATCCACTGTGTTTTATTATCAAGTCTAAAGTCAGTGCAGTTTTGTTTTCCCACAAAATCTTACAGCACTTCATGCTTCCCTCTGCTACTGACAATTTCCATAGAGATGCAGATTTCATTTTCCAGCAGGACTTGGCACACTGCCCACACTGTAAAAAGTATCAATAGGTCTTATATGATATTCTAATTTTCTGGGACACTAATTTTTGGTTTTTTATTGTCTGTAAGCCATAATCATCAACAATAAAAGAAATAAATGCACTAATAAAATAAATTGAGATGCACTAGTATATTGAAATACCTGGGCACAGTACTGTGATTTGGCCACGGCCACTAGCAGCTTGAGGATGGGTTGAGACTGGGACACCAGGGGTGTTACTGCGTGAATCACTGCTGTGAACTTGGGGTTTGGTTTGATACCTGTGGGGAAAATAAAAAGATAATGATGTTCATGTGATTAGAAGTGAAATACAACAACAGAAACTCTTCTTTAGTGTTTCAGCATCAAAGTTTCCACATTTTATCCCCTCAGAATTGACTCCAGTCCCCATGAACGTGTAACGTCAGGAACAAAGGCATGGTAATTCTTCCTGAGAACCCAAACAGAGCACAAAACCAGACCACAGGGCTCGAAAAACACATGCTTTAATGCGTATTTTTACATCAATGAGAAGAACGGCGGTCTAGACTGTGACTCATCTGCCCTTTGGAGAGAGGGACAGCGGAAACAGCGCAGAGAGACGGGCCCTTTTCCTCCAAACACCACAGCCCAGTCCATATAATAAAGCTTTTCATTTAAGAACCGAGCACTTTGGGTAATTAAGCACAGCACAGATAGAGGGCTTAATATTATTAAAATAAAATATTATTATGAGCAGGTGGCACACTGTAACATACACTTCACTATCTGCAGCCAGGTTTAATTGGTACTGTCTCGTCTTGAGTCGCCTCATTAAAAAAAACATCCAAACACACACACACACACACACATTACACACACCATCATCACTGTTTACCTACAAACTACACAATAATTCTGCTTAAATACATTTAAACAAGTGTATTACTTACTGTGGGAATGACAATTATTATAATAATAAACCCTATTTTTAGAGATAGGAGAGATACATCTCTTATTTAGGGTTTTAATGCATCTAATTTTCTAACTTAACCAATAGTCTCACCCATTCAGCTGCTACTCTGCTGTATATCCCCCTATTACTAGTGATGCCAAAACACCAGGAGGGTAAAGACTAGCACACGCCTCCTCCGACACATGTGACACAACTGCTGCTGATGAATCATTGCCGAGTAGCATCATATCGCACTTGGAGGAAACATAAGCTCACAGACCAGCCTCGGCTGATCAACATCACCCTTTAAAGTGATGAAGGGAATTGTGCTCTCTTAGGGCTCTGGCAGCTAATGGCAAGCTGCATGACAAGGATTTAAACCAGTAATCTCCTGATTATAGTGGCAGCGCTTTAGACTGCTGTTTTTTTTTTTTTTTTAGCAAAACTCCTTCACTGAACTAGTTTTCACCATTTAGAGCTCATCCACACTCAGTAAATGAGGAGATACTTACTATAATATAAAGTTAACTTCTTATTAATAAAGGATATAGGTCTTTATGTAAATACAGTAAATTTGTTTAGTCGGGTTTTATTATGTTTGTTTGTCTGTATTTTAGTCCTGTCTTTTCAGTCAATATTTTAAAAAAAATTGCAGTAATTTAAAAAGTAAATAAGTTACTTTTAAGATACTTTTAAGATACTTTTAAGTTACTTTTAGGTTACTGCCACCTCAATGTAACAGTTTTGCCAAAACTTACTTTACTGGAAGCTAGAATACACGAACATCATTCCTCTCTACAGTGTACAGTGCAGAAGAAGGGAGGCTTGCTGTGTGCGGGGTGTGTGTCTGTGGGTATGTATGTATGTATTAGGTGAAATGTTAAACTGCTACTAAAATGGTAACTGTTTTCTGTCTTTTCAGTCAATATTTTAAACATTTTGTAGTAACTAAAAACAATTAAGTTACTTTTAGTTAAGAAACAGAAGAACGGAGGCTCGCTGTGTGTTTGTGTGTGTGTGTATGTCTGTAAGTGTGTTAAGAAGCAGAAGAAGGGAGGCTGCTGTGTGTGTGTTTGTGTGTGTGGTGGAGAGAGCGCAGGGTCGCTGTGTGTGTGTGTGTGTGTGTGTGAGAGGTGGAGAGAGCACAGGGTCTGTGTGTGTGTGTGTAATGTGCAGAGAGAGTGGAGTGTGTGTTGAGTGCAAGTGCTAGTTTTAGCATATTAGCCTGTTAGCTCACTAGCCTGTTGTTTTTTTTTGGCGTGGTTGACATCTTTCTTGTCCATACTTTCAACACGTCCAGCCGGAAGCTACATTATCTTTTTATGACAAAAAAGTAACACACAGTGACTTGAATATATAACTTTAATCTGATTACTGGATTGGATATAGAAAATGCATTAGATTTACTCGGTACGGAAAAAAAAAAAACGTTACTAAGTAACTGACATCACTGGGTAATAATCTTAACTGTTTATTAGCAATATTAGCATGTTCAGTTTTATGACTGTTTTAAAGCTGTTGCTGAAATCTTCTCGCTGGGTAAATAACAGGGTGTAGGTCACTCACCAAGTGGAGCATAATGGAAAGGAAAGTGTCCCAGGTATGAGGAGTACTGTGGCAGTGTGAAGAGACCCCCGGGGAGGCTGTTCCACATCAGATTGCTGCGCCCGACGTGCTGCAACACCCGGTCATGGATGATCTGAGAGAGGAGACACTGTGATCAGCTTCCAGAAACCCACTGACATCCAAGAAACACAGTTCTTACTAATGTAAACACACTGCTGGAGCGAGAGCTAGCAAGGGCTGAGGTTATCACAGGCTTTTATTGAGCGGGTCTTCAGGTGAAGTCATCTTTAAAGCATGCTTCCAATACGTGCCCTGCACTGAATGCCAGTCACCTTTCAATATTTGCTTTTACCTCATACTGACATTCACATTCAGCTTTCAGCCTTCACCTGAGACATGAATGTTTGAACCCAAAATACAGAGAAAAATATCACTGTTTTGGAAGGCAGGTGCTTGAGGAATAAAAAGGCTACATACTTTTACTAAGTGAATTCCAAAAAAGTTGATATATTGTGTAAAAATGTACATTAATATTTTTATTTTACTAACTGCAGAAAAAAAATACAAATCAGATGCTAAAAGTGGAAATTTTTACCATTTCGAGAAAAAAAATTCTTTTGTTTTTGCATTTTTGTCATACATTCTTTTTCAGATTATTAAAAAACACTTTATTATCAGACAAAGATAACCTGAGTAAATATAAAAAGCACTTTTTAAATGATGATTTCGTTTATTAAGTTGGAAAAAAACTATTAAAACCAATCTAGCACTGCGTTAAAAAGTGTTCAAAAAGAGTTCAATTTCACTACTAACAACAACCAGGCCTGATTACTGCCAGACCTGTAGAATCAGGAAATCACTTAAATAGAACCTGTCTGACAACATGAAGCAGATAAAAGATCTCAAAAAGCCACACATTATTATACCCTGAAAATCAAAAACAGATGAGAAAACAAAGTCATTGATCATCTATCAGACTGGAAAAGGTTATAAATTCATTTCTAAAGCTTTGGGACTCCAGAGAACCACAGTGATTCACTATTATTCACTAATGGAGAAAAAACATGGAACACTGGTGAACCTTCCCAGGAGTGACCGGCCGACCTAAGTTACTCCAAAAGGGCATGAACTACTCATCCAGGAGGTCAGAAATGATAAATAAAGTTTTTGGAGTGGCCTAGTCAAAGTCTCTGATTTGAGATGCTGTGGATGATCTTAAACAGACTGTTAATGCTGGAAAATCCAACTCCAATGTGTCTGAATTAAGAAAATTCTGTAAAAAAGAATAGAACAAAATTCCTCCACAGAGATGTGGACGACTCGTTGCCAGTTATCAGTAATTCTTGATTGCAGTTGTTGCTGCCAGGGACGGCACAACCAAGTGGATATTCTTTCCTTTAATTAATAAAATTATTATTTAAAAAGTGTTTTTTAAAAACTGTTTTTAATGCAGAGCCACCTGAGGGCCTGAAGATCACCAGCATCAAATAATGACCATTGGCCTTCAGTCCCTTAAACTGGGGATTTTTTCAGATTCTCTGATTCTTCTAATTATATTATGGGCTGTAGATGCTACATAGATGGGATATCCAAAGTCTTTAGAATTTTACGTTGAGGAGCATGAAAATGTTTTACTGCTATTTTTAACTCACTAAAATCTCTTTTTATACCCTAATCCTTTTGCACACTACCTGCCAGACTACTGTACCACTGGGGAGCCAGCTACTGCCTTACTAACTTAATATGGGATCTATATAGAGAAACTGGATCTCTGGCCTAATGGTTGTAGCGTATGTAATAAAATGCATGTATCCTGTGTAATCGTTCATGGTTAGAATTGAACAAGTGCCAAATGGCGGCTTCTTCTTCTTCTTCTTCTTCTATAAGTGTGTATAATCTATGCTTCAGTCAGCAGATCTTCTGATGACAGATGAAACCGGCCATGGTCAAACGTTCCAGACGGAAAAGTCTCTGAAAAACACTGGAGTATTCCTTTAAGGAGCTTCAATGTCACGGGTTTCCACGGCCCTGTGGTCTGCAGCTGTGCCTCCTCGGACACCTGTTCCGGCTATCTGCTATAGATCTTCATGGCAGAGCCGGGTTTGGGTGTCCCATTACTCCCCAACACCAATCCGACAGGCCACAGGGGCGTCGACGCTTCCTCTGGAGTAAAGGAGTGTGAAACTGAAGCCAGAGCAAGGCCTGCGTATGACTGTATGTCTTCTCCTTCAGGAATAGCTCAACACAGTGATTGATTGACCAGACAACGCACTGACCGATTCCACAGTATGCGATGGCGCTGTACAGTCTCGGATTGGGTCTAATGGAAACGGTCAAAGCCTGTGATGCTGCAGAGCAGCAGAGACTGAGGAGATGGAGGAGGTGGGGGAGGTGGGCTGGGCGCCATTACTGGTGGAGGGTCATGAATGTTTAATGAGAGTGTGTCTTAAGCGAAGTGAAGGATGTTCATTGATTAGGGGGTGGTAATTCAGTGGAAGGAGGCGTGTTACTGTACCTCCAGTGTAGTGAGAACGATCTTCTCCACAGAAGAGAAGTACGCCTCCCACAGGAACTGCGTCTGCTGGCGGAGAGACAGGATCTTGTCCTGGTGTATGGAGCGGACGGTGGAGGGGATCTGGCAAAAGAGAGAGAGAGAGAAAGAATGTTAAAGAAAATTATTGAACTAAAACTGAACTCAATCTAACCCCCAATCCTCAACCTCAATTCAACCCGAGGCTCAATCTACAAACCTCAATCCAATCCAACACTCAACAACATCCAACCCTTAACACAACGGTCAACCTTTAACACAATGCCTAACCTTGATTCAACCAAACCCCCAGTCCTCAACTCAAACCTCAAGCCTTAATTCAACCCGAACACTCAACCTTTAGGCCAACCCAACCCTCAACCCTCAATTCAACACACCACCCTCAATCCAACTCAAGAGTCAATCCGAAACCTCAATCCAACACCCAAACCTCAATCTTCACTTCAAACCAAAATTCAAACCGCAAATCTCAATCCAACCAAACACTCAAACCTTAACCCTTATTCAACCCAACACTCAATATAACCAATCCCTCAGTCAAACTCAACTCCAACCCTCAAATCCAACCCAATCTTTAACCCCAACACTCAATCTACAAACCTCAATCCAACATTTAACACCACTCAACACTCAACCAAACCTCCATTCCTTAACTTAACCCTCATACCAACCCAACCCTCAATCTAACTAAATCCTCAATCTAACTCAACTCCAACCCACAAAGCCAAGACAATCCTCAATCAAACCCAACCACTGACCTTCAAACCCCAACCATTAATCTGCAAACCTCAATCCAACATTTAACAACACCCAACCCTCAACACTCAACCAAACCCCCAATCCTCAATCAAACCCTTATTCCAACCAAACAAAAGCAACTAAAACTTCAACCCTCAATCAACTTAACACACCACCCTTAATGCAACCCAACCCTCAATCCAACCAAACCCGTCGCGCTAATTCAACCTACCTGTCAATTCAACAAAACCCTAAATCTAACTCAACGCCTGACCCTCAAATTCAACCCAACCCTTACGCAAACCCAACCACTCAATCTGCACATCTCAATCCAACATTTAACAACATCCAACCCTCAACACTTAACCAAACCCCCACTAAAGCCTTACTCCAATCCAACCCTGAATTGATAGATAGATAGACAGACAGACAGACACTTTATTTATCCCGAAGGAAATTTAGGAATCCTTAACTCAACACAACACCCTAATTCAAGCAAACCCTCAATCCAACTCAAATCTAACCCAATCCTTAATCAAACCCAACCACTATGTCCAACATTTAACAAAGCCCAACCCTCGACCCTCGATCCAATCCAACTCAACCCTCAATCCTCAACTCAACACACCCCCCTTATTCAACCAAACCCTCAAATCCAGCTCAACCCCAAACCTAAATCCAACCCAATCCTCAATCTAACCCAGTTATCGACCCTCAACCCTCAACCAAACACCCAACCCTCACACTCAACCAAACCACCAACAACTGATTTACATGCATACACGCTAAGGTAAACATATAGGGGCCCTATCTTAAAGTACATTCTTGATTTTCTTTGTTAAAATGAACAAATCCATATCTGGTTGAACATTAAAAATAAACATGTACAACGTCAGCATACACAAAACTTATTTATTCATTCATTTATTATTTCACACATGTCTGTTACGATTATGATCACAGTGAACAATATTGTCATTCAGAATCTTTTCAGTACCTAATCAAATTTTAATACACAGGAACATAGGAACAAAACTGAGCCCAACAGTCAGTCAGTCAATCTGGGAAACAGATTGATTATAAAGTGTATAAAGTCTCAGCAGGGACATGTCTGAAGGTCTGAAGGCTGTAAAGCATCACTCAGTCAGGTTTATATCGTCTTTATTCAGCTTGTAATGGTGCTGGGATGCAGCGTGCGGTCAGAGGCGTATTAAGTATAGAAACCTGGTACTCCACTCAGACAGATCCTGTCAGTATCGTAACCCCACAGTGTCCTTTAGCCTCACACTGTAAGCGTGAGACCTGGGTCCCGTTTCAATCACACTGAGGCGTGTTCTTAAACCTCACACACAGGTTTAATCAGCAGTGCTCTGAGTTATAACAATCAGGAGAGGCATTTTAGTATTAAATATAAAAGATTATTTTTATAGGTAAGAAACTGAACAACTGAAAAGTAAACAATGAGGTCGGCTAAATTATGTCAGCAGCTGGTCTAAACATGTATTAAAAAAATAATTGGATTTTTTTAATTTAAGGTGTGCTTGAATAGAATAATGAATTTCAGCTGTGGTCTATGGGGAAAACAAGTCTGCAGGTATTCTGGTTTAATATTGGTGATTCAATATTACCATATTTTTTACACTATAAGGTGCAAATAGAATTAATTTATTTTCCCAAAATCTTCAGTGTGTTTTATAATGCGGTGCTCCTTATGTATGAATTCTACCAGTTCGGTATTAAGGAGCAGTAAAGCCACTCTGCTGAAGTACAGAGTTATACAGGAATTTCAGTGAAGTTTCTCCAGCACCAAGACTGGAGCAGTATTAGCATTAGCCACTAAACGCGCTAAGCGCTAACACTTTCGTTATTCAGAGGCGAGTATACTGAACTGTAGTCTCTGCATGTTTACCATATTAACACAAGCTACGTCGCTCTGGCTCATCAGAACACTCAGGGTTCCTTAGTGTAGCGCTGTCAGGCAGCATTTACTAGCGCTAACAGCAGCTAGTGCTAGCAGTTAGCCGCTAATGCTAATGCTGCTGCTGCATCCAGCCTTAATGGAAATCTGGAAATTTAAGCTTACTGAAAATAAACTGAAGTGATTTACTCACCCAAATAAACAGTTTTCAGGAGAGACATCTGTGTAGATTAATATCCTGCGCTCGTTTGACTTTAAAAGAAAATGTTCAGCATTTCTGGTCTTATTATTACTATTTAATGGTTGAATTTGGCTTTTTCAACTGATTTCTATTCAGGCGTAGCAGCTTTGATGTTTAGTTAACTGAGTTCATCAACTACGCAAACAAATATGTCAAGAAATCTGGACCAATAAAAACGTTATGATGAAACTGGCTCTCATCAGGTGCGCTCCAGGAGAGGAAGACCAAACGTCACCTCTGTTGCACATAAATATTAAAAGCAAGATCTATTATAAATGTAGGCCATTTAAAAACAATCATATCACACGTTTGGCAGTGTGGGCAGTGTGCCAAGTCCTGCTGGAAAATGAAATCCCCATCTCCATAAAAGTTATCAGCAGAGGGAAGCATGAAGTGCTGTAAGATTTTGGACTTGAGATAACACAGTGGAACAAGATGCAGATTTCATTTTCCAGCCAAAACTTGCCAAAAGTATTGGTCTTATATAATATTCTGATTTTCTGAGACACTGATTTTTTGGGCTTTATTGGCTATAACCATAATCATCAACAATAAAAATGTAATACATCTATATAATATATGAGTTTCACATTTTGAACTGAATTACTGAAATGAAGTATCTTTTCAATTATATTCTACTTTTGTTGGAGATGCACTAGTACTGTGTGTGTGTGTGTGTGTGTACCTGTAGAAGCAGCCTCTCGTCCCCGATGACAGCAGCGGTGTTCCAGTCGATGACCTCCGAGAAGGGAAGCTCCCAGCCGTTACTGAGCATGACAGGAATACAGGCAGCCTGAAGAACACAAAACACTACAGTTCAGATCTTCAGGATCTCCTGTACTGTAGAAATATAAAAGCACTGTGTCTCTCTGTTATAATAGCCTCCACTCTTCTGGAAAAGCTTTACAGTACATGTTGGAATGATTTGTTCAGCTCAACTTCAGTTCAACCCACAGGTACTGAATGAAGTTCCATCATTTCAGAGAACAGAGATCTGCTGCTCCACAGCTCAGTACTTACTGGGGGGTTGGGGGTTTATACGCCCAGGGTCTGCTACAGGGTGTCCCATTCTATTAGCAATGCTTTACTGTACAGTGGTGCATGAAAATGTGTGAACCCTTTAGAATTTTCTGTATTTCTGCATAAATGTAACCAAAAATGTCAGATTTTCAAACAACCCCTATAAATAGACAAGAAGAACCAAATCTCAGGCTGCTGCTGCCTGAGAAGTGTGAGGGGGAGCACCGAGTGAACACGAGGTAACCACATGGTTGGGCACATGCTTTTAAACGTGGGCATGTGTTGAAAGCTGTGCACCTCAGTCCAGAACAGTTTTGCATTGCAGATATTTCCAGTTACAGCTGAATTCACACTTTTAATTCTAGACAAAAAAGCTCTTATTTACCTTTTAAAAAGCCATTTAAATGCCTGATTAAAAGGGACGATTACTGTAGTTTTGCTGTTTTTCTAAGGTTTTGAGAGCTCACCGCTGACTGAGCTCTTGATTGGTCCAGCCGCGAGGGGTGGGGCTGGTGACATCATGTGCCCTGCATTGTTTAACCCTGCTGTTATGTTACAGGTCAAATTGACCCAGTTTAAAGTTTAAAGATCTATGAAAAATAGTTAAAAGTATTTTTTCAGTATGAAACTTCTTCTGCTTGCCTTGATTAGAGTAATCAACATATACAGTAATATGAAAATGGTTAATCTCACATATTTGCAACCACCCCCTGCAAAAAACTAAAACTAAAACTAAATTGCAATGTTATGTTTCAATGTTATGTAGAACTAATGTTTTATATGTTGGTCTTTTAAAAGTAATAAAGTAGGGAAACAAAAAAAAAAGATTAAACGTATTTTTTTTATGAAAAATGTGTGAATAATCCTATTTGAACCATTACCTGTTAGAGGTAAGGAACACCAGTGCACTAAATATTGATATAATAATTAGTAATGGAGTTAGAAAAGAAATATTTACACTGCTTGTTAGGATTTTTTGGATGATTAAACATGCACCAGGTCAATATGACCCGGAAACAGCATTGCTGTTCCTGACAAATTAACATAATAATAGGAGGTTTAATACTGCCATATATATGGTCAAAAAATGAACTTTGCAATGTCAATTTTTTTTCCCAATATCGTGCAGCCATAACAGAAACGACAAAGATTAAGTCTCTTCTTTTTAGCAAAGCTACAGCAGAATTATCAATCACACTCGTTTCTCACATCCAAATCTAAAAGTCTCTCACAATCACAACAAAAAAAAGAGCAGAACATGCAGAACAGAAGATCAAAGTGGAGAAGAGCGATAGACTGCAGCACTTTCTACACAACACTGACTGAATAAAAAGCTGAATACAGTGAGACCGCTGAAGGCACTGAAGGACTGAAGCAGCTGAGAGACAATAGATAAAGGAGATAAAGCTGATGATACGAGAGGAATGGTGATCCAGGGGTGTTAAATCTGTAGCTGTGGGCGATGATTTTATGACTGGAATAACAGCGTGCCCATCCAGCCGGCAGACGAAATCTGCTGTAATTGTGCGGCGGGATCGTAAATAACGAACGTAGCGTGTATAACGTGCCCGTGCACAGTGCACAACACGCAACACCTGTGTTCGAATACGATGTATAAACAAAGCACTTGACGATGGACTGATAGACAGGCTGGCACGGCTCCGTCTGCAGGAGTCAGACGACTCTGCCTACCTGGCCGCCGACGTCCTGATGGACATTTGTACCGGAAAAGCTAATTTATGTCCACGCGGCCATTAGATCCTGAAACAATGCACCATCTGTCTGCAGCGGCCGTGGGTTATTACGCTGTTTTTGGAAAAAACAAACGGGTTCATTTACATGGATTTTTTTGGGGTGCACAAAACATTAAACTAGACATTTATGTCTAGACATGACACATTACAAAGAGCAATAACAGCTAATGAACAGCTTATTGTTTAGAGGTACAACAAGCATAATTTGTTGGGAAAAATGTATTGAAAATTGTACTTTCCAAAATGATTTAACATTTATTTCATTTCTGAAATAAAAGGGTGTCCTGCAACTTTTGACTCACTGGGTATATTGTAATAGTATATTGTAGGGCTAGGGATGTTTTTCACAAAAATAAACAAAGCCTTGCCCATTTCAGTGTATATTTTCTTGACAAAATACAGCTCTGGAAAAAATAAAAGACCACTTAAAAATGATGAGTTTCTTTGATTTTCCCAAATTGAAAACCTCTATAATATAATCAAGGGGAAGATGGAAGATCACAAGCCATCAAACCAAATTAAACTGCTTGAATTAGTCACCAGGAGTGTAAAGCATAAAGTTACCCAAAAGCAGTGTGTAAGACTGGTGGAGGTGAACAGGCCAAGTTGAGTGAAAAGTTCTTTGCATTATTTGAGTTCTGAAAGCTCTGCATCTTTTTTGTTATTTCAGCCATTTCTCATTTTCTGCAAATAAATGCTCTAAATGACAATATTTATATTTGGAATTTGGAAGAATTTCTGACCGTACTTAATAGAATAAAACAACAATGTTTATTTTAGTCAAACATTTACCTATAAATAGCAAAATCAGAGAAACTGATTCAGAAACTGAAGTGATCTCTTTTTTTCCTGAGCTATTGATTAATTTGTGTGTACTCTGTGACTTTTGACTTGATAAAACACAGTGGACCAACACCAGCAGATGACATGTCTCTCCAAACCATCACTGACCATCAGTAAATTTTACATTTCATTTGTAAATCAAGGGATCAGAGTCTGGAGGAAGAGTGGAGAGACACAGTCCAAGCTGCTCGAGGTCTAGTGTGAAGTTTCTACAATCAGTGATGGTTTGGAGAGACATGTCATCTGCTGGTGTTGATCCACTGTGTTTTATTATCAAGTCTAAAGTCAGTACAGTTTTGTTTTCCCACAAAATCTTACAGCACTTCATGCTTCCCTCTGCTGACTACTCACTTTTATGGAGATGCAGATTTCATTTTCCAGCAGGACTTGGCACACTGCTCACACTGCCAAAAGTACCAATTGGTTTTATATAATATTCTAATTTTCTGAGACACTGATTTTTAGGTTTTCATTGGTTTTAAGCCATAATCATCGAGAATAAAAGAAATAAACACGTAAAATATATAACTCTGTGTGCTGTGTGTTTAATACATCTATATAATATATGAGTTTCACATTTAGAACTGAATTACTGAAATAAAGTAACTTTTCAAAGATATTCAAATTTCAAATATTTTACACTCTACATTTAAAGGTTTGGGTTTTGTGAGTGTGTGTATCTGCGTACATGTCCTGCTGCTAATCTGTTAAGCTGGGTGTGAGTATGTGATTGGCCCCTTGCGTTCCCCCTGTGCTGCAGTATCATCCTGCCCCCCATCCTAATCCCCTCAGTGTCATTAACCAAGCCTCCAATCTGCTGAAATACATACACACCGATATAAACCATGGGGGGACTAAAGCTGCCACGTGCTCAGTGTGTGTGTGTGTGTGTGTGTGTGTGTGTGTGTGTGTCTCACACACACAAATTCACGTTTAAAAACATGCATAGCCAGACTGGCCAATACTGATGCTACTTTCATTGCTTTTCTGAGCCCATCACTGGCTTTATCAGTGCATTCATAAAAACAAGTTTATTGAGATGAGAGAGTATAAAAAAAAAAAAAAAAAAAAAAAAATTACCAAAAATCATCAGTGTGCCTTATGATCCGGTGCGTCTTATGTATGAATTCTATCAGTCAGGTATTAAGGAGCATTAAAGCCACTCTGGGCTTAGTACAGCGCTATACAGGAGTTTCAGTGAAGTTTCTCCAGCACCAAGGCTGGAGCAGTATTAGCATTAGCCGCTAACCGCTATTTCACCGTTCAAAGATGAGTATTATCGGTCTGTAGCCTGCTCCTAACCCCGGCTAGCACTGCTGGAGCAGCATTAGCATTACTTGGTAACCGCGCTAGCTCTTTAGTCGAGCAGAGGGAAGTATATTGGACTGTAGTCTGTGTGTTTACCGTGTTAAAAAAAGCTATGTGTGACGAACCACTATCTAATATTAACCTGGTTTACTGGAACACTCAGGGTTCCTCAGTGTAGTGCTGTTGGGTGGCTCTAGCCGCATTAGCTAGTGGTTAGCCACTAATGCTAATGCTCTAGCCTTAGAAATTGGAGAAATTTGAGAATCTAAGCTTATTGTAATGAAACAAAAGTGCTTTACTTAATCAAATAAACAGTTTTCTGTGTAGATTATCATCCAGGGCTCATTTGACTTTAAAAGAAAGTCTTTTTTATTATAGCTTTGTTGTAACTTAATTAACTACACAGCTACACAGTTAGCAATTACTCATTCTCACCAGAGAGGGCCCTAAATCTCAAAACTTACAGACATCAAAATAAAAAGCAAAAATCACCCATAAAGTCATTGCTGGTGATGCACTGCTTTTTCGTAGTTGGAACAGGATGAGAATTTCAGTAACTTCGCAGGTGAATTTAAAGCTGCAGCTACTTTTTAAACTACAGACCTAAGGTATGACTCTTTTCTCAAGTATGGAGGCACTCAAGTAGGCACGTAGTTTCATAATAAATGGCACAGGGTCTCCAGGTTCTATATATGGTGTACAGAATTTAAACCCTAAAGGACCAGCCAAAGGACTCCTCAGATGCATAAAGATTTTGACAGTTTTATGAAAGTGTAGCCTTTATAGCATTTATATTAGATTTGCGGGGTGACTGCAGTACATAAATGGAGTAGCTACTCCCATCTCAAGTGTTTAAGCTGACATTGCTTAACCTGTGCAAATCAGATATATTATTTAGAGTAAAATTACGTTAGTCCACCTCCCCTTGTGAAACTAATCCTGTCCAAATAGGGTTTATTATGTAACAGCAAGTGTCAAAACCAGTGAAATTAGTACATAATAGATGCCTTCAAATAAGCTAATTGATGATACGCTGGATGCTACAAAGATAAACCAACATGTCTAGTGTGTTCCAGAAATTTTACGGATAAGATCAGACACCAAAGCTGTGGATTATGTTCTTCTAGCCAACTGTACAGTACATATAGTAATGACACACAGTGGATTCGGCTGTGGAGGCGTTAGCTTACAGCTGCTGTATATTGTGAAGATGTCAGAGTGTGGTACAGCTATATTCCTGCCATATTGCCCACCCTCACACACACGGCTCTGTTCCACACATCCACGCTGTTACAAAAGCCACAGTAGACGCAGCCGTAGGAAGACCATAGGCACGGGTACACCCACACTGCTGGAGACCTGAGCGAACACACTGCAGAGGAAAGCCCAGCATCAGCATCACCTACAACTCAACCAAGCTCAGCCTACAGAACCAGATTCACACCCACAAGCCAGCAGCTCACACTGCAGCACCTGCACACAACGGCATTTAACAAAGCAGCTTTCTGACTGTACATCACCCCCAGCTCATGTTACACCATTACTATAGCCAAACCTCACAATTAAACCACTACTTCAAAGTCAAAGTCAAAAAGTCAAAGTGGTTTTTATTGTCATTTCAGCTATATACAGAGTACACAGTGAAACGAAACAACGTTCCTCCAGGGACCATGGTGCACATAAACACAGTGTAGACAGAACAATAAGTGCAACAGTACAAAAGTGCAGACAGACAATACAACACCATACAGACAAAGAATAATAAATAACAAGACAGTGTGCAAATTTTGCAGTGTGCAAAAAAGACCAGTGAGGTAGTAATTACCTCTATTACACAGTGTGCAATAGAGTCCAGTGAGGTAGTAGGGTTTTTGGTGCTTCCATTTTCTGGGGTAAGTGGGGTAAGAGTGTGTGTGCATGTACAGAAAAACCATCAGTTCAGTCTCTGCAGTTGAGGAGTCTGATGGCTTGGGGGTAGAAGCTGTTGCAGAATCTGGTCGTGCTGGACCGGATGCTGCGGTACCTTCTTCCCGAAGGCAGGAGGGAGAACAGTTCGTGTGAGGGATGGGTGGGGTCATTCACAATGCTGGTTGCTTTGCGGATGCTGCGGGTGGTGTAAATGTCCGTGATGGAGGGGAGAGAGACGCCGATGATCCTCTCAGCTGTCCTCACAATACGCTGGAGGGTCTTGCGGTCAGAGACGGTGCAGGTCCCAAACCAGGCAGTGATGCAGCTGCTCAGGATGCTCTCAATGGTCCCTCTATAGAAGAGTGTGAGGATGGGTGGAGGGAGACGGGCCTTTCTCAGCTTCCGGAAGAAGTAGAGACGCTGCTGGGCTTTCTTGGCTGTAGAGCTGGTGTTCAGGGTCCAGGTGAGGTTATCTGCTAAGTGGACACCAAGGAACTTGGTGCTCTTAACAATCTCCACAGAGGACCCGTCAATGTTGAGTGGAGAGTGGGTGTGTTGTGCTCTCCTGAAGTCAACAACCATTTCCTTTGTCTTGTCCACATTCAGGTGAAGGTTGTTGACTGTACACCAGTCTGTCAGCCGCTGCACCTCCTCTCTGTATGCTGACTCGTCGCCTTTGGTGATGAGACCCAGCACGGTTGTATCATCGGCGAACTTGATAAAGCTGTTAGAACTGTGTTTTGCAGCACAGTCATGAGTCAGCAGGGTGAACAGCAGAGGACTCAGGACACTGCCCTGGGGGGCCCCAGTGTTCAGTGTGATGGAGCTGGAGGTGCTGCCCCCGAACCGGACTGACTGGGGTCTCCCCGTCAGAAAGTCCAGGATCCAGTTGCAGGACGAGCGGACGAGTTGAGGACGAGCGAGCTTAGCTTCCTGATGAGGTTCTGTGGGATGATGGTGTTGAATGCTGAACTGAAGTCTATGAACAGCATTCTGACGTAAGTGTCCTTCTCCAGGTGGGTGAGGGAGAGATGAAGAGTAGTGGTGATGGCATCGTCCGTGGAGCGATTGGGACGATACGCAAACTGCAGGGGGTCCAGTGAAGAGGGCGGTTGTGTCTTGATGTTCCTCATGACTAGCCTTTCGAAGCACTTCATGATGATGGGTGTAAGTGCAACGGGACGGTAGTCATTGAGGCAGGACACTGTTGACTTCTTCGGCACGGGAACGATGGTGGTGGACTTGAGGCACGTTGGGACAGTGGCGCTGCACAGGGAGATGTTGAAGATGTCCGTGAGAACATCTGTCAGCTGGTCTGCGCACTCCCTGAGCACTCTGCCGGGGATGTTGTCTGGTCCTGCAGCTTTCCGTGGGTTGACTCTGCGCAGAGTGTTCCTCACGTCCACTGCAGTCAGGCACAACACCTGCTCGTCCGGCGAGAATATCACTAATGTGCTGCAGAATTATTATATATGTATTTTTTTTAACAATACGTTTATTGGGGTTTTATATGGAAGCCCATTCCGGCCACCTAAAAAAATAAAAATAATCCAGCACATTTTTCAGTATTATTAATAAGTAAACTGCTATCTCAATATTTTGAGATACTATCGCATTATTTTGAGATAGTATCTCAATATTTTAAGATACTATCTCAATATTTTGAGATCCTCTCTCAATATTTTGAGATACTATCTCATTATTTTGAGATACTATCTCAATATTTTGAGATCCTCTCTCAATATTTTGTGATACTATCTCAATATTTTGAGATCCTCTCTCAATATTTTAAGATACTATCTCAATATTTTGAGATCCTCTCTCAATATTTTGAGATCCTCTCTCAATATTTTGAGATCCTCTCTCAATATTTTGAGATCCTCTCTCAATATTTTGAGATCCTCTCTCAATATTTTGAGATCCTCTCTCAATATTTTGAGATACTATCTCATTATTTTGAGATACTATCTCAATATTTTGAGATCCTTTCTCAATATTTTGAGATAGTATCTCATTATTTTGAGATACTATCTCAATATTTTGAGATACTATCTCATTATTTTGAGATACTATCTCATTATTTTGAGATACTATCTCATTATTTTGAGATACTATCTCAATATTTTGAGATACTCTCTCATTATTTTGAGATACTATCTCAATATTTTGAGATACTATCTCAATATTTTGAGATACTCTCTCATTATTTTGAGATACTATCTCAATATTTTGAGATACTATCTCAATATTTTGAGATCCTCTCTCAATATTTTGAGATCCTCTCTCATTATTTTGAGATCCTCTCTCATTATTTTGAGATACTATCTCAATATTTTGAGATACTATCTCAATATTTTGAGATACTCTCTCATTATTTTGAGATACTATCTCAATATTTTGAGATACTATCTCAATATTTTGAGATACTCTCTCATTATTTTGAGATACTATCTCAATATTTTGAGATCCTCTCTCAATATTTTGAGATACTATCTCAATATTTTGAGATACTTTGAGGAGGCTGAATCTACACAATCCAGAGCAAGATGAGTTTGCCAACCTCTACCATGGCAAGCAATGATAAGTCATACTCTGAAAGTAAATCAGCTAATAAATACGTTTGGAGTATTTTTATTGTTTGCACATTATAAGCCCATCCCTAGGTGTGAAGCTCACTCGGGTTGCCAAGTTGAGGAGGCTGAATCTACACAATCCAGTGAAATCTGGAAATCTAAGCTTACTGTAAATACACAGAATTTTTTTTTTAAGAATTACAGTTTTGTATACTTAGATTAGCTTTTTAGGTCTGCAGTGAGACCTGCTGAATTAGAAGGAAAACATGGCGACACCCCTGTTCCTTACTAGTGTCACATAATGCGCCTTATATTCCAGTGCACCTTATGTATGAAAATAGACCAGAAAATAGGCATTAATTGATAGTTTGCTTTATAATCCGGTGCGAAAAATATAGTTCATATTATATTCCACAACATTTTATCCAACATGCTGTCCATTCACTGGAACATTGTGATAAGCCTTTCCCCCATTTACAGCTAATAACTCATAGACAGCCCTCTTTACAGCGATATACACACTCGAGTGACTGTAGAAACAGCTGTAGACTGGATAGACCCAGACTGGGGGAGGGTGGGGAAAAACACAGAGAGCTGAAGGGTTCACTGGGTTCATCAATGGACTAATAGCCAATAAACTGAACCCTAGCCCCAGAAGACAGCTGCTGATGTAGCAACACCTGCAGCCGCAGCCTGTTCTCCACCAGCTCAAGTGCAGCCCTGCTGAGCTGCCAGTCAATTACATGTTAGGACACTTCACGTCAGGGTGCATCACGCTACGAGTCAACAGTGCGGGGGATCTCAAACATCACGCTGTACGAGCACGCTGCTTTAACTTCAGCATGGGAAGAAAAATGTACCTTAAATACATTATAAAATACAATAGACACTAATGCAGTGCCTCTTAAACTGGGGCCAATATATACATTTAATATATCTCTATATAAAATTGCTGGTTTTGTTAATTTAGCAACCACTAAGCAATACCCAAGCAGCCACTTAGCAACCATTTAGAAACAACATAGCAACCAACACAGATACCATATTAACACCTTAGCAACCACCTAGCAACCGCTTAACAACACCATAGCAACCAACAAAGAATCAGCACTGCAATCACGCTTGCAGTTTCTGCACGACCTGTAATCTTGCTCAGACCTCATTTTTATAAAAATAATTCAAATAAAAGTTTTAAAATACACAATAAGAAAAAATTATCTGATTCAATTGTAAATTTGGTCTGGACTATAAGTTAAGAAAATGCTGTAATAATTTTCTCAATTATGTAATACATAATTAAGGCTGTTAATTTAAAGACACTTTTAAATAATGCAACATCTTAACATATTGGGATATTGTATTTTTAGGAAAAAAAAAAAAGTAAAGCCCCAAAAAGTAATAATTGCATAAATAACAAAAATCATGTACTAACCCTTAAATATGTAATAAAATCCAATAATCTAATTAAGAAAATATATAAAGTGTTGCATCTGATTTTCACATATGTATCACAATACAATAACGTTGTAATTTACTACAAATAATTCACCTTAAAATGGAATAAATTCACAATATTGTTATACTGTTTTAAGGTATTTTAAGTATTGGTAAGCAAGTTTTTTTTTTTCAATATTATTCTACATCATTAGACAAATTATTATGTTACTAGGTTTATTACAGTTTTGACTGTATGAGCAAAGTGCACAGCTGTATTACATCCAGTATCTTATACATTTCTGGTAAAAATACATTAATGGTACAATACAGTTTATTCTAATATGCTCACAAACTCAAAGCAGTCAAGTGTATTATCTTTAATAACTTTACATTTAAGTGTTATTATTACATTATGCAGAATTTATTATTACAATATTAGGAGCTTCTATAGCACTACTTCTGTGAATTTTGTAAAAATGTAAAAAATAATTAGAAAAGTGCAAAAAACTTTTTTTGCTTTTGTGTTGCCTTATTTGTCAATATTGTGTTGATGAATAAACCTACTAGTTTAGCATTATCTATTGTATTGTCTATACTGTATAAATATATATACTTTTTTATAATGTGAAACCATAACATAGATAGATAGATAGATAGATAGATAGATAGATAGATAGATAGATACTTTATTGATCCCCGAGGGGAAATTCTTGACTACACTCTCCTCCTCCGCTCTGTCTCTCTCTACAGACATACTTACATATTGGGATATTGTAAGGAAATAAAAAAATAGTAATAAAGCCTTAAAAACTAATAATTTCCGTAAATATAAAAAAATTATAATTTTAAATTACATTTCCTACCACCTTCATACAGCCTGTACCCGTTTTACTTAGCCTTATTTATTATTAACTTTTATTTTTATTTTATTTCTTCTTAGCTCTTCATTTCTTTTTTTATACTTATTTAATAGTTTTGTACTATTGCTCTTTAACTTATTTTGAGTTTCATTTATTATTATTATTATTATTATTATTATTATTATAATTATTATTAGTTCATTTATTTATTTGTATTTTTTTATTGTATTATGTAAAAGTTAGTTTTAGCTTAATTTTAACATTTTTTGTCTTTTGATCTTAATTTCTTATCAATTAATTATTATTATTATTTTTATTATTAATATTATTATATTTCATATTTTATTTATTGTTATTTTAAAATGATAAAATATAGTTTATTAATTATAGTTTAACAGTTTAGGGTTTTTTTTGTCATGTCAATCCCTGTTTTTTTGTAAATGCTACACTGAAAATGAGGGTTGCCCTTAATGTCGTCGTTGTCGGCATTCCTTCCGTCTCGTGAGCCGATGGTGCAACTCCTGGGACTAACTGCACTTCCGAGAATGGCTGTTTAGTCCAATTCGTGAATGAGTCAAAATAAAGGTTGACTGATTGATTTCCGAGTGTTATTACATTATGCAGAAAATGCTGTGACAATATTAGGAACTACTATAGCACTACTTTTGTGACATTTAAAAACCTTGCTTTGCTTTGTAAAAATGTAAAAAAAAAAAAATGTAAGTGCAGACAACATAGTTTTTGTTTTGCTTTATTTGTCAGTGTTGTGTATCTACCAGTTTATATGTATCTACCAGTTTATGCTGTCTATATTTTTATGGACAGGAATGTTTGAAAATATATCTTCCAATTATCTTGTATATTCCAAGAATTACAGCTTTAAAATGCAGACTGATGCAAATAAAATAATGAAAAGTGAAATTGAGTTAAGAGTTGTATCCCTGTGAGCCGTGGTGTGCGGGCTGTGAGGTGTGCGGAGTGTGGAGAGGAATCCTAACACAGTGATGGAGGTAATCACCAGTCTGTACCTCCATGCTGAGCTCTGGCAAAGGGCAAAGGCCTGGAAGGTGACCAGAAGTCTGCAGTATCAGACACATGCCCACCGGGACGAGGAGGTTTTACTAATTAAGGGAAAATGAAGAGCAAGTAAACTCCATACTAGAGGCAAATCAGTGTGTGTGTGTGTGTGTGAGTGTGTGGTGAATAGTGAAGAGCAGAGAGCTCTACACGGCTGTATCTGATCCACTGAGAGAGGAGGAACAGAGGAATTACCTGCAGAGCCTCGAGGAAGCGGAAGGAGCCCAGGCGGCGTCCTCTAGGCACCAGACAGAAAGTGGAGTTGTGCAGCATTTCTTTATAGTCATATCTTCAGGGAGAGAAAAAGAAAGAAAGAGAAAATAAATGAGTGAATAAAAGAATCTCATCTTCTAAAAAGGAGTAAATTACAGCTGTTTTAGCTAGTTTTTCTGAGCTGGATTTCTCACAGAAAGTTGATGACAGGCCGAGTAAGTCTGTAGGTTATTCTGTACCTGTGTTATAAACAGGTTATATAGAATAATGACCAAGCTGCTTTTAGCCATGCTGCGCTGACTTTGCTGATGCAGCATTGTCAAGTAGCATCACAGCGCACTGGGAGGAAAGCGCAGCGACTCGGTTCTGATACATCAGCTCACAGACGCAGCCTTGTGCTGATCACCATCACCCTAGGAGTAATGAGGGGAAAGAGTGCATCTACCCACCCAGAGAGAGAGAGCAAGGCCAATTGTGCTCTCTCTGGGATCTGACAGCTAAGGGCAAGCTGCATAACCGGGATTCAAACCAGTGATCTACCGATCATAGTGCCAGTGCTTTAGATTGCTGGACCACTCTTTGCCCTTATTGTGCACTTTTGCAATAGCAATTACTAACAAACAGTGAACAGTTATATGTGTATTTTAGACAGTCATGCTTTAATAACCAATCAGTGTTTTAATAACTGTGACTTCATACACACAGTGTGAACTGCAGTAAGTGAAAAATATATAAAAGTTAATATTTTTTTTTATTTTCCGATTTTGATTTTTAATTGAATTTCAAATGAATGAATGATACACGGATTATTGTCCATATTGATGTATTGTCCCAGAAATGATTGCGATATATGATATTATTGTCATTTTAACACCATTAATTGCCACTGATATAATTATAATAGCATAGCATGTTTATATAAATCATACAATTGGGAAATATATACTTTATTCTTCACCTACTGCAGTCAATTCACACTGTTTTTGGTTTTATATTCAAAAATGAAAAAAATATTATTTTTTTCTTCAATTGAATATCAAAGGAACGAAGGATACATGGATTGAAAAATATCACAAAATGATAAGAAAATGGCAATTATACACAGGAAAAGCCACACAAGAAGAGTGAGAGACCGAATGTAACCAAGTTAAATAGAGATGAAAGGCACTAAACAACATTAATAGCCTGTAGAATACATGTTAAAATGCACAAATGCAGAAACAACAGAGTGCTAAAGCCATTAAACTGAAGCCCGCAGACCCCCGTCTCCGTCTAACAGAGGGTAACAACCATACGAGAACAGAAACACGGGGAAAATCTCTTTCTTCTGAACCCCAGGGCACACAGAGCCGTGACCCCGCTGACCCGGCCCCATTCCCCCTGCAGGCAAGGGGGGAGGAAGAGGAGACTCCGGCAAGGAGCGAAGTTTCACTCAGCACTCGGATTAAGAGGCTGTTTGGAATTCCTAATTTAACATTCCTTCTCTTTTTCAGTGCCGGGACCTGTGTGCTTCAGACTGCTGCTGCCCCTCCCTCTCCCCCCACACAGCCTTAAAGGAGCAGCTCCACCACATACTGGTTTCAGTAATTCAGTCACAAATGTGAAACTCATATATTATATAGGTGTATTACACACAGAGTGATCTATTTTAATTTTTTATTTCTTTTATTGTTGATGATTATGACTTACAGCCAATGAAAACCCAAATAACATTATATAAGACCAATTGGTACTTTTTTTTGGCAGTGTTGGCAGTGCCTGCTAGAAAATGAAATCCACAAGTTAGTGGAAATTGACATCTGTAGCCATTTCACACAAACCAAACAATGGATAGAGTTTTCTGTCCCACCCACTCCTCCCCAGATGAGAAGCTCACATAGGTTGCCAGATTGACACACAATGGCAATATATAGGGAGATATATAGGAAGCGAGAGAGTGAGATAGAGAGAACGATAGATTGAGTGAGAGAAAGAGAGAGGAGAGAGATACAGAGAGAGCGAGAGTTAGAGAGAGAGAAAATGCAAGCTATATAGAGAGAGTTAGAGAAAGATAAAAAAAGAGTAATAGAGTAAGTGCGATAGCGAGCACAAGAGAGAGAGAGAGAAGGAGAGATATAGAGAGAGATACACAGACAGAACAATAGATTAAGAGCAATTTTCAAAATGTGGTAATCAACGTTGTACATATTTACACACAAAAAAAATCTTAGAATATTAATGAAAAGTTATTTTATTTCAGTAATTCAGCTGAAAATGTGAGACTCATATATTATATAGATGTATTATTTTAAGTATTTTAAGCATTTATTTATTTTATTAATAATTATTATGGCTTATGGCTGATACTTTTTTCAGCAGTGTGGGCAGTGTACCAAGTCCTGCTGGAAAATGAAATGCACATCTCCATAAAAATGTATCTCTCCAAACCATGACCACCACTAGTGTAGTAGAGATGGGAATTTTGGACATTAAAATATATATATTCACTGATCAGCTACAGAGTATGACTCAACGTTGCTTGCCATTGTGTTTCAATCTGGCAACCCATGTGAGCTTCGCATCTGGGGAGGAGTGGGTGGCAGAAACTCAATATCCATTGTTTGGAAACTGGACTCCTGTAGCCAATTCACATACTAATTCACATATTCACGTTTATTACTGATTGTTCCTTTCATTTAATATTTTTTATTTAGTTTTTTCCAGCTCTGATAAAAGCATTCTGATAGAACTTATGGCAGCTTCTACTTTTAAAGATGTACAATCTCGATTATCCCATTTTTGTAAAATCATTTAATAACAGTAATTAATCAAATTAATTCGATTAATTCAATACATTTCCCAGCACTGTGTATAATTATCAATATTTTTATTAAAACATGGGCTCTCTAACTTTCCTAATACATGCTATCTGATTTGGCGTACTAAAGCTACTGCTTCATTGATCCATGTGGTGGCGCTAATCATATGAATAGGGTAAACCCTGAGATAAATGGGGAAATCTGGAATAATACCAAGCTATAATCAAGAGTATTCTGCTGGTCCTGTAGGACTTGACTTGTTTCTTTATTTTTTTGGTTGTTTCACTATAAATTGAGAGAATACTGTTGTGTAAATGTCCGTCACGCTGCTGTGCTCTCCTTCAGACGCTCTGAGGGCTGGAGAGCTCTCGCTGTTCTGCTGGAGTTTGGCAGAGCAAGTGCAGGTCAAGTCCTGTTGTTCTATAATGTTTCAGAGTAAGGCTAATGTATCACAGCTCGCCGCCTCCGCAAGAACACACACACACACACACACACACACACACATACACAATGGGGGTAATGTGTACGGCTGATGTTTCCACCAATAATACACTGTATGAGAGCAAAAGCGAGAGAATGAAAAGATGGCAGAAAACACCAACTATTCATCTGGTACTCCAGCAGGGTTATCTGAAGCCACACCACCCAACTCAGAAAGAGAGAGAGCAGGAGAGAGTGACAGAGATACAAAGAGAGAGAGAGAGAGTGAGAGAGAGAGAGCGAGAGAGGGAGAAAGTGAGAAATATAGTTAGTGTGAGAGAGAGAAAGAGAGCGGGAGAGAGATAGGGAGAGAAACAGTGAGAAATATAGGTAGTGTGATGGTGTGAGAGAGAAAGAGAGAGAGAGAGAGAGAGAGAGAGATAGGGAGTGAAAGAGAGAAAGAGCGAGAAATATAGGTAGTGTGAGAGAGAGAAAGAGAGCGAGAGAGAGGGAGAGAGATAGGGAGAGAAAGAGTGAGAAATATAGGTAGTGTGAGAGAGAGAGAAATATAGGGAGCAAGAGAGAGACAGAAAGAGAGAAAGTGAAAGATAGAAAAATAGATTAAGTGAGAGCAAGAAAGAGGAGGGAGAGAGAGAGAGCGCGAGAGAGACAGAAAAAAAGAGAACAATTGATTAAGAGAAGGAGTGAGAGTTACAGGGAGCAAGCGTGAGAGAGAGAGAGAGAGAGAGAGATAGAGAAATATAGGGAGCTAGAGAGAGTTGGATAAAAAAAAAGATTGAGTAAGAGAGCAAGAGAGAGGGGAGCGATAGAGAGAGAGTGCGAGCGAGAGGGAGAAAGTGCCAGTTATAGAGAGAGAGAGAGACAGAGAAAAAGTGAATAGAGAGAAAGAGGGAAAAAAGTGATAGAGCAAGAACGATAGAGAAAATGAGAGAGAGAGCTAAAAGATAAACACACACAGAGAGGGAACGATAGATTGAGTGAGAGCAAAAGAGAGAAGGAGAGACATACAGAGAGAGCGAGAGAAAGTTAGAGAGCAAGAAAGAGAGAGAGATCAAGGGTGAGAAAGAGAAAAAAGTACTAGAGGAAGAGCGATAGAAAGAGCAAAAAAGAGCGAAAGAGAGAGTGTGAGAGAGGGTATGAGTGAGAGCCCACGAGAGAAGGTGTGAGAAATAGAGAGAGGCAGAGAAAGAGTAAGAGAGAGTGAGCAATAGAGAGAGAGAGAGAGAGAGAGAGAGAGAGAGACGGGTGCAGCAGCTGCTGAAACACCAGCACATCCAGCACCTGTCCAATTAAAACTATACACCTGAAATCCAGCTGGACAGACAGAGGGAAGACTGAAGGATGGGGGTCTGAAAAAGCGAGTGGAGGGAAATTTCTAATGTAAAATATTCCGAAGTGATTCGGACTGTGTTAGACTGAGCAGAAACAGTAAGTGCTGCAACGCATTTACAATGGCTTCTACTATAGCAATCTGGCAACCCTACTCTTAGAGCAAGTTCACGTTAATATTTCCACTCTATTTTTATGTATTAAATTAGGGCTGCAACAACTAATAAATAATGATTATTAGAATAGTTGGCAACTATGGTCTACGTTAGTATACACATAAATAATGTTGCTACCCCCTAATGTGTGGCAGTAAAGCACCATTAGCCTGGATGCATGATGGAACCATGGATAAAGGAGATTCAAGGTAAGTTAAAAGTAAATTAGCATTAGCATTCCCTCCCAGAGTTTTTCCTTCCACCTTAAATTCCACCTTAAATGTGGACTCTTGACCAGTTTGTTCCAGCTTGTTTTAGTCAAGCTAACGTTATAATATATACTTTTCACTTTTCTGTTCCACCTTAAAAGCAGCGGCAGATGCTTTCATAGTAAAATCAATCCAAACATTTTTTTTATTTATAAATTTAAAACCTTTTTTAAGGTCTTTTCAAAGTAAATAAAAACAAGTGATTTACCTTCTCTAACTCAGCAACCTTGCTATATAAGACTTATATAGGCTAAAATATGAAAATACATCAACAGGCTCTAAAAAAAGGAAATTATGGCCAGACGTCGAGGCCAAAATTGGTCAAAATATGAATCTCTAGCATAGCTAAATATACAGCATTACACATGATGTAAATGTCACAGTGTCGTGGTTAAGCTCAGGGTCACAGTATTGACCCATAGCTTTGTCACATGCAACAAAGCCAGTAATAAACAGATACATATAGAGACTGCCCTAACTGCCCGGGAGTGTGTGCAATGCATCTGTGTGTGTGTATATGTGTCGGTGTGTGTTTGAGTGTATTTGTCTGTGTGTGCGTGTATTTGTGTGCGTATTTGCATGTCTAAGTGTATGTGTGCGTATTTGCGCATATTTGTGAGTATTTGTGTTTATGTATGTGTGTGTATTTGCGTATATTTCTAAGTATGTGTGTGCGTGTATTTGTGTGCGTATTCGCATGTCTAAGTGTATGTGTGTGTATTTGTGTGTATGTGTATTTGTGTGTATGTGTATTTGTGTATGTTTGTGAGCATTTGTGTGTATATATATTTGTATTTGCGTACATTTGTGAGCATTCGTGTGTATGTGTCTGTGTATTTGCTTATATTTGTGAGTATGTGTGTGCACTCGTATTTGTATTTGTATATTTGCGTGTCTAAGTGTATGGGTGTGTATTTGTGTGTATGTGTATTTGCGTACATTTGAGTGTGTGTGTGTGTGTGTGTGTGTGTGTGTGTGTGTGTATTTGCGTATATTTGTAAATATTTGTTTGTGAGTCTATGTGTATGTGTGTGTATATTTGTGTGCGTATTTGCGTGTCTAAGTGTATGGGTGTGTATTTGCGTGTATTTGTGAGTATTTGTTTGTGTGTGTATGTGTATATTTGTGAGTATTTGTTTGTGTTCCTGTATTTGTGTATATGTGTCAGGGTTCATACACTTTTCAACCAATAAGTTTTCAGAACTTTTTCATGCCTTATATGTTCTTGAAAACATCAGTATTGACATTGCAAGAAACAAAAATCAAAAAATGTCATGTCAAAATTGTTATAGTATGCCTATATTATCTCACTTAAAATGAATTACTAGTATTTATAGTAGTGCTGGACGATATGGCCAAAATTTATATCACGATATATTCCATAATTTCGGTCGATACGATATAATTTCGATATCGACATAAATATTTTGAAGGCCTAAGAAAAACTTAAGTCTTTAAAGCCTCCTTTCACAAAAACTATATAATACTTTAGAAATAAAAAATGGTCAAAATAAACCAATGATCACTTTTAATCACTTATAGCAAAATAAAAACATGACATCTCTGTCAAACACAAGCCTATAACCTATATACAGTACAAGCCAAAGGTTTGGACACACCTTCTTATTCAATGCGTCATGAAATGAAAGAGTCATTAAAATAAAGAAAACGCATTGAATAAGAAGGTATGTCCAAACTTTTGGCCTGTACTGTACATATTACCAATATAAATAACTTTACATTTACAACAGAGGCAAAGCTTCTTATTCTTCCTTAAACAAATTTAACAGATCAAAACAAAAGTGCTTCAACCAGGATAAGGAAAAAAAGCCTTTATATACATAAAAGGAACATGATATCACAGTCAAATAAGCAAACCTGTAGGCTTTTATAACTATAAATAACTTAGATATAACATAAACTACAAAAGTGTTTCAGCCAGAATAAAGAAATTTAGGAGATTCTAAAAGGAGATTTTATATGCTGACCGGAGCGCGGCCGAGTTTCAGCGCGAGAGATTTTCAGCGCGAGAGATTTTAGATGCTGACCGGAGCGCGGCAGAGCTTCAGCGCGAGAGATTTCAGCGCGAGAGGTTTTAGATGCTGACTGGAGCGCGGCCGAGTTTCAGCGCGAGAGATTTTCAGCGCGAGAGATTTTAGATGCTGACCGGAGCGCGGCCGAGTTTCAGCGTGAGAGATTTCAGTGCAAGTTTCAGCGCGAGAGGTTTTAGATGCTGACCGGAGCGCGGCCGAGTTTCAGCGCGAGAGATTTTAGATGCTGACCGGACCGCGGCCGAGCTTCAGCGCGAGAGATTTCAGCGCGAGTTTCAGCGCGAGAGGTTTTAGATGCTGACCGGAGCGCGGCCGAGTTTCAGCGCGAGAGATTTTAGATGCTGACCGGAGCGCGGCCGAGTTTCAGCGCGAGAGATTTTAGATGCTGACCGGAGCGCTGACCGGAGCGCGGCCGAGTTTCAGCGCGAGAGATTTTAGATGCTGACCGGAGCGCGGCCGAGCTTCAGCGCGAGAGATTTCAGCGCGAGTTTCAGCGCGAGAGGTTTTAGATGCTGACCGGAGCGCGGCCGAGTTTCAGCGCGAGAGATTTCAGCGCGAGAGGTTTTAGATGCTGACAGGAGCGCGGCCGAGTTTCAGCGCGAGAGATTTTAGATGCTGACCGGACCGCGGCCGAGCTTCAGCGCGAGAGATTTCAGCGCGAGAGGTTTTAGATGCTGACCGGAGCGCTGACCGGAGCGCGGCCGAGTTTCAGCGCGAGAGATTTTAGATGCTGACCAGAGCGCGGCCGAGCTTCAGCGCGAGAGATTTTCAGCGCGAGAGATTTCAGCACGAGAGATTTTCAGCGCGAGTTTCAGCGCGAGAGATTTTAGGGGCCGAACGGAGCGCAGCTGAGCCGTGTTTCTGTAAATAATACATATCGATATGACACGAAAATGATATCACCGTTATTGAAACATTTCTTATCGCGATAAATACCGTTATCGAATTATTGTCCAGGCCTAATTTATAGTATATAGTATTTATGTTTGTGTGTTAGTGCTGGGGGGAACTTGAACTGGTAGGCGTTTTTCTCATACCACCATACCACTAGAGGGCGCTGCAGAGAGCCGTGCGGAAACAGCACCGTCAGAGAAGAGACTCAAACGCTGGTCTAACTCCTGTATGAGTGTTTTTATCCCAGTAAAATAGAGCAGTAACTACAGCCCTTTAAAATATATTAATACTGTTGCTTGAAGGATGAATGTATTTGTTAACTGGAGAAAAAAGGGAATTGTAGATGATTTAAATACTGTAATGCCTCTAATGGCTTCATAAATAACATATAATACGTGGATATTAAACTGTATCTAAGTTGTGCAATAGAGCTTTTAAGAAATATCTCTTTGAGTACTTAAACATTGAGCATTTTAGGTTTGTTTATAGTTTTTATGGAACTATGTATTAAAATATTTAATTTTGTAAAGGAAGTTGTGTTAAATTCGTTAGCGTATCTATTTTTAAGGTCCACTGTTAACATTCTTTAGGTATTTTTTTGATAATAAAGTCTGACTTCATATAGTCTTCATAAAGTCTTCATATATTGATAATTTTTTTGACACAGTAAATCCAATACTAATCAAAGCAGGCACGTGCCTACTTTGTATCGTACGTGATATCGCCAAAAAATTTTAATATTGTGAACGATATTATACCCTGAAATATCGTGCCATATCACTTTACAATAATTATCACATCAGGGTACTACTTTTTTGCCCTTTTTAGCAAAAGAAAAATTCAAACTGTTTTCATTTCTCATAATATATCTACTAGAGACAGAATAAATCTGTCCAGTGTCATTTATTTTACTTTAATCCTGAATATAAGGAGATATTTGGAGTGCATTATTATTAGTATCATGACATTCTGAATCATTGACTTCTGTTACAAATCTGATAAAATATATTTTTTTAATATCTCAGTTAGCCATATCATATTGCATGCCATAAAATTCTATATAATTTTTCTAATTCAGTGTTTTGTCATATCGTTATAGTGAAAATACCATGAAATATCGTGATATTATTTTAGAGCCATATCACCCACCCCTAAATCAAAGCCTTAATTTAAAGCCTTGGTGTTTTATATTATATGTACTCCTAACCGTACAGTAACTTACAAACATATGTTAAAGCTCAGTCATGCAAAAAATAATAATAAAAAAATAAAAGATATTGTGATATACCGTGAAACCATGAGAATTTTGAAAAATACCGTGATATGCATTTCGGACATACTGCCCAGCACTATTTTGAGGGGGATTTAGTGATATAAAATGTGCTGCTAGTCTGAGGTATGCAGACGAGTCTTCAGCGTGCTCTCTCAGCGGTGGGCCGGTGGGTTTAAATCCTCTTACTCTGATGAGCCGGTGAATGGAGGAAGTGGTGCTGAGTAATGGGCTGATCACATGATCTGAGAAAAACGAAAATAAACCACGAAAAGGAAGCAGAAGAGCTCCAATAGCGTCTGCTTTGTTTATAGTTGGCACATTGTTACCCTCGCAACCAGCAGTCGTTGGTGGCATAGCATAAATCAGATTATCGGAAATGAAGACTCACTTGGCAACTGGTGGGCTCACCACACACACACTCAGAAAAATACACACACACACACACACCCAGGCACTACTGCCAACCTGTTTGTAATGACTGTGTAATTAGAACAAGATTAAACCCACACTTATCTCCTCAGCAGCACTAAAGACATGCACACACTCCTGAAGAAGAAGAAGACACACTCGTGATGCACTCCCGCTCACCCCACCATCATTATCCACGCTAACACACACCAACATGACTGAGACAAAGCCAGGATGGCACACATCATCTCACCACAGCCATCGCGACACATTCTAAGTGAAATTACAGGCTATGAAATTGGGGGTCAATGGGAAATTTAACACATACATGTCAGACCTGCAGTGTGGGCAGAAGCATGTGGGCCTGCTCCATTATAATCAGCCATAATGATGATTCTTCATGCTATGGGTGGATAGAGAAACCAGTTCTTACACTAGAGCCTCCCTTTAGCTCTACTGAACGAGAAACACTGTACTTATTTATGCAGTAGGCTGTTAGTTTATACAGCAAATGTGTACTGTAAACACTAGTGCATCTTAAAAAACATTAATATCATTGAAAAGTTGCTTTATTTCAGTAAATCAGTTCAAAATGTGAAACTCATGTATAATATAGATGTACTACACACAGAGAGTGATCTATTTTAAACGTTTAGTTATTTTATTGTTGATTGATGATTATGGCTTACAGCTAATGCAAATCTAAAAAAAACAGTGTCGCAGAAAATTTGATTATTGTATAAGATATGCAAGTCCTGCTGGAAAATGAAATCCACATCTCTATAAAAGTTGTCAGTAGCAGAGGGAAGCATGAAGTGATTCTGTAAGATTTTGTGGGAAAACAAAACTGCACTGACTTTAGACTTGATAATAAAACACAGTGGATCAACACCAGCAGATGACATGTCTCTCCAAACCATCACTGATTGGTGGAAACTTCACGCTAGACCTCGAGCAGTTTGGACTGTGTGTCTCTCCACTCTTCCTCCAGACTCTGCTCCCTTGATTTATAAATGAAATGTAAAATTTACTGATGATCAGTGATGGTTTGGAGAGACAAGTCATCTGCAGATTTCATTTTTCAGCAGGTCTTGGCAGAATGCCCACACTGCCAAAAGTACCAATTGGTCTTATATAATATTCTAATTTTCTGAGACACTGATTTTTGGGTTTTCATTGGCTGTAAACCATAATTATCAACAATAAAATATATAAACGCTTAAAATAGATCAATCTGTGTGTTTAATACAGATATATATAATGTATGAGTTTCACATTTTGAACTGATTTACAGAAATAAAGCAACTTTTTAATGATATTCTCATTTTTTGAGATGCGCTAGAATACAAAGAGAGAGACATATTGGAACACGTAACGTTTGTTTACTGTTATTGCAAAGAAAGGTAATATATATATATATATATATATATATATATATATATATATATATAGCACGGTTATGAAAATCTGAAGTAATCTAGAAGTGAAATGTGTAATTTTGTGGCATTATTATTTTGTATAAAATATTTAATTTTACTGTAGTAACTTTTATACATGTAGTTGTAACGTTCCTCCTCAGTTTCTTTAAAACAAATCCTTTTAAAATCACTTTGCATGCATATGTATGTTTAAATGGGTTTTTGAATGCTATTTTTTAAAAATACATTTGTTTGGTTTGTATTCTATTGAAGTGGGTCGTGACTTAATAATCATGAGAAAATGTGGGTCCCGGTCTGACACCAGTTGAGAAATGAATGAATGAATGAACGAATGGATGAATGGATGAATGGGTTATTGATCCCAGAGGGGAAATTCTAACAAAAGGATTCCTTGCTGCTCAGTATATTTATGCTAAAAATATCCTTAGGATATAAATAAAATGCAAACAACACCTTTAAATGTAAAACTGTAGAAAAATCAGTATTCTAAGATGAGTTAAATTTCTAATGCCAATTCAATGCTTTCCATGTCAAATACTGCCCTGCCATCAGTTCCAGCTCTGAAAGGATTCTTGTTCTGCAATGTTTAGCGTTTTCTCTTCTACCCGACTCAACTCACGGCCGGGTAACTAGCTGTTTGTTAAGAGTTGTGCGTTTTCAGTCAGTTGTGTTAGAGCAGGGAAACCACTAGAGCGTAACAGAGAGAGTAAAGCCCAGCAGAGCTGAGAAATAAAGAAGTGAAGAACAGCGAGAAACAGAGGAGCAGAAATGATGGCCGTGTGTATCCATGCGCTTCCCCCAGCAAGCATCAATACACTCAATAAAACTGCAGGGCTGATGCCATTTGGCATCTAGACAAAAGCAGCTTCCGACTCGGCGGCAAATGATCACAAATCTTTCTCTGTGATATAAAGCGTTCGTATTTTAGTCCGCGTCCACTTCCCTCAATTCCCCTGTATCCAATAATCCCTCTCTCTCCTCTTCTGATAGAGAACGAGGGGAAAAGGCTTTTCAGAAGCGCACGCAGCTATTCCAGTATTCCAATAAAGCTGAGTGAATAAAGGAGGACAAATCAGAACGCTCCGTCTCTGCGTGCTACAATCATACATCACCATTATACTAATTAGATTTTTGCAGAACCTATATATACAGCTCTGAAAAAAAAATGTAGAGAGCACTTCAGCTTCTGAATCAGTTTCTCTGATTTTGCTACTTGTAGGTTTATGTTTGAGTAAAATGAACATTGTTGTTTTATTCTATAAACTACAGACAACATTTCTCCCAAATTCAAAATAAAAATATTGTCATTTAGAGCATTTATTTACAGAAAATGAGAAATGTCTGAAATAACAAAAAAGATGCAGAGCTTTCAGACCTCAAACAATGCAAAGAAAACAAGTTCATATTTATAAAGTTTTAAGAGTTCAGAAATAATCAATATTTGGTAGAATAACCCTGGTTTTTAATCACAGTTTTCATTCATCTTGGCATCATGTTCTCCTCCACCAGTCTTACACACTGCTTTTGGATAACTTTATGCTTTACACTCCTGGTGCAGAAATTCAAGCAGTTCAGTTTGGTTTGATGGCTTGTGATCATCCATCTTCCTCTTGATTATATTCCAGAGGTTTTCAATTTGGTAAAATCAAAGAAACTCATCATTTTTTAAGTGGTCTCTCATTTTTTCCAGAGCTATATACAAATATACATATGTGGTTTAATATATGTAAATTACATTATATACACTGGCGTGAAAAAGTATTTGCCCCTTACAAATTTCTTTTGTTTCTGTATTTTTGTCATACTTACATTTTTCAGATTATGATGAAGATTTCATTTATTAAGGGTAGGGGTGGGTAATATTGTAATATTTAATGATATTTTCGTGATAATGACAATCTTGGCGATATGACAAAACACTGATCCAGAATGTCATGACACTAGTAATGCACTCCATATATCTACATATATCCAGGATTTTTTTTCTAGCTTCACCTATATATATATATATATATATATATATATATATATATATATATACACATATACATATATATGTATATACACATACATACACATACATACATACATATATATACATATATATACATATATGTGAAGCTATAAAAATGGACAAAGGTTGGTAATATTATGGCTGATGGATGTGTCTATTAAAAATATGCTGAAACGTGATTCATATTTACAGAACAATACAATGATAATATGTTCATTCACTGCAGTTGACCCATACACTCATATATATAGAGGTACTGGGATAAAGGTAATTAACTTCCCAAGGTCCCCTTCCTCTCTCCCCAGCTGTGCTTAAAACACTACCTGAGGGTCCGAACAGTTCAAGGGTGAACTTCGGCAATTAATCATCTACTCTACTGTTAAGCCATTCATTAATCATAACCGCAGCCAGACACAGGTTCACCCAGAGTACCACAGGGAGCTGGAGGTCCTGTGGGTGATAACCGGCCACCAAACCAGAGGCAAGCCTCACCAAAGCAAAAATCAATACCGACCTTTCAGCAGTGAACAACACTGCTGAATTTCTTCCATGCATTTCCTTTTATGCAGAGACTTAACTGCATGTTTAATATCTTTTAAAAAATGTGTGATTCTGCGATATTCAATCTTTCGTAGTGTTGGGATTTATACCGGTACATCTATACTAAAACACTGCAAATCAAGCATTTTTCATATACTGCTACAGGCACTGCGTAGCGCTGTGTAGAATAGCAGTGCCAAAGAAGCAGATACAGCTTGCTAACTAATGCTAGCCAACTAGCATAACAAGCTAACACACTACAGTAATGGTAGTTTGGCTCTGTGAAGTCGTACTGATCTCGCTCTGTCCTGCCTGGAGAGAAATGAGAACATCACTTTATCTGAGGAGCTCCTGCTGCTGTTCCTCACTGTATGAGTGATTTTATCCAAGTAAAATAGAAAAACAACAGCAAACAGCAATTGTTCAATCCAATCAATCCACAGAGAAGTTCCTCTCGTGCCCCATTTATTCAGTACAAGGGATAAAACTCACTAAAACTGCAAACTATACTATACTAAACTTCAACTATAGCCTGATTAAATACATTAAAACTGTAACTGTAGCTCATTTTAACTGGAGAAAGAAGAGAATTGTGGCTGATTTTAATAATCACATGCCTCTAATGGATTCAATAATAACATATTGTAAATTGATAATAAATGTGTGTCCTACTTGTGTAACAGAGCACATGAAAATGAGCCCATTAACAGACTTTTTAAAACAAACACACAGAGACAAAGTTAAAGAGGAACTAAACCCCTTGATTTTAGCTGGCTCCACAATCAGCTTAAATTTGAAAACAAAAAAAAGGTGGGTTGGGAGGGGCACTGGGTGATGTATGGGTTTAGAGGCAGGGCAGGAGAGCCAATTGGCCGAGCTGCAGCAACAGCAGTAGTATGTTTGACTCTAATTACTTCAATGGAATATATATTCGAGCTATTAATGGAAAGAATATGGTTTAAGGTTTATTGCCTCTTTAAGATCAATTTTGTGATAACAAAAGTTACAAAAAGCACAACAGCATTATTAAGTTTATAGATTTTTATAGAATAAGCTTGTGATTCTCGTATTTTCTGACAAACTAAAATAAGTTTCACGAACAAAACTGTATGTGTTCATACACTGAAAACGGGTTTCAGTACAAAACTGAGGTTATCTAACAGATTTTTCTATAAAAAAGTGTTTAGAATAAGAATTTACAATATTTTAGACACATAAAGGAACAAATTGAATAATTTATTCCATTTTAGGAGCTTCTAATGGATCTCTGGTATTCTTAAAAGCAAGTAATTGCATTATAATGCCATTACATTACAATGATGTTGTTTTTCACAATTATTTCTGGGATGGCCAATTTTTGTGATTGTCCATTTATAGGACTTTCAATCTGTCTTTTTTTTCAGAACAAGTGTTCTTTCTAAACATAAAGGGATGTCAAGAAGATTTCCATCACAACAGAGACAAGAAAATAGCCAAACAACGCTCTCTTCAAATGAAAAATCTGTCCTACATTTCTGTTCAAAAACATTTATAAAACAGGTCCCAAAACAAACAAAATGACTTCCATTAAATTTTTTATGTTTTATTCCAAATAAATGCCAAAAAGGACCCAACTATGTTACGGTTCATCGAAAACTACCATCTGATTTGCACTTGAGAGCAGCTTCAGACCTTCAGACTTCCATCTCCAAACCTCCTGCAGTGAGAAAAAGCCAAAAACATGGACTGGTGCTATTTAAAATTGGCTCGAGCTCAATTAAAAAGCAATACGGCGAGCGCTGAAAGAGCAGCGGTTCAAAGTTGAAGCTCAATGAAAGTGATAAATGGACACTTAAACCAGAGTAAGTGCTAAAAACCCTCAACAACTGCCTGCTAAATGTAAACCTCACAGACTATAAATGGCACTCCACTCGCTTCACAACGCTGATGTTTAGAGTAGAGCTGCCATTTGGAATCCACCTGTAACCATGGTTTAGTCACCGAGAACACCGTCCACTTTCATACACAAAACAGACCTCAGGACCGTGGAGGGAGTGGGACTGTTGGATAAGTGAACTTTTAAAGGGAATATTCATTTCTTTACAGAAAGCTGGATAAAACTCTGTGAATGTCCACCATCAAAAAACTCTTTCCACCATACCAAGAGGAAGATGGATGATCACAAGCCATCAAACCAAACTGAACTGCTTGAATTTTTGCACCAGGAGTAAAGCAGCATAAAGTTATCCAAAAGCAGTGTGTAAGACTGGTGGAGGAGAACATGATGCCAAGATGCATGAAAACTGTGATTAAAAACCAGAGTTATTCCACCAAATATTGATTTCTGAACTCTTAAAACTTTATGAATATGAACTTGTTTTCTTTGCATTATTTGAGGTCTGAAAGCTCTGCATCTTTTTTGTTTTTTCAGCCATTTCTCATTTGCTGCAAATAAATGCTCTAAATGACAATATTTTTATCCAGAATTGGGGAGAAATGTTGTCTGTAGTTTATAGAATAAAACAACAATGTTCATTTTACTCAAACATAAACCTATAAATAGCAAAATCAGAGAAACTGATTCAGAAACTGAAGTGGACTCTTAATTTTTTCAAGCGCTGTATATATAAGGTTTTAAAGTTCTGCAAAAAAAAATCTAATTAGTATAACGGTGATGTATGATTGTGGCACACTGAGACGGAGCTTTCTGATTTGTCCTCAATATTCACTCAGCTTTATTGAAATACTGGAACTGTAACTGCGTGAGCGTCTGAAAAGCCTTTTCCCCTCGTTCTCTATCAGAAGTAGTCTCTTTATTTTTTCCAGAGCGAATGATCACAATATTTTGTGATTAACTGCGATTAATCGCACTTGTTTTTCTTAAGACAAAAGTTTTTATAGTGGATATTTAAATGCTTTCGAACAGTGTTTTCAATGGGACGTGCAGCGCAAATGCATTTAAATTTGCGTGGCTGCGAGCAGTGCACGCTGCACATACCTCGCACTTAGTGTGTAAACAACATGGAGCAGCAGCAGAGACAGCTTTGTTCATAGCAGTATATTATCTGGCTAATATATATATATATATATATATATATTAGATTAAACTGTGCGGTATCAGCAGTTTAGCTCTGATCACTCGAGTCAGATAGAGACCAAATTACAGATTGTGAAGAAAGTTGGGGTCAAACTTTCTGCCGTAATTAACTGCATAAAAAAAAACGACGCTTTAATGATTGCTTCATCTTCCTTCCAAAATGATGTGAAACGATTTGTGCAAAATCTCTTTCCCCTGAATCCAGTTGGGTTCTATCAGGATTGACATTTCCACAGCTGTCAGAAAGCAGCTGTTTTTAGACGCGGGGTGAAAAGGAAACCTGGAGAGAGCTCGGGGCTCTGAGAACTCTCGTCTTAATTAAAAGCCCCGGGAGTTGAGGGGGGTGTGGGAGGGCGAGGGCTGGGGGTTCAGTGATCCCTACAGCTGGAGGATAGCAGTCTGCCTGGAGGAGGGCGAGCCGGGTCACTGCAACTGCCTAACGAGCTCACTCGTCCTGTTGGGCCAACAACTGGGGCCAGACACCAGTAATGGCTCTGCCAGCACACATGGAGCTCAGCGCAGGAGCCTCAATTAGGAGCCTCGAGATGTCTGTGGTGCTGTGGATCATGTGTCTGGACGCATGTCTGTGCTTATCATTATAGAAACAGAAAATTCCTGAATGCAGTCAACCAGCCAAGACAAATCTGGCAACCAAAGGGCTTTTTTGGCTTATTTCTTGTGTAAATGAGAATTTAAACCATTTTAGCTAATATATAATGCTAAGAAATAGTTCAAATCATGAATAAAATCCAGGATTGCTCTTTTACCAGATACTGGATGTGCCTAATAAACCTTTTCCCATGATTTCTCAGCCCTCATTGAACAGACAGTATAATACTGACATTATTCAAATAATATTTATCATACCACAGTTAGATCCGACCCTGCAATGCGATTGGCTGAGAGGCGTTTTTTATGAGTGACATTATCAGCCGATAACGCACTGTAACCGAAACTCTCCATGTATCACTCCGCCACATACAGATAAAATACTAGCAATGATGCAGCGCTTACAAACCAAATACAAATCAAATGCGATGTCATTTGTCCCCTTTAACTCAATCTTTTAATAAATAGCGATAGTTAAACTCTTTAGATATTTACTTAAAACTACACAGAAAATTGATATTTGAAAACAAATCATTAAGGTGCTGCCACTATGATCGATCAGTAGATCCCTGATTCGAAACCCAGTCGTGCAACTTGCCATCAGCTGTCAGAGCCCTGAGAGAGCACAATTTGCCTTGCTCTCTCTGGGTGGGTAGATGGTGCACTTTCCCCTCATCACTCCTAGGGTGATGTTGATCAGCAGAAGGCTGCGTCTGTGAGCTGATGTATCAGAACCGAGTCGCTGCGCTTTCCTCCGAGGGGGCTATGATGCTACTCGGCAATGTTGCATCAGCAGCAGTTGGAAAAGAGGCGGAGTCTGGCTTCATATGTGTCGGAGGAGGCATGTTCTAGTCTTCACTCTCCTTGTGTTGTGGGATCACTAGTGATAGGGGATATACGGCAGTAGCAGCTAAATTAGTGGTGGGAAATAGAAAAAAAGAATATAAAGTATAAAATGTATAGTATATATATTCTGGTTTAACACTTTTTGTTTAATCTGTGTCCCTGTATAGCTTTAAGAAGTCCTCAATATTAAATTTGCAACGTAGAAAATAATAAAAATAAAGAAAACACATTGAATTGCAAAGGTGTGTCCAAACTTTTAGATATATTTGAGTATTAAATTCATAATCTGGGTGGAAAAATTCAAGATCCTAGTACAAAAATGTACTAAAATTGCATTTATTCCAAAAGCATTGCTTAGTGTGACTGTTAAATGATTAAAGACTGTAGGTATTTTGTTTTACAGTAAATAAAAAAATAATTATGTCTCTAAATAAGGTCCAAAAAAGGAAAATGTTAAAATTCTGTTCGTTCAATTAGTCCTTAAAGTTTAACATTTTTTATGGTAAAGTGAGAGGGAGAGTAACAGGAAAAGAGGAAAAAAGACAGCAGGGGAGGACATGAGTTTCAGTCAGTGTCATGACCCATGCTGCCCCACGCCATCTGCTTTCCTCATATCATTTTTTTTTTTTGCACTCTCTCTGCACGAGACACGAGGCTCCTCAACCTAGAAAAGGTCACGGAGTTCAAGCTATATTACATCATGCATCAAAAACCTGTCTACTTTAGTTTTTTTCCTTAATGTGTTTGTTTTCCAGTTCAACACAAAGAGATGAAAAATCATATTTGGGACACTATCTATCTTTGATGAGCCACAGCTATGTGTGAAAAACTGACAGGGAATATATAAACTCTTTTTCCTGAGAGACAGTCAGTCAGGTCCTCAATTACATTACATGACACGACACGTGCCATCCATTTGGGCTGGGCTGATAATACTGCATATATATATATATATATATATATATATATATATATATATATATATATATATATATATATATATATATATATATATATATATAATCTGTAATTAGTTGGTTAAGTGTTCAATCAGAACTGATGAAGTATACTGTTGCTGTGATAAGAAAATTTTGCCCAATACAATAAAATATCATATTGGCCACCCACAGGTTGGGCAATATATTGTAAATATTGATATATTTAAAGCCATTATTAAGTAGAAACATTGTAATAAATAAAAAAAAAAAACACAGCATGACAATTTTCTATTAGCTATTGTATCATCTGTCTGGGAAATAGGGGTGGGCGATATGGCTCTAAAATAATATCACAATATTTCAGGGTATGTTTGCGATAACGATATACTTGGTGATATAGGAAAACTAAAATAATTAATTAATTTCGGGAATAAAGTATAATAGTATAACAGAATAATCATAATGTGGCAAAATAAATAATATAGCATAACAATATAATGCAGCAAAAAATATTGCAGAATATTTAGTGCATGCATATAAACTGCAAACTAAAACAATTATACAATAAATACACCTAAAGCTTCACAGTAAATAATAGACTACTTTTAAGACAGAACAGCCCTATTATCACGATATGGATTTTTAATATCATGATATTTCTGTGTCACGATATATTGTATATGATATAACATTGCCCACCCCTACTGGGAAACTGACCCAAATTTTTTTATTTATGGTATTACTAGTACATACTGACACTGTAATATTATACTTTGTTAGGGTTTATCATCATATCATAAAAGATCAAATCCAGCCTGTTCTATGAAACGCATTGAGATATGAGTTTTTATTCATATTGATATTGTTATGATTCCGTTATTTCCTGGATTTAAAAAAAAAAAAAACTCGTTCCTTACAAATACAACCCTATTTAAACTGTTGGGACATAAATATGTTTAAATGGTCCTGAAACAATTCCATTTAACTGGGCTAATCCACCAGCTGCAACATATCCACAGCATTTTAGTCTTGAGAGAGAGAGAGTATACAGCACATTATAGAAGCACTACATGATGATGCATTACCTAGTTTGCTGCCCCTCAACCACAACTGCCAATTGAGTTAAAAAGCAATCTCCCCCCAAAAAACATTGATCGGGCAATCTTAAAGAACTACAAAATACAAACAAAATTCAAGTTTAACCCCTGACAAAACACACCTTTTGCTTTTGACCTTATTCCTCTAACTGAACTAAACTGCAATGCTCACTAAAAGGTTCATTTCAATATGAGGCGGCAGTAGAGGTGAGCGATGTAAAAAATACTAATATTAATAATCTCGATATTCTTTAAATATATCAGCGATTCTCCATTATGATTTTGAACTTTAGTTCTTACATAGCAATCAATTTTTATAGTTTTTATTTGTACACAAACAGCACCATTTAAAGCCCCACTGGGTAGGATTTTTTTGTTATCATTTTTTTAAAGAAGTAAAATTACAGCTTGAAACTCACTGCAGCGCTGCATTGAGGCGGCCACGACCAACGTTCACGAGAACTGCGACCTGCTTTCCGACCTTTAGTTCTAACAGTTCTACAAGGACTACTGGTTCATTCTTTACAAACTAACATCGAATCGAATCGAATATGTCTGTGAAAGCCAGAAAACAAGAAAGAGAAACTAATCCGCCTGAAACATTTATTACACTCTGCAACTGTAGGGGGAGCCCACGAGCACAAAATCTCAATCCTACCTAGTGGAGCTTTAAAGTGGTGAGCAAGCTATTGTTCCCTTTACATTTAATTTCAATCTACCATGTCTACCAACCATGTCTAGCAACCCTATTAGCATCATGGGAAGAAATCAGACTCCAGCTATAGACAAAAATGCTTGAGGATGACCCTTCTTCCATTTACATGGGTATCTCTCAATCTGATGCCCTCCCTCTGGATTTATATATAATCATCATTTTCTCAGTATTTCTTAGTGTGACTGGTGTTCCAAAAATTCAGTCAGCTCTTCCCCAGCCATCTAAACTGAACTGATTCCATTTGATCACGCTGGGAGAAGAACGGAGTGAGCAGCTCTTCCTCAGATGAAGGAATGAAGTCTCTCTGCAGGAGACATCATCTTTAGGGCAAACCCTACGATTAGTCACGCTGCTTCCCCCCGAGGGGAACGGAAACAAAGCAGAATCAGACACAGTCCTTCGGAGGCTTTTGTGACGAACATAGAACCAGCCTGCCAAACATCAGACCCTGTGCAGCTAAAAAAATAACAAAGAACGCTGAGGATGTGAGGAAGAAATTGGGATGGAAGGCAATTGTGAAGTTTTTAAAACTTCCCCAAGCCTTCCCCAGCATTAGGCTGGCAACCAGCCAGGGCCGGTTCTGGAGGGGTGGGCTGAGGGGGGCATTGCCCCCCCAAAAATTTGTTTTTGCCATTTCATTTTTGTATATACATAGATTGTTTGTTGAATGTGCTCTATATGTTTTCTATATACTTTAATTTACTAATCCTATTTATACTCACTTTTTCCTATTTCCATTACATTAAATATTATATTCTCAGCCTATGTCTAGATACTTTTTTACATAAAAGTTGTTCTATTAGTAATTAAGAAAATAGAAATTAACCACTGTTAGATCTTTTTTTTCTTAATTTTTAATTTACAAGTAGGCCTGTCACAATAACTGCAATATCGATTTATTGTACAATAAATGAACATGAATGAATTTTTGAAAATCTTGCATTTTTGATATCATCTATTGTGTTTATTTAGCATGTTTGTTCACACACATAACAGTGAACAGTATTTTAGCCAGTCATGCTTCAATAACTGTGACCATAACATTACACACTGTGTGGACTAAAGTAGGTGAAGAAATAAGTATAGAATTTCCAAACTATCTAATTTTGTTGTCTTTAAAAAAAACTGCTTTTTTATGCTATTCTGTTATCATTATGTCAGTGGCCTTTAATATTGTGTATCGCAATCATTTCTGGGACAATATACCGTTCACAAAAAAATATTATCGCGTCAGGCCTATTTACAAGCAAAGTACAGGGGTTGGACAATGAAACTGAAACACCTGTCATTTTATTGTGGGAGGTTTCATGGCTAAATTGGAGCAGCCTGGTGGCCAATCTTCATTAATTGCACATTATTGCACCAGTAGAGCAGTAAGAGTGTGAAGGTTCAATTAGCAGGGTAAGAGCACAGTTCTGCTCAGAATATTGCAATGCACACAACATTATGGGTGACATACCAGAGTTCAAAAGAGGACAAATTGTTGGTGCACGTCTTGCTGGAGCATCTGTGACCGAGACAGCAAGTCTTTGTGATGTATCAAGAGCCACGGTATCCAGGGTAATGTCAGCATACCACCAAGAAGAACCAACCACATCCAACAGGATTAACTGTGGACGCTGTAAGAGGAAGCTGTCTGAAAGGGATGTTCGGGTGCTAACCAGGATTGTATCCAAAAAACATAAAACCACAGCTGATCAAATCACGGCAGAATTCAATGTGCACCTCAACTCTCCTGTTTCCACCAGAACTGTCCGTCACCACAATCAATTATTGTGGTCTAAATCCAGGTGTTTTAGTTTCATTGTCCAACCCCCTGTATACTCTTTAATGATTATGCTTTAGTATGAAGTTGCAACCAGCACAGGAATATGAGGTCTATCGTAGACAGAAGCAATCTCAGAAAAAATATCAAACATCAAGGACGAAGACAACGGCGGCTGGAATTAAAGCTCAGCGTTCTCTAAAACAAAGTGAAGAGCTGCATTTTAACGCCCTGGGCTGTTCTGGGAAGAGTCCTCACGCTGAGCCTGTGTGTGTGTGTGTGTGTGTGTCAGGCCAGCAGTGCTTTAATCCCTCACAGAGCTCTCTGCGTTGCTAAGAACATGAGATCCAGCCAAAGGAATGTCCGCCTCAAAGGGAAACACTGAAAGTGTGTGTCATCGGTGCGGCAGTCAGCAGACAAGCACACACAGAGCGCTGACAGTCACCCACCGCCACCTTCTCCTCAGCCTGCAACTCAGATTTATTACATTTACAGCTTCAACGCTTCGGCCTTCCTCTATTCACCATCACTTTGTATTTTTTATTATGAATGTTTTTGGTTGGCAAATATTTAGCGCAGCTTTTTAAAGTGTTAGTCAGTTTTATTTTCTTTCTAAACTGAAAGCTGAAGCATTTCTGAGTGGTAAAAGTATAAAATATTGTGTTTAATGGTACCAGTGTGCTGAGAACGACCATCCCTGCTAAGCCTAATACTGTATATTGTCGCTGTCCTAGGGAAAAAAAAAAAAAAAAAAAAAAAAAAAACCTCCATTTTTGTCAATTTTAAGTTTACTACATAATTTGAACAGACAAACTCTCCCTGACACTGTGCCAAACTTTCTTGATGAATGGACCAATAGAAACTCTTCAAAATGACCCGAAATAAACTCTTTTTACATTGTCTTCCATTGAAAGTTTACAAGGTTTTTTTTTTCTCTTCTGTAAACCTGATGTTTTGGAGATAAGTGTTTTTCATTGGACAGCGACGGTATTCATTCTAAAAACTGAGGTGTCGGGTCACTTTTCGAAGTTCTTCAAGTTCTTCTTCTGAAAACATCACGCGTCTTTACGTACTTATGTCACACGTACAGCCTCTAAAAAAAAAAAGGATCTGGCTCAGTTTTACTGAACGCGAGCGGCTGGTGGAGCAATGGAGACTTCAGAAGAGGAAACTCAGAGCTCAGTAGCTCATTCACTCATAGTAAATAAAGTTTGTAGTTCAAATTAAGTTTCTGACTGAGCGTTTTCTCTCTCTCTCTCTCTCTCTCTCTCTCTCTCTCTCTATGACTGAACATAACCTGGAATCAGATTCATCCGCTCTAAAAAGAAGACCGCATCACACCCGCCCAGTTTAAAATTATTCTTCCGCATGCTCTGTGCAATTACCTATTCCCACCAAAAAGGGCTTTAAAGTATGTTCTCATTTTAGCTGATGTTTAATAATATATAATATCACTGCCTAATTTTGACTAACTCCCTTATTTTAAAGAATTACCCTAACTGGGCAAGTCAACCGGATGGAACACATTCACAGCATTTTCATTCAATATATTTCTAAAAAGTAAAACACATTTAATACTGAGAGAGTGTACAGCTCATGATGAAGCCCTGCATGACGATGCATCACCAAGTGTGCATGGAAAGTTTCCTGTGGAATCTAGTCCCACCCTTGATTACAAAATGCGATCAGCCAATTGTGTTACAAGAGGATAAGCCACAAATAAACTGATCAGTCCATCTCTAATTTAAACAAATAAAACATTTGTATATCATTAAAAATACTACCAAATATAAACAAAAACAAAATAACAACTAAATCCATAAATCCAAAATTTATTAATAAATCCTCTTCAGATTTTGATGTGATTTCCTTCATTGAAATAGAATTAATGCAATGCTTACTGAAAGGGTAATTTCAATATGAGGCTGCAGTAGGGCTGGGCAATGTTGCAAAAGGTAAATAACCTCAATATTCTTTAAATATAAAATTGAGTGATTCTCAATTATAAAAAGTCGATCATCCTCAAATAAACTTAGCAGTCCATCTCTAATCCAAACAAACAAAAAATTTGAATAACACTAAACAATATTATAAAAAAGGAACAAAACGATACAAATACAAACAAAATCATTAATCATTTAAAAACTTTTGTTAAGTTGCTGTAATATAAACGTAAATCGAAAAACTAATAAAGAACCTTCACAAGCCTTTAAAGATCCTTAAGGAAAAGTACATGGAACCCTGAATCAGCGTCTCCAAACACAATACAAAGATCTGTACTCATTTCAGCTGCTGTTGCTTCAATAAACACCACGTCACTATCATTTTCCTAAAACGAGGACGGAGGGGAGTCTCTAGTTTCCGAGATTCAAGGTTTTGGTATTTTCCCAAGCTCTGAGTCTCTGGAACGTTACAGTCATCACAATAGGAAAAATCTTCCCTCCATCCAGTCGGGTGGGAGAAAAACATTTCCTGTGGGATATCGAAAGAAGAGAAAGTGGAAAAGCAGAAACGCCAAAAGATAACCTGGCAAAACAATACAATCTCAGCTAAATCACTATTCCTCCTCAATCTGCTAACTGCAGGCCAACTGTTAGGGCTGGATAATAGTTTAATATCAATATGCTCTACCGCCTGCTGTTTAGTAGTTCAGTAGCAGTGCTGTATGACCCAGACAATCTGCTTTCTTATTTTCTCATATTAACCACTTTATTACTGCTCAGATCTGTCTCTAATTCTTCTCTTCACTGCTGAAACTGAGAGATGTTGCCATGTGGGTCAGCCAAACGAGACAAACAGTTCCCAAGAGTCTTTTGAAGGTGTAGGAAACATCTAAAATCCTTTAATTTTCCCAAAATCGCCAGTGCATCTTATGTATGAATTTTACCAGTCGGGTATTAAAAAGCAGTAAAGCCCCTCCACTGAAGTACAGAGTTATACAGGAGTTTCAGTGAAGTTTTTACAGCAGTTTTTTTTCGTCATTCAGAGGTGAGTATATTGGACTGTAGTCTGTGTATTTACCGTGTTAAAGCAAGCCATGTTGGACGAACCGCTAGCTGATAGCACCTTGGCTTACTGGAACACTCGGGGTTCCTCAGTGTAGCGCTGTCGGCTGATGTTTACTAGTGCTAAGTGCTGCTAACCGTGGATAGTGCTGCTGCTAACCGCGCTGTTAAAAAAATATTCGAATTCTAAGCTTACTGTAAAAAGACTAAAGTGCGTTATTCACCCAAATAAACAGTTTTTAGAGAAGAAACCTCTGTAGGATACTGTGCGACACCTTTGTTCCTTACTGTAGCCGCTTAAAATGCGCCTTATAAGCCACTGAGCTTTGTAGTCCAAAAAATATTCTGTAAGAGTTCTTTTACCGTTCAGAGGTGAGTATAATTGGCTTGTAGCCTGCTCCTAACCCGACTAGCACTGCTGGAGCAGCATTAGCATTACCCTCTAACTGCACTAAGCGCTAGTTTGCTCTTTCGCCATTCAGAGGTGAGTATTATTGGACTGCGGCCTTCCCGTTTACAGTTTTAAAACAAGCTACGTGAGATGATCCACTAGCTAATATCACCCTGGCTTACCAGAACACTCAGGGTTCCTCAGTGTAGCGATTTTGGGCGGCATTAGTGGAAATCTGGAAAGCTAAGCTTACTGTAAATAAACAGAAGCACTTTACTCACCCAAATAAACAGTTTTCAGGACAGAAATATGGGTATATTTGCACCCAGCACTCGTTCGACTTAAAAAAATAATAACGCGCCTTATAATCTGGTGCGCCTTGTGTGTGAAAATAGACCAAAAAAAATAGATGTTCATTAACAGTGTGCTTTATAGTGTAAAAAACATGGTAAATGCTGCAGTAGAGGGTGCAGTAACACAATCTTCCACCACAGTTCCACCACCGATTTACTACAGACAAAGGCTTTGAACAGTCTTATTTTTACTGCATCCATTCTCAAAGCTCAGTTCATTTCCATTTCCAGTTGTAAGTAGTCATTTAGTTTGCTTCTTTTTTTGTAGTTTTTATTGTTAAAAGCACTGACAGTTAACTGCTAACTTTTGTACCATTCAAGTTCTCTGAACTTTGTACCAATTTCAGGTTATTTTTTGAACCGAATTTTTTGAAAAAAAAAGAGCAAAAGCAAAACTGGGGGTGTTTTACCACTTTTGACCTGTAGTGTAAATCACAATAGAAATAGTTCTATGATTAAGAGGCTTGCAGGTCCTTCAAGAAAGACAAAGCTGAAGCTTAAAGCTGACCACTGCAAATATTGTAATAAACAGGAAGTACACAAATATTTTGGCTTCTACACATTGTAAGTAATAAACAGGAAGTACACAAATATTTTGGCTTCTACACATTGTAAGTAATAAACAGGAAGTACACAAATATTTTGGCTTCTACACATTGTAAGTAATAAACAGGAAGTACACAAATATTTTGGCTTCTACACAAAAAAACCCACAAGAAAAAACAAAACAGATTTGGAATATATTAAATCTAAAACCCGTTATGGCTTAATATCATTTACAGCTCCCCAAAATGAAAATAATCATAAAAGAAGGTATCAAAGCTCTCTCTGAGCGGAGAGGTCCCGGGTTCCTGGAGCGCCGGATGAGTTCAAAGCGGGATTCATCAAATATTTAGAGCAGCTCAGAGCCGAGGCCCTCCCTGCCGCTCTGTTCTCTCTGACCCCGGGTTAATTTATCTAATTGCAGCACAAAGGAGTCGCATTCGCCTCTTTCAGCGTTCCCTCAATCCAGCACTGATTCATCACTGCTTTCTTCCACTTCCAGCTTTCTCTGCCTGAGCAGCAGCAGGTTCAGCTCGGAATTAACAAAAAAAAATATCTTAAAGTAACAATTTGCATGCAGATTAGGGAAGCGGAGAATTAAACATTTTTGGCCGAAACCAAAAGCAAACAAACAAAAAATAAATAAAAAAATAAACTGAATACTGAGCACATTTTCCCCTGATTAACTTTTCTTTAATTTTGCCATGTTTTCACCACTGCAAAAATATATTTATGCCTTGCTTTTCAAAAGGCAAAACAATTCCATAACCAAAATTCAACAATATTTAATTGATTATCAAGTTGGTTTAGATTTGATTGAGTCAAAAAAAATAATAAAAGAAAGCATCATTAATCAGTTAAAGACATTTAACAATTTTCACTTTTCTGGCCGAACACTAAGTGATTTTTTGGGATATTTCAAACAAATAGTTTTAACGTCGTCACATATTCAGTCCATCGCTAAATGCTAATCAAATGTTAGTGAACTAACCAACAGATACATTTGTGGTTTGGTTGCATTCAAACTGCAAGCATGAACAATCAGTTTAAGTCTTTAATTTACCATATTTTTATGATTATAAGGTGCGCTATCAATAAATGTCTATTTTCTGGTCTATTTTCATATATAAGGCTTACCTATTTATAAGGTGCATTAAGCGACACTAATAAGGATGCCTAAATCGAAGTGAGCAAGGGTGTCGCCATGTTTCCCTTCTAATGCGGAAGCTAGGGGAAGCGCCTAAGCCAACAAAACTGTAATTCTTAATAATAAAAAAAAACATTTTGATGTTAATCTACACAGATTTCTCTCCTAAAAACAGTTTATTTGGGTGAGTAAAGTGCTTCTGTTTATTTACAGTAAATTTACATTTCCAATATTTTGTTTAAGGGTGAGTTTTCAGTAAAGTTTCTCCAGCACTAAGGCTGGGTGCAGCAGCAGCAGCATTATCATTAGCTGCGTAAATGCCGTCTGATAGCACTAGACTGAGGAACCCTGAAGGTTCCAGTAACCAAGGGCGCTATGAGCTAGCGGTTCGTGCCATGTAGCTTGTTTCAACACTGTAAACATGCAGGCTACAGTCCAACATACTAGCCTCTAAATGGCGAAAGAGCTAGTTAGCGCTGGTTAGCAGCTAAAGCTAATTCTGCTGCTGCTGCACCTAGCCTTAGTGCTGGAGAAACTTCACTGAAAACTCACTCTTATAACTCTGTACTTCAGCAGAGTAGCTTTACTGCTCCTTAATACCTGACTGGTAAAATTCATACATAAAGCGCATCAGATTATAAGACGCAATGTCGATTTTGGGAAAATTAAAGGATTCTAAGTGCATCTTATGGTGCGAAAAAAAAACAGTATGTAGAGGAGGACAACACTCTTACTGTACGTTCACACCGAACGCGATAAAATCGCTCTGTGTCGCCTGTCCAACAGGCGACGAGTCGCTTGGGGGCGTGTCTCACTCAGAACAAGCTGTCGCTGGTGGGCGTTTTCCAAATACGGCACGTACAGAAACAAGGGTTCAGCCTCTCTACACAATTCCTAAACATTAAAAACTTTTATAACTATTTTAAAGTACAATTATTTAACATAATCATTTCATATTACAATAAATAGGTTTACTTAAATATAATACATTATTTTCCTTAATGTAGTAAATCATTCTCTTAATTTGTCCATAATTTCAAATATTGTTAACTTAATGTAATAAATAATTTCTTGGATGTAATTAATATGTTTACTTAAATATATTAAATCATCCTCTTAATTTAATAAACAGTCTTTCTCTTAATTTAATAAATAATTCCCTCAGTTTTAATAAATCTTTCTGTAAAATGTAATGAATAATTCCCTCAGTTTTACCTAAATCGTTTCAAATTCCATACCTCAGTTTGAACAAACTGTTATATTAAATGTATTAATTACTTTCTTCAGTTGTAATAAATCGTTATGTTAACTTTAATAAATAATTCCCTTTGTTTCAATAAAAGGTTCTGTTAATTTAAAAAAAATCCCTTAGTTGTCATAAATCGTTCTGTTAATTTAATAAATCATTTCCTCAGTTTAATATATAGTTTTCTATTAAATAAGGTAATTCTGTAAGGATAGTACTATAGTGGGGTAGCCGCTGGTGTAGTGGAGTATTTTACCTCAGCTCAGTTCAGTTCAGTTCTGTTCTCTCCGTTTTGCTGGCGGAATAAATCTTCAGTAGGAACCGAAAATCAGAGCAGCGATTTCAGGCCGGACATATGAGAATCTGTTTCTGATTGGTAGTCGCCGCCGCGCGTAGCTGCTCATTTGCATAAAGTTAAGTTCTGGTCAACTCTCTCGCGTCGCTCAAACCGCCCACTTCGCATCGCGTCGCGCCGCGTCGCTGCTTGTCGCCCAGTGTCGCTCGCTCTCATTGAAAATGAATTACTTCCGGCACCGTGTGGACGCACGGTCAGTGGGGAATCCGCCTTTTGTGTACTGGAACAAGCCAACAAATACAATATACTGTTTTGTTTATTACTAATCCAAGAGCTATAAACTATTCATGAGGTGTTTATCAGATGTTATCAGTGATTAAAATGTTTCTGAAATAGTTATTTGACCTTTAATTTCCTAAATTTTGGAGTCTGTTCTTGTGTGACTGGAAATAACTGTGCACCAAACTCAGTCTGACCATCGACATTCATATGACAAGCTTAAAAATTAGCGTTTTGAGCTGCGCGTTAAAGTAAGTTAAATACGTCTAACTGGCTATACTGACAAAACCTCAATTAAATACATAAAATCGCAGCTTCTCAGCTTTAATTTTAATCAAAACACAAAAACCACGAGGAGAAAGGAAAGCCCCGCGCAGAGAAAGAGGACAAACGAGTTGAAAAAGCTTAATCCAGACTCAGTGAACTGTGTGAAAATCTCTTCCTGAAAGAGATAAGTTACTCTGGACAGATAATTACAGAGCAGGAATTCGTCTGTTCCTGGGCCAGCAGGGTCGTGGGGAACGGCTTTCAGGAGACTCTGAGCAGGAAGATAAAATGCTCAGAAGACTAATGATCTTTAAAGGCCTGGTTAAGGACACAGCTGAAGCACAGAGGGAGCACTGGGAAGATGGAGGAGAAAGGTGTAAAAGTATTGATATTTATTACTCTGTAGGTAGAAGTATAGATACTAGGGTTTAAAATACTTCTGTAGAAGTACAAAAAGTATCGCACGTGTCTGTCAAATAACGTAAAGCAGCGCAATGTCACAAAACCACATTCTAACTTTATTATCACTTATATAAACAGAGTTTATGCAAAGTGACCACGCCAATACCTTTTATCTTAGCCTATTTTATATATTTGCATAAATAATTAATAAAATTACTGTGGAAACGATAGAAGGTAAGTAGCACGATATTTTATTATTTTTTCTTTTTTTATTCAGACAATTGTATTTTTCCCCCAGCATTTTATTTTTTACTCAGTAATTGGGAGTTTTCCAATTTAGCAAAGTAGATTACTTGTGTCAAAATGTACTTTAGTAAAAGTAAAATTACCTATTTTAAAAACTACTTTAAAAATGACAAATTACTCATAAAATCTACTCAATTACAGTAACTTGAGTAAATGTAATTCATTACTTTCCACCTCTGGGTATATCTGAGTGTGCAGACAGACAGACTGACACACTTGCCCAGTGAGGAAGAAGAAAGCGTCCGATATTAAGAATGGGTGAAAGGAATGCAGGAGTGAAGCCCGTAATCCTCCGGGGTCAGGCTGAGGGCATCAGGGAGGAATCTAGAACCACAAGAACAATAAATCTCCTACTGAGTGAGATATGATGAGTCCTGACCGAAAAACAAACTTCACATACTCAAGAGCAGGGGAAGCAATCTCGAGTTCACCGATACAGCCTCTCTGAGACGCTCCGACTGGCTCCAAAAAAAGGAGGAAATTAGCCTAGCGTGGGATATAATGCCCCAATGCGATTTTTAATTGCCTCCAATTTCATTTGCACCCCGAACACACAGAGCACTTAGGGACGTCCATTTTCACTTCAGCTTGTGAGCGATGGCGCGAGGAAAAGGCACCAGGGTCCCGAAGTGGAAATTAGAGGACAAATCAAGCCCAATAAGGCTGGGTAATGCTTTCCCAGGCCGGCTCTGCAGGCAGGTAATTAGTGGAACAGTGGGGAAGACTGGAAGAGCGGATTTCCTAGCGAGCGCTCGGGTTATGAGATCGCAAGGGGAAGTCAAAAGTTTCACAGAGGTGGAAGGAAGAGCCTGGCATTTTTATGAAGCAGAGCCAATACAGTAAAGAAAAGGGGCTCAGAGTCTCAGATTGGAACACCGTACTGAAACTTAGTACTAGAAACAACTCAGTAATAGAACTTTTCAAGAACTTATATTACATTACATTACATTACATTTGGCTGATGCTTTTTTCCAAAGCTTCTTACAATAGTGAAGTAAAAAAGTAAAACATCTTTATATAGGTAAAACATCTTTATATAGGTCCTAAAGGAGGTCAAAGGGAAATAATGGGATAGAGGAGTGATGGAGGGGAAGAAGGAAATGAGGTTAGAAGTAGTTTGTAGTTAGTTAGAGGTGTTAGGAGAGTAAGTGCTCTTTGAAGAGCTCTGTCTTCAGGAGTTTATTAAAGATAGTGAGAGATTCTACTGATCTGGTAGTGGAAGGTAGTTAGTTAGAGGTGTTAGGAGAGTAAGTGCTCTTTGAAGAGCTCTGTCTTCAGGAGTTTCTTAAAGATAGCGAGAGATTCTCCTGATCTGGTAGTGGAAGGTAGTTTGTTCCACCATTGTGGAACTCTGTATGAGAACAGTCTGGATTGCTTTGTGTGAGTGTTTGTTTGGTAAAGCGAGGCGACGTTCATTGGAGGAGCGCAGCGGCCAGGAGGTGGCGTAAGCCTTAAGGAGTGATCAGTGCAGGTAGGAAGGAGTCTGTTCTGTATCATCTTGTAGGCGATTGTAAGAGCTTTGAATTTGAGGGCACAGCGTCATTACAGCCAACGAGGCAAAGTAAGGCAAATTTTTAAACGAATTATATCATTCAGAGCACTTTTTATGTTTATTTTACTGTTTTACTGAATGGCCTGTGAAATATAAAAGTCAATATCGAACTTAAAACAAAAAATCTTACAGATTTGCAACGCAATGGACATAAAAAGGCAATTAGATCTTTTAATTAATTGGATTTAATTTTAATGTAGATTTTTTATTTGAATGTCTATCAAGCCAGACGTGATTAGTTTCTTAGAGAGACGTCTTTGAAAAAATATTTCACACTTCTTCTCAATAATACAACTCTTGCATCCGGCTGCAATTGGGGAAAAAAAAAAAAAAAAAAAAAAAAAAAAAAAAACCAGTGAGGTTTTTAGGCTTTCTCGGTCACGTGAAAGTGAGTTTTCTCGGCTTTCCACTCGCTGTTGTGTTTTAACGTGGATCTCCATGGAAACGCGCGCCCAAAGAGTAATTATGGTGCGTTATTTTGTATTATTTATCATTTCATTTTGCTATACTTGGTGAAACTTTTGGGAAGAGAGTAACATTATTTCAATTATCTGTATGTCCTCTACATATGCGGTTTTGAGTGAGTTTACATACATTCAAAAATCTGTTCGTTATCAGATTACTGCAATTTTCGAATTATTTCACACATGGTATTTTTCAGTGAATGTAAACTCTTAACCGAACAGTGTTTTTCTAATAAGCTTCCTGTGCACTCAAAGTTCTTAATGCCTCATTTTAAATGCCAGAGCTCTGAGGTGTGGAGCTACTTTGAGCCTGGATAACGGTGTAAAAAGCGATTTATCTGCAAGGGCAAAATATGCCCCATATCATCCATTATATCCACACTAAAGCATGTTTTGAGAAACTGCAAAAATTACAGGATCTCGGAAAGCTGCAGGAAACCGGAGGTGAGCTATTCAACGAAGGTTAGTGGTCTTCATCATGTTTTACCACACCAAAAGTCCATTTTACACCGGAGTTCTCCTTTAAATTACAATCTTGCACAGCTCTGAGCAATCTTTCCAGCTTCTCTATCGCAAAAGATGCAATCCTAGTGGCAAGATAACCTCTCCTGGTGGCACATGGTGCTTTGCAAAAATGTGGCACAGATGCCAGGCAAATCCAGCATGATGTAGAAGGTAGCATCATGATCTCCAGAACATCACGAGTGTTATCAAGTGGACAGAGGCTAAGGCAAGTCCTTTCAAGCCAAAAATCCTGACTACACGCAATGACGAATGGTTCCCACACAGCTCCTTTTGCGTCACAGTGATCCCCCATGATTCGACGGCCAGCAGGTAACAATCAGAACATTACTTTTGATCAGGCACTGGAGCAGCCCACCTGCTGACGCTGAGGTATTTGTGTACAGGGGGCTGGGGACGGAGAAGCCCCTGTTAAAAGGTTCTACCAGCGTCTAAAAGAGAGTGAAGAGGGAGCTCACTGATAAGACTCTGCCAGTGTGAGCTATCTCCTCTGATGAAGTGGATGATCCGGGAGCGAGGGGTTGGGGGTGGTGGGGTGGTGATTGGGGGGGTTGATATGGATCTGCATGTTTAAGTGTGGAGGAGTGTCTATCTGCACATCAGTCAGGGGTTCACCTTGCCACGCGATGGCTTTGGTAGCTGGGAAAGACCCAGCCAAAGAGAACACACTTTTAACCTACACCACACATTTCAGGAGCATGTAAAACTGTTACGACTCTTTTAATGGAAATCAATTAAAGATGGTTTAATTCCAAGTCGATTTGAAGCATTTCTATTGGCCCATCCACTATGAATTCCAGACACAATATAAAGAATAATAGCCAGATTAACATAACTGTAAATTATCAAAAAAAAAAAAAAAGATACCATGTTTTTTAACAGCAAAGACAGGCTACTTTAAATAAAAAAGGCAAAAACGCAATTTATAATTCAGAATTTGATGAATTTTCCTATGTTAGTTAAAAAATTACAAAAAAATAAAACAGAAAGGTAGATTAAATAAAGCTAACGCTAATTTAGGTAAATTAGGTTTTATTACTGAAAAGAACATTTGCAATGTAGTGTAAAAGGAGCAGGCATATAAAGAGGCTTTTTAGCATCAAAGCTAATTCCTGCTAGCATTGTGGCTGTAGATTCTGGCTATTATCCTGGGTATCTGCAAAAGAACATTTGCTACAACAACAAGAAACAACAAGGAATATTTGGATTTACTACTTCTGATATATTATAAAGAATAACTGCCAGATTTACAGTACGTTACTTTATCAGAAAGACAGATTGCTATTGATCATTCAGAATCTTATGAAATGTTATGAAATTAGAACTGGGCGACACAAAGTGCAACAAGTAAGACTTATGAAGAAGAGAAAAGATAGATTAACCAACAAATTTCAACACATGTCAAGGTAAAAAAAAATCATTTTGGAGCTTTTCTAATGGTCTGTTTGTCGTTCAGCTTGGAGAGAATGTAAAATACATCCGTCAGACTCAAATTACCGCATTTTATTGACATATTACAATGCATGCTATCAATCAATGTCTATTTTCTGGTTTATTTTCATACATAAGGCAAACCAGATAAGGTACATTTTAAGTGACAATAGCAAAGAACAGGGGTGCCGCTATGTTTCTCTTTGCTAGTAAATGCCGCATTACAGCGCTACACTGAGTAACCCTGAGTGTTCTGGTTACCCAGGGCAATATTAGCTAGCGGTTGGTCACATGTAGCTTGTTTTAACATGGTAAACACGCAAACTACAGTTTGATATACTCACCTCTGAACAGCGAAACACCTAACACAGTGGTTAGCGGCTAATGCTACTACTGCTGCACCCAGCCTTAGTGCTGGAGAAACTTCATGGAAAACTCACCCTTATAGCTCTGTACTTTAGCAGAGTGGCTTTACAGCTAATTAATACCTGACTGGTAGAATGTATACATATGGTGCACTGGATTATAAAATGCACTGACGATTTTTGGATTAAGCGAAAAATACAATATGTCGACAAAATCAAAATGGGAGATAAAGGGTTTTTTTGCATGACAGCATGCCATGAAACATGTACCATAGCAGCAGCTATTAAATGTCATATCATGCAGCTCTAGCATCCATCGATAAAATTATATCATATACATATATATATATATATATATATTTTTTTTAATCTAACTGACCGGCAGTACTCAGGATGATCACTACAGGCAGTAATCTCTGGATCAGGAAGGCTATGACGACACGTGTTTGGGGCAGGGACGTGGCAGGATTTTAAGGCCTGGGATTTGCGTTAGCTCGGCTTAAATCTTAGCTGTAGCTTTCAAAACATATTTCACTGAACAAGCGGGATGATTGCGAAAGCCTCATCACGCCGGAGGAGCGAGTTATCGCCGGCCGGGAAGCAGTGGAAAGAGTGGCGCTCCGGTCACGCAGAGCGAGCAGGGAAAACTCTGCTCTCAGCATTCCACGTCAAATACATCACCTGCTCCCAACTGCCAAGCTCCACAAATATACATCATCCTGCCTCAGCACCCCGAGAGCCGGCTAAACAAACGACAAGCATGTACAGCCTTTTCTCCTGATTCTGCAGCAGCGGGTAGCCTGAGGCGAGGAACCGGCTCACGGCCAGCACACACACAATGGCCTTCACACTACAGCGCACACTATAGCACACACAATCAGAAGAAAAGGCCATACATTGTTACCTGTTAACTTGTTACCTGGGCAAGGTAAGGTACAGCCTAAATATGAGGGGACCACCTATTTCAACACTATTAGTTTCTACAGACTAATGGACAGTACTTGACAAAAGCCATTAGGGTGGGTTTAAAAAGTAGGTTCTCCTAGCCAAACAGATTCTAATTTTAAATAATCTGATATTGATTCACATAATCCCAAGATCAATCTTTAAAATTAGCCTTATTCTCCAACGTACGTCAATGCCATCCATCTGCAGAACCGAGGTGCCAACTGCACCTATAGAACCGCAGTTCCAAGCCAAGACGTAGTTTTAGAGAAGCTAAAGTTAGGGGACAAGTTTTATTCTACTATTCTACTATTTTACGTTCCACCTTAAATACACTAGAACTACACCATGTTTTGGAACTGTTGGTCTAGAAGAAGAAGCTAACCCTTGACTAGCTCTATTCTTTTTACATTCCACCTTAAAAGCACTAGACCAGCAGTTCCAAAACATTCTGTAGTTTTAGAAAAGCTAATAATTTTGACTAGTTTTATTCTTTTTACATTCCACCTTAAATTCCACCTTAGAAGCACTAGACCGGCAGTTTCAAATTGTGATTTGGTTTTAGAGAAACAAAAAATTTTTAATTTTTTTTTTTTTTTTTTTTTTTTTTTTTTTTTTTTTACATTCCACCTAATGTAGACTAGCAGTACCAATACATGCAGTCATGACAGCAGTATGTTTTATTTTGTTTACATTACACCTTTTCCACCTTAAATGCACTAGACCAGCAGTTTCAAAACATGTTTTAGAGTAGCTAACATTTTTGACTAGTTTTATTCTTTTTACATTCCACCTTTCCACCTTAAATATACTAGACTAGCAGTTCCAAGATATGCAATATTTTTTTAAAGAATCTAATGTTAGACAAGTTTTATTCTTTTTACATTCCAACTTTCCACCTTAAAAGCACTAGTCCAGCAGTTCCAAAACATTCTGTAGTTTTAGAAAAGCTAATAATTTTGACTAGTTTTATTCTTTTTACATTCCACCTTAAATTCTACCTTAGAAGCACTAGACCGGCAGTTTCAAATTGTGATTTGGTTTTAGAGAAAATAAAATTTTTTAATTGTTTTATTTATTTTTTTTACATTCCACCTTAAGTAGACTAGCAGTTCCAAGACATGCAGTAGTTTTAGTGATTTAGTCTAATGATAGCAGCATGTTTTACATTACACCTTTCCACCTTAAATGCACTAGACCAGCAGTTCCAAAACATGTTTTAGAGAAGCTAACATTTTTTGACTAGTTTTATTCTTTTTACATTCCACATTTCCACCTTAAATGTACTAGACTAGTTGTAGTCTTAGAGAAGCTAACATAATCAACTAGTTTCATACTTTTTTAAGTGCACCTTTCCACCTTAAATATACTAGACTAGCAGTTCCAAGATATGCAATATTGTTTTAAAGAATCTAATGTTAGACAAGTTTTATTCTTTTAACATTCCAACTTTCCACCTTAAAAGCACTAGACCAGCAGCTCCAAATTGTGGTGTAGTTTTAGAGAAACTACCTTTTGACAAATTCTATTCTTTTTAAATTCCACCTTAAATGCACTAGACCAGCAGTTCCAAATTGTGGTTTAGATTTAGAGAAACTTATGTTTGACTAGTTTTATTCTTTTTACATTCCACCTTAAATGCACTAGACCAGCAGGGCCAAATTGTGGTGTAGATATAGAGAAACTTATGTTTGACTAGTTTTATTCTTTTTACATTCCACCTTAAATGCACTAGACCAGCAGGGCCAAAACATAGTGTAGTCTTGGAGAAACTAACTTTTGATAAGGTTTATTCTTTTACATTTCACATTTCCACCTTAAAATGCACTAGACCAGCAATTCCATAATACAGTGTCATTTTAAATAAATAAGCTAGTTTTATTCTTTTTACATTCAACATTTCCACCTTAAATGCATTAGACTAGCAACATCTTTTTGTTTTTTTAAGCTGGACCTTACCTGTTAGCATCGTGGTTCCAACCCTACTGAGCCCTGCATTAGCATTGCGGCTAACCTGGTCTAACCCAGCAGATCTAACCTGCTGGCATCGTGGCTACCTGCTTCAAAATTACAAAATGTTTTTTGGTATAGGATTATTTTAACAGTCAATAAGGAATAAATAAATTGATGCTCCACTGCTTTTTAACATAAAATTATTCTGTACCTATCTCCGAAGTGGCGTTACCCAATCAAAGGTAAGAAAACGATCATGGGTAAAAATTCTCTTTTTATTGAGTTAAACCAATGTTTTGAATTATTGACTTTATTAGTTTGAAAAACAAGTGTCTGCACAACATGCTAACAGACAGTGGTTGTCCTGATAATCAGCCTTTCCGCAGTGAAAATGCTGTAAAAGCCACAGTGCTGAACCTGGCCTCATGCACACTAACACACACTAACATACACACTCACTCTCATACATATATATCTATACATAAACAAGCAACACACAGCTGTGTCAGAGTGCAGCCTTTAAGAGTTCTGAGTGTAGGGTTTAGTGTGTTCCTGCTTTGGACACTTCTGCTTCTGCTCATCACACAATTACCAATCCCTTCATTAACCAAACCAGCAGACTGCAGCCTGTTCAGAGCTGCTGTAACTGCTCACTTATTCAGTCTTCTGCTGGAATCACTTACCAATTATAACACAAACACACAAATACATGACTGCACACACAACACACATATACTGTAATTTGAAATAGGCCTGTCTTGATGCATTATGTTTTGTAGATGATATTCTGCCACAGAAATTATTGGAATAAATTATATTATATTAATGGTATGTTAAATATCCTTTTACAGCACTGATAAAACAATAATAAAATAATATACCTATGCAAACACCCTCTCGTAACGAGCAATGAACATTTAATTATTAGGAATATTCAGTCATCTGCTCTGGAAAATACAAAATGTTTGCATTACCCACTTCAAAAATTAATCAGCGAAGTCAACATATCAACTTAGGCACAATTAGAATGTGTGTGCAATATTAATATACAAATTTTATTCTTTTTACATTCTACCTTAAATGCACGAGAACAGTTCCAAAACATGTAGTTTTAGAGAAGCTAATGTTTTCAACTAGTTCCATTCTTATTACATTCTACCTTAAATTCCACCCTAAATGTACTAGACCAACAGTTTCAAAACAAGAAGTTCTAGAGAAACTAACACTTTTGACTAGTTTTATTCTTTTTACATTGTACCTTAAATACCACCTTAAATGTACTAGACCAACAGTTTCAAAACATGAAGTTCTAGAGAAACTAACACTTTCAACTAGTTTTATTCTTTTTACATTGTACCTTAAATACCACCTTAAATGCACCAAACTAAAAGTTCCAAACATGGCATAGCTTAAGTGAAACTAATGTTTTCAACTAGTTTTATTCTTATTATACTTATTTCCACCTTTCCACATTAAATTTCAACTTAAATTCCACCTTAAATGCACTACACCAGTAGTTTTAAAAAAGGGAGTAGTTTAAGAGAAACCAGAGACTGTAAAAAAAGATGGACGCCGTGTCGCCGTTCCCATTCATTCAATAAAAATGAAGCCAAAATCTTCCGCCATGTTGGTGATCCTGAAACCCGAGTCTGCGCAGTAGAGACCAGAGGAGGGAGAAAGACTGTGGAGAGACAGCCTACTCATTTAAATAACCCCGCCCCTGAGGGCTGCCTCCACAGAGCTATACACAGTCATTGGCCCCACCCCGGCTAGGTGTAACCCAGCCCTTTTACAATAACCACACCTTTTGAATAGAGCTGAATAACGTTTTAAGAATTACAGTATAATAGAAAAAAAAATGTGATTGAAAGTTGTCTGTTTTGCCATTGAAACCTATGGGAATGCGTGGAGTTACACAGCTTTCTGCAACCGAACAGCAGGGGGCGCCCGACCTGTGGTGGCTTCACTTTTGAGAGACGATGCTCTGTCCAGATATACACAGTCTACGAGAAAAACTAACATTTTTGATTGTTTTTTTTTTTGTTTTGTTTTTTTTTTTTACTTTCCACCATTCCACTTTAAATTTCACCTTAAACACACTAGACCAGCAGTTCTGAAACATGGCATAGTTTTAGAGAAACTAACTTTGACTATTTTTTTTTACATTCCACCTTAAATGCATTACACTAGCAGTTTTGCAAACACCTTCTTTAAAAGATAAATGTTTGCATAACCTAGTCAACATACCAACTTGGGCACACTTAGCAAAATAAAGTGTGCAATATTAACAAAAAATATTAGCAAAAAATACTGTTTAAGTAATGTTTTGTACAATAAATCAATAATGTAATAGTGACAGGAAACAATCACTATCCCGCCACAACCACGCCAAGCCCACCTGCACTGGCTGTTAGCATTGCGGCTAATCGACAGCAACCTTTCAAGTCTGGCTGTTGTGTCTGTTAGCACTGCGGCTACAACATTTAGTGACCAACTGTTGGCGACTCTGCTAACCTGCCTGAACCCTGTTAAGTCCAGTTACTGTGTCTGTTCTATATGTTTGTATATATATATTTAGGATTAAAATGTGGAAAAGTTAATGTAAAATTGATAATAAAAATAAAATGATTGTAAAGTAAAGCCTTATGTTTGTTTGGAGTTGGTAGCCATAGAAACAGCAGCATTATTAAAAAAAAAAAAAAAAAATCACTGATGGCTGAAGTAACGTACCTTATTAATAAGACTGGCATTTAAATCCAGTGCATTTATCACACTGTAAAATATTCTAATGTGAGGAATAATTGAAAGGCAGCTCTGGCCTCAGGAAGTGTGCTTACCAACCGAGACAGCATTGTGTGGGAGGGGTCTTTGTTCCTGTAGCTTCCAGCACACTAGAACACAGCTCTGAAGATTATATTGCATTCAATGATTTCTGCTGCAGGGCTAGTGCACAAATAAATAACGTACAGATATGAAGAGGAACATATCAGAGCGGGGATATTAGGACAGGGTCGGGTAAGACAACAATCTGGAGAGCGTATAATAGAGCACAAAGCAGAGGTGTCAATCTGAGACAAGTAAACTGGACAAAAGTATTGGGACAGCTTTTTATTTTATTGTTTTTTTCCAAATAAAAGAAAGGTAATTCTGCATTTATTTGAGCAACTGTGCACTAAGATCACTAAGCAGTAAAGGCTTTCACCAAAAACTTAATTAAAATACAGCGACAGAGTTGTCAAGTAATGAAATACAAATACTTAGCCACGTTACTTAAGTAGAAATATTGGTTATCTATACTTTACTGGAGTAATTTTTTTATTTTTTAGACGCATTCTCACTTGTACTTCTTACATTACCACACAATTATCTGAACTTTCTACTTCTTACATTTGTTTTCTAAGATTTATTTAGAATTTTCTTACATTTTCCCTCCCCAATTTAGCTATAGGTCGATTGTCCCACCCATTCAGTTGCTACTCAGCTGTATATCTCCATCACTAGTGATGCTACAACACAACACAAGGAGGGTGAAGACTAGCACATGCCTCCTCCGACACATGTGAAGTCAGACTACGCCTCTTTTTAAACTGCTGGTGATGCAGCATTGCCTGAAAGCATCACAGCACACTCGGAGAAAAGCACAGCGACTCGGTTCTGATACATCAGCTCACAGACGCCTCGTGCTGATCCACATCACCCTTTGGAGTGATGAGGTGAAAGAGCATAATCTACCCACCCAGAGAGAGAGCAAAGCCAATTGTGCTCTCTCAGGGTTCTAGCAGCTGATAGTAAGCTGCATGACCGGGATTCAAACCATTGATCTCTCGATCATAAAACAATGCTGGACAACTCGGCGCCTCAAAAACAGCCTTGTTACTCCCATTTAATTTCAGCTCGTTAGAATATCATTAAAAAAAAGTTAATTTATTTCAGTAATTCAGTTCAGAATGTGAAACTCATATATTATATAGATGTATTAAACACAGAGTGATCTATTTTAAGTGTTCATTTCTTTTATTGTTGATGATTATGGCTTACAGACTATAAAAATCAGTATCTCAGAAAATTAGATATTATATAAGAACAACTGGTACTTTTGGCAGTGTGGTCAGTGTGCCAAGTCCTGCTGGAAAAGGAAATCCACATCTCTATAAAAGTCGTCAGCAGAGGGAAGCATGAAGTGCTGTAAGATTTTGTGGGAAAACAAAACTGCACTGACTTTAGACTTGATAATAAAACACAGTGGATCAACACCAGCAGATGACAGACATGACTCTCCAAATCATGACTGATCATCAGTAAATTTTACATTTCATTTGTAAATCAAGGGAGCAGAGTCTGGAGGAAGAGTGGAGAGACACACAGTCCAAACTGCTCAAGGTCTAGTGTGAAGTTTCCACAACTTTTATGTATATGCGGATTTGGCACACTGCCCACACTGCCAAAAGTACTAATCGGTCTTATATAATATTCCAATTTTATAAAACTCTGATTTTTGGGTTTTCATTGGCTGTAAGCCATAATCAATAACAAAAAAATAATTGGACACTTAAAATAGATGACAATAGCTGCGGTCCAATCTGAAGGGAGCTGCCCAACTAGGCAGCATTTGCAGGCAGCATAGGCGCGCTCCCGAGAAAAGGACTGTCCCATTCGGAAGGTAGCATGTGCTGCCTACCTGGGCAGCTGCCTTATTTTACCCCAATTCTGAAGGCAGCGTGAGATGTATCCTTCACGGCGAAGGCAATCCCATGATGCATTTCACCAGCTCAGAGTTCCAGCGCTCAGATTTAAAAACATGGCGGACGGAGCCGGCCTGCCACGGAGTTTCTGTACAAATGTAAGTAATTCCCGCCTGTATTTCCACTCACCGCTGCGTGGGTTTATCAAACTAGCATATTTTAGACTGTTTTAAGTTGTTTTCCATCGTTGTTTTCGCCTGTACTTCATTTAATGTAAGACCTGACCGGCGGAAGCTACCGTTAGCTTATCGCGCTAATTTACCGGGTAAGCTAACACGCATCTAGCCGACTTACAGAGTACCAAACGCGGCTGCAGCGCTGAGGAAACCCCCGCTAGGAAACAAAGATACCCTGGCCGTCCAGTATAAAAAGTTTTAACTGTTTTAAGTCACTGTTACGTATAACTAAGTGATTTACTGTGTAAATAGTGTAAACGTGTAGAATAACCTGTAATTTAGTGATTTAATGCGTAAACAGTTTAATTGTTAGAGGGAATAACTAGATTTACCTGTAACTGAGTGATTAATTGTGTAAATAGTGGAATTATGAGCGTGTTCTCCATAAACCACTGTTACTAATTCAGATTTATTTTTTCCACAGGGATGAACGTGGGCCGGGGAAGGTGAACGCTGGTCAGACCGGCTGGAGGCAGCGTTAGCTCCCTTTATGAATATATATTTTTTTCTTTGAATGTAATAAAGTTTTCTCTCTTAACATTATTATTTTTGCTTGCTGTGTTTTATAGTCACTATGCTTATTGTAGTATCACATCTCAACTAGTGGGTATGGGTAAATAAATAAATAAAAAGTTTATGAATCATGTGTTTTATGCAACTAAAAGGTAAAGATAAATTAGCTGACTGTGTATGAATGTACTATTGTGTGAAACGTAGCTTAGTTTGATAATTTAGCTCTGATGGCTCATACAAAATATTTATTATATTATGGTTTCATTACTCATGCATTTCTATGAAGCATCTAATCAAAAATAAATTAAATACATAAATAAAACTGACCATACTCTGAGAATTAAGTGAGGAAAAGTGTAGAATTAAAGTAAATCATGAATATTTAAATATATGTAATATTTGGATGAGTAAAAGAGAAATAGCTGCCGCTCCATTTTGCCACTGATTTATCCCGAGGTAAGTGATCATTAACTTTAGTTATTTATAAACAGCTCACGGGCACAGCGCGCTAGACGTGATGACGTATGCTGACTCCAGAGCGTGTCCCGAACGCGCTGCCTTATAAGATCCCTTATGGGTGAAAATGCTGCCGAACGAGGGAGCTGCCTTTGAAGGCAATGACTACCTAGGCAGCTCCCTTCAGATTGGACCGCAGCTTGTGTGTTTAATACATCTATATAATGCATGAGTTTCACATTTTTAACTGAATTACTGAAATAGAGTAACTTTTCAATGATATTCTATTTTTTATTATCTGCACCTGTACTGTTGACTGCTATCCCATGACAAAATCTCTGTCTAGTTGTCTAGTCTAGTCTTTACTTCATCTCCTCTCCAGCTAAATCAAAGAGCATGTCTGCTGTATCCAGCTTCCTGTGAGAGTCTCTCAAACCGAGGTCACAAGGGAAAGTCCAGACATCTCAATCACAGTGGGAAAACATGGAGTTTTATTGGCAAACATCTGGAAGGTCTGTAATTAGACCTGTGGACTAGTATGACCTTTCATTACCACCAGAGAGTGTTGCTCAAGTCTTGGTGCCTGATACCACAGTCCAAGCCTCAAATGGGACCCACATAATACTCTGAATTAGCCATAATTGCTAATTTTATGGCTGATTGTTGTATTGACCTAGAATTATTTTGATACCCAACCGAGAGCATTCTGTGAGCCTCCTGACCAATCACAGCTTGAGATACAGGGATTGGACAACGAAACTGAAACACCTGGTTTTAGAGCACAATAATTTACTGTGGTTCTGGTGGAAACAGGAGAGTTGAGGTGCACATTGAATTCTGCCGTGATTTGATCAGCCGTGGTTTTATGTTTTTTTTGGATACAATCCGGGTTAGCACCCGAACATCCCTTTCAGACAGCTTCCTCTTACAGCGTCCACAGTTAATCCTGTTGGATGTGGTTGGTTCTTCTTGGTGGTATGCTGACATTACCCTGGATACTGTGGCTCTTGATACATCACAAAGACTTGCTGTCTTGGTCACAGATGCTCCAGCAAGACGTGCACCAACAATTTGTCCTCTTTTGAACTCTGGTATGTCACCCATAATGTTGTGTGCATTGCAGTATTTTGAGCAGAACTGTGCTCTTACCCTGCTAATTGAACCTTCACACTCTGCTCTTACTGGTGCAATAATGTGCAATTAATGAAGATTGGACACCAGGCTGCTCCAATTTAGCCATGAAACCTCCCACACTAAAATAAAAGGTGTTTCAGTTTCATTGTACAAACCCTGTAAGTGTTAAAGTGAAGATATTTATGCAATTCAACAAATGTGCATTTTTGTTGAGTTACATCATTTTTAGATTAAAACACACGTGTTTTCCTACCTCAAAAGGAACCGATAAACATGAAAATAACCACATTTGAAAAGTGCAAAATGCTATGTTTAAACCAACATTGTATTTACTGTTTGGGGAATTTTTAAGACATTTAAGAAATTGATTGATGACAATTTTAAGATACATTAAGTTTTTTTTCGACAAATAAACACATTAAGATTTTTTACGGATCTGCACAGAAGGTATCTCAATTACAAAACTCAACTATTTATCCCAAATGGATAAAAACAAACATTGAAAACATTGAAAAAACAGGAATACGGCTTGATTCTTATAAAAATGCTCCTCACAGACGAAAAAAAGGGCTTTTACTCTGTCAAAATGTCAGCTTTACAAAAAGACCAGCTTCACTACGTCAACATCTCCCTTCACTATTCTACATGAAATAAGCTCCAGCACGGATGGTGATTTTGCAGAGGCATGAATCCCAAGCAAAGCCCTTTAGAAGCCCAACCACAGAGCCCAGGCTCAAGACTTACAGCTAAAAGAGAGAGCGAGAAGTAGAACGAGAGAGAGCGAGAGACAGAAAGAGAGAGAGAGAGACTCTGACTGACTGCTGGCCGGAGCCGGAAGGGATCAAATGCCAGCCGTAACTCTGAAAGCTCCCAGCACGTTTCCAATTAAGAAGCGCTGCCAAAGGACGAAGGAGAGGAACGCACGCGGGCCGTACGACGCGAAAACAGCCTGACGTCACGCCACCCTGCAGGATGTATTTATAGAGCCGTTCTAAACCCTGCTCCTTGGCTTAGCCGCACAGTGAGGGGAGTTAGCCTGGTTCCTTCTGAATCCTGAGCTGATGGAGATGGAGGACTGTGGGTGGAAGATGAAGCGGATGGTGGGCAGAAAGATACGTCTATGTGACAAAACATATCTCCAATATCTGCTGGTGGAGGCATGAATAATCAAAAGCAATATCATATCCAGGAGGCTGCTATATTGTTACATAAGAATGGCTGGTAAGCTCTGGTGAACTTGTGCCAGCGGTGGATGGAATTTATCATTAGGGTTTTACATTAGCAGAAACCTGGCAATATAGAGCTCTGAAAACAATTAAGAGACCAATTAAAATGTATGAGTTTCTTTGATTTTACCAAACTGAAAACCTCTGGAATATAATCAAGAGGAAGATGGATGATCACAAGCCATCAAACCAAACTGAACTGCTTGAATTTTTGCACCAGGAGTGTAAAGGCATAAAGTTATCCAAAAGCAGTGTGTAAGACTAGTGGAGGAGAACATGCCAAGAAGCATGAAAACTGTGAGTAAAAGCCAGGATTATTTCACCAAGTACTGATTTCGGAACTCTTAAAACTTTATGAATATGAACTTGTTTTCTCCAAATAAAAGCTCTAAATGACAATATTTTTATTTGGAATTTGGGAGAAATGTTGTCCGTAGTTTATAGAATAAATCAACAATGTTGATTGTCATTTTACTCAAACAAACCTATAAATAGCAAAATCAGAGAAACTAATACAGAAACAGATGTATTTTTTTTAACAATACTAAAATAACATTTTTCAGTTTTTAGTTCATTTTTGTTCCTTAATGGCCCTGCAAAAATGTGTATACTGGTTTTTGTACCATTTCTGGTTATTGACTTGAGCTCAAGAGCTTAAACGGCAAAATAAATGGGGGACAATAGAATAAAAATTAGCTTAAAAGTGCCACTAAACCCTAAATCTTAAAAAAAAAACCTTTTATTGTGGTCATTTTCGCCTCTGCTTGCTGCTTACATTAGTATATAAGTTAGCTCACCGCTAATGTTAGCTAGCTCTCTGTTAACCTTAGTTCTCTTTCCTGTAACATTAGCTAACTCACAGCTTCAGTTAGCATGTGTTTTTTTTTCCATCAGCATTAAACACGCTGTCTGAAAATGTAACACTTACAGCAAATTTACAGTAAATTTAAAACAATTTAAGATTTTAATTAATTGAATTACCCTGATATAATTCTAATATCACTGTGCATCCCTAGATTCCATTATACTTTAACGTCTTTTTCAAATTCAAATTTTTTAACTTTAATTAAAATAAAGTTAAGTATTACACATTTTCCTTTATTGTGAGGCATAGACAATCAAACGTGCGAGAAGTGGTGAAGTGCACGGTTTAATAAATAACCAGGAAAGTCCAGAAAACAAGAACCACAACAACCAAACTTCACCAGTAAAAGGGCCACAGGGCCTCAATCTTCAGACAGGGAAAATAAAGAATATATAACCTTTGGGCTCCTCCTGGCTGTGTTAATAAAGCACACTGAACTACAGTGTAGTGAACCCTTATGAAGCAGTGTATAACAGCAGGGCTGTGTGTGTTTGTGTACGCGCCCGGCCGCTGACCCCGTACGACCTGCACCAGATTCTTTGGCCCATTTGAGAATCGGAGCAATATGCACTCTCTCTCTCTCTCTCCTATAATCTGCGCTCGACTTCACCCCACTTCACTCTGATGCAGACAGACAAGTTCATGTCTACATAAACTCAGCTGAAATCAGCCGGATACAAAACATAGCATAAAAAAAAACAGAGGGAGAACTGAATGACTGCAAAATTCATATATTATATAGATGTATTAAAACACACAGAGTGATCTATTTAAGCCTTTATTTCTTTTATTGTTGATGATTATGATCATTAAAACGTCAAATATCAGTGTCTCAGAAAATTAGAATATTATATAAGACCAGTTGGTACTTTTAACAGTGTGGGCAGTGTGCCAAGTCCTGCTGGAAAATGAAATCCGCATCTCTGTAAAAGTCGTCAGCAGAGGGAAGCATGAAGTGATTCTGTAAGATTTTGTGGGAAAACAAAACTGCACTGACTTTAGACTTGATAATAAAACACAGTGGATTTTCCAGCAGGACTTGAGTCCAGGGAGTCCTGTTCTATTGGCAATACTTCTCTACAGGGACGTTTGCTGAGCTACACATCATTTTGAATAGAGATTCTCCGCTAAAAAGAGCATATAATCTATGACACTCAGGGGTTCACTTTCAATTAATCAATGTTGGTTTATTTAATAAGAAATTAATATTTAAAAAAAAAGTCCAACAATCAAATTTTTTTAACATTTTAATTAAATATTTAAAATGAAGCTAAAACTCATCATTCAATAAAATAAAGTTAAAATAATCAAAAATAACCAAAACAAGAGATAATTATTTAATAATTTTAGATTATATAGAGATCACTGATATGGACTATAGGACTCTGTGGTTCAGCCTAAGCTTTTGTTCTTAATGGCTTTATTTTTTCTCCTTATATTACTTTTATTTTTATACTTTAATTAGTTTTGAAAGCAGTACTTTTACACTTTTACTTAAAGAGTAAAAAGCTTGAGTTGATACTTAAATTTCTATAACAGTATTTTAAACACTAGTATCTATACTAGTTGATACTTTTGACACTTTTGATTAATGTTCACATATGAGTGAGTTCAAATTATTTTATATCCAGATGTTTGCTCTATAAGCACAACAACAAACAGCTGCTGAGTTTCATCATCTCCTCTTTTGATAAATAAGTGTGGAGAAAGCGGTTTACTATGTAGTTACCAGTCTATAAACCAGTCCGACAAGCTAATCTGTGGTAAAATCTTGGCACACTTTCAGAACTGTACTGTATCTTTCCACAGCTAACACACAAGCTGAGTAAGAAGCTGCAAATCGCTAAATAAATCAAAAGCTATGAATCATTCTTATATGGGTGGATGCCATCCGGGAATTTCCACAAGAGCTCAGGCATCTGCTGCAGCTTCAAACAGAATCAAAATCAACCCAGTCTCTGATTGACGGCCTGAGACGAAACAGAGAATCGAGAGGGTGGGGGAAACCTCTAATAGGCGTTAAACCCCCCAGTTAAACTTCATATCTGGCCTAATTTAAGCTATTCGTATTCAGGCTCGGTCCGAGAGCTCGCCGTTATCAGATTGAGAAACAGGTTGTTACCATTGCCGTCATCATTTTCTCCATTCTAGCACCATCATCAAAAGGTACTCCAGCAGCGGTGGGGGCTGGAACATGGCAAAGCGAAGCGCCTCACGCTTTTTCTTCTCATAATCAGCCACTAAGGCAGGGGTGGAGAGCCCATTGATCTGTGAATAGGCTGTTATCTTTTGAGCCCCACTATCTCATTAAATCCACTGCCGTGTCTGAATGCATGATTACAGCGGGGCGAAAGTAGCCAAATCTGCCATTACGGGGAGCGAAACAGCTGCCTGCAAAAAATCACAGCTCACTTTACAACCAGGGATGACTCCAGGTGACTGTCAGCGTAATTATACATCCAGCAGGTAGACCTGACCTCGGACTGGTTTAATGGAATTACGTGCGAAGTTACAAGGGTAGGAATCTGTGTGCATCATCATGTATATCATTAAAAATGCTTCTCCCTTTCGGTTCTATAGAGAGGGTATCTACAGGTATGGTATAATGTATTAATACCACTCAGATAACATCAAGGTCCAATCCCATTTCTCTTTTGTACCCCTACCCCTTGTTTTGGAGTGTAACCCTTCCCCTTGTAACTCGTAACTTGTGAAATTCTCCCCTAAAAGCAGCACTAGGTAGGATTTTCTTGATTTTGGATCCTTTTAAAGAAGTAAAATTACAGCTTGAAACTCACTGCAGCGCTGCATTAAGGTGTAATAGGAGGAATAGCGGTGCTCTCCTGTCTGTGCTGGAGCTCCTCTGAGCTCAAACCAGACTCTGTAACTTTTCCGAGGCGGCCGCAACCAACGCTTGCGAGAACTGAGACCTGCTTTCCGACCTTTAGTTCTAACAGTTCTACAAGGACTACTGATTCATTCTTTACAAACTAACACACGGACACTCTGGCAGAAGCTGGAAAGAGACCGAATATGTCTGTGAAACCCAGAAAACGAGAAAGAGAAACTAATCCGCCTGAAACATTTATTACATTCTACAACTGTAGGGGGAGCCCAAGAGCACAAAATCTCAATCCTACCTAGTGGAGCTTTAAGTAACTTGTTTGGTGAAAATGACGGTGCAAGTCCCAAAAGCAGATCTATATTTTTTTCTATAAAATTTCAGTTGTATAAACAAGGTGTACTTACAGACCTGGCGCATGGTTGATTGAGAGTGTATATCTAGCCAGTTAGGTAGTGTAGATTGGGGTGTAAGAAAATACTGATATTGTATTGTGATCTTTTGATTTGCAATACTAAACCATACGGACAAAAGTACTGGAACGCCTCATGTTTACTTATCTGATCAAGAAACTCTTACTCTATTGGATAGCTGTGTGTGAGCACGCTTTTACACTGAGATCTGTATCAGAAAAGGATGCAACGTAAAGCATCTGAATGCATTAGTTTGAAGGAGTGTGCACAAACATTTAGACATACAGTATAAAAGTACCCCAGTTAAAATGTATTAAAAAATAACAGAATAATACAAATACAGAAACACTTTCCAGTGCCCAGCACTATGTGAACACTTTTGAGTTGGGTCGACCTTTACGTTAGCAGCCATAGCGCTCGCTAGTTCATACACAGCCAGTGTTTTCAAAGCCTGAACCCAGACAATCACAACTTCCTTGTTATTAGTGACTGAGAAAGATGGATTTGCTCCACAATGGATGATGGAGAGGCGGGTAAAAAACAATTACTTCCACCTTGTTTAACCAGACAGACTGCACTGTCTAGTGCAGCCCTATGCAGGCTATAGCTCAGGCCAAAATACAGACACAGTAAAAGCAGAACATCCCTTTTATTACAGGCAAATAAAAGCAGATAAGGGCGTTTTCACACCTGAAAGTCCGGATCAGAGTCCAAACCAAGGTTCGCATGTTGGTTACATTGTATACTGTATATTTGTTTCAGTTAGTACTGATTTTACACTGCAGTTTAGTTAGCAAACAATATTACTTTGCTGCATCTCCCTATATGTCACACTGATTAGTTTGTAGAATGTCATAAATTCAGCTTGTTGCATTATCAGATGTTGTGCCAAATTTCCTAAGTCTCGCTGCCAGAATCAGAACTTTCAGGTTATGTGGAAGAATGAGTGTAACAGATACCCCTCGGATTCCTTCAATCTCTGTTGATAAATAAGGGTTAATCTACAGTTAGAGTAGATATAGAATCACCAGCACCGTAATCTGTTGTACCTCTACTACAAATAGGGAGTCGAATTTCAACACTACACCAGTTGTTTTTCTTCTTCTATTGTTTAATGGGTAATTGTAGCCTGCCTTAATGTAATTGTTGCCTTTTTGTAATTTTTCTTAATGCCTAAACCATCCAAAAGTGTTATCACACTGCAGAATAACTTAACAATGGTTTAGATCATCCTTTCATATCTACCTTGTTTGGTCTAGACCTTCAGATCCAAAATATCAGGTGTGAAAGGTGCCACAAACCAAGGTACAGATCAAAAGGACCAAAATCTGGTCAAACCAAAAGAGGATGCAGGCATCAAGTGGTCCAACGGTCTAAATCGCTGCCACTATAATCAGGAGATCGCCGTTTCGAATCCTGATCATGCAGCTTGCAATCAGCTGCCAGAGCCCTTAGAGAGCACAGTTGGCTTTGCTCTCTCTGGGTGGGTAGATGGAGCTCTTTCCCCTCATCACTCCAAAGGGTGATGTCGATCAGCACAAGGCTGCATCTGTGAGCTGATGTATCAGAACCGAGTCACTGCACTTTCCTCCAAGCATTAGCTCTGTGAAGCTACTCGGTAAGGCTGCCACAGTAACAGTTCAAAAAGAGGTGGTGCCTGACTTCACATGTGTCGGAGGAGGCATGTGCTAGTATTTACCCTCCTTGTGTTGTGGATATAGAGCTGACTAACAGCTGAATGGGTGGGACACTTGGCCTAGCCAAACTGGGAGAAAATTGGGCAAAAAAGAAGATTAACTTCTGAACCATTCTTGATGGTTCAAAGTTTCAGACCAAAGACAATGGCATGGATAAAGGCAATCTGTATCCATTCAAACAATAAAAGAAAAAGTGTTGTATGGGTACAACATATTTTGCTGGTGATCCTTGTATCTACTGTAACTGTAGAATAACCCTTATTTAAACAGAAGTGCAAATAACTGAAGGGACACCTCTTTCTACAAATAGGACTACATGACTACAGGATGTAGCAAAGTACTTTAGGCCATTTACTAAACTGCACAGTGAAAACTAACCACATTATATTTACGTATAAAATACGTCAAATACATGAACACTGTTTCAAACTCTGGTCTGGACTTGTATGTGTGAAAAAAATCCATTCGACTCCATTAACTTGGCAAAATGACTCATCAACAAGTCAACAGATAAACTAGCTGGAGAAAAAAGTAGCAGCCAATTCGGTTCCCCACTGCAGGTTCCTCCAGTCGGTTCCAACATGTAAGCCACGTCCTCTGGGTCCTAATTAAGCAACAGCTTCACAAAGGATTGGGAGCCATTTAAGGTGATTAGGCGCATTAATAGGGCAGCACAAGCGCAAATCCAGCATTACATAACCCAACAGCCATCATCTGCTGGTACCACACTAGGCTTCAGAGAAACTAGGCCTATCCGTCTCGCAGCCTTTACATTATGGATGGCAGATTTAATAGGAGATTTAACACGGTGGGAGGCGATGGACGTGGCAGTGGTGGCGTGATGTTTAGATGAATTTAGATTGGTGGATTCATAAAGGTGTTTTATGCAGCAGCTTTCAGTGATATTTATGCAAGGGTGAAGAGGCTGTAAACCTGAGTGCAGTGCACATTACCTTTTACAATGACTGGAATAAAGCGTGTGTGTGTGTGTGTGTGTGTGTGTGTGTGTGTGTGTAAAATCGTTAATGTTAAAACAAATGGGAAACGTCTGGACCACTCATTACCATTCAATAAATTACTTCTGCAACAATACCAAAGTCATGGGACAGGAAAAAGTATTTGACAGTTCTTTAGCTGCGGAGCACCTGAATTTAGGACATGGTCAATACTAGCCAGATGTCACAGATCACAATCATTCAGGGTTCATATGGTCATGAAAAACCTGAAAAATTGAAAATAGCAATTTCCAGGCCTTGATAAGCTTTGAAAAAATAATAATATCAATGTCAATTGATTAAAAGATTAATCTCATTAAATCAAAACATTATTTTGTTATTATTCCTAGGAATGCAACAATGTGGGAATTGTGAGCCAATGTCGAAATCACACATGTACATACCTGCAGATACTGATGACACTGTCAAAATACATTTATAAGACTACCTTTACTTTACTTCAGTTTCTGAATCAGTTTCTCTTATTTTGCTATTTATAGGTTTATGTTTGAGTAAAATGAACATTTTTGTTTTATTCTATAAACTCAGACATTTCTCCCAAATTCCAAATAAAAATAGTCATTTAATAGCATTTATTTGCAGAAAAATTAACCTTTCATACCTGAAATAGTGCAAAGAAAACAAGTTCATATTCATAAGGTCTTACGAGCTCAAAATCAATATTTGGTGGAATAACCCTGGTTTTCTGGTTTTTAATCACAGTTTTCATGCATCTTGGCATTATGTTCTCCTCCACCAGTCTTACACACTGCTTTTGGATAACTTTATGCCACTCCTGGTGCAAAAATACAAGCGGTTCAGCTTGGTTTGATAGCTTGTGATCATCCATCTTCCTCTTCTGGTAAAATCAAACTCAATTTTTTAGTGGTCTCTTTTTCCCCAGAGCTGTATATACATAAATACATACATAAGTAATCTACGTTCTGAACTCAACAGCATTGATTAAAACTAGCAACTCATCACCAGACTCAAACAGACTACAAAAAAGTGAATTATGGGTTAAAGTTGGTGCCAAATTTGGCAAAATGTATCAGAATTCTACACACAGCAAGTTCAGCATGTTTTTTTGGATGCTAGCATGAGACACACCCCAAACCTCTAAACCAGTTTACCAATTACAAGTTGCACCTATCAGTCCAACAGATCCACACTGAAACCAATGAGCCAGGTTAACTCACCCTTAATCATCATTTAAAGGTAAAGCCTTTCAGACAGCTCAGGGACTGAACCAAGAGTGAGCAACAGTCTGAAATTCCTCAGAACCATTACTTAATTTTCCAAAGTAGCCTTGCCAGTGGCAAAGCACTAGGAAGGAGCGCTGGAGATGATTTGGTGCACTCATGAATAAAATATGAACGGCTCGAAATTTTTCAAGAGAAGGAGGGGGAAAAAAACATGAATAAAATACAGGCGATCAATTATTCATCTCCACAGCCATCAGCATCGCGCGTTCACATGAATGGTCATGTACCACGACTTCAGCATCCGTCCTTGTAGAGGCAGAGGGGGGGAAAATGGCCCATGGCTAGAGAGGAAATGAGAACAGAATGAGCTGCCTCTTCTACTGAAATGTGCCATACATTTTTTATTGTCATGGAGCACTAGGCAAAAAGCATGTCAAGGCTAAAATATATATTCACTCAGTGCTAGCACGCAACCAAAATATACTGTACTGTACAAACTCTCAAGAATGTGTGTGAATTGTGTGTATATTTTCATAGGAACAGGTATATAACATGGGCAAAAGTTTCGGACATCTGGTCATTGATTGATTCACTGATTGTTTCTTCTACTGTTACAAAATGCACTTATACTAACTAACTTAAAGAAACATAATAACGGCACAATGCTGCTCTAGCTGCTTAACTTTACTGTTTCTTAGGTTTGTGTTGCCTCAGCCTTCCATTCACCAGCAGGGCATCTCTCAAACAAAGGACGAGGCAGGGGCTTCATGCCAGTCCAATGCGGGCCAGCTGGGACAGACCGGGGCTGCATAATTTGGTGCAGTTCCAAAATGATGTGCGTGAACAGATATGTAAAGTTTATTGCTAAGTTATTAGTGCCAAATAAGTGGTCTAAAAATTAGGGCTGGCCCGAATAGCGTTTTTTGAGCTCCGGATATTCGGCACTGATTCGAAGCGAATATTCGAATATTCGTTTTTAAAAAAAGAGGTAAAAAAAAAAAAAAAGCAAATCACGGCCCCTTTAATCCACTGAAAAATGTTCAATTTGCTCTGACCGACGAGACATATTCACCCCGGATTTTTGGTGTTTTTATCCCCCATATTTTTGTGTTTTCACCCCATATTTTTTCTGTGTTTTTAGCCCAGATTTCTTTGTGTTTTCATCCCGGAATTTCTGCTGCCCCACACGCGGCTTATCCGCTGCGTAAGCAGGCTAGGAGGCTGCTGCACGGTTTCTCCGCTGCGCAAGCCAGCCCAGTAAATTGCTGTTTGTGTTTTCACACTTAGGCTATTTGCTTAAAAAAACAAACAAAAAAACGTTTGTTCAGGAAGTATTTTATATTCTTAAACATTGTTAATTATATTAGAGGACAGTCATTGTAAACTGTACTTGGTCTATTTCGGTTAAAGGATTGTGCAGGGCATATTACTGATTTTGTATTTTTGCACTTGGGCTATAAGCTCAATATTAAATATTTCGTTTGTTTAGAAATTATTTTATATTTTTAAACCATGTTAAATTATATTAGAGTAGAGGAAAGTCATTGTTAATGACGTTATTGTACTTGGTCTATTTCGGTTTAAGGATTGTGCAGGGCATAGCCGTATTACTGATTTTGTATTTTTGCACTTGGGCTATAAGCTCAATATTAAATATTTCGTTTGCTTAGAAATTATTTTATATTTTTAAACCATTTTAAATTATATTAGATAAGAGGAAATTCGTTCAGACATCATTTTTGTAGGCCAGGCTTTTGTAACCGATTTAGCCCCTACTGTTGCCACATTACGTTTTATTATATAAATCAGTTTCGAAGAGCCTGCATTTTTTTTTATCATGTATAATAGAGGTCTGCGCGAGACTGATTTTTAAACCCACTCTTCCACGCTCCCGCGTTTCTGTCTCGTTACCGCTCCGCAAAAAAATTGCTTCTTTTAATCCCGCGCCCGCCCGCCACATACACATTTCTGCCGCTCCCGCCCCACGTTCCTAATATATATTAAATAAACTACATTTAATGCTTCAAATTTACTTATATATTTATTAAAACAGCAGCGCTGAATAGTGTGGTCCCGTTCCTTACCCCAGTCCAAACACCATCGGTGTGTGCGTGTGTGTGTCGGTCCATCCTGTGCGTTGAGAGTTTTCTTTAGGTTTTCTTTTTTACAATTATTACAGTTTTCTTAACTATTTATTAATTTGCTCCCGCATCGTCTGGATTAAACTCCCGCTCCAGCCAATAACAGTTCAGTTCTGTCCGCGCGCAAGATATTCTGACGGGACCCGCGAAAACAGAAGTGGTTAGAGTGAGGTGGAACTCTGGAAAGGAGAAAAAAAACGAATATCCGAATACCAAAATTAAAAACCGAATACCTACTCAACGAACGAATATCCGAATACCCGAATATTCGGGTCCAGCCCTACTAAAAATGCCAAAAATATCGCTTATCGCAATAATTTCTGGGACAAAACTCGTACGCCAAAAATTATTGTGACAGGCCTAGGCCTAGGACTCGTATATGTGATACAAAAGTAGATGATACAAAACCCTTTGTTTCTGCAGTAAAATAAGTTATTTTACCTTCTGAAAACTTTAAGGCCTTTAGACAAGACCCCTCCTACAGGACACTTGGAGAAGCTGATTGTCCACTTTCTACTCCACGTAATAATTTCAGATCATTAAAAGCAATTAACACAAATTCTGCATGTTTGAAAACAGACAAACTAAACTAAACTAAAGGTTTTGAGGAAATTCAATGTTTGATTTGTATTCAGTAAAACATTGATTTTAAAATGAAGTTGAAAAGCACAAATGTTATGTTTTTTAATCAATGTTTACTTAAGTTTTTTACTTTAATTTTCTTAACCAAAATGAAACCTTTTTACACAATGCTTGAAGAGAATTCCTTAAAATATGGGCGAAGGTCTTGTTAAAATCAGAGCTGATTTATACAGGAACATTTTCTGTAACTATCAAACAATTGGAGACCCCACACATCCCTAGCAACCTAGTGTCCATAGCCACATTATTATCTGATTTATGCAAATACATTACTTAGCAACCACCTAGCAACAACCACAGATACCATAGCAACACCTTAGCAACCACCTTAGAAACAACATAGCAATCAACACAGATACCATAGCCACCACTACGGATACCATAGCAACACCTTAAAAAAACACCAAGCAACACCTTAGCAATAATCAAGCAACACCATAGCAACCACTATGGATACCAGTGGCGCAAAAAGGGGGTATGCAGCCTATGCGACGCATAGGGGCGCTGCACTAGAGAGGGCGCCATATCAAAGCTCCAAATAAATTTCCTCTCTGGAGAAACAGCCAATCAGCTTGCTGGTTTGGGGAGCGCGGTGGGAAAGTAATGGCAGGACGCTGACGATTTTAAAACTTATTATTGAAACGCATCTCTCCCCCCCCCAAAAGTATGTAGTTGCGCCCCTGATGGATACCATAGCAACACCTTAGCAACCACCGAGCAACGCCTTAGCATAGGAGACCATAGCAACTAGCCAGAACGCACATGAAATCTGATACTTGTAAATCAGATCCAAACCACATTTCAAAGCAGTTTAAAATGCAATGTGACCAACAACAAACTCATCAAATCCAGAGTGAGGAAAATGCTGGTCTAAGAAGAGCAACCAATGCAGATACATTTGTGATTCTCACTGGCAAATCCAATCTGATCACTTGCAAAGAACAGTGCAGACTGAATATAGCTTTAGATACAGTCAAATATTTCACTTTTTAAATAGATATCATGCTGTATTTTTAGGTTACTATTAAATACTAAATATCTGAATGTTGAACATTGTTTTCCTATCTCCCATTTCGTATATAACCCTTACCCTGAACATATCAACAGACAGAGAACCAAAGTGTAGATATGACCCAATTTACCCTAATTATTAGCCTCTAGCTATGCCTCCATGCCTTCACAGTATGTTACCACACTTGCACCAAAATTAGGTTTCAAAGGGTTTTTTGAGCAATTCCACAGAACAACCAGTTTTGGTTCCAAAATTAAATCTGTTTGCAATAAAGAGTTAAGAGTGTGAAGAAATGTTACATTAATAAGAGTTTGATTTGTATTTTTAATGCTTTATGTGTCTAGATAATCAGAATTGTATCTGTATAAGACCTGTGACTCCTGTGAGCCATGATATAGCAGTATAGACACATCCATCTCCTTTCCACGACACATTCAACAGACAAAACCCCTCCCAGTACCAATGACATATAGCATAGTTTTTGTTTGTGACACACTATCGATAAATGGTGTCACATATCAATATTTTTATTAAAACACAGGTGCTCTAAACTCCTTAAGACTCGCTCCTCTCCAAATTAGTCTTTTAGTTACTGCTTCATTACTTCACATGGTGGTGCTAACCAAATGAATAGGGTTAACCTACTATGAAGAACATTAGCTGTAAAATTCTGTGAATAAATTTCTGGTATTTTATTGTTTGAGGGTATTTTATCACGAAGAAACGTAGAGTATAGTCTTGTGATATATCGAGTTTCGCAGAATCAAAGTATTCTGTATAAAAGAATCAATCAGTCCCAGTATAAATGTATCAATCATTCTAAGACACTAAACAGCCAAAAACACACCCAGTACAACCAAAACACTAGTAATAACTGTCACACAATGAGCGAATTTGCATATTCCATCCCACACAACAAATCAGATTTCATCATGGAACCAAAAGTAGTGCTTCAAGTGCATCAATCAATGTACACCAAGTCACACAAAGCCAACCTTTTTAAACTGTCACCAACTCAACGCCATTAGACAGCTCAACACGCTTGAAGGAGAACACTAACTTCCATTTCTGTTAAACATCAGCTCACAGACGCCCTACAGGCTGGTAAAAAAGCATCACACTGAGTCCAGGTGGGAGGGCGAGCCATTCTAACCACCCATAGAGAACAAGGCCATAGAGAACTCTGTTGGAATCCTGCAGGCAATAGCCTGGGGCATAACCATGGGTAAAGGATCAAACTGGACTGAATAGCCCAGAGCTAACACCTAGGTTTTGATAGTTAAATTGGTAACAAACAAAAAACACACCTACAAAACAATGACTACAGTAGTGGTAGCTAGGAATGCATCATTATGGCATTTCTTGTGGGTTAAACAACTTATTTATTAAGCAACAGTTTTCACCAGACAAGGATTAACCATAGAAAGCAACATACAGTCCAAGACTAGGCTTAATCCATGTTTGGAAAACTGCCTCTTAGAGTTGCGCATCATAATGCCAAACTACAACATATACAGGTGTTGTATATGTTGTAGTTTGGCATTATGATGCGCAAACACCCACTTTAATACTTAAATCCATGCAAGTCTTTTCACATGTACGTACACTTACACAATTGTATTTATTGTCTATTATGTACCTTATATTGTACTTGGTCTACTGTCCTTGAACTAAAGATCCACATCTCTTATCTCGTACTGGACTGTTAATAGAACAGTGTTCTATTGTTCAGTATATCCCTGCAATAGTATGACTACAGTTAGACCGACCTGAACTAACCAAATGACGTTAAATAATGCAGTGAAAACTAAGAAATTAAACACGAAACAACACACTGGCTTATTGCTTTAGTAATTGCTTTTGTTTCATTTTTTGTTACCTAAATAGGCAACTGACACCTTTTAGGACCTAATTTTGGTTTGAAATAGTACAACTTTATTATTTTAACAAATGTTCCCATTAAGATTTCCCCAAAAAATTAGATATCCTTTTGCATCCCTGGCCGAAACTCTACAGCTGTCTACAGGTATTATATCATTATAGTGTGAGGTCTTACGATTCCCACCCCTAGTAGAAATGCATCAATCAGTCCAAGACACATTCAACAGCCAAAAATGGACCCAGTACAACAAAAACACCAGTAATAACTGTCATGGAATAAGCAAATTTGCATATTCCATCACACACAACAAACTAGATTGCTTTATGGAACCAAGTAGTGCTTCAATTGCATCAATCAATGTACAAAAGTCCCACAAAGCCAATCTTTAAAAACTGCAACCAATGCAACGCCATCAGACAGCTCAACACACTTGCAGGAGAACACTAACTTCCATTTCTGTTACACATCAGCTCACAGACGCCCTTCAAGTATATTAAAAAAGCATCACACTGAGTACAGGGGGGAAGGCGAGACATTCTACCCACCCACAGAGAACTTTTTCGACTGGTTTATCAAAAAAAAAGAAGGGAAATGACAAATGAAAAAAGAAGAATAAAGATATAAAAAAACAAAAAACAAAGCCTTCTTAAAATGTTCAAATAGAAGTCAAACAATCATTATGAAGAATTCCAACTGGTCCATTCATCATGAAAATGTGAAAAAAAAAAATGAAATAAAATACTGGCAGATTCGCATTATGCTCAAAAGTTGGCATAAAACTTTTTTTTTGCATGACAGTGATCATACATAAAGCATGTCAAAGCCTGTCAAATATGTAGATAGGTCCTAGCGTGGCGACTGCGATGTGCTAGCAGATGTACAGCTGTGTTGCGGTACCACGACATTGTGTTATTATGCTGAGTGGCATGTGAACATCTCAGTAAGTCACCCATGACAGCCCATCAGCAGGAGAGTTGAGACTGAGGTCACGTCGCCAGGGGCGAGGGGTCACGCAGTGCGCAGTCACTCCGTAGTGATGGAGTGGGGTTTGGGAAATGCCTATGCAAACAGCAGGAAGGCCTGCTGTCCCCCACTGGCACCAAGGGTATTGTTCCTGTTAATCCATCAGAGCACCCCGGGTCCGGCGCACACAGTTGCCTAGCGGCCCCCAGAGAAAACACAGCAGGGAAGCGGGGCCCGCGGCGCTCTGAGACACGGAGCCAGACGGCTGTTTGTTCATCAGCTTCAGCAAGGTTAAAAACAGAGGAGCTGGGCTGACTGACCACTGCCAAAAGCCTCACTGTTGCTGCTTCTCATCTTCCTGACAGTAAGAGCTGGCAAAACATGAAGAGGTTGGAGATAAGGCATCACGCGTATCCATATTTAGATTTTTAATAATTAACAAAAATGTTGGAGCTCACAAAGTTTACCAGAAGGGCCAAATTTACCAAAAAGAAAGCCTATTAAAGCCTATTAAAGTGACCAACAAGACAATAAACTGGCATTCAATCAGTTTAACAGTTACTATACAACTAGACTGAGGGTTTACAGTCTCTTTTTATTTGGTCCAAATCACTGACAACTGACAGTTATCTAACACAAACTACTGTGGCAATTCATCACAGTCCTCCACCATTGTGTCCATCCCTACAGACAAGCCACAGAGGTGCATTTGCTGCTGTTACATGCCCATACTTTGAAAAATGAAAGGCCAACAAAGGGTTATGTAAGTGATCCCATATTAGAACCATTAAAATAACTAAATAACCTTAAAATCAAAATAGTTTAACCTCAAATTGGTTCGGTCACATTGCTCAAGGAACCCTCTGAATCACATTTACTTAGCCACACTCTAAAAAATTAAGATCACATAGATGAATTATTTATTAAAAACAAATTAATGTGTAGAACCTTTAAATAGCTTAAAAATAAATAAATAAAAAAAAACCTAAAACATCCTCTAATCAGGTTGTTCTCAAAGTATCCTTAGCCACATAAAACTAAGATTACGCAAAACAATCCTTTATTCAAACCAGATGAATAAACAACTTTTAAATCCAAATCTTTAAGCCTTTAAGTTTGGATCCTTATGAATTAAAAAATGTTTTTTCTGTGTAGTCACTTAAGAAACACCGTAAGTGTAGGGGAATTAAAGTATGCTACAAAAGGTTTTTTAAGTGGTTCAATAAAAAAATATATAAAGGAGATTAAGGTGAAGAATCTTTAAACAGGTGAAAGATCTTTACAACCATGTCTTCAAACCTTTAAAAAGTTGGTCCTGCTCGTAACCAATAGGTTTCTTGTGCAGAAACACTGAAGGAACCATTTGTAGCAATGTTGTTTTTAAGAATGCGTGCACCTAAAAGGTTATGGAGAGAGTTCTTTGAGCAAATCCACAGCAAAATCTTTTGATTTTCCACAGAAAACATGTTTGTAAGCATAAAGAACGAACTGCCGTTGAAGGACCACTTTTATAAAGATGATAAAGATGAATGTAATCGAAAATGGATGTTCATAAAACCAAAAACGGTTCTATGTAACTGATCAAAGAAACCTTTGTAGAAACTTTATTTTTAGAAAAGTGGGCGCCTAAAGGTGCTGCAAAGAGTTCTTTTAACAATTCAACAGAACAGTCATTTCACATCCCATAGAAAACATGTTTTCAAACCTAAAACATAGAACAAAACCAACACTGTCACAAAGCACCAATTTTTTAAAGATGTTAATATATGAATGTTAAAGTTCTTCACCTGTTTAAACATTATTTTCTAGCACCTAAAGATTGTACACAAGGGTTTTGTAAAAGTATGTGAGTGCATTGGGACAATTTATTACAGTACACCATACTGCCCATCCTTACAGACAAGCCAGAGAGCTGCATTTGCTGGTGTCAGGTGCCCACAATTTAAAAAATGAAAGGCCAACAAGGGGTTATTTAAATGGTCCCACTTTCAAACCACTTTGCAAGAACCTAAAAAAATTACTTATCATCCAAATTGTTAAACCTCTAACAAGTTTTTTCCTTAGAGAAGCAAAACCTGGTTCTGTAAAAACCTTTGTCTCAGAAAATTTTATGTAAGACCAATTGGTACATTTGGCAGTGTGCCAAGTCCTGCTGGAAAATGAAATCTGCATATCCATAAAAATAGTCTGACTTTTGACATTTTATTGGTTTTAAGATATAATCATCAACAATAAAAATAAATAAACACTTAATATGAGTTTCACATTTTCATCATAAATATTACTGAAATAAAGTTTTTTTTTCCAATGATATTCTATTTTTTTGAGAAGCACAAGTATGTACACACCCTGGATGCCAGGTTTATTTGGTGGTGACTGTGCTCTTTCAAGCTTTTGACAAACATAGCACAGTATCCTTAAGTCATATGAGGCCGGGCTTAAACGGCGACACCGGTAAATTTAGGAATTACACCATTCACACACAAGCCAAAGTTTTTGATCTTGATGTCAGAACCACATCTGATACTCCGATACTCCAGGCCTGCTGTGGGCAGGAGTAAAACTGACACCGGCTGGACTGTAAGTCATGTAGACTTCGCAAAGTCATGTGAGGGGTGGCTTTAAGCAACAAGAAAAGCAACACACACTCGCGAATGTGGAGAGCAGACTAGGTTATATATGGCCTGTATGTGGTCTGACTTGTGGTCTGGTTCTCACAGATTATGATAAGACAATGAATCTCTTGTGAGGTCATGCAAAATATGGAAACTTTTTACAGGTTAAGGTAAAGTCTTTTTAACTTTCCATGGAAGTTTAGGCAAAAATATTTGGTTAAAAATGAAAAGTTATTTTGGAGCATTTTCACTGGAGCATTCATGATAAATCTGGGCACAATGTAAGGAACAACTATGCAATAAATGGCAAATATGGGATGCAAGGTTTTATTTTGTGCACCAGTGTCGACATGCAAGCCATGCAAGCTGTACATTAACTTGAAAGAAAAAAAAACACGTTAAATTGACTTATTAAAAGCACCAGATTTGCTTTTGAGGGCATCAGCACTACTAGTAAATGTTTCATGAGCTTCTCGGCCTATATATCAACAAGACAACACACTGACCCACATTCACAAAACTGCTGCAAGTGTACGGGTCCACACGAAACTTAAAAAAAATGAATAAATAAAAAAGCCAACTTACCGGTCATACTCTGCGTTGTCCTTGTCACAGCGGGCATCCTTGTGTTTCTGCCAGTCTTTTCCATGCTTGCATGTTGTGAGAAGGACCACATCCTCAGAGTTGTGGACGTGGTACAGGGCATTCCGGGTGTCCGACCCGATGCCAGTCAAGTATCGCTTGCCCTTAAACACCAGCACATATTTCCTAAAAGGGGGGATGGAGTTGTACTTTAAATATCCCCTGTCCCCTCCGGTCCTTGGGTGGTCTTTAGAAAAAAGAGGAATGGACACGTCAAAGTTAGGCCTAAAGTTCTCCGTGCTGATGCTCGCCTTTGCCAGCATAGCCTGGCCAATGTCAAATCCCAAATCCTCCGTGTAGTCCGGCCATGTCCCCGAATACAGGTTAAATATGAGGTGGTTGCGGCCTCCGTTCCAAAGGCTCAAGCTTTGGACCTTCGCCTTCAAATTGTGCACATACTGAGGCGAAAGCTGGTCCCGGTCCAAAGTGTCCAGGCTCAGCACGAATAAGCACGCCTGACCTGGGTCAGACGTATAGAACCTGGAGGCCTCAATTGAAGCCAGGATGCTCTGGTAGCTCTCTGAGATTTTGTCCCCCTTTTGCTGAGGGTACACGTAAACTTTGAAGCCATACTTTTCACAAAGAGAAAAGTCAAAACATGAGTCCATCCGGCAGCGCCTGCCCTTGTACAAGCCAGAGTTGGCATCCCTCTTCTGCCTCGGGGACATAGGAGCACTGAAGCCCTCGCTTTCTGACTGGTCCCAAGGAACAAAAGGCTGCAGGTGCTCTGAGTAGCGGGGCCAGTGGGTACCAGGACGGTGGCCATCCCGTCTCCCCAGGCCCCCTCTGGAAGCCGGCACCGGAAGCCCACCAAGACAGAGCAGGAGAAAGAGGCAGGTGCCGGCGGAGACCAGAATCAGGTAGCGCTTCTTGGCCTGCATGGGTCCTCCGGTCCGGCCCTGAGGGCTTGGCTGAGAAATCCGACTCGCCACCAAGTTTGGGGCTCACAGTCCCAAGCCGGGCAGCGCGGCCATCTTTCCCCAGCCTGCAATAAGTGTTTTCTAAAGTCTTCTTTGTCGTCCTCCTTCTTCTTGGTCTTCCAAGCCCGTTCCCCAAGCCAGAGCATGTGGGCGACTTTTGTGGACCATCTAACTTACCTCTGTCCACTTGAGCATTAAAACAAGGGAACAGGGGAATTGGGGCAGCAGGAAGGAGCAAGAAGAAGCAGCAGCAGCAGCAGGAGGAGGAGGAGGAGGTGGTGGTGATTGTGGTGCTCCAGTGGACTTTGACCTCAGGATCTCAGTCCAACACCAACTCCCAGGGTCTAATAAAACGTGTGTGCGCTCTATCTAGCCAAGAGTCTATCAGAAAGCAATTCTGGTGAGAGTGATAACTTGCTCAGGAGCTTCTCTCATGCCAGATACTGAAAATTCACCTCAAGATCTTAGTCCTAAACCGTTTAAAGACTAATAAAGCATGTGTGTGGAACTGTGTGCATGTGAGTGCTAGCTAGTGTGCTCTAAGGTTGATGAAAGAGAAATTCTGGTACAAACTAGCCTCAGTGTGGTACCTGAGGTAGTGTTACCTCAGATACCTCCAAAAGGTCTCATCCTGGTCTTATGGTTCCTCAGAAAGTTATCTAATAACAGATACTAGAAACTTATCTCAAGATCTTAGTCCTACACTCTCTTAGAAAGCAACTCCGGTACAAACTACTATCCTCATAAATGTCTCATCCTGGTCTTCTTAGGTGGTGTTCTACAGGCCGGGAACTTAAAACTCATCTCAAGATCTTAACCCAACATCTTCATGAGCCCAAAAACATTTATTAAACGTGTGTGTGTGTGTGTGTGTTTGTTAGAATGCTCTATTGTTGATGGAGAGTCTCTCAGAAAGTAATCCTTAGTAGAACGTTAAGTTCCCTCAGAACCGTCTAATCCTGCTCTTAAATGTTCTTCTGGCCAGGAATTTAAAACTCAGCTCAAAATCTTAGTCCAACATCTTCCAGAACCTAAAAACATTTGTAAAACGTCTGGTACAAACTATCCTCAGAAATGTCTCATCCTGGTCTCCTCAGGGGTACTTCAGCAGGTTCTTTCAGACCGGGAACTTGAAACTCAGCTTAAGATCCTAGTCCAACATCTCCTAGAGCCTAAAAACATTTGTAAAACGTGTTTGTATTTGTGTTTAATAGAGTGCTCTATTGTTGCTGTAGAGTCTCTCAGAAAGTAGTCCTCAGTAGACCGTTAAGTTCCCTTAGAACCGTCTAATCCTGGTCTTAAACGTTCCTCAGCAGGTTCTCACGGGCCAGATACTGGAAACTAACACCGTCCAAAACATTGAGGCAACGTCTAAGCCTCTACTTACCTCCTATCTACGGCATACCAACATCCTCCGCGCTCATAACGTCGCGGGGAGCGCGATAAACAAGCGGCAGCCGAACAAATCCCTGCATTTCCCGGCGCGGTGAAGCGGAGCTCTCGGTACGGGAGTTTGAGTGGAGCTCAGGCGGCTAACGACACTCTCTCTCCCCGCGCTGAACCGCGGACTCCCCCGCCTCTCCGAGCGGAGCCCCGCGCGCCACAACTACTCCCAGCACTGTTCCACGCGCTCCGGAACCCAACCAGAGCCTCGGTACCGGGCCGAACCCCGTCCCTGAACTCCGGACCGGGGGGAAATGCGTGAACGCGCCTCGGTAGCTCTGTTTGTCTCCGCGTTGCACTCCAATCCCCGCACGACGGCCGCTGACGTCACGCTCCTCCACAAGCCCACGGAGCCTCCCGATTGGTCACCGTCACGTCCGCGAAGGAGGGGCGGGACCTGCGCCCCGGCCAATCACAAAACAGGACGGTTAACCCGTTAGTTCCCTGCAGAATCCGTGCAGCGTTTATTGTCAGCGAGTTCATACTGTACTGTATTTTATTTTATATTTAATTATTTTATAATGTTTTAGAGTATTTTTTACTTATTCATATTAATTAGAAGACGTAAAATCAAATGATAACAAATAATAATTTATATCTAAATAATATTACAATTAATATTATTAAATATCACTGTATATTATATATTTTGCAAATAATACTACCGATACTTCACTTTACTATACTACAATAGTACTTTTAAGTTACTTTTACTACTTCTACTATGCCTCCTTTTCTTACTACTACTACTACTACTACTACTACTACTACTACTAATAATAATAATAATAATAATAATAATAATAATAATAATAATAGTAGGAAGAAGAAGAAGAAGAAAAACAACAACAACAATAAACAACAATTATTTTATCTATAATAATAATAATTATTATTATTATTATTATTATTATTATTATTATTATTATTATTATTTGTAAAATATATATATTTTTATTAATAGTATTTCTGATATTGTCAATCAATCAATTAATGAATCTTTATTTTTAACTCAGCCGAGCCAATACACAGGCAAGGAACTGCCAAAGAAAAGAATAAATAAATAAATAAATAAATAAATAAAAAGACCCAGCATTTTAATAAGACATAAGACACTTTAAAATAACATATTAAACATATATTAAGTCATAGGTAAGAAAATAAAAGGTTATAAAAAATGATAAGAATGCAACCACAGATAAACCAATAAAAATAAGAACATAAAGGACTAAAACAAATAAAAAATAAAAAAAGAAAAGAAACAAATAAGTAAAAGAAACTCTAAAAGGAAGAAAGAAACCAAAATACTCTTTGAAGCATTTAGGTGCTCTTATATGTGGTTTGTGATGCTGGTAACTCTGATTAATATATCCTGTGCAACAGAGAGAACTCTTGCTCTTCTATTCCTGGGGTGGTCCTGATGAGAGCCAGTCAAATAGTTGCTTTACTCAGCAGAGGTAAAGAAAATGAATGAAAATGCCACACATTGCCACATCTGGCCCATCTCTGTACCATCATTACCAAGTGATATGTGAGCCACTAGAATATATAACGTGACCCATGTTAATGTTGCTATCAGTGACTATAGTGATGCACACTCTTAGAGAACAGTTGTACGGGGGAAGTCCGTATCTCCAGGTCTCACTCTTCTGTGGTTTTCCTGCTCAAGCACACTTGATGCAGCTCAGCCATGCTTGCCAAATTTAGTCAGTGTTTTTGAGCAGCCAAATCTGCAACAGTGCTTAACTTTGGGCCTTAGTTCCTCACCATTGCTCTATAATGTGGAATAGGTCTGAAGGGGTTAAAGGATCAGTCCTTATATGACTTTATAAGTTATACTTTCAGAACAAAAATACAGTTTTACTACAGCTTTTGTTCTTGCAGTACTTCTGACCGAGCAGCCGCTCTGAATCCTCGTTTCATGTTCTCTTTTGATGTTCTCGTTCAACGTTTAGATTCAGACCTCCATAAAATCAGGAGGTCAAAGCTGTGCTGGAAATACTGCATCTGAAACTAACACTTCTTAAAGTGCTAGTAGACAAATCACATTCTGTCCAAACGTTTGTGTACATCCCTCTAATAATGAAGAATTTAACTACTGTAAGGTTCCTGTCAACATAAATCTAAATTTTCTGTGTACTGTATTTTTCGCACTATAAGGACTATAAGGAGCATTTTTCGCAGCACTAGTAAGGAACAGGGGTGTCGCCATGTTTTCCTTCTAATTCAGCTGTTCCCTGCTGGGTGGTGAGACCTGTAAAGCTAAGCTAAGTTAAAAAGTCAGACTCCGCCTCTTTTCCAACATTGCCGAGTAGAATCACAATACGCTTGGAGAAAAGCGCAGCGACTCGGTTCTGACACATCAGCTCACAGATGCAGCCTTGTGCTGATCATCATCACCTTTTGGAGTGATGGGGGGGGGGGAGAGCGCCATCTACTGTACCCATCCAGAGAGAGCAAGAACAAATGCTGCTCACTCAGGGCTCTGGCTGCTGATGGCAAGCTGCATGGCTGGGATTTGAACCAGAATCTCCCGATCATAGTGGCAGTGCTTTAGACCACTAGACCACTCAGAGCCCCTGACAAATCACTTGTTTTACTTTATTTAGAGTTTTAAGCCTTTCTTTCCTGTGCTTTGAATAAATGTCCAGAAGAAGCCCAAAAGAAGACAATGGTCCAGAAATGATGGGACACCAGTCTAATGAGACCTGTCAGCAGGTGGTCACAGACCTGCCTGGCGGATTGTTTTGGCAGCTGCTGAGTCGCGCGAGAGCAGGAGGTTTTGTGGGGCAGGATTGGAGACGGAGGCAGAGAGGGAAGGAATTTGAAGCCGCGTTCCTCGGAAGCTGCGGAGCCGAGTGTGTCTGTGACCACCACCACGGGCCAGTGATCAAAGCCCGGCCCCTACCTCCTCTTCTTTCTACCCAGCATTCCTTCCACCCTCTCTCCCTGTCTTTCATCTGCCGGCTGGGGGCTCCGCTGAATGCTCTCAGACCTGCTTTTCAAGAAACAGCTTTAATGTATTGGAATCTTGAATGCTTCTCATACAGGCGGAAAGGAATGCGCAATTCAGAATCTGAAATTTCCCTTATAAAGTTTTAATGAGAGCGAAACAAAGTTTGGGAAAAATGCCATTTTTAAGGTATGCAGTGAGAAAGCTGTGTGGAAATGTAGCGATTATTTTATTATCTTATACCTACAACTGCTGCTTTTAAATAAAAGACAAAAAGTTGATTGTGTATAAGGGCATTTTTCGACACAAGCACTATTTGGTCTGGTTAAACTGGACTCTGGTTTGTTTGTACTCTTGGTGCGTTTAGTTTGAGCAGGTGTGAAAACAGTAATAGCACTCATGAGCAAATCTAAATGACATGGTCAAAATATCTTGAGCCCTATCATACACCCTGTGCAAGGCACATCGCAATGCTCATTGCTATCATACACCCCGTCAACAGTCTATTTTTACACCTTGCTCCAGGTGACTGATTAAAACCCTGACAGTCAACAGTCGGCCACCCAATCCTTTCTTAGCCATGCAGAAGTGCACAAAACACACCCATAATTAATTAGGAGTAGTGTTCATTTTGACAACAAATTTTGATTTAGTTTTAGTCATAGTCTTTTGAAGAAAAAGGCATTTAGATTTAGTCATAATTTAGTCATCTGAAATGTAGTTTGTTTTAGTCGACTAATTTAGTCGACTAATTATCAGAAGAATATAATCTAATAAAACTACAGTCAATTTAGCTGACTTAAATGTAAAGGGTGTAAATGTAAATGCTTTTTCATCAGTTCCCTTGAATTATTAACTATACACTTATACAAAATTAAACATTTATTAACCAGTTGTGTAATATTTTTAATGTTTGAATGTGAAATATGTTTATATTTATATTTGATTAAACGTACATTATTATCGTAGGTATGTGACTGTAAATTTAAAAATTTGTTATAGAAATCAGGTCATAATTAGATGTATGGAATGTAAAACCCTTAATTAAAGCATTTGAATTGTTAAATTATAGTTTTAACAGAGCTGTAGACGCAAAAACACAGCTTTTAAAGGAGCTAGTTTTATCTGCAGCACTAATCCGGCACACCTACTGTAGCTACATTCTATAAATGAGCTTAAAAACACACAATTACACACTGTCCTGTAGAGATGCTCTCAGCATGTACTTAGAGACTTCATGAGTTTAAGTGAGAAATTTATGAGAAAGAACTTTACACAGACTTTTAGATCCACTTATTTTATTGTTATTTGTTTGCTACATCTTTTTTCTGCCCCTTCTGGTGCTCTTATGACTAAAAAAACAGCATTACTAAAGAGGAGCCAGCTAGAGTGGTTAAAAAAGTTCCCTACTGGCTGCTCTTCTTTTTAAAAAAGTGATCTAGGGTCCCTCTAGGGTGCCATTTTTAGCAATTACCATTGCTAATTATGATCATGTGCCCTCTAGATCAAGACATTCTGATAATGTGTCTTATGTATGATAATGTGCCACTTTAGCCCCCTCTCTTCTTACCCTAATGATCTCATCACTCTAGAACAGGATAAGTCTGGAATCCTCAGACCACATGACCCTCTTCCATCGCTTTAGAGGGTAATCTTTAAGCTTTCTAGAAAACTGAAGCCGTTTTTGTTGGTTCCTCACTGATAAATGGTTTTCTTGAGGTTATACAGCTGTTTAGTCCCAATCCCTTGAGTCCGCTTTGTAATGTGCATGTGGAAAAGCTCTTACTTTCACTATTATACATATCTCTGAGTTCTAGTGTTATTTTTCTACCAGTTGATTTTGTCATGGTCAGAACAGAATAGCAGACAAGCGCAGATACTGATAAAAACAAAGTAGGTTTATTATAATAATAAACAGATGTAATCAGGGTCGATACAGAAATATGGTTGATCACCAGTAGACAGAGCAATGCAGACAAAACCATACCATAAACGAGAGACAGTCCAGAGTTCATACACAAGCAATCCAGTATCAGAGATAATCCAAGAGGCGGTGGTGAAAGTACAGTCCAGGTCATACACAAACAATCCAATATCAAAGGCAGAGGCAAGAATCGGCGTAGAGAAACAAAAAGCAAGGTCATACACAAAGTAAACTGAGACAAGAGATAAGTAACGCTTTGTATGAGGATAACCTACAATACGCGGCGATGAAGTCTGTTTGGCGTGCACCTTTATAGTGCCAGTAATCAGTATTCGGGGCTTCCTGGTGGAAGCAGGTGAGGTGTCACGTGATCAGGTGAGTGCGTGATGTCAGCGGGTGGTGCATTCTGGGTAGTGTAGTTGTTAACCTGAGAACCTCCGTTAGAGCTTGGTGTGGAAGGGACAGAGGAGCTAACAGCACCAGACGTGACAGTACCTCCCCCCAAGGGAGTCGGAACGGAGCCGGAACGGGGACGACCACGACGACGTCCACCCGACGGGCAGGGAGTACCGGCGGGAGGACCAGGCGTAGCCTCAGAGGTGACGGGCAGGCGGGGGTTGCGAGACTGGGAACCCCTACGCACCGGAGCCGAAGAAGAGAGTGAGCGCTTGGGACGCCCACGGGGTCGAGGAGCAGGCTTACTAGGGTGACGGGCATGAAATTCGGCCAGTAGAGCAGGATCCAGCACGTCACCGGCGGCAACCCAGCAACGCTCCTCAGGGCCGTAACCCTCCCAGTCTATGAGGTACTGGAGCACACCGCCACGCCTGCGTGAATCCAACACCTCTCGAACCGCATAGGTAGACGAATCCTCCCCCTCCACTGCCGCGGGCGGCACGTCATCTGGAACACCCTCAGCAAGCGGACCTGGGACAAGAGGCTTGAGCAGAGAAACATGGAACGAGTTATGCACCCTGTACTGAGCCGGCAACTCGATCTTATAAGTCACCTCATTAACCTGAGACAACACTTTAAATGGGCCAATATACTTAGGCAGCAGTTTCCTACAGGCCCCTTCAAACCTCAAGTCCCGGGTCGACAACCACACCCTGTCTCCGGGTTGGTATTGGGGGGTGGTACCACGGTGTCTGTCGGACTGCTCCTTATATTTCCGTAAAACCTCCGAGATTTGCTGATGCGTCTCCTCCCACACCTGCTCACTCCGCTTCATCCAGTCGTCGACAGCGGGGATCTCAGTGGATGATGCTGTCCACGGAGCTAACGGAGGCTGGTAACCCAGAATGCACTGGAATGGAGTGAGACCAGACGTGGAGTTAATCAGGGAATTCTGAGCTATTTCAGCCCAAATTAAATACTGAGACCATTCTGACGCATGCTTAAAACAGTACAATCTTAAAAACTTTCCCAACTCTTGGTTAACCCTCTCACATTGACCATTACTAGTGGGATGAAACCCAGAAGTGAGACTCACGTGTACACCCAAATGTTCAAAAAACGATTTCCATACCCTAGAAGTAAATTGAGGACCTCTATCTGACAAAATGTCCTCCGGGACCCCATAATGTCTGAAAATGTGTGTGTATATAGCTTGGGCGGTCTGCAGAGCAGTAGGAAGAGCAGGAAAAGGGATAAACTTAACACCCCTAGAAAATCTGTCTACAACAGTAAGGACAGTAGTGTAACCTTCAGATTCAGGTAAATCAGTAACAAAATCTACTGCAATATGTGACCATGGTCGTTCTGGAACAGGTAGAGGACATAGCTTACCGGCTGGAAGGGTTTTGGGTGTTTTGCATTGTGCGCAGATAGAACATGAAACCACGAAAGTTTGAACGTCAGCTCGCATGGTTTCCCACCAGTACCGAGCTGAGATTAGTTGTAGCGTGCGTGTAACGCCTGGATGACCGGACGTAAGGGCAGCATGTGCCCAGCCAATGAGCTGATCGCGAAACTGCTCAGGTACGTAAATCTTGTGAGGAGGGCAACCCTCCGGAGGTTGTGTGTTAGCTTGACTCTGCTGAATAAGGTCATCGAGTTCCCATCTAATAGCTGCTACTTTCACAGTGGGTGGCAGAATGTGTTCGGGTTCGGAAGCGTGGCATGTGTCGTCTGGGGCACTGAAAACACGAGATAAGGCATCAGCTTTAGTATTACGGTTACCTGGACGAAACGAGATCGAAAAATTGAAACGGGAGAAAAACAATGACCAACGAGCTTGACGGGGGTTTAGACGTTTAGCAGTACGGAGATACTCTAGGTTCTTGTGATCAGTAAGAACGGTGAATGGATGTGCAGCACCTTCCAGCCAGTGACGCCACTCCTCTAGAGCTAGTTTTACAGCCAGCAGCTCTCTATCCCCTATCCCATAATTACGCTCCGCTGGTGACATTTTCTTTGAGAAAAAGGCTATGGGGTGAAGCTTAGGCGGTGAACCGCTGCGTTGTGAGAGAACTGCTCCGATGCCAGTATTAGAAGCATCGACTTCAACAACAAAGGGTAAATCTGGATTAGGATGTGTGAGAATGGGGGCAGAGACAAAGGCGGCTTTTAACGCTTGGAAAGCTTGGTCAGCTTCAGGGGACCACTTGAGAATTTTGGTAGCATTCTTAGTTAATGCTGTAAGGGGGGCAGCTATGGTACTGAAGTTGCGTATGAAACGCCTGTAGAAATTGGCGAATCCTAAGAAACGTTGGAGATCTTTGATAGATTGGGGAACAGGCCAGCTAGTAACGGCGTCTACCTTCGAGTCATCCATAAGGACTCCCTGGGAGCTGATAACATAGCCGAGAAATGCGACTCTCTGAAGGTGGAACTCGCATTTCTCGGCTTTAGCATATAGATTGTTCTCCAAAAGTCTCTGGAGAACCGAGCGCACGTGCTGCACGTGGGAATCAAGGTCTGAGGAATAGATTAATATGTCATCTATAAAAAGTGTAACATACTTGCCAATCATGTCTCTAAAAACATCATTCATAAATGACTGAAACACTGCGGGGGCGTTAGCGAGACCATAGCTCATAACTAAATATTCGTAGTGGCCATTGGTGGTGGTAAACGCTGTTTTCCACTCGTCCCCCTCCCTAATGCGAACCAAATTGTACGCACTACGCAGATCAAGCTTGGTAAAGTAAGTAGCCGTACGCAGTTGCTCGAGAGCACAAGGAATTAAGGGCAAAGGGTAAGCAAATTTCTTTGTTATGGCATTCAAACCTCTATAATCAATACAAGGTCTCAGTCCCCCGTCCTTTTTCTTAACAAAGAAAAACCCAGACCCGACAGGGGACTTCGACGGCCGAATGAAACCCTGGGCTAATGCTTCGGTGACATAATCATGCATAGCCTTTTCCTCATCGAGTGTAAGGGGGTAGACTCTAGCTTTGGGTAGGGTGGCACCCTCCACTAGGTCGATGGCACAATCATAAGATCGATGCGGAGGTAATTTAGTAGCGTTTTCCTTGCTAAACACTTCTAAAAACTCTGAATATTCAGGGGGTACAACAACGGGATCAGAAATTTCAGGACTCTCTACAGAAGTAGACTGAATAACTAGACTATCCAGAGCTAAACAATGTTCATGACAGTGAGCAGACCAAACCGTGATATCCCCATCGCGCCAGGAGACAGTGGGATCGTGAGTCTTCAGCCATGGCATGCCCAGGATAACTGGATGCTCGGTGCAGGGAAGCACGAAAAGTGGTAGTTCCTCAAAATGAAGAGCGCTGGCTTGTAGAGTGATGGGCAGAGTCTGTAGGGTAACCGGCTTGGAGCGGACAGTCTTTCCATCAACAGCATGGATGGCCAATGGACGTAGAATTTCTCTGGTGGGCACTCCATGCTCCTTAACTAGGTCCTGGCTGATGAAGTTCCCCTCCGACCCGGAATCTACAAGCGCTGGGACAGAGAGCATACCAGTAGGTAACATAATATTAACAGGCAAAGTAAAACATTTAGAGCGAAGGATTGTGTTGTGCTTACGTACCACGTTAGCGCGTGGAGAGCACTCCACGCGCTGTCCCAGGGCTGGAGCTTTCACAGGTCGGGTCAGGAGACCACACTCAGCCTTGAAATGCCCGGCCTCTCCACAATAAAGGCATAGGCGAAGCCGGATTCGACGCTGCCGCTCCTCTGGAGTTAGCCGGGTTTTCTGGATATCCATGGGCTCTGGGGCAGGCAGCGCAGCTTTCTCTGGAGTGGGAGCGCGGGGCAGAGACACAGGAGTGTGTTGAGTGCGAGGACTGATCTTGGGTCGGCGCGAGAGAAGTTGATCCAACCGGATCGACAGTGAAATGAGCTGATCCAGGGTCAGGGAATCATCTCTGCAGGCTATTTCCCTCTGTACATCTGGATTAAGTCCGCATCTAAACACGTTGATCAAAGCAGCGTTATTCCACCCACTACCAGCCGCGAGAGTGCGAAACTCCAGAGCGTAGGAAGCCACCGGCTTCTGACCTTGCTTAAGAGCCAGCAAAAGTTCTCCATTAGACTGTCCATAACGCGAATGATCAAAAACTGAGCGGAAAGTAACCAAAAAGTCAGTGTAACTAGCCCCAGAAAGGTCTTCCCAAATAGCTGTAGCCCACTCGAGTGCCTTACCAGAAAGCCGTGAGATAATGAAACCGATCTTAGCTTTATCGGTTGTAGGCGGTGAATTACTGAAAAACACGGAGCATTGTAAAAGAAAACCGCTGCATTTTTCCGGATCCCCATCAAACAACTCCGGTTTAGAGACAGAAAATCCAGGCACAGAAGAGTTAGCGTTAGGCATACTGGGGGCAGCTAACGGGCTAGGGCTAGGCTCAGTTACGCCTCTGAGGTGAGCTAGCAGCTCAGCTAGTTGTTGCTGCTGCGTGGTTTGCTGGCGGGCTAGCTCAGAAACAGCTTGGGTCACACCAGCGAGCGTTTGCTGGTGCTGACCGAGTAGCCTCCCCTGGTTGGCTAAACCAGATCTAATAGCCTCAGTATCTGCTATCTGATTTAGTTCGGCCGCGTATTCTGTCATGGTCAGAACAGAATAGCAGACAAGCGCAGATACTGATAAAAACAAAGTAGGTTTATTATAATAATAAACAGATGTAATCAGGGTCGATACAGAAATATGGTTGATCACCAGTAGACAGAGCAATGCAGACAAAACCATACCATAAACGAGAGACAGTCCAGAGTTCATACACAAGCAATCCAGTATCAGAGATAATCCAAGAGGCGGTGGTGAAAGTACAGTCCAGGTCATACACAAACAATCCAATATCAAAGGCAGAGGCAAGAATCGGCGTAGAGAAACAAAAAGCAAGGTCATACACAAAGTAAACTGAGACAAGAGATAAGTAACGCTTTGTATGAGGATAACCTACAATACGCGGCGATGAAGTCTGTTTGGCGTGCACCTTTATAGTGCCAGTAATCAGTATTCGGGGCTTCCTGGTGGAAGCAGGTGAGGTGTCACGTGATCAGGTGAGTGCGTGATGTCAGCGGGTGGTGCATTCTGGGTAGTGTAGTTGTTAACCTGAGAACCTCCGTTAGAGCTTGGTGTGGAAGGGACAGAGGAGCTAACAGCACCAGACGTGACAGATTTCACCAAAAATAATTACCCATGCTGTAATTATCCAGTAGGCGGTTCTCGTCTATTTAACATATTTTTTAAACTTTAAGGCACACTTAAATCCTTTATTTTGTGCACAAGAAGCTTATTAAAAAACCTACGTAGTCTACGTAGACTCCACATAGCGTGGCAGCCGGCGCTAGGACTAATGGCGGCTCTTGGGCTGAAAGCTAGCATTATGGGATGTAAACAGTGTTTTAATAAGCTTCTTGTGCGCTTTTTTAAAGTTATTAATGCCTTGTTTTAAATGTCAGGGCTCTCCGGATTCTAGCAAGGAGGTGTGGAGCTACTTTGAGCTGGATAACCGTTCCACTCTTCTTTACAGAATTGTAAATCTACTGTAAATTTGCTGTAGGTATTACATTTTCATTGTGGTGCATTTAATGCTGATAGGAAAACACAGTGGAACATCATAAACATCAAAATCCGGGGAGACATCTAAGATTAATGAAAAGCTAGCAAACATCAGCGGCGAGCTAGCTAACAAACTAACTAATAGTTAGCTAAAGCGAGATAAGATTAGCAGCAAGTTAGCTAACATTCTAACGGTAGCAGCAAGCTAACTAACGTTAGCAGCATGTTTGCTAATATACTAACTTTAGCTATCTTAAACGAGCTAGCTAACGTTACCAGGCATATAACTAAGGTTAGCAGAGAGCTAGCTTACGTTAGCGACAAGTTAGCTAACATACTAACTTTAGCGGTGAGCTAGCTAACATACTAACTTTAGCTAGCTAAAGCGAGCTAGCTAAATTTACCAGAGATAAAACTATGGTTAGCAAAAAGCTAGCTAATTGTTACAAAGAGCCAAGAGTTGGCCCAAAGACTATCTTCAGGAGCTAAATAGCTCCTCCACTGAGTCACACCCACAGTGCATGCAACCCTCATGGCTCCGCTTGTTTAGCCAATCAGAGCGATGCTGAGACTGAGGGGCCTCAGTTGGGGGCTTGCTTACCAGGGGTAGAGACGACTTCTGTTGAGGAACAGTGGAGATACTGGACGAGCTAGCTAACATTACCGGGCATATAACTAAGGTTAGCAGAGAGCTAGCTTACGTTAGCGACAAGTTAGCTAACATACTAACTTTAGCTAGCTAAAGCGAGCTAGCTAAATTTACCAGGGATAAAACTAAGGTTAGCAGAAAGCTAGCTAACATTTGCGGCAAGTTAACTAACATACTAATGTAAGCAGCAAGCTCACTAACGTTATCAGCATGCTAGCTAACATACTAACTTTAGCTAGCTTAAACGAGCTAGCTAAATTTACCAGGGATAAAACTAAGGTTAGCAGAAAGCTAGCTAACATCAGCGGTGAGTTAACTAATATAAACTAATATACTAACTTTAATGGCGAGCTAGCTAACATACTAACTTTAGCTAGCTTAAACGAGCTAGCTAACGGTACTAGGGATAGAACTAAGGTTAGCAAAAAGCTAGCTAACATTAACGGCAAGTTTGCTAACATAATAATGGTAGTAGCAAGTTAACTAATGTTAGCAGAATGCTAGCTAACAAACTAACTTTAGCTAGCTTAAATGAGCTAGCTAACGTTACCAGGGAGTCACTAAGATTAACGAAGAGCTAGCAAACATCAGCGGCGAGTTAGCTAACATACTAACTTTAGCGGCAGGCTAGCACACAACTAACTTTAGCTAGCAAAATTTACCAGGGATAAAACTAAGGATAGCAGAAAGCTAGCTACCATACTAACATTACCAGCATGCTAGGTAACATACTAACTTTAGCTAGCTTAAACGATCTAGCTAACATTACTAGGGATAGAACTATGGTTAACAGAGAGCTAGCTAACATTAGCAACAATTAGCTAACATACTAACATTAGCGGAAGTTAGCTAACTTTACTGGGGAGAGAACTAAAAGAAAATTGGGTTTTAAATTATATTTAATGAGGTCCTAAAAAGTTTTAAATTCAAAAAGCATTAAATATGACTTTTAAAATGGTGCAAGAACCCCTTTTTAATTCAGACACATTGGAGAATTTTCCAGCATAAACATCCTGTTTAAGATCATCTACAGCATCTCAATAATCCATACTTTAACTAGACCACTCCTCCAAAACCTTCATTTAGTTTTTTTAATCCATTCAAAATTCCAGGTGGAATTTTTGTGTTTGTGTGCTTTGGGTCATTGTCCTGCTGCAGAACCCAAGTATTCCTGAGCTTGAGGTCACTAAAGAACAGATGGCCGGATATTCTCCTTCAGGATTGTCTGGTAAACAGCAGAATTCTTGCTTCCATCTATTTGTTGTTTAGAAGTTGTTCATTAAACAGAATACAGAATAAAAATATAACATTGCTGTTCCCATAAATGATCTGCTCACGCATCTTCACAGTGTGAACAAGCAGCTCAGTTTCATCCACTGAGAAACGCAGAAGCACTGCACTGTTAAAATAGCAATCTGCCAAAGTCAGAGAGTTTCTCATCACATCCCAAACACACACATGATTAATTAAAATAATTAGTACATGCACTTTGCACATTTCATAATGTAATAAAGTTGTACTTTTCCCATCGTTATGATAGCAAAGACACACTGACATGCCCTAAATCAAGCTGCATGGTGTACGGATGATGGATCACCTATAAATCACTAAAATAGGGCTCTTGATGTTCCAGTGATTTCTCAATCACTGTAGAATAATCTACATTGCTGTTCATCATTTTACACGTTTGTCTTCAGCCATATTGATTTTAGATAATTGAAAACATTGATTTTAAACTTTTGAATGGTCATGCACACCTGGGACTCTCGCTGTGCTTCAAATTACAGCCGGTGATGATGGAACTCGCCGTGCGTTTGGAGGGGATTGCTCTGCTGGAACTAAGCGCTTCATTAAGTCTCGGTTTCCAGGCCGCAGTTGGATCTGTTTCTCTGTGTAAATTGAATTGCACTGAGTGCGGCGCTGACAGAAATTGATTCCAGTGGCCTGAGAGATAGAAAAAACAATCCTCTATAAATTTGACAGAATCAATCAGAGTCGAAGCAGTCGGCACTGCACGGCTCCAGTGGGATTATTAAAGCAACGGCCTGACCGAGCATGCTAATGTGCTTTACGGTAAACGGAAGCTAGTGTTCACCATTTAGCCTTCAGTTTCCCAATAGAAAAGCAATAGAAAAAAAATATATATATACTGTAGACTGGGAAAATTCAATAAGAAGTACATACAAATGTTTAATATGGGTTAATAATTATAGTGGCATAACATTGACTTAGGGCTAAATGAGAATTCTCAATCCACAAGCTAGCTATTTTTACCAGCTGGTAAAATCCCATTAAACTATACTTTTATTAATTTGGTGTCTGTAGTAAGCAGTTCTCAGATAAGGGTTAATGAGAGAAAACAACCTATTTTCTTAGCAACACACAAAAGCAATGAATATTTTTAATATAATATTTTTTCTTTGATTCACATTATATATATACTCATAGATACAAATATGCATAAAGAAGGAATTTTAAATGTGTGAATGTAATGATTATACAGCTCTGGAAAAAAATAAGAGGCCACTTCAGTTTCTGAATCAGTTTCTCTCATTTTGTTATTTATAGGTATATATTTAAGTAAAATGAACATTGTTGTTTTATTCTATAAACTACAGAAAACATTTATCCCAAATTCAAAATAACAATATTGTCATTTAGATACAGCGCTTTCAGACCTCAAATAAAGCAAAGAAAACTATTTTTAAGAGTTTTAAGAGTTCGGAATATATCAATATTTGGTGGAATAACCCTGGTTTTTAATCACAGTTTTCATACATCCTGGCATCATGTTCTCCTCCACCAGTCTTACACACTGCTTTTGGATAACTTTATGCCTTAAACCCCTGGTGCAAAAATTCAAGCAGTTCAGTTTGGTTTGATGGTTTGTGATCATCCATCTTCCTCTTGATTATATTCTAGAGGTTTTCAATTTGGTAAAATCAATGAAACTCATCATGAGTTTCCACCCTGCACTGTGAATGTTAACATGTTGTGATTAATCAAACCATGCAAACATATATACTTTTTTGTGTTATTAGTTTAAGCAGACTGTGTTTGTCTATTGTTGTGACTTAGGGTGCTTTCACACCTGCCTCGCTTGGTCCGGACTTTCGGACTGCTCAGTTTAGTCCGAACCAAAGTAGCACGTGTGAAAGGGGCCATGAACCACAGTCCGGAAGAAAGGACCAGAGTTTGGTCCGACCAAGAGAGGTGGTCTCGGTCCAGATCTTCTGAACCATGGTCCGGTTCACCTGCAGTGTGAAAGCGCTTTTCTGGATGGTTCGAACTTTCTGCCCAATTACAGGAAGCTGAGCAGGTGTTCCTCGACAACGGCTAAAAATAAAGAAAAACAAACATTTTTTCCTCCTTATCTGTTGGCGGCGACACAGTTGCTTCAGGACAAGTACATTCGTTTGATGAATTTGAACTAACCTGTGCCTGAAGTTGCTGCTGCTGGTATTAAAATCACAATAGCAGCAGCACTACTATGGAGACGAAATGAATCTGTTAATTTATTTTATCCTGATCCTGGAAATGCTTCCCACCGATTGAACCACCCTCTGAATTGTCAACACGCCAGCGTCAGATGCATGTCCTTCTAAAACCAATCAGCTCCAAGTTAAGGAAAACGCATCGATACGTAAGTGATGATGAAAGGATGTAGGAGTATCACACAAAGGTATTTGGTGCGCTCCCAAAACTGCAATGTTGAAACATTAATTAAGCGGACCAAATATATACAATGTAGCAAACACATGAACCTCGGTTTGGACCACGGTCCGGACTTTCAGGTGTGAAAACACCCTAAGATGAAGATCAGAACACATTTAATGACCAATTTATGCAGAGATCCAAGTCATCCAAAAGAGTTCATATACTTTGTCTTGCAACTGTAATAAATTGTCCAGTTTGGGAGTCCATGTTTGCTCGCTTCTGGACTGCACAGTTCTTCCAGTGTACAGATAACCAAGGCCATTTTTAATATTTATGTTTTTTATTGTGAATGCATTTCCTCTCCGGACTCCAGACTCTTCCTGCGAGTGTAACCTCTCTAAATGCTTGTTTGGCTCCAACTGAGCGCGAGCAGAGCGGTGCAGTGATGGAGAGCAGCGTGTTTCCACTAGCCCAGGCCTTTCTCATTTTCTCAGCTGGTTGATTCTGATTCAGCGTGACAAAGACCTGATGCTGAGCACCACACACACACAAACACACACACACACTCACACACACTGCTCCCTTCAGCATTCAGTGATTTTTTTTTTTCAGATAGCTGCGGAGGATACTCTTACAAAAAGCCAATAGTGGCAGATCACTGACAGCGAAACAAAGTCGATATGAAACTGAAACAGTGTCTCACTCCACATCCATTATACTGCGTACATTCATTACCCACCGCCTGAGAACCTCCGCTGCGCTCGTTTTTAATAGGAAATGTGTTCAGATCAGAGGCCACACTCTCACCTTCACTTATTGGCCCTTTTATCAGAAACACCTACTAACTGTGGCCCATCTGCTACTGCATGCTTTATCAGCCCCCCGCCAAACCATTCAGCACCAGAATCAACCACAACAGGACCATTGCTGACCAGATATTGTGCATCAAGAATGGCTAAGGGGTTGCTTGTAAAACTATACACAGGTATGCCAAAAGTCAAGGGACAGCAGCATGCCAATTGATAATGAAGTTTTACCTCAGGGAATGGCTTGGGAATGCCCACACCTGTATCATGTGCAAGGTTGAACACTGGCCAGTGTGCTCATGGCAAGGCTATGTGAATTATGGGAGTTGGAGTGAGGCCTAATAGTAAGTGATAGGAAGTCATCTGACTTGAAACACATGCTCATTCAATGCAGGGGACCAAACACATACATACAGTACCAGTCAAACGTTTGGACACACCTTCTTATTCAATCCTACATTGTAAATGAATACTGAAGTCATCCAGACTATGAAGGAACACATAAGAAATCATGTAGTAACTTAAAAGTGTTAAACAAATCAAAATACCCTGTTAAGAAGCATTTAGGTGCTCTTATCTGGGGAGCTGTTTGTTAACTTGCAGTTTCTGAGGCTGGTAACTCTGATGAACTTATCCTGTAGTACAGAGGAAACTCTTGTTCTTCCTTTCCTGGGGCGGTCCTGATGAGTGCCAGTTTCATCACTATGTTTTTGATGGTTTTGTGACTGCACTGAAAAGTTTCGGATTGCCTTATCTTCATTTCTTGACCTTTCCTGACCATTTTTTCTTTACTTTTTTTATTTAAGAAGTTCTTGCTATACAATCTCTGCACGGATATCGTCGTGTCTCTCTGATATATCCTATTGGATGAAGGAGCATCACCTTCGATTAAAGACTGAACTTCTGGTCATACCAGCTAAACCATCTTTTCAACACAACCTCTCTATAAGCATCGACTCTCTCTCTCTCTCACCGACAAAGGTTGCTAGGAACCTGGGTGTTATGGTTGATGACCAGCTCTCCTTCAGGCACCATGTGGCCTCGGTTGCTCGATCCTGCCGCTTCGAGCTTTATAACATCAGGAAAATTAGACAGTTTCTGACGCAACAGGCCACCCAACTCCTGGTACAAGCTGTCGTCATCTCACGCCTCGACTACTGCAATGCCCTGCTAACTGGCCTCCCGGCCTGCGTAGTAAAACCACTCCAAATGATCCAGAATGCAGCAGCACGTCTGGTCTTCAACCAACCAAAACGGGCACATGTCACCCCGCTGCTCATTGAGCTCCATTGGCTACCAGTTGATGCTCGCATCAAATTCAAAACTCTTACAATCGCCTACAAGGTGATGACAGTACAGGCTCCTTCCTACCTGCACTCACTCCTGAAGGCTTACGCTACCTCCCGGCCGCTGCGCTCCTCCAATGAACGTTGCCTCGCTTTGCCAAACACTCACACAAAGCAATCCAGACTGTTCTCATACAGAGTTCCCCAATGGTGGAACAAACTACCTTCCACTACCAGATCAGGAGAATCTCTCGCTATCTTTAAGAGAGTCCTGAAGACAGAGCTCTTCAAAGAGCACTTACTCTCCTAACACCTCTAACAAACTAACTAATTCTAACCTCATTTCCTTCTTCCCCTCCTTCACTCCTCTATCCCTTTATTTCCCTTCGACCTCCTTTAAGCCCTATCTAAAAATGGGTTATCTAAATTCCTATTACTTTTGTACTTCATTATTGTAAGTCGCTTTGGACAAAAGCGTCTGCCAAATGAAATGTAATGTAATGTACTGTAATGTAATATGGATTAGAACATTAATCAAATAGTGCTATTTACTGTATACCAACTCTACATCTTCACAACTTTATAACTGATGCTCTCAAACACATTAAGCACATCTGTTAACTGAAAGCATTTCCATGTGACTGAAAAAATCCAGCCAAGATGTAAAAAACAAGACATGTAAAAAAAAAAGTTAAAACTTTTTTGTTTACTAAATAAATCCAAATGTTTTTGTTCATAGTCTGGATAAATTTAGTAATAATCTACAATAAAGAGCATTTTAAAATAATGAAAAACAACACTGAATTTAAGGTGTTGACTGGTACTGTATCCCACAGGTCAGTGCTGTATTCTTTAGCTTCTTTAGTGGGACATGGCAAAAGTCCCAAGGTCCCAAAAGATACAGGTTCATGTCCCATGATATTTGATATTTCTTCTCATGATTAGATTAACCTATTTTAAGTTGCACCCATTGCCTGTAGAGATGTTCTGCCAATTTCTAGAGCAGTTCTGACTCTAGAGCAGATAAACAGAGCTGTGTTTTTTAAAATGATTGAGTTCTATCCAGTAATTTTGGGATGATCTGTAGAGACGGAGTTGATCCAACATCCTGACCATACTAAAGCTGTTGACTCCTGCTCTTAAATGCAGTCAGATCTTCTTAGCAATGCTCTCAAATCTGGTAGAAAGCCTTTTCTTGTCAGTAGAGAGAGTTACTCCAACAATACCCTTAATTTCAGAAGAAACAATGTATGAACATATGTCCCAATACATTGGGTTAAACTCAATGGCAACTTCATTAGAGCCTCCTCTACACAACTCTATTGCTCTGCAGGTCATCTGTGGATCCACAGTTTGTGTTAGCTGTCCTGGAACGGTCCTCTACTCAAAAAATGTTTGGTCAGCGGTGGTCCAACACTCTTAAAAAAAGGTCTGTGTGTGTGGCAGGAGGGCACAAAGGTCCTTTGAGTTATTTCACAAAAGGAAAACGTTCACTTTCAGAAAGAAACATGGCTGAAAAGAGATGTGTGTGAGGGTGAGGAACTTCTACAAGGTTTAAAAGAACTACTGTGTAATGTAAAAGTTCTTCCAAAGCATTTTCTGTCGTTCAGAGGTCCTTTACAAAGAATTTGGTAATTAATAGAAGCATCCCCATCGTTTTTCAATCCATCTTGTCCAGTTAACGATTCCATGTAGACCTACAATGAGAGATAATCAGAGGGTCATAATCCATAATCCTATTTTTTTTTAGAGACCACCATATAATGTTAAGTGAATGGGATGATAAAATTGTGCTGAAACAAATTGAGCCTACACTCTAAAAAGTAATTCTGTGTTTTAGTCAGGTGAACTAATATTATTAAGTTGAGTGAACTTACGGGCCAGTACAACTCAATAAAATGAGTTCAGAGAACTTCAACCTGAAAACTTAAAAATGTTTGTTGAGCCAATGAAAAAATATGATTTGAACCAACTCCTGGCATCATATATTTGCATATTGGGTGTGGCCTCTCCCTTACTTACCATCTTTGTGTTGTCTGTTGCCCAAAGCTACCTTATCCTAGTCGTACATTAGAGTAATATATGTGTTGATTGCTAGGTCTCAGTGTTGTAGGCTATAAGAGCACATTAACTTTTTCTCTGTGTTTCTAGTGATCACAGTATGCTGGCTTGGAGTTCACTCATATACTGCTCCAGTATTATTCTGTTAGTACTGCCAGTTAAATAATAATAATAATGTACTACATTTTTTGAGAATACCTGTGTGTGTGTGTATGTGTGTATATATATATATATATATATATATATATATATATACTAAATAAACTGAATTATTTAAGTCCACAGAACTATTAACTATTGAGTAATAATCAGTTGCTTTAATATGTAAAATTAGTTGCATTGACGTCAAGTTTTTGCATTAAACCAAATTGACTATTTACATTACATAAATAAAGACAATAGATATTTTTTTTTATTTGGGACAATTCAAAATAATTGAATTGTCCCAATCTAACAGAATAGCTTGCACGGAGTAAAAATAATCAGGTTGAATCAAATTTTTTTTTTATATATTGAGTCAATCTAAAATATTTAGTGTGATCCATTACTTCAATTTTTTTAGGTTAAGCCAATGTTTTATTTTTTACAGTGTATACATTGGGTGTTTCTGATAAACTGGCCATCATTTAAATACAAAATGACTGTAGTAAACTGCAAGCTGTGTATAAAGTATAAAAGGCTCTAAACTGAAACTAGAAAAGTGAATGATTGTACAGTTTAGATGGCTGTTTTAGTCGAGGTTCTTCAATAGGGAACTATGGAGGAACCCCTTAAGGTGCTTTGATGGGCCCTCAAGAAGGTTGAAGGTGCTCTAATGAAATCTTTTGCTCTAAAACCCTTTTTGTAAGGTTCCTCAAAGCAACGTAAGGGGTTTATCTGCAGTTTTATGTTAATTTTGAAACATATATTTTAAAGTGCATGCTGTTGCTAAGTGGTTGTTGTTCTCCTAGGTGTTTAATTTGGTTTTGATGGTATTTCAGGTGGTTATTTATATGTTAGGTAGGTAGGTAAATATAACAGTAGAACGATGGATGGATGGATGGATGGATGGATGGATGGATGAATGGATGGATGGATGGATAGATGTCACCAAGTGGTTGCTGTGATACCCCATTTGAAGCTTGGGTGTTTTTTGAGTATTTGTTTTCTTTGGTGCATAAGAACTGAGCACAAACTTTAGCATTCTTTTTATTACTATGAAAAACTAACAAAATAATTTGCTACACAGAATGTTGGATTAAAAAACTGCAGACAAACCCAAACCGAAGAAGTTGAAACATTGTTAACATTTCAAAGCAATGAGAAAAAAAAAGAAAATTTAAGAAAAATACAGCTCTGGAAAAAATTCAGAGCCCACTTCATTTTCTGAATCAATTTCTCTGATTTTGTGAATTTATAGGTTTATGTTTGAGTAAAATGAACATTGTTGTTTTATTCTATAAACTACAGACAACATTTCTCCCAAATTCCAAATAAAAATATTGTCATTTAGAGCATTTATTTGCAGAAAATGAGAAATGGCTGAAATAACAAAAAAATGCAGAGCTTTCAGACCTCAAATAATGCAAAGAAAACAAGTTCATATTCATAAAGTTTTAAGAGTTCAGAAATCAATATTTGGTTTACATGCATCTTGGCATCATGCTCTCCTCCACCAGTCTTACACACTGCTTTTGAATAACTATGCTACTCTCTCCTGGTGCAAAAATTCAGGCAGTTCAGATTGGTGTGATGGCATGTGGTCATCCATCTTCCTCTTGATTATATTCATACTTTTTAAGTGTCCTGTTATTTTTTTGCATGTTGTATGTTAGGACTACAGACATATGCCCTGTTTTCTGCATTCAGACTTTAAATGCACACTGCGCGTTAATACATAAGCACCGAATCAGTGGCCTTCGTTATCTAAGCGACCTCACAGTGCAGTGAGCACATCAGATTAGTTCTTCCTCCTTGGCCGGACAGCACTGTGGACATGTAGCGTGACCGAGGGTCAGGGAATGCGTCCCGCTGCTCTAACCCGCCTCCCGGCTCTCGGCGAGTAATCGGAGCGCTGTGAGGAGAACAGGCTGCTACTTGTAGCGACTCCAGTGACATGACTGATGGGAGAGCAGATAGAACGTATCTGGTGTCTGTCGGTAGGATCTGCAGGCCTGTGAAAATCACAGCCCTGCAACCGAGGCCAGGAGAAAAGCCAGGACCCGCTGAATAGGAAGTGAAGTGACTGTTTACATTACACTTATCTGGAAATTAAGGAAAGCAGATTGCAGTTGGCTGCGGTTGCATCAGGAGAAAGTCTTTTATTTGACTTTTATTTGATTTGAAGCCTGAGAAACGGGAATTTGGAGACCTCTATGGTGAGGATGTGTAATTGCACAGAGCATGCCAAAAAAAAGTACTTTTAAAACGTGCATTGTGGTGCAGCCTCCTTTCAAACAGGGTAAACCTGGTGATGCAGCAAGGAATCTGCTGTGGTTCTAGATCGCCAGCTTTCTATAGTTGTAATTCTACCTCACTCTGCCTTATTCTACCTCACTCTGCCTCAATCTTACCCATCCTTCTTTACTACTCTCTACTTCTCTCTGCCTTATTCTACCTCACACTGGCTTGTTCTACCTCACACTGCCTTGTTCTACCTCACTCTGCCTTATTCTACCTCACTCTGCCTCAATCTTACTCATCTTCCTTACTACTCTCTACTTCTCTCTGCCTTATTCTACCTCACTCTGCCTCATTCTACCTCACTCTGCCTCAATTTTACTCATCTTCCTTTACTACTCTCTACTTCTCTCTGCCTTGTTCTACCTCACTCTGCCTTGTTCTACCTAACTCTGCCTTGCTCTACCTCAATGTGCCTCTCTCTACCTCACTTTAAGTTGCTCTATCTCACGCTACTTTGCTCGAACACCATCTAACTCTTTCTGCCTCATTCTGCCTTGCGCTACCTCATTCTGCCTTGCTCTACCTCACTCTGCCTTGTTCTACCTCACTCTGATTCTTTCTATCTCACTCTACCTTGCTCTAACACCCTCTATCTCTTTATGCCTTATTCTACCTCACTCTGCCTTGCTCTACCTCAATCTGCCTCTCTCTACCTCACTTTACGTTGTTCTACCTTGCTCGAACACCCTCTACCTCTTTCCGCCTTATTCTCACTGCCTTGCCCTACCTCACTATGTCTTGTTCTACCTCAATCTGCCTCTCTCTACCTCACTTTACATCGCTCTACCTCACTCTACCTTGCTCTAACACCCTCTAACTTTTTCTGCCTCATTCAACCTCACTCTGCCTTGCACTACCTCACTTTACCTTGCTCTACCTCGCTTTACATTGCTCTACTTCTCTCCACCATGGTCTACCACCTTCTACCTCACTGTACCTCTCTCTGCCTCTTTAACTTATAATACTTTTTCTCGCCTTACCCAACCTCACTCTGCCTTGCACTACTTTATTCAACCGCACTCTACCTCATTCTGATTCTCATCTTTCTTTACCTCACTCTACGTCACTCTGTTTTTTTCTCCTCTGCCTCACTCTGCTTTACTGCGCTACCCCTCTCTACCTTGCTCTACCTCTCTCTACCTCACACTGCCTCGCTCTAAAACCTCTTCCTTTACATCACTCTACCACCGTCTACCTCTCTCTGCCTCACTCTACCTTTTTATACTTTGTTCTACCCGAAATTGCCTTACTTTACCTCTCTCTGCCTCACTCTACTTCACCCTCCCTCTCTGCCTCACTCTACCTCTCTGCCTCAACCAACCTCACTAAACCTTGCTCTGCCTCCTTTCACCTTAAGTGTTTATCGCTCTACTGTGTTCTACCTTACTCTACATTGCTTTACCTTGCTCCACCACCCTCTACCTCTCTTTGCCTCACTCTCCTCACTCTACTTTGCTGTACTTTGTTCTACCTGGCTCTGTCTCACTTTACCTCTCTGCCTCACTCTACCTCTCTGCCTCAACCAACTTACTAAAACTTGCTCTGCCTCCTTCCACCTTATTTTGCCTCAGTGTTCATTGCTTCACTGAATTCTACCTGATTTTACCATCTTCTACCTTACCCTGCCTTACTCTGTCTCAATCTACTGTGCTGTACTTTGTTCTACCTGACTCTGCCTCACTCTACCTCACTCTGCCTCTCTCAAGCTTATCTTCCTTTACCTGTTTTTACCTCAACCGGATTCGGTCTGCCTTCAGTTTGTTGCTGTACTTGGGAAATGCAGTTTGAGTTTGCTGGATTTCACAATACTATTGCAACTCTTTTGATGTGTTTATCATGAAAACAATTTATCTTACATCTCTAATGCAGCATTTTTACCTCAGAAAAGCAGGTTTAAATTTGTATAATGCTCCACTGACTATAATATTGAGAATAGCCTCTCCACTGTTGCGTGAATTCTATTTTTTCCCTATTTTTTGGCTTGCTTTGACACAAACAACCGCCTGTACCGGCTACAAATAGAGCAAATAGAGCATGCATAAATAAATGCGCTGTGTAAACAGCTAAACATCAACAAGCATGCTACTGCGCTGACCTGTGCTTCAGCAAATGAACTCCCGACATCCCGTCCAAAGCAAACCAACAATACCGGCCCCATTGTACGACAGCGCAAGCTGCTTGTACACGGCAACCCGTACAATAGAGACGCAGCCAAGCCGGCTGTGCCAACACCCGCGGTCTCCGCAGGCCAGAGAGACCATTTATATGCAAATCCATCTGACAGTTTCAATGAGTTCCCGTAATAAAGACAGCTGCTTGATCAAGACTAATTTCAGCCACGGGGCCGCGAGCCTGTATCTTTTCATCTGACACTCCTCTAATTGCTCGGCTCTGTCTCGCTCGGCGTCTCATTTCCGACGGTGTCTACGCCGTGAGAAATCTGACAGACCGTGCGTTTTCTGACAGCGACAATAAAGGAACAAATGATTGCACCTGTACAGAGTATTATGCATTTATATACCACATTTAATGTATCAATCAAGAGTGATGAGATAATCAAGATTACGTGTCAAATATAAGTGTATATTGAATTGCATACTGAGTTGTGTGCTTAAGTCACAATATTCATTTACTATATATTATCTAATCCCTGCCGGGATTATATATTATCTTATCCCTGCCGGTGGCTGTATTAGAGCACTATATATTATAAATCAGATAAACCACTCACAGTGGTGAGATCTAGCCAGGGTAAAAAATCCAGTCTCCACACCGGGGGGTTAGTTAAACACGCTGTTTCAGCTTAGACCCCCAAAGTAAACGATCCAAGAACCACTTAAAGAATGCTCCAGCATTTTCCCACCTAATAAACATTAAAACCAATGTTTAAATATTAATATATCAATATGTAGCTCTAGACAAAAGTAAGAGACCACTTAAAAATGATGAGTTTCTTTAAATTTTACTAAAGTGAAAACTTCTGGAATATAATCAAGAGGAAGATGGATGATCACAAACCATCAAACCAAGCTGGCCTGCTTGAATTTTTGCACCAGGAGTGGCATTAAAAAAGCAGTGTGTGAGGCTGGTGGAGGAGAACATGATGCCAAGATGCATTAAAACTATGATTAAAAACCAGGGTTATTGCACCAAATATTCATTTCTGAACTCTTAAAACTTTATGAATATGGACTTGTTTTCTTTGCATTCTTTGAGGTCTGAAAGTTCTGCATCTTTTTTTGTTATTTCAGCCATTTCCCATTTTCTGCAAATAAATGCTCTAAATGACAATATTTTTCATTTAGAATTTGGGAAAAATGTTGTCTGTAGTTTACATTCATACATATACCTATTATTAGCAAAATACTGATTCAGAAACTGATGTGGTCTCGTATTTTTCCCAATTTCCAGATTTCTACAGCAGTATTAGCATTAGTGAAAAAAGTCTAGATCTGCCCGACAGCACTTCACTAAGGAACCCTGAGTGTTCCGGTAAACCAGGGCCCTATCAGCTAGTGGTTTGTCCCGTGTAGCTTGTTTGAATACGACCAACATGCAGGCTACAGTTCGATATACTAGCCTCTGAATGGCAAAAGAGCTAGTGTTAGCAACTAATGCTAATGGTGCTCCAACAGTGCTAGCTGGTGTTAGCAGCAGGCTACAGTCAGATAATACTCACCTTTGAACAGCAAAAGAGCTTAGTGTGGTTAGCGGCTAATGCTAATACTGCTACAGTGTCAGTGCTGGAGAACTAAACTGAAACTCCTGTATAACTCTGTACTTTGTACGAGTGTCTTTACTGCTCCTCAATACCTGACTGGTAAAATTCATATATGAGGAGCACTGACGATTTTTGGAAAAATTAAAGGATTTTAAGTGTGCCTTATTGTGCAAAAAATCTGGTATATTTTGGTCTTTTTTCTTGTGAATGTGTCTACCCCGATGGGTGTGATGGTCTTAAAATGAAGTTTGATCAGGTAAATATCTGGTTTATTGCTATCTTGGCAGTGAAAACACAGACGCTCCACTGACTGAACACAACCTAGACAGACATCAACAGTCAAATGTTTATTGCTATCTTGGCATCATACTGGCACACCCTTGGACACGTAGCAGCATCAACATGCAGCTCAGGTTCCTTTGCTGAGAAGTGCACTGATTTTGCAATCTGCCAAAGTCAGAGCACACCTGGCTCTTAAAGTGAATGGAAAGTGACATCTGTCTAATTGATTAATTTTATGTTACGCCCAAAACACTCCCATGATTAATTAAGAGAATTAGAACATGCCTTTAGTAAATTTTGAGCCTCACAAACCATACTTTTCCTGGTGTTATGATAGCGAAGACACACTGACATGCTCTAAATCAGGCTGCACAGTGCACAGTTGATGACTCAGAAGCCTATAGATCACTAAAATAGGGCCCAATGTCCTCAGGTTTTTTACTCCTCATTTTTTTTACTATCTGTGATGAGGTTTGTGATGTTGAACAGAATTAAATGATTTTGACTGATATAAGAGTCTTATCTCTCAGTTAAATCTGAAAAGATGACACAACACGAATGTTCCCACTTCATTAAAAAAGGGCTACACTCTTAACTTCTTAAAAACCGCAGGCAAAGTTCTCTATTCATGACTGAACATGCAAATACAATGAGAAAAGCACACACACACACACACATGCAATTTGGAGACCTGCGACTCTCAGAATCTCAATTGTATCAGAACCTGAGAGGAATTTAAAGTGAATAAGGGCGAATCAATTCTCCGGCTGTGTTAATTTGCACATTTGGATGAGGCCTGTAACTCAGCTCGGCTCCGGCTGAATCCAGACGGAGACTGATATGCTAAACCTCACTTTAGCTTTAATCTCATTATCCTACTCCTCAGAAGAGAGGGAGAAACAATGGAGCGCAGGATGAGGATTATCTCAGAGCAAACATTTGGCTTTGGCTGAATCGCTCTGTGGATCATTATTGCATTATTTTAATGCGCTGTGTAAAATTCATTCCTTTCATTAGCTAATCTGAATACACTGACAAGCCAAAAGTCATGGGAAGGCATGTGTAAGTGTATTGTAAAGTGCTACCTCAGGGGATGGCTTAAGGACAGTTAAACCTGTAAGTTATGAGGTGTTATCTTGTGAGAGAGACCGAACACTGGCTAGTGTGGGGGATGGACTGATAGTGGGTGCAGATGCCCTAGCTAACAGAAGATGTTATAAGAACGTTTAGCAATGTTTTAAAAAGGTTCCAGGAAGGTTAGACTGTAACATTACAGAAATAAGGAGATAACCAGCATTTCTACTTAAGGAAGAGAGCAAAGTATTTGTACTTCTGCCAATAGAGCATTTATGGCACCAGCTAGGATGCTAACTTCAGCAGCCTACGAGTGTAGAGCAGGATCTACAGGCCCAGCTGCAACGTCAGTGGGTAAATGTGCTGCAAGATGCCATCTATATACCCAATCAACGTATCTCATCTTGCATCCAGACTAGAGGCTCCTTTAAACTGTATACATTTCCCCAATAAACTAGTGTATCTTTATACTCTAATATTGTAATCAATCAGATTTATCATCAGTACACTCACACATACTAGTTCATCTAAAAAAATATAATATAATTGGAAAGTTACTTTATTTCACAGGTTCACATTTTCAACCGAAATGGCTTACAGCCAATGAAAACCCAAAAATCTGTGTCTCAAAATTTAAAATATTATATAAGACCAATTGGTGCTTTTAGCAGTGTGGGCAGTGTGCCAAGTCCTGCTGGAAAATGAAATCCGCATCTCTGTAAAAGTTTTCAGCAAGATTTTGTGGGAAAACAAAACTGCACTGCACTCTAAAAAACAGAGGTACGATATGAGTACTTTTTTGTACTCGAAGGTACATTCTTTATAATTGTACCCTCAAAGGTACAATATTGGTCTTTACAGGGTCAGATTTGTTCCCTCTGAAGTACAAAGTCATTTCTAACAGCAATAAGTACAGATTTGTACCATTTAACCAGCCAAAAGGTACATTCAGTATTCTGCATCACTGTACTAATGAACAGTATATATTTAAATTGCACATTTTTTATTTGAAAGCCAGACAATTTTGTATCATCAAGTTTTTGAGCCATTTTTAGTTGATGATAATGTTTATAATCTTTATAATCTATACTGGCACAAAAACCATGGGTACAAAAAAGTACTTTCACTGAAAGGTACTTTTTTGAACCTTAATATAAGGTACAGCCCCAGCGACAAGCTTTGTACTCTTTTAAGTACAAATCTGTACTTATATTTCTTAGAGTGTGAGTTTAGACTTGATAATAAAACACAGTGGATCAACAGCAGCAGAAGACATGTCTCTCCAAACCATCACTGATCATCAGTAAATTTTACATTTCATTTGTAAATAAAGGGAGCAGAGTCTGGAGGAAGAGTGGAGAGACACACAGTCCAAACTGCTTGAGGTCTAGTGTGAAGTTTCCACCAATCAGTGATGGTTTGGAGAGACATGTCTCTCATCTGCTGGTGTTGATCCACTGTGTTTTATTATCAAGTCTAAAGTCAGTGCAGTGTTTACCCTTTTATGGAGATGCAGATTTTATTTTCCAGCAGGACTTGGCACACTGCCCACACTGCCAAAAGTAATGATTGATCTTAAATAATATTCAAATTTTCTGAGACACAAATTTTTGAGTTTTTATTGGCTGTAAAACATTAAAATAGATATAAGTTTCACATTTTGAACTTTTCAATAAAATTAAATTTTGAGACGCATTAGTATAAAGCTTTACCGTATTGCAACAATGAAAGCCTTGGTGTGATATATTTCTTTAATTACAGTATGTAGCTTTTCTGAAAGTGAAAGCCATCACTATATTTGGAAGACCCATAGTGAAAGACCATTCCAGTTGACTGACAAGCTCACGCTAGTCTAATATAATACCCTCTGAGGGAAGGGTTAATGAATATGTCCAGGCAGGAATGGAAATCTAATTTAGTCATGCTTTTCTGTGATGGCCGCTCCAGATCAGCCTGGAGCTGAACTGGCTCTGATGCTTAAGGAAACCCATGGTTCTGTAGAGAGCCAGTAATAAATCTGGGCTCCCCGGGGGCCCGGTGGTCACAGGTGAGCAGAGGAGGGGTCAAATAAAGGGTCAAGGACTCAGGCCCGGGCCTGCCTGCACTATTCCCTATAGACACTTAACCACGCAGATAACCGCCGCCAAATCAGATTACCAGACAGCCATGTGGGAGCGTTCTAAATCCAGCCAGCTATAACTGGAAGAGGAGCAGCTGTGTCACTTTTCTCTCTCACATCAAAGAAAAAACAAACGAGCCAGGGATTCTCACTTAAATAAAGCCTGTATATAAAGCACACGGCATACAGCTTCATTTAGTGACAAAAAGGGCGTGTGCTGTTGTGCTGTATCTGTGAATACATTTGCAGTACAGCATATTTGCCAGGAAAATTAATAAATAAAATTAATTCTTGTACAATTTAAACAACAAATGACATAATACATATTTCATAGTATACAGTACCAGACAAAAGTTTGGACAAACTTAATGTAAAATGTAAAGTTTTCCCACACTTTACATTTTTGGTTTAATAAATAATTCCACATTTTTCTTCATAGTTTGGATGAAAATAAGATTAGTCTATAATGCAGAAAATTTGTGTACAAATTTTTAGTAATGAATAATAGCATTTTAGATTAGACTATACTATTTTAAAAATCTACATAATATATATATAACTATACATTATTTCATTGTTATTCATTATTTCATTGTTTCATTGTCTTCACACTCTCCACGATTGACATTATTAATTATTTTATATCAAACTTAACTTACATTAAAAGTTTAAAATGCTTTCCTGAAGAAAATGAGTTGTTCCAACAAAAAACACACTAAGGGAGCTGCACAAGGGGTATCTCGATGCTCTTTGCTATCTTACACCCCATCAACAGTCTATTTTCATGCCTTTGCACCTGCGCTGTTAAAACACGAGTCAGAGTTTAGGAATAAATCTACACTGATGGGTGTGGTGGTCTGGAAGTGATGTGTGTTCAGGTACATTTCTGCAGTGCTGCTTTTTCAAAAAACTCAGGAGCTCCACTGACTGAAATTAACCTAGACAACAGTCAATCATCAGAGTCAATTCCAATAAGTGCTCCCAGCACTGCGTACACCTTGGCCATTGTGCTGTTTTAGGCTGTTAGCAATCTATTTATAGCCTAGTCCTTCTTTGTGGAGAGCAGCAATTCTGTTCCTCACATCCTCAGAGAGTTATTTGCCATGAGGTGCCATGTTGAATATCCAGTGGCCATATTTAACAGGCCTGCTCCCATTTCACACCTGAGACCTTGTAACACTAAGAAGACACATGACACAGAGAAAGGGAAAAATGCTGATTGAGCACAGTTTGACCATTTTCACTATTTTGTACTAAGTTGTACTCACTTTTTCTTGCAGCGGTTTAGACATTAATGACTGTGTGCTGAGTTATTATGAGGGCATAGGAAAAATCACAAGGCAGTAATGCGACACTAGAAAGGAACAGGGGTGTTGCCTTTATTTGCTTTGAATTCAGCAGGTCTCACCACTGGGTAGTGATGGGGAGGTAGCATAGCGAAGTAAACAAAACTGTAATTCTTAAAAAAAAAAGTAAAAAATGTCAAATGAAAACAAATGAGGATGTTAATCTACACAGATTTCTCTCCTGAATTTTTTATTTTATTTTGGTGAGTAAAGTGCTTCTGTTTAGATTTCTACGAAGGCTGGGTGCAGCGGCTAGCTGCTAGCACTAGCGGGGCGTAAATGCCGGCCAACAGTGCTATACTGAGGAATCCAAGGAGATATCAGCTAGTGGTTCGTTCCATGTAGCTTGTTTTAACAGGGTAAACATGCAGACTACAGTCTGTTTATACTCACCTCTGAATGGCTAAAAAGCCAGCGCTTAGCACGGTTCGCGGCTAATGCTAATACTGCTTCAGCAGTGCTAATCGGGGGGAGCAGCAGGCTACAGTCCGATTCGCTCACCTCTAAATGGTGAAAGAGCTAGAGCTTAGTGCAGTTATCGGCTAATGCTAATACTGCTCCAGTCTCAGTGCTGGAGAAACTTCACTAAAACTCATTTATAACTCATTTATACTTCAGTGGAGTGGCTTTCAAAAAAAAAAAGGATTCTAAGTGCACCTTATAGTGTGAAAAATACAGTACTGCATTTTCTCTGATATAACAGTAGTGAGATTAAAAGTAGGGCTAATCTATTTTAGGATTAAGGCAAAAATGTCTGAAAGCTCTGTGATGAACATCCCAGCGCAGGCCGAGTCATGTTCCAGCTCTTCTCCCTTCAGGATAAATCATGTAAACCAGGCATAAACTCGCTAATTGCTTGTGTTAGCAGAGGCTGGCATGCTCTGTGGTGCACCTGGCAATTTCAGCAACCTCTTAGTGGTTAAATAAACAAACAAAACAAAAACACGTCAGTCTTCTCCTGCAGAGCGTCAGTCCTGGGTCTGAGGTTAAATTCAGCGCTGCAGCTGCACTGTGTGGGGTCTGGATGAGCAGCAGGGCTGCGTGGGGTAAAATAAACCCCCTCCTGCTGTGTGTTAGGTGGCACAGTGCACAGTGTGGTGGTAGTGATGTTAGTTTGCCCTTATTTCCCCCTTATTTTACCCCACTTTCTACACAATTTGGATACCCAGTTACACAATACTCCCATTCACAAGAACTGCTCCAATCACTAGTAATGGTCCCAACACTAGGGGTGCTATTTTAGCGTTTTATAGCACATATGTCCTTTGTGGCAGATTTCATTTTCCAGCAGGACTTGGCACACTGTGCACACTGCCAAAAGTACCAATTGATTTTAAGCCCTATCCAGACGGGATTAGTTTCTCAGGGGCACGTCTTTGTGAAAATATTTCACACTTCTACTCAGTGGTAAAACTCCTGCATCCAGACTGGAAATAAAAAAAACAGGAGGACCAGTGAGTTTTTTGGCTTTCTCGGTCACATGACATCGAGTTCAGTAGCTCCTCCATTTCCACTCTCTGTTGTGTTTTTAACATGGATCTCCGTGGAAACGCGCGTCCAATGTGTAGGTACGGTGCGTAGCAGTGGACAAATACTTATTTTATCAAACGTGAGGTGGTTTTATTAAACGTGAGGTGGTAATTTTGAGACTAAAATTACCGGAGGACCACATAGTTTCAGGAAAAACATTAGATAATTCAGCCTATAATTTTCTCAGAGGATATCAAAAAGGTTGTACAATACCAGTCTTTTTTTCTTGTTTTCCTACATTGTAAATGAATACTGAAGTGGTCCAGACTATAAGAAAACCCATAAGCAATCATTTGTTAAACAAACCTAAATACAGAAATATTACTTTTGTCTGGTTCTGTAAATACCACATGGATAACTAGTAAATTCAACTTCAATTCGTGTGAGTGCTTATCTGAAGATCCATCCACTAACAAAGAAGATCTGTAAGATATCTAAAAAACAAGACTTCCAGGTGTCCATAAACACTGTACAATATATATTTCAAAATAAAATAATGTTAGTCAGTAAAACTTTGTAGTATAGTGATATAAAATATGATTAAAAAGAAAAACAATAAAAATAATTATAAAAACAAATTGTTGGCTTCTATAGTTTTGTACTTGCATGTTCTCCTCCACCAGTTTTACACACTGCTTTTGGATAACTTTATGCCACTCAAAAATTCAAGCAGTTTAGATAAGATAAGATAAGATAAGATAAGATAAGATAAGATAAGATAAGATAAGATAAGATAAGATAAGATAAGGTAAGACTTTATTGATCCCCCAAGGGGGAAATTGACTTGTTACAGCAGCAAGAGAAAATCAATGTGCATATTCAGTAATTAAAAAGTATACTTCTATTTAAATAAAACATAAAAGGGCAAATTGTGCAGCAGAGGGCAACATAACAATTACTAACATAATTTAAAACACAATCTGAATACTAATATACATAAGAACCAGAGAAAATATAGAATTTTATATATTACTGTAGGCTATTATTGTACAGTCTCACTGCTGCTTTAGCTTGGTTTGATGGCTTGTGTACACAAATGTGGAAAAAAAAACAACCATCTGTAGTCTTTTTTAATTCAAGACTGTAGTGAACTGAATTTTGGAGTAGTGAACAATTTGAAACTATAATATGGCTGTGCTCAGAAAATCACAGCAGCAGTCACTACAAAATGCCAGGGTCAGTTACAGAAAATAGGCTTAGAAAATGAAATGCATTTCCTCAATAAATCAGCTACTTACAGTTATAACAGGCCTCCGGGGAGCTGTGGCTCTGCGCAGATGCTGGTATGGTCACCCAGCAGTTCTTCTCAGAGAAGGGTACATCATTTTTACTATTTACTGCAGAATAAATTGATTATATGCACTTTAATATTAATTGTATAAGTTTAGGTTTGTGTGTGTTTAGTGATTAACCTGCAGACTCTGTATAAAAGCCCACACTTCAGAACAACAACCTCATAACTGTAGAATTACAGTGCATAGTAAGTAGAAATGCGTTTTCCATCTATTCCTTACATTTTCACACAATTATCTAAACTTTCTACTCCTTACATTTTAAAAACAGCCTCGTTACTCAGATTTCATTTCAGCTCGTTTTCATTCCAGCTTCTCATCCTTCAATAAAACCCCTATCCAGATAAATCTCTCCATCCAGATAGAGTGAATCTGATTGTGATTGGATGTAGAGAAGTATAAACACATACCCTTCTGACTCCCTATTGGTTTATACTGTGATCCATCACACCTGCACACGCCCCCCCCCCCCCCCCCCCCCCCACACACACACACTCCAGCAAGAACATAGCAGACGTATGTAGTCTAGTATGAAGATGATCCGTGCAGAGACTCAAGAGAACTCCAGCTTTACAAACTCCAGCCCAACTAAACTCCTTTAATATATTTACTTTATTCTACTAAAATACATTCATTTACAATCAGCATATATGCAGCTGAAACAGGGAACAGCCTAGTGCATCCCAAATTATATTATCAACATTAATATTTAAATAATAGAACATTATAGTCATTATGGCTTTTAGAAAATGTGTTTTCCACTTATATTACTTTTACTTTTATACTTTAAGTAGTTTTGAAAGCTGTACATTTTTAAACACCTTTACTTAAAGAGTAAAAAGCTTGAGTTGATAATTCAACTTCTACACAAGTATTTTAAACCCTAGTATCTATACCTACAGAGTGATGGATGTAGATAATTTTCACTCCTTTGTTTAGTGCACAAGCCTTGCACTAAACTAAAGTTTTCTATTATTTAGTACTGAAACAAACAAGGCCAGACCTTTTAATCATTAGTTTCTATTGCCCTCTAGTGTGGGTTTAGTGCATTAATCAAGAACTTCCTCATGGAGTTGTGACGGTGATCACAGTGATTACATGTACATGTAATGGTTTAAACTAATAATTACTTTTCTTTTGTAAAAAAAGATTTACATTTGCTTCATATTATAATGCAAAAACATTGCTAAATGTGTCTAAAATGACTTCTGAGTTTAGCTGCAGTTCATTACCAACATCAGCAGCATTCAGGTGAACCTTTATATAGCCTTTTTATTACACCATGCCAAAAGTTATGGGACAGAAACCAGTATCATGTCCCATGACTTTTGCCATGTCAGATTAACGCTAATGCTGTATGATGTTTGGAAGCCCATTAAATAAAATAAAAATCCAGCACATTGGTTTTCTTCTTATTTAGTAAACTGGTATCTTATTTTTTTTTAGATAGTATGTCATTATTTTAAGAAAATAAGTATTATTTTGAGATAGTGAGTCATTATTTTAAGAAAATCATTATTTTGAGATAGTAAGTCATTATTTTGAGATAGTGAGTCATTATTTTGAGATAGTGAGTCATTATTTTGAGATAGTGAGTCATTATTTTGAGATAGTGAGTTATTATTTTGAGATAGTAAGTCGTTATTTTGAGATAGTAAGTATTATTTTGAGATAGTGAGTCATTATTTTTAGATAGTAAGTCGTTATTTTGAGATAGTAAGTATTATTTTGAGATAGAGTCATTATTTGGAGATAGTGAGCCATTATTTCGAGATACTGTCTAATTATTTTGAGATAGTAAGTCATTATTTTAAGAAAGTCATTATTTTGAGATAGTAAGTCATTATTTTAAGAAGCTATCTCATTATTTTGTCATTATTTTGAGATAGTAAGTCGTTATTTTTAGGTAGTACGTCATTATTTTAAGACATTATCTCATTATTTTGAGATAGTAAGTCATTATTTTTAGGTAGTACGTCATTATTTTAAGACATTATCTCATTATTTTGAGATAGTAAGTCATTATTTTTAGGTAGTAAGTCATTATTTTAAGATACTAGCTCATTATTTTGAGATAGCAAGTCATTATTTTGAGATAGTAAGTCATTATTTTGAGATTCTATCTAATAAGTCATTATTTCAAAATAGTAAGTTTGGTATTTTGAGATACTAAGTTGTTATTTTGAAATAGTAAGTTTCTTTCTAAGAACTTTCTAATGATTTTGAGATAGTAAGTCCTTATTTTAAGATACTAGCTAATGATTTTGAGATAGTAAGTCATTATTTTAAGATAGTAAGTTGTTATATTGAGATAATAAGTTGTTTTTTGAGATAGTAAGTCATTATTTTAAGATAGTAAGTTGTTATATTGAGATAATAAGTTGTTTTTTGAGATAGTAAGTCATTATTTTGAGGTAGTAAGTCATTATTTTGAGGTAGTAAGTCATTATTTTGAGATACAAATTATTTTGAGATAATAAGTCATTATTTTTAGGTAGTACGTCATTATTTTAAGACATTATCTCATTATTTTGAGATAGTAAGTCATTATTTTAAGACATTATCTCATTATTTTGAGATAGTAAGTCATTATTTTTAGGTAGTAAGTCATTATTTTAAGATACTATCTCATTATTTTGAGATAGTAAGTCGTTATTTTTAGGTAGTACGTCATTATTTTAAGACATTATCTCATTATTTTGAGATAGTAAGTCATTATTTTTAGGTAGTAAGTCATTATTTTAAGATACTATCTCATTATTTTGAGATAGCAAGTCATTATTTTGAGATAGTAAGTCATTATTTTGAGATTCTATCTAATAAGTCATTATTTCAAAATAGTAAGTTTGGTATTTTGAGATACTAAGTTGTTATTTTGAAATAGTAAGTTTCTTTCTAAGAACTTTCTTATGATTTTGAGATAGTAAGTCCTTATTTTAAGATACTAGCTAATGATTTTGAGATAGTAAGTCATTATTTTAAGATAGTAAGTTGTTATATTGAGATAATAAGTTGTTTTTTGAGATAGTAAGTCATTATTTTGAGGTAGTAAGTCATTATTTTGAGGTAGTAAGTCATTATTTTGAGATACTAATTATTTTGAGATAATAAGTCATTATTTTGAGATACTGCCTAATTTTTGAGATAGTAAGTCATTATTTTGAGATACTGCCTAATTTTTGAGATAGTAAGTCATTATTTTGAGATACTGCCTAATTTTTGAGATAGTAAGTCATTATTTTGAGATACTATCTAATTATTTTGAGGTAGTAAGTCATTATTTTGAGATACTAATTATTTTGAGATAATAAGTCATTATTTTGAGATACTGCCTAATTTTTGAGATAGTAAGTCATTATTTTGAGATACTGCCTAATTTTTGAGATAGTAAGTCATTATTTTGAGATACTGCCTAATTTTTGAGATAGTAAGTCATTATTTTGAGATACTATCTAATTATTTTGAGATAGTAAGTCATTATTTTGAGGGAATAATGGGAATGGGCTTCATTCTGTGTGTGTGATGTTTCACGCTTGTTTGTTCACATGGACAATTCGAGCCAGATGCCACCGGTCACAATAATTACCACCCACTGCACTACTGTCCACTGTGGGTGGTAATAATAGTCCTCAACCACATGCTAAAAGTCATGGGACAGCAGTATGTAAACTTCGCACGAAGTGTTACCTTAGTAGATGGCTTGAGATGCCCACATCTACAGTATATATGTTGTGAGGTGTTATCTTGTTAAGGTGAGGTTGAACACTGGCCAGGGTGTTCATTAGACTGGTTCTGCATTGACCAGAACCAATAATCAATCATTTTCACAATGCAAAAGCAGGCAAAGACCCACACAGAAGCCCCAGTAGGTGGTAATTTGAGGTTTTAGTTTGATCATTGGTTCTAAATGGTTTAAAATATTTTAGAACTCTGGTTTAGGGCCAGGGCCGCCGCTCTGCATACGCAGACAACGCAGCCAGCGTTAGGCCTCAACCATTTTGCAGTTGCAGGGAGCCAAATTGACTGAGAATGAAATGTGTTGAAATTATGACATTATTAAATTTAAAACCCAATGTGAATTATTTATGATACGCTCATCTTTTTTGTCTTTAAACATTGCATGGGGCACCTACTCTACTACTTAAAAGCGGCACGTTTTTATTTTTGTGCATAATATAATATGGAGGCGCTAAATCTTGCGCATGTTTAACCATTTTTAAAGTGTATGTGGCCATTCTATACAAAAACTTGTCCAGTGCAATATTTGTGTAAGTTAAAAACTTAAAATAAAATAAACAAATAGGATGAAAAATCGTAACTTATCTGGCAACCTTAGTCCTAACTAAAGTAGCAACGCTACTTTAAGAGACAAGTTCACCGCGCGAAGTTGCTACTAAATGGTAATTCAACTATGAAGCGACGGTTTGAATCTGGAGCTGAGAAGAAGAAAAAGAAGCAGAAAGATGAGGCCCATGCATCCCTTTCTGGTGAGTAACTTCGATGATAAAGGTTTAAATAGTTTTGATTACTTCATGTTCAGTGGTGTTGCCTGAGCTAGTTACGTTGGCTTTGCTGATTTGGTAGCTTTAAACGCTTAACTAGAAACTAATCTGGGTATTGCAAGGCACGTGGCACGTTTGCAAATAGTAGTAGTGTAGTTTGAAGATTTTTAGTGACTTTAATAAAAAATTAATAAACAGAGTAGCCTACCTATTGACTAATGCCGTCAGTGCACTATCCAAATGGTCTGTATGACAGCAGGATCAGACAGCTCTATAGATTTTGACAGGCTGATATAAATACACCACGAATATAAACGATAATTTCATAACCTTTAAGGCTGGCTTGTGTAAATGACGTGTCCACTGCTTAAAATAGACATTCATCGTTTCATTTATTATTTATACATTATAAATAGTACTCTTGTGCTGTTCTTCACTGTTATTGGCCTTACTTATAACGTTGTAAATATTCACAGTTACATGTGTAATTTTAATAAATAGTAAAATTTTGCGTAAACCTTTTGTGTTTGTGTGTGTGTGTGTGTTTTTTTTTTTTGGGGGGGGGGGGGGGGGCCTCCCTGACCAGTTATGCTTAGGGCCTCCAAAACCTTAGCAGCGGCCCTGTTTAGGGCCCATTCCTAACCCTAAACTAAAGGTTTCCATCAGTTAATACTGAAGCAAACAAGTCCAAACCTTTCCATCATTAGTTTCTATTGCCCTCTAGTGAAGGTTTAGTGCATTAATCAAGAACTTCCTAATTAACCTAATACCATATACTCTGCCTTTAATCACATGCCAAAAGTCATGGGACAGCAGTATGTACATTGTTGGGAAGCGTTACCTCAGTAGATGGCTTGGGATGCCCACATCTATATAAGTTGTGAGGTGTTATCTTGTTAGAGAGGTTAAACACTGGCCACTGGGTTCATGGCAAGAAAACAAACTGCAAAAAATCTATTGGCAAAAAATAGATCAATAATTTAAATTGAGACATAAATGCTTAAATTAAGCAAAATTTTCCTATAAATATTCTTAAAGTAAGCAATGACAAAGCCTCAAAATGAGTAAGGTAAGACTCAAATCAAGCAAAAATATTTTATTTTTCAGCTTATATTTTTACACAAGTATCAGAATAACTTGACTGGTGACTTTTTGTGTTTATTTTGAGTTTAGATTACTTAAAATAAGGTGAAAATTCTAAGTAAGACAGAATAAGATCATTATTCCTAAAATAAGTAAAACAATCTTACATTTTCAATGCTTAAGTAAGACTAAAAATTCTTATCAGAGCAAGAAATAAGATTTATTGCTTTGAAATAGTGCTGGACGATATGGCCAAAATTCATATCACGATATATTCCTTAATTTCGGTCGATACGATATAATTTCGATATCGATATAAATACTTAGAAGGCCACAGAAAACTGCGAAGAATCCCTGCAATGGAAATATGTACCTACTACTGTCTGAAAATTTAATTTAAGTCTTTGAAACCTCCTTTCACGAAAACATTATAATACTTAAGAAATAAAAAATAGTCAAGATAAATCAATGCTCAATTTTATTTGCATATAGCAAAATAAAAACATGACATCTCTGTCAAACATAAGCCTATATAACTATTACCAATAAAAATAACTTTAAATTAGGATAGAAGCAGAGCTTCTTATTCTTTTGTAAACAAATTTAACAGATCAAAACAAAACTCTTTCAACCAGGATAAAGAATAAAAGAAGCCTTTATATACATAAAAGCAACAAGATTTTCCCGTCAAATAAACAAACCTATAGGCTTTATCAACTATAAATAACTTAGTTACAATATAAGCTACAAAAGTGCTTCAGCCAAAATACAACTCTTTATGAACATAAAAGGAACATGATATCCCCGTCAAATAAACAAACCTAAAGGATTCATAAACTTTAAATAACTTAAATAACTTACAACATAAGCTATAAAAGTGATTCAGCCAGTATAAGGAAAATATTGTATATAGTGGAACTGATTGAGGTGGTGGAACAGATTAGATGTTTTAACGTTACCGCTGCTAACCTGCTCCACTCTCCGGCACAATTTGCAGCAAACTGAAGTTTAGCAGACCTTCGAGAGTTGAACCAAATCCTCACCACTGAATTAGACCTCCCTCCTTCAATTGATCACTTGTGGAAGCGGCAGGGGCATTCATTTTGCATCAAAAATGTCCCGTGCTGGGAGCCAAGAGGACCCGCGGCTGACCGAGAGGACCCGCGACTGACCGCTGACCGAGCGGACCCGTGGGCGGACCGAGCGGACCCGAGGCTAGGCTAGGCTAGGCTCGGCTTGGTTCCGCTCCGTTCCACTCCAGCGCGGAGCATTTCAGATGCGAACCGAGCCTACCTTAGCCTTGGATCCGCTCGTCCCGGCTCCGTTTGGCTCCAGCGCGAGGCATTTTAGATGCGTAGCGGACCCGAGCCTAGCCTAGCCTAGCCAAATCTAGCCTAGCCTAGCCTAGCCTAGCCTATCTGGCTACGTGCCTATGTGATTACATCATCACGCACAGAGATAGTCCAGCTACGGAGGCTGATTGTGTTCAGCTGTGCGGCGAGCTGACGCCAGTAAAACGCCTGTCCGTGACAGATTCTGTAAATAATACATATCGATATACCACAAAAATGATATCACCGTTATTGAAACATTTCTTATCGCGATAAATACCGATATCGAATTATTGTCCAGGCCTACTTTGAAACTAGATAAATTCACTTGCTAAGATTTTTTTTTTTGCAGTGTGGGTGGAGAGTGGTTGCAGATGGATGGATTACCCACTGTTTAGTACACAATAATCGTGACCGGCCGTGTCTGGCTTGAATTGTCCATGCAAACAGACAAGCAACAACTGGTCTGTGTAGAATACTTTAGCTATTACGGCTCAGAATGTAAAGAAAAAGTCTCAGAGAGGAGATTAAACGCAAAAAGGGGTCACATCTTAGAACAAGAATTAACAAGATTTTGGTGGCAGTGGATAGATGAAAAAACACATAACCACAGAGATTGTCTGAAATGTGCAGATTCTCCCAACAACCATCATTGCAGACAATCAGTGATGACCTCCATAAGTCCGTAAATCCTGTTAGTGCCAGCACCATTGGCAGACGGCTGTATGGGACACAATAACAATAAGAGAAAGAAGAACAACTAGTAGTTTCAATATTAATTTATTGACATTTTAATTTTTTAACACTTTTGTTACATTAATAAAACAATGTGAAGTTGTGTTTTTTGTTGCATTAAATACTGCCAGAGGGTGAGTGTAATTACAGTGAATGGAATGATGCTTTTTGCATTCTAAGAAAAATTCAAGCAAGTTAGGAAAGCTGTTCGCATTATTTAAGCTCATCAGACTTGGCAACACTGTGAAGTAGTGCAAGTATTTTTACTACAGTTATTTACAAGTAGATATACAAGGAATTCACATTTTTAAACCATGGGTACAATATTAACTGGAAGTAAATAGTACACAGTTTACACAAGATCACAAGTTTGGTACTCGGCTTTACATAATAAGAAAGGAGGAAAAATAGCAATTAGAAAAGCTTTGTTTAGCTGTCTTTTCTCAATACGGCAACCAAAGATGGGCAGAATATAAAATATAATTTTTTAAAACGTATTAAGATCATTTACCACAAATGTACACAGGATGCTAGACATAATGCTTAGCTTTGAATTCAATTAAAACAGACATGGTCTATATACAATCATCCTCAAAACACAGTTGCACCCAGAAGAAATTAACTGAAAGGAAAGAAACTTGGTGATTTGGTCTGATATTGGAAGATAATAGCAAACAATTCAAGTTATGTGCTTAGCCTTGCATGTGATATAAGTAAGGAGGGGCTTATCATGTACCTGACTGACTATTTAAGGTGGTCCAGCTGTATAAACAAAGCACAAAGCCTCGAAGAAGAGTTTAAAAGCAATTCCAGCAGGTGAAAGAGTTTCAGAAGAGTTGGATCATTGAACTAGGGCCTAACCATAATCCTAGCACACTATTGGTGACCCTGAAGATAGAAGAAAGGCCTATACATCATGATTGAGGAAATTTAGTGAGCAATGATGCCTTCAATGATTCATTTTGTTAGTGCCAGCACTATTGGCAGACGGCTGCATGATGCAGGACAATGTCACCAAACACTGCAATGATATTGTGCCATGTTGTGACTCTTAGGGTCATCTCTTCAGTGACGAGTTACGCTTTTGTCTAGGAGAAAATGCTTACTTACTTAAAAGATTACACACATCCAGAAGGCCTGGTGTTATGGTGTTGGGTGCAATTTCGTAAGGTTTTTGACGACTAATCAATCATTTCATTAATGAGCTTCAACAATCAGTCCCTAGCTTTTCTGAATGCACACTCCAGCTGTTCCAACAGGACACTGCTCATCCACTTCCTGCTGCTATCTGAAGAGCTTGTTTGCTTTGAAGACACCTTTACATGGCCATGTCCTGCTATCAGACCTATTTCTGATTAAAAAATTGAGGGATGCTGCTATTAGACTGCTTTATCAACACTCTATCCACTTCTAAATGGGACAGATTATCACAGGACTCCATTAGGAACCTCTACAACTCACTCCATACTGAGACATCTGACGTCTGTTGCTCAATAAATATTTCCCATATCAGTCTAAATTCTTTTTCTTTTTAGCATTTATTGTTTAGCATTTATTGTCTGTAAACCCTCACCTTCCGACCAAATATCATTGAAACACAACACTTCCTTCTGGTGCAACTATATTTTGATGATGACTGTATTTACCATTTCAGAAACCCCCTTCTGCGGTCAGAATGGCAGATGTTTATCTGTCTACAGTTGATGATAACCGATCTTTCGGTGGGCACGCTCTCTGTGAAGTGTGTGAACTGTGTGAAGGGGGTGAAGTTTTGCCCCTCAGGGGGAAGCAAAACCAGGTCTTGTGGTATAAGGAGCACTGTAGCGCTCTGCTAAAGTAGGGCTGCTGAATCTGGGGCCCGCAGGCTTTGGCTCCTGGACAGTTTCTGTTGGGGAGAACCATCTGCTTCGACAGTGCGATTAAATAAAACATCAAACGCTGGCTGCCCATGCATTTCCTGTTATTCTGCGTGCAGTGGCTCAAAACACAGATTATGCAATCGCTCAGCTTGTAGTATGCAGTCTGTCCTCCAGTGTAACTGCAATTATCTGGCCTGTACTCGACTGTTATCTACTGGAATCACTTATCATATTAATAATAATAATACTATTAAATGTTATTGTCATCAATGAGCAATAAACACCTACTGAAAATTGAAAATGAGCTATGTTTACTGCATTTTCACATAGTTTTGGATCATTTTAGCATCTAAAGTGCATATGTGAACACAGCACATGAACTCAGAACTCTATATCTTAGTCATGTCAAGCCAGTGCATCTTATAGGCGTTATAAGTGTTAGATTGACCTTAATTAGTCTCACTTAGAATTTTCACCTCGTTCACAATAAGCACAAGCACAAGTCTTCAGTTAAGGTACTGTATTTCTCAGACTATAAGGAGCACCAAATTATAAGGCGCATTATCAATGAACGTCTATTTTCTGGTCTATTTTCATAAATAAGGTGCACCGGATTCTAAGGCGTGTTAAGCGACACTAGTAAGGATGCCTACATCGAAGTGAGCAAGGGTGTCGCCATGTTTCCTTTCTAATGGTGAAGCTGGAGGAAGTGCCTAAGTAAACAAAACTGTAATAATAATAATAATTTAAAAACATTATTTTAAAGTCAAATGAGCGCTGGATGTTAATCTACACAGATTTGTGTAAGTAAAGCGCTTCCATTTAATTACAGTAAGCTTAGATTTCCAATATTTTGTTTAAGGGTGAGTTTTCAGTAAAGTTTCTCCAGCACTAAGGCTGGGTGCAGCAGCATTAGCATTAGCTGCTATTAGTGGTTTGTCTCACGTAGCTTGTTTTAACACAGTAATCATGCAGACTACAGTCTGATATACTCACCTCTAAAAGTTGAATGATCTAGCGCTGCGGTTAGCAGCTAATGCTAATGTTGCTGCTCCAGCCTTAGTGCTGGAGAAACTTCATTGAAACTCCTGTATAACTCTGTACTTCAGCAGAGTGGCTTTACTGCTCCTTAATACCTGACTGGTAGAACTTATACATATAGTGCACCAAATTATAAGGCTCTCTGGTGATTTTTGGGAAGATTAAAGGGTTTTAAGTGCACCTTATAGTCCAAAAAATACGGTATTCTGATTTAAGATTTAAAATCAAGGCTTACTTCAAGGATTTTAAGATTTTGACATCTTGAGATCTAAACATCTTACTAAGAAAAATTGTATCAATCCCATGTTTTTTTGCTTAATATAAGCATATATGTCCCAATTTATATATCTATTCTTAATTTTTTATCATAATCTTTTTAAAATATTTTTTTTTTAGCAAAATTGACTTTTTCTAAATGGACTTTTTTGCCTAAATCTTTTACTTAAGGTGCTGCATTGCCACCTGTGGTAAAATCATCTACACCAGTTGATCCGATCGTTTGATTACACCCCTTTAGGATAATGGCTCTTTTTAAGAGTGTGACTTAAGAAAAAATTTTAAAAATAAGCTTTTGGAAGGTGTTGATAATTTTTTTATATATCGTATAGTTTTGCGGTGTAAATTGCCACACAACTATGTAAAAATGTGACTACAGCCCAAAAACACCTTTATCAGCTACAGTTCCCACTGATTAAAAACAACTGAAGAAGAATGGATGCACATGATACTGGGTGTCTTAGGAGACTTTTGGATTTGGCCTTTGACCTCTAGATTTTTCTGTTGTTTTCAAATAAAAGTAAAAAAAAAGTATATAGAAAAACGTTGCTGAAAAGAATGAAACAGAATAGATGATGACACATGACAAAAGCAATGTACCATATAATGAAATAACATTTTTTTGTACAGAAAAGAATAGCATGCGTACCACTTGTGTTAAAATGCTCATATTTGCACTAAAAATGACCTTCTACTTAAATAGATCTTCAATATTTTAAGACCTTGGGACGATGAGCACAGAAAGAAATTAACAAAAAAAAAAACTTCAGCTTCATCTAGTTTACTGTGTCTCTGTCTATCTTCAACACTTTCAGCAAAAAAAAAAGGTTCTATACAGTCTTAAAAAAAGGTTCCTTGGAAATTTACGGTGCAATATACAAAAAAGTTACAGGCAAAGAACCATCAATATTAATTAACACTGACATGCAAAAAAGGAAAAAGTCATGGGACAGTAATAAGTACATTGATTATCCGCAAGCAAGGCCTTTTTGCAGGCATTTAACATTTCTCAGCACACAGTGTTACATGTTTACTGGCAATAATATGTGTAACGTTCCAGAGTTGGAGGCAGGATGCACATGCAAGTTGGTTTTATTAGCAGCCATGCTAAAAACAAAGAAACAAAACATAGTTAGGACTAGGTAGACAAAACTATAGACTAATAAATACATAAAACAAAACAGATACGGTACAGATAACAGAAAAAAACAGAAATATAGCAAAAAGTCAAAAAGCAAGACATAGAGCTTTTCCACTGAAAGAACAAATGCTCCTGGTTTTGGAACCTAGTTTTTTGATTGAAACGCAGCAAACCGGTTCAAAATTAGGTTTATGAACCAGAACGTTGGTGGAAAAGGGGCAACAGAGAACAAAGGAAAACATGAGGTATAAAAACACAGACACAGACAAGGAACACCTGGGGAAGATAACAAAGAGACTGGGTTACAAATGAGACACATTTGTAGTGGAACCGTCAAAACCCCACATCATATATCATCAAAAGATAGCACTGCACAGAGGCGGTCAACAGAAGTGGTCACGGTTCCTGGTTTCGGAACCTACTTTACTTGGTGGAAACACACGAACCAGTTTAAAAGTAGGTTCGCGAACCAGAATGGTGTCGGTTCCAAGCTGGTCAAAAAGGGGCAACAAATAACAAAGGAAAACATGAAATATGAAAATATTGTGGTTCTTGGGCCACGGTTTCGGTTCGGTTTTTATATATATTTATATTATCTAGCTTCAACATACATCGAACCGAACAGGCCGAACCGAACGGTTCGATAAAAAACAGAGAACCATTGCATCCCTAATACACACAGACAAGGAACACGTGGGGTAGTTAATGAGGAGGCTGGGTTACAAATTAGACACAGGTGGGAACACTAATAAGACTAGGGAAGACAAGCAAAAGCACAAGACAGGAACAGAAAAGGACAAGAAAAGAAGGAATAAAACGACAAACATGGTCTAAGGTGTAACAATATGTCATAGAAAGCCAATATTACCCCTCACAGTGGACAGGGCAGTGGTTCCTAATAATCGTGAGCGGCTTCTTCTGGCTAGAATTGTCCGAATTGTCCCACACACATACTGTATCCAGCAGGTCAGTCAGTGTGGCTTAAGCTTAAGCTTCAATAAAACATGATACTAATTCCTGTCCCATGATTTTTGGCATGTCAGTATATCGTACTTCTGCAGACGAGCCCCAGCCACAGTTACGGTACTACAAATACAAAAATAGACCTAAAAAGGTAACAAAGGCCACATTTCTTGGACACGTAGAGCTGAAACAAAACCCCTGTGTCCTACTGAACAGTGTTAGCCACCGCCGCTCTCAATACTTAAGTGCTACAGGCATCTCCGTCCTCTGCTCGTCCATACGCCCCCCCTGAACCTTCAGCAACAAGGAGAAGAAATCTTCATCATCCATAGGGCCCGGGGCCACACTGCGCTGCTCCTCCAGACGACCCTGAGCCTGAGAGAGAGTTACACTTAATTAGAATGTTTTACAATAAATCACATTTCAGTCAACACTCAACCAACACACACAGAAGCAGCAGCCAATCACACACAGCATACTCTCAACCAGAAACAACCAGGATTGTATTAAGCCCTAAGGTCATTTCACTGCACCCAGATGGCACCTGAACCCAAGACCCCATCACCCCAGACCCCACAGTGTTTAAAGTCCTAACTACCAAACGACCAAAATGCTAAGATTTAGATGTGAATGTAATGATACGCACATTGGAACACAACAGAAATTGAAAAATGAATGAAAATGTGAGCGGTAGAGACAGTGAGAGAAACAGAGAGAGAGAGAGAGAGAGAGAGAGAGAGAGTACATAAATAAGTACAGAAAAGGTAAGAGTCCAGCTTTAGCACCTACTGCATTTTTGGCTACTCTCAGTTCTGCTCTCAGCAGATGCAATAGTTCTGTCTATTGCTATTTATACGTCTGTAACTAAAAAACTACACTTTCTGTAAAAAGTCTGAGAACACCCCCATTTTTTCCCTGAAAAAGTATTTTTTATATATTAGTATATTGTAATAATACCTGAAATCATGAAAATCATATATTGTTTAAAAATGGAGGTGGTGATTTGTAGGAAACAATCATTGGGTAACAGCTTTCAGCTGGTAAGTAGCAAAGGATAGAACCTAGTAAGCTTTAGAAATGGATTTTAGAAAATGTCAATTTCCAAAGGCTTTGTCTGTAGTAAAGCAGTGCTGGAATATGCTGTGCTGCTCTCTCTACTGCAGCATTTACACACTTACAGTACACACAGCACATTCACAGTTTCATCATAATAACTAGAAAAAGACACGGAAGCACAGAGAACTCTGTAACTATTAAAAGTAACTATTAAAAGTAGAAGTCTTTTATGTAGAGAAATTACAGATAAAGCCAGAGAGCGGTGAGACTAGAGAGGAAACTAGAGAGAAAACTGTTACAGGAAGAGTTAAGTCTGGCTGACCCACATGGCAACAGCTTTAGTCTTTAGCATAGTTTAACATGATTGGGTTTAGAATTAGAGAACTGAGAGGTGAAGTTCAGCCTGAAATAAACTCATTAAGGTGGTTACTAAGGTGTTGCTATGGTATCTGTGTTAGTTGCTATATTGTTTCAAAGTGGTTGCTATGTGGTTTCTAAGGTGTTGCTATGGAATCTGTGTTGGTTGCTATATTGTTTCAAAGTGGTTGCTAGGTGGTTTCTAAGGTGTTGCTATGGTATCTGTGTTGGTTGCTATATTGTTTCAAAATGGTTGCTAGCTGGTTTCTAAGGTGTTGCTATGGTATCTGTGTTGGTTGCTATATTGTTTCAAAGTCATTGCTAGGTGGTTTCTAAGGTGTTGCTATGGTATCTGTGTTAGTTGCTATATTGTTTCAAAGTGGTTGCTAGGGGGGTTCTAAGGTCTTGCTATGGTATCTGTGTTGGTTTCTAGATTGTTTCAAAGTGGTTGCTATGGTATCTGTGTTGGTTTCTATATTGTTTCAAAGTGGTTGCTAGGTGGTTTCTAAGGTGTTGCTATGGTATCTGTGTTGGTTGCTATATTGTTTCAAAGTCATTGCTAGGTGGTTTCTAAGGTGTTGCTATGGTATCTGTGTTGGTTGCTATATTGTTTCAAAGTGGTTGCTAGGTGGTTTCTAAGGTGTTGCTATGGTATCTGTGTTAGTTGCTATATTGTTTCAAAGTGGTTGCTAGCTGGTTTCTAAGGTGTTGCTATGGTATCTGTGTTGGTTGCTATATTGTTTCAAAGTCATTGCTAGGTGGTTTCTAAGGTGTTGCTATGGTCTCTGTGTTGGTTGCTATATTGTTTCAAAGTTGTTGCTAGCTGGTTTCTAAGGTGTTGCTATGGTATCTGTGTCGGTTGCTATATTGTTTCAAAGTGGTTGCTGGTGGTTTCTAAGGTGTTGCTATGGTATCTGTGTTGGTTGCTATATTGTTTCAAAGTGGTTGCTAGGTGGTTTCTAAGGTGTTGCTATGGTATCTGTGTTGGTTGCTATATTGTTTCAAAGTCATTGCTAGGTGCTTTCTAAGGTGTTGCTGTGGTATCTGTGTTAGTTGCTATATTGTTTCACAGTGGTTGCTAGGGGGTTTCTAAGGTCTTGCTATGGTATCTGTGTTGGTTTCTATATTGTTTCAAAGTGGTTGCTAGGTGGTTTCTAAGGTGTTGCTATGGTATCTGTGTTGGTTTCTACATTGTTTCAAAGTGGTTGCTAGGTGGTTTCTAAGGTGTTGCTATGGTATCTGTGTTGGTTTCTATATTGTTTCAAAGTGGTTGCTAGGTGGTTTCTAAGGTGTTGCTATGGTATCTGTGTTGGTTGCTATATTGTTTTAAAGTGGTTGCTAGGTGTTTTCTAAGGTGTTGCTATGGTATCTGTGTTGGTTGCTATATTGTTTTAAAGTCATTGCTAGGTGGTTTCTAAGGTCTTGCTATGGTATCTGTGTTGGTTGCTTTATTGTTTCAAAGTGGTTGCTAGGTGGTTTCTAAGGTGTTGCTATGGTATCTGTGTTGGTTGCTATATTGTTTTAAAGTCGTTGCTAGGTGGTTTTAGATTATAATGTGTTGCTGCACGTTGCTGCGATGGAATGTTGGACCCCCATTCATTCCTATGGGGCAAATTTATATGACAATTGCACTGAAACCGCACATCGTATTAATTCGTATTAATCAGATTATTGTTATGTGTTTGGGCAGAAGACGTACCTGTGAGGTGAGGATCATGTTGTACAGATCCTCTTTGGGTACTGGTCTGGGAACAGTCTGGCTGGACTCCGGGCCCTTGCAGCTGCCTTTCCTGAGCTTGAATTTGGCCATAGTGGCAGCAGAGGGGGCAGCTGTGGAGGCAGCAGAGGCGGCAGCAGAAGAGGCAGCAGAGGCGGCAGCAGAAGAGGCAGCAGAGGGGGCAGTGAAATTGCTGGAGGAAGATGGTTTCAGGGGCTCTGGGGACGAGGGGGCTGGGGACAGGCTCTGGAAGTCTGCTCGCTGGTCATCCAGTCGACGACCCTGGGAGGTGGCCACAAGGTCAAAAAACTCCTCCTTCTGCAGCGAGGTCATGGACGAGAACATCACTGTTTAAAGGTCAGAGAGCAGAACAAGCATCAGCAACAAAGCCTGCTAACTCCAACAAACACAGCACATTCCAGAACATTCGCTCAATATCGTCGCTGTCCAATGAAAAACAAGTATCTGAGATAGTGTTTCAAATATAATGACTAAGCATTTCAAAACAATGAGAGTATCTCAAAGTAATGCATAAGCATCTAAAAAGATGAGATAGTATGTCAAAGTAATAACTAAGAATTACAAAACAAAGAGAGAGTATCTCAAAGTAATGACTAAGCATCTAAAAAAGATACCTAAGTAATAATTTAGCATCTCAAAACAGTGAGATAACACATCTTAGTAATAATTTAGCATCTCACAACAGTGATATAGCGTCAATGTAATGACTTATCATTTTAAAACAAAGAGATAGTATCTCAAAGTGATGACTAAGCAATTAAAAACAATAAGATAGTATCTCAAAATAATGACTAAGCATTTCAAAACAATGAGATATTATCTCCAAGTAATAACTAAGAATTACAAAACAAAGAGAGAGTATCTCAAAGTAATGACTAAGCATAAAAAAAGATGAGATAGTATACCTTAGTACTAATTTAGCATCTCAAAACAGTGAGATAACACATCTTAGTAATAATTTAGCATCTCACAACAGTGATATAGCATCAATGTAATGACTTTTCATTTTAAAACATAGAGATAGTATCTCAAAGTAATGACTAAGCATCTCAAAAAATAAGATAGTAATTAATAATTTAGCATTTCAAAACACTGAGATAGTATCTTAAAGTGATGACTGAGCATTTAAAACAATAAGCTAGCATCTCTTTGTCAACTCTTTGTTAACTAAGCATTTTAAAACAGTGAGATCTCTAAATCTCTAAATATTAATTTGTGATCTTATAACAATGAGATAGTATTTCCAATAATAACTAAGCACCTCAAAACAATGAGATAGTATCTATAAATACTGTTTAGGGATCTTACAACAAAGAGATAGTATCTATAAATAATAACACAGAACAATGAGAAGGTATCTATAAATACTGCTATGGGATCCTACAAGAACAAGATAGTATCTATAAATACTGAATACTAAATACTAAATACTATCTATACATAATAACTTAGCATCTCAACACAATGAGATACCATCTAAACATAATAACTTAGCATCTCAAAACAGTGAGATAGCATCTATACATAATAACTTAGCATCTTAAAACAATGAGATAGCATCTATACATAATAACTTAGCATCTCAAAACAATGAGATAGCATCTATACTTAATAACTTAGCATCTCAAAACAATGAGATAGCATCTATACTTAATAACTTAGCATCTCAAAACAATGAGATAGCATCTATACTTAATAACTTAGCATCTCAAAACAATGAGATAGCATCTATACATAATAACTTAGCATCTCAAAACAATGAGATAGCATCTATACATAATAACTTAGCATCTCAAAACAATGAGATAGCATCTATACATAATGACTTAGCATCTTAAAACAATGAGATAGCATCTATACTTAATAACTTAGCATCTCAAAACAATGAGATAGCATCTATACTTAATAACTTAGCATCTAAAACAATGAGATAGCATCTATACTTAATAACTTAGCATCTCAAAACAATGAGATAGCATCTATACTTAATAACTTAGCATCTAAAACAATGAGATAGCATCTATACATAATAACTTAGCATCTAAAACAATGAGATAGCATCTATACTTAATAACTTAGCATCTCAAAACAATGAGATAGCATCTATACTTAATTACTTAGCATCTCAAAACAATGAGATAGCATCTATACTTAATAACTTAGCATCTAAAACAATGAGATAGCATCTATACATAATAACTTAGCATCTAAAACAATGAGATAGCATCTATACATAATAAATTAGCATCTTAAAACAATGATAAAGTATCTAAACATAATAACTTAGCATCTAAAACATTGAGATAGCATCTATACATAATAAATTAGCATCTTAAAACAATGAGAAAGTATCTAAACATAATAACTTAGCATCTAAAACAGTAAGATAGCATCTATACATAATAACTTAGCATCTCAAAACAATGAGAAAGTATCTATACATAATAACTTAGCATCTCAAAACAATGAGATGGCATCTCCAAGCAGTGACTAAACACCTCAAAACAATGATATAGTATCTACATCAACAAGAAAGTATCTATAAATAATAACTCAAAACAGTGAAAAAGTATCTATAAATACTGTTTTGGGATCTTACAACAACAAGATAGTATCTATAAATAATAACACAAAACAATGATAAAGTATCTAAACATAATAACTTAGCATCTAAAACAATGAGATAGCATCTATACATAATAAATTAGCATCTTAAAACAATGAGAAAGTATCTAAACATAATAACTTAGCATCTAAAACATTGAGATAGCATCTATACATAATAAATTAGCATCTTAAAACAATGAGAAAGTATCTAAACATAATAACTTAGCATCTAAAACATTGAGATAGCATCTATACATAATAAATTAGCATCTTAAAACAATGAGAAAGTATCTAAACATAATAACTTAGCATCTAAAACATTGAGATAGCATCTATACATAATAAATTAGCATCTTAAAACAATGAGAAAGTATCTAAACATAATAAATTAGCATCTAAAACAGTAAGATAGCATCTATACTTAATAAATTAGCATCTCAAAACAATGAGATACCATCTCCAAGTAATGACTAAGCATCTCAAAGCCTCTCGTCTCACAGCCTCAATGTTGCAGAGTAATGGAAGCTTGCAGTCACCACTAACAGCACTGAGACACTTGGCCGTAACCCAGACTGAGGTGTTAAACCAGCTCGGTTAGACTTGCTGACGTGGTTTTAATACAGTACAGGAGAGCAGCGGGCTTAGTGATGTAGGCTTACTTGCATCCAGTCTTATAAAAATACTATAAATATACTAAATATTAGGGGTGTAACGGTACAGAAATTCACAGTTCGTTTCACACCTCAGTATAAACCTCACGGTTCGGTACGGTAAAAAAAAAATCCTAAGCATATTACTGGATGCATTTCAGTATTTGAGTTCTTTTTAAGACATATCAGCATTAGATTGTTAAAATGTAAGTGAGCGAGAGAAAGAGAGAAAGATGGTCTGAGAAAGAGAAAGCGAGAGAGAGAGACAGAAAGACAGTGTGAGCAAAAGAGAGAGAGACAGAAATGTGTGAGCAAAAGAGAGAGAGCGAGAGAGAGAGAGAGAGACAGAAAGACGGTGTGAGCAAAAGAGAGAGAGACAGAAATGTGTGAGCAAAAGAGAGAGAGCGAGAGAGAGAGATAGAAAGACGGTGTCAGCAAAAGAGAGAGAGACAGAAATGTGTGAGCAAAAGAGAGAGAGCGAGAGAGAGAGATAGAAAGACGGTGTCAGCAAAAGAGAGAGAGACAGAAATGTGTAAGCAAAAGAGAGAGAGCGAGAGAGAGAGAGATAGAAAGACGGCGTGAGCAAAAGAGAGAGAGACAGAAATGTGTGAGCAAAAGAGAGAGAGCAAGAGAGAGAGAGTGACAGAAAGACGGTGTGAGCAAAAGAGAGAGAGACAGAAATGTGTGAGCAAAAGAGAGAGAGCGAGAGAAAGAAAGAGAGAGACAGAAAGACGGCATGAGTGAACGAGAGAGAGAGAAAGAGAGGCGGCATGAGTGAAAGAGAGAGAGAGAGAGACAAAGAGATAGCACGAGCAAAAGAGAGAGATCGAGAAAGAGACAGACAGATAGACGGTGCGAACAAAAAAGAGAGAGCGAGACTGAGAGATGGCACGAGCAAAAGAGAGAGAGTGAGAAAGAGAGAGACAGAGAGATGGCACAAGCAAAAGAGAGAGAGCGAGAGAGAGGGACAGACAGATGGCGTGAAAGATAGAGAGACAGACAAACAGTGCGAGTGAAAAGAAAGAGAAAGACAGATGGTGAGTGAAAGAGAGAGAGCAAGAGAGAGAGAGAAAGAGAGAGAGAGAGAGAGTACGAGTGCCTAACCCTGTGTTCACACTGGAAAGCGACAGGCATTCATTAGTTTCCTATGGCAGTCAGAGATAAACTTCTCAGCACAGGCTAAATCAGTAGCAAATTGCTAATAGCAACAGTGCTACAGCTACACTGCTACAGGTACTGGGCTGGGTAATGGGATGGGTACTGGTAAACAGCTGGCACCTTACCTTTCTGACTGTGTCGGGGGGTGCTGGGCTCCGAGTAACACCTCCTCCGCCCCTCCAGTCTGAAGGAGCAGCGCTGGTCGTTGAGCCGCCGGCCCTCCTGCAGGGTACACAGCAGCTCGTACAGAGTATCGGGGAAATCATGGGACAGCCGGTGGACCTAGAGAGACAAAGAAAAGCTTATTTTAGAGATTTTGTCATTAAAGATTTAAAATGTTTGTCTGCTAACATTTAATTGTATAAAACTGATATATTGGATGAATCTCTGAACATGATTCTTGGCTTTTATTACTTTTAGAAAAATGGGTGCAAATGTTACACTGGGTTATACCCTTCTTGAAAATAGGTGTAACTCTCAAATATATACAGCTCTAGAAAACAATAAGAAACCACTTAAAAATAATAAGTTTTTTTATTTTACCAAATTGAAATCCTCTGGAATATAATCAAGAGGAAGATGGATGATCACAAGCCATCAAACCAAACTGAACTGCTTGAATTTTTGCAGCAGGAGTGAAGAGCATAAAGTTATCCAAAAGCAGTGTGTAAGACTGGTGGAGGAGAACATGATGCCAAGATGCATAAAAATTGGTTAAAAACCAACAGGGTTATTCCACCAAATATTGATTTCTGAACTCTTAAAACTTTATGAATATGAACTTTTTTTCTTTGCATTATTTGAGGTCTGAAAGCTCTGAATCTTTTTTTTGTTATTTCAGCCATTTCTCATTTTCTGCAAATAAATGCTCTAAATGACAATATTTTTATTTGTAATTTAGGAGAAATGTTGTCTGTAGTTTATAGATTAAAACAATTAAAACATAAACCATTACATTAAACTAAACTGAGACTGAGGTAATTTTTCCTAAAATAGGCAAACTAATCTTAAACTTACAATTACAAAACATTCTCATCTGAGAAAAAAAATGTTAATTGCCTTGAAATAAGACAACTTCACTTCACTAAAATTTTGTTTTTTGCGGGGCAGGTGTGGGCGTTCCCAAGCCGCCCCTTTAGGTAACATTGCATGATCAATTTACATATTTCTCTCCCATGAGTTGTGGCACGTGAGTGTAAAGGTTAAATTATCTATACAGGACTTTCAAACAACAAGCAGCAGACTGCCCAACACTTCCTGTCTGAAAGGTCAGAACTGAGCTCAGGGTTTTATGCAGGAGGATAAAAATGGCTAACGTTTGGTAGCTTGCACCCACACACCATACAGCTTTAATACCAAACTGCAAAACAAGGTTTTACTATAAACAGAAAGAGAAACAATCGACTGCAGAAACCCAGAGACTACAGCTCAGCTCAGGTCTCTGCTCTGACTCTACAAAACCGCCTAACTAAAAAACTGCTGAGTCAAACCAGGAAAATCACCAAACCGTTTACATTTACAGTAAGACTGAGGACATCTCGCAGATCTTCTTATCCAGAGTGACTTAAACATGGGCTTTGATATCAAAACAACAAATATCTCTATATCTAACTAGTGTGAAATATTTAATACAATATACTTTATGTTTAAATGTTTGTAGTAACTCTTATTAATGAACAAATTCAGCTACTTTAAGCTGCACCCACTGCTGACACATAGCTCCTCAAGCTCCTATAGAGAAGTTGGGTGAGTTGGGGATGTGTTGTGGAGTTGGGGATGAGTTGTAGTGTTGGGGATGAGTTGCAGATGAGTTGGGGAGCTGGGGATGAGTTGTGGAACTGAGCATGAGCTGGGGATGAGGTAGGGTGTTGGGGGGAGTTGGGAAGGAGTTGTGGATTTTGGGATGAGTTAAGGAGTTGGGGATGAGGTGTGGTGCTGGGGATGAGTTGGAGATGAGGTAGAGTGGGGATGAGTCGTGGATGAGGTAGGGTGTTGGGGGAGTTGGTGAAGAGTTGTGGATAAATTGAGGATTTGGGGGTGAGTTGTGGTGTTGGGAATGAGTTGGGGGATAAGGTAGGGTGTTGGGGGAGTTGGGGTGTTGGGGATGAATTGTGGAGTTGGGGATGAGTTGGGGATAAGGTAGGGTGGGGTTGAGTTAAGGAGTTATGAATGAGTTGGGGAGTTAGGGATGAGTTATAGAGTTGGGGATGAGGTAGGGTGTTGTGGTGAGTTGGGGAATCATGGATGAGTTGAGGATTTGGGGGTGAGTTAAAGAATTGGGGATACGTTTTGGGTCAGTTGTGAAGGACGTTGGGGATAAGTTGTGAAGTTGGGGATTGGGTAGAGTGGGGATGAGTTGTGGATATGTTTTTAAGTTGGGGAGTTAAGGATAAGGTAGGGTGGGATGGGTTAAAGAGTTGGGGATGAGTAAAGGAGTTGAGGATGTGTTGCAGCTGAGTTTAGGGGTTGGGGATGAGGTAGGGTAGGGATGAGTTGTTAGTTAAAATCATTTTCTGAATATTACAGTTAACAGTCTTAGAACATTTAATCTGTTTAGTTGTCTAGATGTTCTTAGAAGGTTTTTAATTAACATTTTAAACTTTCTGGTAACATTGTTGCCACATCACTTGTTTCAATGTTTTAATTTTTAGTTTTGGAACCAGCTGGGAACAGTAGGATAAAAGCGGTATAAACACATTTTTTTAATACCCCTGATTTTGGATTGATTTTACAGTATAGATTTGACAGTTTTGTCATGTATTGTACCTACATACTCTACAGTGTGCCTGAATTCTGAATTCTTCTACTATAGAGACATGCAGGTGAAAAGTCCCTTACCCTGATCTAGGTGAAGACCTACTGTTCTATTTTTAAAAATGTTAATGAATCTGTATTTTAGTTTTGGCAGATAAATAAAAATGGTTTCACATAACTAGACACTATTGGTACCCAAGTTTGCTAGATTGTGTTGCTTGTGCACTATATATTGACTCACACTGTGTTATGTGGCTCAGTGTGTTAAAGATAACAGGGCTGTGGGTTTGAAACCCAGCTGTGATCTTGAGAAAAGTTAAAAATGTAACTTTAAAAACTAGAAAAGTGCATTTCCTTGAGAAAACACAGGATGGTTGCCCAGTTAAATGGCTTAAATACTTTCTGCAAGGCTGGTTGCTATGTGGTTGCTATTGTATTCGACTTCGTGTGGTTTCTATGATATTGCTAGCTGGTTGCACTGGTGTTGCTGGGTGGTTTCTATGATATCCAAGGTAATGCTATGCTATGTTGACGAGTGCTCGCTTGATGTAAGCTACACTGTTGCAAGCTCACTGCAATGGTGTTTAAGGTTTTAGGTGTTTGGTGTTTTCTGGTTGCAAGGGTGTTAATGGTTGCTAGGCAGTTGCTACAGTATCCCGTGTGATTTGTTTGGTTTTACTACTGTTTTTAAACCATAAAGACATAATGTATAGTTATACTGCACTTACTAAACCATCCTATATGCACTATATTAAAATATTAAAATAATCTCTATATATTTATAGTTATATATTATACCTGTACATTCAACAGTGCAATTTAGTATTTTTATACAAGAGCGTAAGTTAAGAGTATATTTTAAATTTTTTATTTTATTATGCTGTATATACTCACGTGTACACTTGTGTGTGAAAATAAACCAGATTGGATTAAATTTTGATTAAATAGTGTGACAAGACTTTTGAACCCCATTTATTCATATGTGAAAATAAAATTTATATTGAATCCAGTATGTAGCAATCAGCATTTGGTACATTCTTAATATATAATGCAAATGTTATGCAATGTGCAGCCATTATGACAATTATTAATTCTGTACAAAGCCTGTATAAAACTAAAAAGAACCCTTAATCATTATAGGCCCTACATGTTTTGATGCTCATTGATATATTACACCCCACCAACAGTCTATTTTCAAGTCTTCTGTCTGCATCGTTTAAATAGCAACAGTGCTCAGATAAATTTCCGATGTATTGCTATCTTGGCAACAGAAAACACATGTGCACAAACCTGACAACAGTCAACCGTCAGTTGTTCATTGCTATCTTGTCAACACATGAGCGCCATGCACTCTCAGCACTCGTACTCTCCCACTCCTTACACACGCAAGAACAAGCAGCAGTGCACAAACCCAACTTTTACATCACCAATAAACAGAATACTAAATAAAGAAGCACTGCTCCGTTAAAATAGCAATCTGCCAAATCAGAGCACACCTGGTCCTTAAAGGGAATAGCAAGTGACACTTGATTGCTTATTATTTAAAAGAATTACAGACTACATGCCTTTTGTGCCTTTAAAGCCACACAAGGAGTACTTTTCCCGTCGTTATGATAGCAAAGGCACACTGACCCGCCCTAAATCAACTCTGATTGGTCCACATTTTATGTAGATGATTGCGTTACTGCAAGAAGCTGGCCTGTGGAAGTGCTAAGACCAACACTGACCTATGGCAGCTTGTTTTGGTGGTATTTACTTCTTTAGTTCTTTTAGTTCTTTTAGCATTTTAAAAGTTTTTTTTTGTATTTGACTATAGCTTCAAAATAGTTTACTGTATTTTTTGGACTATAAGGCGCACCGGATTATAAGACGCATTAGTCACCACTAGTAGGGATACCTCCACTAATGTGAACAAGGGAGTCACCATGTTTTCCTACTAATAGGGAAACTGGGGGAAGCATTTAAGTAATCAAAACTATATATATATATATAAAGAGCACTGGATGTTAATTTGCACAGATTTCTCTCCTGAAAACTGTTTATTTGGGTGAGTAAAGCGCTTCCATTTACTTACAGTAAGCTTAGATTTTCAATATTTTATCTAAGGGTGGGTTTTTAGTGAAGTTTCTCCAGCACTAAGGTTGGGTGCAGCAGCATTAGCATTGAAAACTCCCTCTTATAACACTGGACTTCAGTGGAGTGACTTTACTGCTCCTTAGTACCTGACTGGTAGAATTCATACATGAAACACACCAGATTATAAGGCACACTGTTGATTTTTTTGTACAATTAAAGGATTTTATGTGCACCTTACAGTCTGAAAAATATGGTAAGCTATATTTATAGATGAAGACAATTTGTAAAAATGTGATGTTGGTTTGTTTTGCAAGATGTTACCTTTTGCAGAGCATCTTCAGGCCTCAGGAGGTCTTTGGGCCGTAACTTAGCCTGTGATTGGATCTCTGGACTAACTTGAAGCTTCTCTGCTGCAACTACGTCAGTAGTAGTGGTCTTCTCGTGTTGCTCCTCCATTTCTCCCTCTTCAGCCTTGTCCACATTCACCAGTCCCCCTCCAGCTTGGACGTTGACCTCCTCAGCAGCCTCCAGTGTCCCTTCCAACAAGCGTTCCTCTTTTCCCGCCACTTGTTCAGCCACTTCGGCTTTGGCTTGGTTTTCCAGTAGTGCCTCCTTATTTTCCTGATCTTCCAGCTTCACCACAATCTCCTCGTTGACCTCTATGTCCTCATGCTCACCTTCTCCCACTTTAGCACCAGCGACTTCATCCTCGTGTTCCTCTGCGTTCTTCACCCTCAGTGTTCCTTTCCCTCTGGCCGTCTTGTTTGTGAACTCCTCCGGCTCGTCCCCCTCCTCCAAAATAAGCAGGGGCTCCAACTGCTCGTCCGCCGGGCTTTCACCTTTGACCTCCTCGCAGTCCATGTCAGCGTCCGCTGCTGTGTCCCTCAGTCATCCAGCAGATATGGGAACCTTGGATAAAGTGAGAGTTTGGGGAATTCTTATTTTGAGAAGTTTGAAACACAAGGCGAGTGGGAGATGTGTTTCGAATGTATTCAGTAGCATAAATATTTAGGCGCCATACAGGCCGAACTGCACTTTGACTCCCAGAGGTTTCGTGTATCTCATCATTTTGCTTACTCCACATGACAATGTGAAATATATCACAGATGTCTTAAGCTGACAACAGCAAAAAAAAAAAAAAAGAAGCCACAAACAGGGTCATTGCACAACATTTCCACACAGTAGTTCTCAGAAACTACTCAGAGTATACTGAGCAAACACAAAAATACAAGCCTATATATATATATATAGTGGCATGCAAAATTAAAATAAGCAACTCTCTATTGCACTTTAATTCAGTGAGTACATCAATTATTATGCCAATGCATTAACCTGTTCGTTTTTCTCTGTCCAATAAACCAGTGAAACAAGTGGGTTTTAACAAAATATAGTGTCAAAATTAGCAACAGTTTTAAACATGTTTGCACTTAAATGTATATTTGAAACGAATCTAAATATATGCACAGTATATGTACTTGTGAAATGTGTAAAGAAATATATATTTTTCTAAAAGAGAAACAGTGCATTTCATTTGTTGCATATTCACAAATAAAAATGAATAATGAGTGAGTGAGTTTGGCATCTTTTTTGATATATAACTTGTCATTAAAAATACATTTTCCTCAAAAAAAAGGTGATTCAGGCCATAAAGGGGGTAGCCATGGGCAGGTGCGTGATCAGCCCAACAAAATATGCATCTTTCCTCCCAATTAGAAGTTCAGAACTATATTTTCAGTCACAGAAAATGCCGGTGCTGTTTATAACTTCTGAAGCTTTTCCTGTGTTGCATTAATTGTAATCAGTCACTAGTGTGTCTTTAGTCATGCATAAATGTGTTCTGTATGTAGACAGACAGACAGACAGACAGACAGGTATATAAAAGCCTATGAACATGTACAGTATATTACACCATATCGATGTCATATAAACCTATATTTATTATTTATTCATATATTATTTATATATTCATTTTAAATGTTAAATCCACACTAATATAGCAGGCTAAACCTGACTTGAGGCACATTAAAAAGCACAGTCATGCAGGGTTTTGCTTGCAGTTAGCCACCTAGTCATCATTTAACTGTGCCTGTGCACCACACAACACAAGCACACAGAGTTAATGTCTTAATATAAACTGTATTTTTTAATGAAATTCCTATAATGCTCTAACCTTTTAGAGATAAATGTTGTACTAAATTTTACACAAACTTGATTACAGTCAAATTTCATGTAGAACTTTGTTTTTGAATGTACTTGCACATTTCTATTGCAGAAAGATTTAATTTATGATTGTGACTTTTATTCTTATTATTTAAAAAAATTACAAATCAAAACGGTTAAAAACATTTGCATCAGAAATTGTATGCATATGTCTGTGTATGTCTCAGGTGGGTGTATGCGATCTTGCGATCTGAAATTCCTTCTGGATTTGCAGAGGGAAACCCATATTTTTGGTAACTCTGAAGTAGTTGCAAAAATCTTCAGAAAATTTGGTGAATTACTAGGGAACATGGGTTAAGCAAATTGAGGATAAAATGATCATCAAAAGGCATGAAGTTAAAGTGTATTTATATTGGTTTTGTGTAATTTTTGAGTAAAAACAAAAAGGAGCACCTTGCTAAAGATAGATAGATAGATAGATAGATAGATAGATAGATAGATAGATAGATAGATAGATAGATAGATAGATAGATAGATAGATAGATAGATAGATAGATAGATAGATTATTTATCCCGAAGGAAATTTAGGAAAGTATGGGAACCATAGAAGATTTCTAACAGACTTGGTCTCAAAAAAAAAACAGCAGCCATGGGTTCCTCTAAGCAGCTGCCTAGCACTCTAAAAATTAAAACGATTGAGGCCCATTAAGCAGGAGAAGTCTAGTATGGTCAGGTTGCCATTTCCTCAGCTTATAACGTAATAATGAAATGACAGTGAAGAGGAACATTTCATAGGAAGAGGGAAGAATGGATTCAGTTAAATTCTAACAAATTCTAGAAGCAAACAGAAGACCGAGAGGGTGTCTTCTACAAATGAGCTGATACAAATACATGTAATAATGATCCTAAATATCCCTCAAAAACCACAACTGGCTGACTCAAATGGGACGAGCTGAGGGTTTTACCACGGTTCTCACAGTTCCCTGATCTGAATATCTGCCCCAAATTTTTGCATGCCACTACTGTACATATATAGACTTTGTATACGTATTAATTACAGGTACTGTATATCGATAAGGTTATGATACGTCTATGGTAATTATAGAGTGATTTAAAGGTGATTTAACAGTTTTTTGGACAAGAAATTGCCCAATTTCTGTAATACTAAAGCTGTTAATTCTGATTTTGTGGTTTCACAGCCTGGGTTCAGCACACAAAAACATGTAAAAAAATTTAGTACATCTTAACAATCCCATTTGACCTTATGTTCCAATCACCCTTAAATCACTCTACATGTAATATTTCCAATATCTGAAACATTTTCTCTTTTTTAGGCCTTCTTACCTTCCTCCACTCCTCCAGAAGCTGAAATGAAAGTCCTCCTCTAAACTGCAGCTGGTGTATATGGCATGGCCCTCACAGGCTTCACCTCCTTGAGCAAACACACAAAAAACAGCTCAGCTAGTTCATGCCTGATTTGATCTGGCAAATTCATCCCCTAAAAGAAATTAATTAGAGATTTAAGAGCCGTCACACGCACAGTGCGCGTGAAGCCGCTCTCTCCCACTGTGACTTGCTGAAGAGAGTTTCTTCCTCTTCCTTCTCTAAAGCCTCGACCCACCCCTATTGACATGGCCCATATTTCTTAAAAACCCGTGGAATCGGTTGTTTTGCGTGAGAAAGCAGAAAATAGAGTGGAACAGAAAGCAGAGGGACTCTCGTGTACGCCCAGGTGTAAGGGCGTTGAGAACACATGGTCATATATATGCAGGAATGTGCTTGGATACGTGCTCGAATGGTGCTCGTACTTGACAGCCCGCTCAGTCGAAAGGGCGGCATGTTGAAACTAGCAGCCTGTTTGTTTGACACAGGCAACAGAACCTGTGGTTTTGCAGACTTCCTGTTGTCTGACAGCAAAAAAGAGAACTGTGCTGTAAGAATGTAAGAACAAAGTTACACGAGGCCTGAGAATACTGTGGCAGCTCTACACAACATTGCTTTTATCATATAACAGACCTGTAGCAGGTACACACATTGAGCTTTCAATAGGTTTAAACATGTTGACATGATGACTACAAGTGTAGCCTATGAGTTGGGCATCATGTAGCAGAGATGTCAAATAATTAAGTAATGAAATACTAAGTTACGTTACTTTAACTTAAGTAGAAACCTTGGTTTTCTATACTTAACTGGAGCAATTATGTATTTTTCCGGTGATTTTTTACCTCTACTCCTTACATTTTCACACAATTATCTGACATCATTTCATTTCAGCTTCATCTTGTTCAATTAAACCCCTATCCAGATAAATCTCTCCATCCAGATAGAGTGAATCTGATTGTGATTGGATGTAGAGAAGTATAAACGTATCCCATCCCGACTCCCTATTGGTTTATACTGTGATCCATCACACCTGCACATGCCCCTAACACCCCCCCCCCACACACACACACACTCCAGCAAGAACATAGCAGACGTATGTAGTCTAGTATGAAGATGATCCGTGCAGAGACTCAAGAGAACTCCAGACAAACTCCAGTCCAACTAAGCTTTAACTTTAATATATTTACTTTATTCTACTAAAATACATTCATTTACAATCAGCATATATGCAGCTGAAACAGGGAACAGCCTAGTGCATCCCAAATTATATTATCAACATTAACTTTTTAATAATAGAACATTATAGTCATTATAGCTTTTAGAAACATGTGTTTTGGGGAAGGTGGGTTTGGGGGGGTAGTGCACTATAGCACATTACTACATTACTTTTACTTTTATACTTTCAGTAGTTCTGAAACCCGTACTTTTACTACACTTTTACTTAAAGAGTAAAAAGCTTGAGTTGATACTTCAACTTCTAGTATTTTAAACCCTAATGTCTATACTTCTACCTATAGAATAATAAATGTGAATACTTTTCACACCTTTGTGTGATAGTAATAACATATTATATTCAATAGCATAGCAAAGAATAGCATGTTGGCTTATGATCAAAATTCAAATGTTGTACTATTATAAAGATGATTCTATTATAAACTAAAAATAGACATGTCTCAGACACTCATCATATGAACACATTTAAGGGAGACATATAATATTCAAAACTCAGTTTTTGCATACTTTTGTATTTTTTTCTTATTAGGTCTCGATTGCCCCTATAAACACTTTAAGCACCAAAAATACCCATCCTTCTGTTTTCTGTGAATCAGCTGAAATAGTTTGGTGTCAGGAATTAACTGCTTCTATGAGCTATTTGGATGCTCATCAACCCTCACCAGAACCATCCCATCCACTAAATCAGTTGATGGCCCATCATCTCGGTCTGCTGGTTGAGAACCTCAAACAGTACACAGCAGGATTATCCATTAGGGGGAGGGAGGGATCAGTACCCACTGTTCATGGCAAGTTGGCAGACAAAGGGAGATGTAAGTACTTTCAAACAATATGTTTTGTGTTTCTAATACAGTTAAGCATGAACCAGGAGTGGCATAAAGTTATCCATAAGCAGTGTGTAAGACTGGTGGAGGAGAACATGCCAAGATGCATGAAGACTGTGAATGAAAATCAGGGTTATTTCACCAAATATTGATTTCTGAACTCTTAAAACTTGTTTTCTTTGCATTATTTCCATTATTGTCTGAAAGCCATTTCTCATTTTCTGTAAATAAATGCTCTAAATGAAAATCTTTTATTTGGAATTTGGGAGAAATGTTGTCTGTAGTTTATAGAATAAAACAACAATGTTTGTTTTACTTAAACATATACCTATAAATAGCAAACCCAGAGAAACTTATTCAGAAACTGAAGTGGTCTCTTAATTTTTTCCAGAGCTGCTGTGGCTGTATAACACAAACACACAGCTGAGTTAAATGTCTAACAGGAGATTTCTACTACAGTATATTTAAGCGTTTTTTTTTTTTTTTTTTTTTACAGTATAACCTGTTTTATTGTTCTGCCAGAGGTGGAATTAATGGGTAGGGGAGCCCAGTGTGATACCCTATCCACAGGAGGGTGTGTGTGTGAGGGGTGTGTGTGTGAACTGCTGCTGCACACACTGAGGAGGAGAGCTGGCTGGTTCAGATTAATGTGCCGCTCAGGATGTTGCAGCAGCAGCCTATTACAGGCAACGGGCCCAATCCAAGCCGGGGGCTCGGGTTGAACGCTCACCCGGGAATGCACTCTCTCAACCCGATACACCCGCAACACCGCCCCGATGGAGAGCCGGGCCTGGACGGGACAGAAAACGGACATGAAAACCGGCGAGACATTGGGGACATTCTGCAACAGATCATGACCATCACTGACCAAAGTTTAGACGAAGCTCAAGCAAAGTAAGTTAAAGGAATTAAAAGGCGATTTTGGCTGTGTGCCTGAAAAAGAAAGTTTGGGCATTAACTAGTAACTACCTATAATAGCTGTTTATTTATTTGTTTAAAATGTAGTTAAGCTAGTTAAATGGTTAGTTTAACAACTATTTAGGCACTTAGAAGTGTTTAACTATTTATTTTACCTGCTAAAATCTGATTTATAATGTTATAACCTGAAAAAACAACAAGGATTTTCAGCTCTGCATTGTTTACATGGGTGAAATTCTATCTAGCTAGTTAGCTTAGCATAGCTAAAGCTAGTTTACCAGGCAGCTAAACAAGGCTTAGGGCCAGATTTGTGTATATTTTAATACAATACAGTAGCTACATTATACAAATAAAGATATAAGTATTTGTTTAGATAGTGGACGTGAATTAAAGGGGTGTCAAACATAGCAATGCTTTATAGCTAGCTATTGAAAGAAAGCAGGGAACGTAGCGTTAGCATAGCTAAGCTAAGCTAGGCTAGTTAGCTTAGCTATATACAGCTCTGGAAAAAAAATAAGAGACCACTTCAGTTTTGAATCAGTTTCTCTGATATTAGGTTTATGTTTGAGTAAAATGAACATTGTTGTTTTATTCTTTAAACTACGGACAACATGTCTCTCAAATTCCAAATAAACATATTGTCATTTAGAGCATTTAATTGTAGAAAATGAGAAATGGCTGAAATAACAAAAAAAGATGCAGAGCTTTCAAACATCAAATAATGCAAAGTAAACAAGTTCATGTTCATAAAGTTTTAAGAGTTCAGAAATCAATATTTGGTGGAATAACCCCGGTCTCCTCCACAAGTCTTACAAACTGCTTTTGAATAACTTTATGCCACTCCTGGTGCAAAAATTCAAGCAGTTCAGTTTGGTTTGATGGCTTGTGATCTTCCATCTTCCTCTGGATTATATTTCAGAGGTTTTCTATTTAGTAAAGTCAAAGAAAGTCATAATTTAAGTGGTCTCTTATTTGTTTCCAGAGCTGTATGTTTGCTGCTGTATTAATCAAGCCATGATAGTTAGCTACTTAACCTATCTATTAGTTTAGTATTTATCTCTCTATACAGCTAACGTAATTAAACAGCTAGCTAACTCCATACACTATTCATTTGAAGAGAGAGAACTTATTACATTTAGAATATTCAGAAATTGGTCTGGGCTCTTATGGGCTAATGTCTTCAATATAACATTTACAATGTAAAAACGTAAAAATAAAGAAAACACACATTGAATGAGAAAATGTGTGTCCAGACTTTGGGCTGGCACTGTATGCTGTGGTTGAATAGCATAAACACACAATGCTGTATTAGCTATCTACAAGATGTATGTAAATCTACTACAGTATATTAAAGCTTTTCTACAGTGTAACCAGTTGTATTGTCCTGCCAGAGGTGGAAACAATCACTAGGGGAGCAAACTAACTACCTAGATAGCTGTTTGTTTACTGCTTAACATATAAGCTAGTTAGTTAACCTAGCTAGTGTTTAACTGTTTATTATAGGTGCCAGAAAGCTGGTTTATAATGTTATAAACTGGAAAAAAAAACGGAATAAAACATGGATTTTCTGCCTTGTACAGCATGGTTCTACATTGTTTACATGGGTAAAATCTATCTAGCTAGTTAGCTCATTTTAGATAAAGGTAACCAGCTTCTGTGTATATTTAACTAATACAATACAGTATAATATATTAACCCGTTCAGACCTTGCATATTTTTTTGGTTTGTTACACCTAACACTAATTGAGCCCTAAATATTTGTTTATTCATATATAATTTTACTTAGTTAATATATCGTTGCTGTCCAATGTAAAACTAGGAACTCAAAAAACAGCAACTTTTCAAGACAGAGAGAAAGCCTCCTTAATATTAAATTGAATTAATTGTAAAAATATATATATTTTAGAGAATTCATCAGAATTCATATTTATCAAGGAATTTTAATACAATCTAAGGGACAGTTAATTAGTGTGTTTAAAATAGTTAGATAATAAACTAAAATTATACAGTGACCACATGTGTGCCTTACAGACAAAAAACATTATTCTTAACTATGCTTTAATTTATTAATTAAGTTTGAAATGGATGAAGACATTTGTTTAGCTAATAAAAGTGAACTGACTTAAATGTGTGTCTAAACACAGCAATGTTTTATAACCTAGCTATAGAAAGACAGCAGAGGGACGTAGCGTTAGCATAGCTAAGCTAGAATAGATTAGGCTAGTTAGCTTAGCTTTGTAGCTTAGCTTAGCTATGTATGTATGCTGCTGTATTAAACTAGCTAGCGTTAGCCATCCAAGCTAGCTAACCTCTCTTAAGTATTTATCTGTATTTACATTTGATTAAATAGCTAACGTTAAGTCCATGCAATATGTAAAGCTCAAATTCTTCAATTTCTTTATAAGCGCAAGAAATGTCATTTAAGCCGCTAAAACTGTAGATTTAATTAACTTTATTCACTGATATGTAAGCTAAGCTACCTATATTATATCTAAGCTAACAGGTCAGCTAGGCTAGGCTCGTTAGCTTAGCCTAGCCTAGCCTAGCTGTGTATGCTGCTGTAGTAACCATCCTAGCGTTAGCTAGCCAAGCTAGCTAACTTATCTAGACTAGTATATATCTGTATTTATAGCTAATTAAATAGCTAACTCCATACACGATTTAAAGCTCAAAACCATCCAGTCCTGTATAGCCTCAAAATGTCATTTAAATCGCTAAATCTGTACATTTAATTCACTTTTTTTCACTGAAATGTAAGCTAAGCTAACGCAGTGTTGTTGGTGTGTCCCCGCAGAAAACACGCGTTAAACTGTCACCGAATGAAGCCGGCTTTGTTCAGCGTGCTCTGCGAGATTAAAGAGAAAACAGGTGAGTTCAACAGCTAAACTAAAACTTCTGTAAAGTCTCAGCTTTCATTTAACTTCAGGTAAAAGTTCTACATTAACTCGCTGTAGCTGAATGTGGAGGGGCTGTCTCAGAACAGCAGCAGCGCCATATTGAGCTGCGCTCCTCGGAACAAAGCCAGAGATTCAAAGTCTAAAATAAAATATAAAAGTGATTTAAAAAGTTTTCTGTCTTAATTTAATCTACTTAATCCGTTTTTCAATAATCTCCTACCTTTATCTGTTTGTCGGCTCTCCCTACTCGCATGTTGTAGCGTTATGTAGAAGTTAATTGTTCAGTATAATTGAAAAGTTACTTTATTTCAGTAAATCAGATTAAAATAGAAAACTCATATTATATAGATGTATTACACACAGAGTGATATTTTAAGGGTTTATTAATTTCATTTTTGTTTTTAAAATCCCAAAAATCAGTGTCTCAGAAAATTTGAATATTATCGAAGACCAATCTAGGACAGTGTGGGCAGTGTGCCAAGTCCTGCTGGAAAATAAAATTCTCATCCCCATAAAAGTTGTCAGCAGAGGGAAGCATGGAAAGTGCTGTAAAATGTTCCTGGAAAACACTGCACTGACTTTGGACTTGACACAGTGGACCAACACCAGCAGATGACATGGCTCTCTAAATCATTACTGACCATCAGAGCATTTTGCATTTCATTTGTAAATCAAGGGAGCAGAGTCTAGAGGAAAAGTGGAGAGACGTACAGTTCAAGCTGCTTGAGGTCTAGTGTGAATTTTCCACAATCAGTGATGGTTTGGAGAGACATGTCATCTGCTGGTGTTGATCCACTGTGTTATATCAAGTCCAGAGTCAGTGCAGTTTTGTTTTCCCACAAAATCTTACAGCACTTAATGATTCCCATTGCTGACACCTTTAATGGAGATGCAGATTTCATTTTCCAGCAAGAATGTATTTTTGTACAATCCCTAGTGCTGCCACAGCCAACCATGGCCATTTCTCTCAGGGAGTATAATTGGTCTCACTCTCTCAGGGTGCCTAGGATGGACCTCCCTCTTTCCCCATCACTCAGCACGATGCGACACAGTGTGGGTGTCTATTAGCTGATGTTGCAGACCTAACAGTTGGCGTTCAGCTGTCCAATCAAATTGCTTTTGCAGCAAGTTAAAAGGATGCCATTACATGCTTTATGCAACTCTCTGAGGAAGGAGTCGCAGTTTTTAGGCCCAACCCTTTTTAAAACTGTCTTAAAACAGTGCTTTTAGAGGTAATAACCTATTAGTTGTTTGGAAACTATGGTTTACTCAGTAACACTGTAAGCAATTGTCTTTAGAATAAAGCGTTGGGCATCAAACCAAGCACTAATAAAGCCAAAGTAGACCATTTTATGTCTTGAGGAAGATAATTTAGAGCTGGACAGTGAATTGTGGGCTAATAGTGAAAGTAATTTCTGGCATGGAATAATTGTGCTTCATCCAGTACATCCTCACTTTGCTAACCAATGTTCTGGTTACTGAATGCAATTAGATACTCACAGCTTTGTCCAAAATGGATCACATTTAGTCTGTCTTCTCAAGACAGTAGAGTAACAGTAACTCCCAACAAAACCTTTAATGAACATGTGTCCCAATTGAATATTGACCACTGACTGCTGAACTGTTGTAAGTAATGGTTACTAATGACCATCTTAATGGTTTTTCCAGGTCTTTCCATGCGAAATGCACAGGAGGAAGAGCCACAAGACCCACAACTCGTGCGACTGGACAACATGCTCCTGGCCGAAGGCGTAGCTGGGCCGGAAAAAGGCGGCGGAGCAGCTGCGGCCGTTTCGGCAGCAACCAGCTCTGGGAGCATGTCTCCAGATAGCTCTCTGGAGCACTCGGACTACAAGCAGAAGCTGAGCCAAATTCGCACAATCTACCACACAGAGCTGGAGAAATATGAGCAGGTACATTTCAGCCCGTCAGCCGTCAATCACTGCTCCGCACAGCTGCCGTCCCTGAGACTATGTTTAGAAAGCAGTCTCTAATGCCCCAGTCACATTTGTTGGTGAAAGGGAAGTTGAGTCAATAAAATAAAAGGAAAGGCTGAAGCAAATACATGAAATAGAATAGTAGTCAAAGTAGAGGTCTGCTTTTCATTGATAGTCTTCCCTGTTGATTAAGTATGGGCTTCAGGGTCACTTTGTTCTCATTTATTTGGAAATGATCATGGAAATCGGTGTGATTCAAATGCAAATTGAAGAGATCAGCTTTCATTGTGAGGGCTCAGCTGGTGATCTGAGATCAGTGTGTTGATGAAACCCACACACTTAACATAAAAGGTGCATAAAATGGAACATGTTCTTCCCATTTTGCTCTTATAAAAAAAAAAAACCCTCTGTAATAGAGATGTGAGTGTTAGGAACCTTTTAAAGGTCAAAAGTGTCTTCAGTTGATGCAAAGGTTCCTTACACTTACATCAGGGCTGCAACTAATGATTAATTTGCTAGATGACTTATCTGGCGATTATTTTACTAATTAGTCGATTAGTCAATAATTTCTAGTTTCTGCCATGCCATCCAACTCTGCTTGTTGTGGCTGTTTTTTTAGCTTCTTTATTGCTTTTCAAATGTCCAGAACTTAGTCCTTTCAATGTTAAAACGCTGCTTTTTTGTCAGAAAAGGCGTGTGATCTCTTGTCTTTTAGTCTTTTTAAGTTGAGGGCTGGCTACCTTACTTCTATTGTGTTTCTGTCCAAGTAATTTGTGTAGTTTCTACAAAATAACGATAAGTCGACCTTTAACATTTAGAGTCGTCAAATTTATATAATCTTTGTGATCATAATCGTTTCAGCCCTAGTTTACACACCTATATTGCAAACATAATTTTAAATCAACCAAACGTACTGCTTCTATGGCATTAATCAAAGAAACACTTAAAGCATTTATTATGTGTAGAGGAGTCAAGGAAAAATGTGTCCTGAATCAGCTGTGATTCACTGAAAAGGACCATTACTGTGGCTCTGGCCCAGGACACATGCTCATAAAGCTTTGTGTTTTAATTTATCAATGGAGAAAATCTATTTTAAAGTAGAACACATATGTCAGCTCATTACTGAGTCAATTCAGTAATTTAGCACTACACGATAATCTCAGGATCTGACACATTTTATTATTAAACATTAAAGATTCATTTTAGAGCTACTATAATAATTTTCTAATTATAGTTTTAGTTGATTTTTGGTTTAGTGTCCATGTCTGCACAGATGCTTTAAAAATCATATGGTCATGAAAATTTGCCTTGAAGGCATTGAAAAATCATGGAAATTTATTGGTTAAAACGTGTATGAACCCTGTAACCTTAACTAAAGACTCATAAATCAGCTCCTTCACATGGGTATAAGAATAGATCTGACATGGTTTTAGCCCAGATTTATAGAAAATGAAAAAGTAGAACTCAAACTACACTTTTTATTTGCTTATATAAGCACTTGAGATGCAGTTTTTCACAAAAGCTAACTAATTTTATGTGTCATTTTGTTTTTAGGCTACCTGAAGTGAAAAAAACATAACATAAAAAGAATCATTAAAAAAAAACAAAAAAAAAATTAATTAGTGTAATTTGTAGATTTGACGATATAAACTGCTACTAGAACTAGGCTAGTGTAATATACAGGATATGGATGACTGTATGATAAAAAGGCCTGTGTAACATCTGGAACATGTAGCTTTGTCTCATTTTTATTGCCTTATGGGAGGGGAAAGAAAATAAAATTATATATATATATATATATATATATGTGTGTCATTTAGCAAACAAATCAAGATGTTATATTTTATCTGTATTGCCTACCCTGTGTTTGATTATAGGTGCTCCTATCTGTGTTGTCTCTAGATTTAAATATGAACTACAGCCAGATTTTAGCTTTGATTCTCAGTTTAGGTATTTGTGCTGGTTGGTGTAAGTCTGGAAAGTTTGAGGGAGTAAGTGTCAGCAATTGGAAAAGTAGGGGGCATCTTGTACCAAAGTAAAGTACTATTTCTGTTCATCATTAAACTAGTTGTTCATTATTTATCAATAAGATCTAGTTTAGTTAATCAGAATTTTTAATTAAAGGTCATATTGCTCAGAACTAGATGAAAAGTGAAGGCAAATTGAGTATTGAAACATTTTTACCTCCTGATCTGGGCTAAGACAAGTTGTATCAAACATTATTTTAAATATATAAATATATGTAATGTAGTAATGAATAGTAATGGATGGAAAAGCCAATGAGAAAAAGCAAATAAGAAAATGTAAATAATGGTCAAACATTTCTATATACAGTTTCTAAGTGGAGTTTATAGTAGAAACACAATCCAATGCGCTTGTGTAAAGCTGATCACACCTCACATCCAAACATTGGTTCCTCTTTACTGTTTCAGCACAGTCAGCTCTGAAAACAGCCTGTGCTCTGCTTCTTAGTTTGTTTTGCTGTCTTCCTCTCCTAGTAATTATGTGAGTTCGGTGGGGCAACATCCTTTATTGTGTAGTGTGTGCTCCCAGACTGTTTAGAGTGTATGTGTGAAAAGTTTAAGATTAACAGTCTGTTTATAAGTCACGTTGTTTGCCTAAGGCCATACTGGTTTACCCAGAGCCAGAATAAGTAATAAAAGGAATCTGGTCCTAGACCGGCGCTTCTAAATTCATAAATATTTCACTGTGAATTAAAGCCAGATTTTACCTTTGATTCTCAGTCTAGATCTCTGTGCTGGTTGGTTTTTGTCTGGAAAGTTTGAGGGAGTAGGTGTATCCTCCTGCTCAAAAAAATAGGGCATCTTGTACCAAAGTAAAGTACTGTTTCTGCTCTTTATAAAAATAGCTGCTTATTGTTCATCATTAAGATTAGTTTAGTTAAAGTTCACTTAATTATGATTAACATAATTTTGCCCGAAACTAGATGGAAAGAGAGGTTGAAATTGAAATTGAAAAAAATCTTCTAATCTGGACTTAGAAAAGGTGTATAAAACATTTAGACTGGTGCTTCTAAATTCATCCAGGTCTTAAATGGTTCTTACTTTTTCTTTTTATCTTATTTTACCAGTTTCTGCCCACTAGCTAGAGCTCCCTCACTAGATTGGGCAATATGGCGCTAAAATAATATCACAAAATTTTAGGGTATTTTTGCGATAATATTTTTGGCGATATGATATAATTTTTTAAAAATACTTTTTTTAAAATATTGCAGGACCAATACTATTGTGACACAATAAATATGATAAACTTTATATAGTACAAATATAAGATTTTTTTTCAATGCATTCAGTAGAAACGAAAAAAATCAGTTGACTTGACTGTTGTAGAAAATATTAGTGTAATAAAATAAAAGAAATTAAGTAATGCAACATCAGAAATCTATATCTATATTTATTGCATGCATACAACTCCAAAAAAACAGTTAAAACTAAATATAACAAATAAAAAAAATACAAAATGCACTGCTTTCATGAATATTTGAGGGTTTTTTTATTGTGTCAAAGATTTTGCTGAAATTATTGCATACAATACGGTATGGCACATCCTTAGCTCCCACTATCTCACAACATCTCTCTCAGTATTAGAATGGAGAAGGCTATGAGCATGACCTGCTGCTAATTCAGAATCATTGTACAGCTCAGCACGCTTGAAGGAGAACACTAATTGCACTTACTTAGCATTAGCATTAGCATTGCTCTGCTCTGTTTAATGGGGGAGAAGGAGGGCAGTCCTACCCAACCAGAGAGAAAGTGAGGCTAATTGTGCTTTCTAGGACTTGTAACCATGGTTACTGTGGCATCAGCAGGGATTCAACCTGTAATCCCATGTGGATAAGGACAGCGCTTAGACAGTAGGGCCACTCTCATCCTTTTGTGGCTTATTTTGATTCCCAATGAGACCATGTTTTAACCACATACATACACTGTGTGTTCAAATGTGAATGGGCACCCCATTCCAATAAACTTAGGACATGTTCAGCTAGTTTAAGCTGTAATACTAAGTCATTTCATCTGTGTGTGCGTGTGTATGTTTTGTGCTTTTCAGGCATGCAGTGAGTTCACGACTCACGTGATGAACCTGCTACGTGAGCAGTCGCGCACACGGCCCGTCTCCCCACGTGAGATCGAGCGCATGGTGGCCATCATCCACCGCAAGTTCAGCTCCATCCAGACCCAACTTAAACAGAGCACGTGTGAGGCCGTCATGATCCTCCGCTCGCGCTTCCTGGATGCCAGGTGTGTGATTTTTATTTATTAATTTACTCATGTATTTATTTGTCATGGGTGTACAACCATGCCCACATACTGATGGCAATATTTTTAATACACCTTCTCATTTAATGTTTTCCATTATTTAAGTCATTTCCTCATTAGTAGATAATAAAGACATGAAACCAATTAAGTAACACATATGAAGTTATGTAAAAAAAAGTGTTTGTCCTCCACAATCCCCTGACCTAAACCTGTTCAACTGAGATGGTAATTTGGGAGGAGTTGGATCACAGCGTAAAGGACTATTCATTTTGAATTTAATCTCTTACAAAGTACCTGTTAAAAGTTTTAGAAGTCCAGTCAATAATCGGAAATGGTACAAAGTTTTACAGAATTTTGTAATAAACTGTAATAAACCAGAGCCTTTAAGGAAAACAAATGTACTAAAAACGGAGAAAAGTCATTTTAGTATTTACAAAAAAAAACAACAACACAATTTTAGTATTTATGGAAAATATTAACAAAAAATGATTATATTGTGTATATATATATATTGTATATAGACTTGAGCTCAGTCACAGTCTAACAGATAGAAGTGCAGTAATAATAAAAAAAAAAACATTAATAAGATGAGGAAAGAAACTGCTTGTCTGGGCCACACAACACGGCTACTGGACTACAAAAAAAAGAAGAAAAAAAAGGGGTGTTCTAAAACGTTTTACCTGTAGTGTAAGCTAACTTGAATATCCAAATATTCTTTTGGAACTTTTCTACTCTAGCAACCACCACAAAAATGATCATTGTCTTATGTTTTATTAAGTTACATGTTTCTGATGAGTATTCCACAGTTATTTTTTTAACGGAATTATTTTTAAAACTGAATGAATGCTTATTAAATAGTCAGTTAATTGGTTATGCATGAAGCTGCCTAATTTATCACACGTTGAATATTATGTGAGTAATTGATGAGGCAGGACTGGACTCATCTAATGTGTAAAATGAGGAAATTGTTGTGTGATGGTTAATTTTATTGGGAAGGCTGTTTGTTTACTCACATTTTCTGTTGTCGTGACGACAGACGCAAAAGACGCAACTTCAGTAAACAGGCCACGGAGGTTCTGAACGAGTACTTCTACTCTCACCTGTCCAACCCGTACCCCAGCGAGGAGGCCAAAGAGGAGCTGGCCAAACAATGCAGCATCACCGTCTCTCAGGTACAGCTTTCCTCTGCACACGAGGATTTCACATTCACCTATAGAGCTTCCCATAACTGCTCTGCACTGTCCAGCTAATGTGTACCATCGCCAAACTCTTATACATTATATGTATATAATGTAAGGGTTCTGTATCTATGTGTAATATGAACGAATCTGTCCCTGAAACGCCTCATGTTCACATTGATAAGTGTAGAAACGTCACCACCTTCACCAACAAGAAAAACCATCATATTTAAGAGACGACTTGTAGCTTTATAAAGGGAAATGGATGAGTTTGTTAGCAGCTCATATGTGGAGCATCTTTTGCTCGAGTGAAGAGCAAACAGCTGGTCTGAAGTACATGCTCAGGTTGAGGAGGTGAACCAAGCTGCACCAAGAGATGTGTGGGTACCAGAGAGAAGCACGTAGCGTTCTGATTCTGATAGGCCGGATACTTATCCGATTTAGGACCACATATGAAACAGATCCGGCACGCTCACACAGCCATGAAAAAATCAGATCAGTCACTTCAGCCTGGTAATGTGAACGTAGCCTCACATTCCTTAATCTAGTATCTTCTAACAGTCTTTGAAGAATTTAAACAATTTCTACACCTTTACACTAGGTGGCAATGTATGCATGTTTTTTCTGAGTTGATTGTGAAGGCAAAGGCCCAATCCCATTTCTCTTTTGTGCCCCTACCCCTTGTTTTTGAGTATAACCCTTCCTCTTGAAACAGAATTACAAAGGGAAGGGGTGAAATCCCCCCTAAGATTTGGGACAACCATTTAAGACCCTGATACAGATATAGCTATAGCAGTTTATTACATGTCTTCAGAAAGAAGGCAGGTAATAGCAATGAATGCTTATTGTCAATTCCTTAATTCCTCTGTGATGGGGAGCTGAAATTTTCTTTTCCACCTTAAATGCTGCATCCCCTGCTGTCTGTTGCACCATTTAAGGTGGAACAGGAATATTTTTTAGCTAGTTAGTGATTTTTTTTTTATGCTTGCTTTGAAGAAAATGGCCATGAAACATTGAAACTACACATTAAATGATGGTAATGTAGTGTTAATCTTAATTTTTAACAAGGAAAATACTCAAATTTAACGGTCACTTATTCCACCATCATGCCTTTGATTCTCATAGCCCTCTGTTTGGAGTAAGTCTCTCCAAAATCCCAGTTTAAAGGGCCATCCTAACAAGCCTAACAAGATTCAGGACACCCTAACTCTATAGGTTTGAACATGCAAACAGAGTAATATGCTAAGTGGCAGCACCAACGGGTTAAATGGGATTGGGCCTAAGTCTTGTCATTCAATAATAACAGCTCAAGCCAGCAGAGCGGAAACTGTATTAATGCACCCTATGCACGAAAGTATTAGGGCACATGCTTGTTTATTGTTTCTTCTAAATCAAGTCTGTTAAAGAGTTGCTACTACTTTTGTTGAGTAACTGTCTCTACTGACTACAGAAGGCTTTATGCTAGATTTTAGAGTTTTGTTATGTGGATTTGGTTGCTTATATTTGAGTTTCTTTATTGACTCTGGTCTACCGCAGGTGTCTAACTGGTTTGGCAACAAGAGGATCCGCTACAAGAAGAACATCGGCAAATTCCAGGAGGAGGCCAACCTTTACGCCATGAAGACGGCCATGGGCGCCACACAGAGAGAAGGGTCGCCACACACTCCAAACTCTACCGGTTAGTTCTGACCTCAATCCACACTCCGAGAAGAGTCAGTTTCTCTGATTTTGCTATTTATAGGTTTATGTTTGAGTAAAATGAACATTGTTGTTTTATTCTATAAACTACAGACAATATTTCTCCCATAAATGTTGTCATTTAGAGCATTTATTTGCAAAAAATGAGAAATTGCTGAAATAAAAAAGATACAGAGCAAAAAAACAAGTTCATAATCAGAAAGTTTTAAGAGTTCAGAAATCAATATTTGGTGGAGTAACCCTGGTTTTTAATCACAGTTTTCATGCATCTTGGCATCATGTTCTCCTCCACCAGTCTTACACACTGCTTTTGGATAACTTTATTCCACTCCTGGTGCAAAAATTCAAGCAGTTTAGCTTGGTTTGATGGCTTGTGATCATCCGTATTGATTATATTCCAGAGGTTGTTAATTTGGTAAAATCAAGGAAATTAGTAATTTTTAAGTGGTTTCTTATTTTTTTTTCCAGAGATGTATAATGCTTTTTTTAAATGTCAGAGCTCTCAGTATTCTACCAGTAAAATCTGGAGCTATTTTAGATTGTAAATGATGTAAAAATAGTAATAGTTCTTTCCATGGGTAGCATTGTAAGCCTGATGGGAGCATGAGCTAAAAGAGCTGTATTTGGGAATGCGGGGGGTAAATGGAGGTGGGCTATTCAAAAGTTTTTGCATATCATGTTTCACTACATTTGGGAGTTCACCTTTAACGTTGGACTGAACAAAAATGTTAACATATTATGTAAGCCCTAAGATATTTGCTAGAATTTACTGTTTTGCATCTGATTGGATTTTATTAAATAACTAAAATAATGGTTAATTCGAGTTATAATATGTCTCATGTTGATTATGATAAGCTATAAAAGACTACATTACAAATATCCTACAAAAAGTACATGTAAATATTTTGTCATAACTGCATTTACATTATTTTTATGAATAACTTTGTGTATCTGTAACCCATCTCTCATCTCTCACCTCTTTTACAGGCTCAGGTTCCTTCTCTCTCTCAGGGTCAGCTGATCTCTTCCTTGGAGTTCCTCCAGTGAATGGAGAGCAGCCTGGCTACCACATGGGGGGACAGGTAAGACCGTTTTTAATGTTACTGTGTTGTTGATTTTGGGTTGCGTGCTGTCATTTCAAGTGCATGCATGCAGGTGCTCATTGGGTCACCATGGTTTTGGCTTGTGTGTTTTGTGTACCGTATTTTCCGCACTATAAGGCGCGCACTGGATTATAAGGTGCATTATCAATGAACGTCTATTTTCTGATCTATTTTCATACATAAGGCGGCCTGGATTATAAGGTGCATTTAAAGAGACACTATGTTTCCCTTTTAATTTAGTAGGTATTGCCGTTCGTCCTGTGTAGCTTGTTTTAACACAGCAAACACGCAGACTACAGTACAATATACTCACCTCTGAACAACAAAAGAGCTAGCGCTGTAGTTAGCGGCTAATGCTAATGCTGCTGCACCCAGCCTTAGTGCCGGAGAAACTTCACTAAAAACTCACCCTTATAATGCTGTACTTCAGAGGAGTGGCTTTACTGTTCCTTAGTACCCGACTGGTAGAATTCATACATAAGGTGCACCGCATTAATAATAATGTTTTTTTATTTTTGAGAAAATGAAAGGTTTTTAAGTGTGCCTATAGAACCTCTTCTATACATAATAATTTGGAATAATGCATTTTGAGTTTTATTGTTGAAGAATAAACTGTTATAATTGGGAGGTTTGTTAAAAAAATCGATTTATAGTTTAACAGATTACAATAAAAGAATGACTTTTATTATACTGACTGTCATTTGCTTCGACCATTTAGGAAAATCATGCACAATTTGCATAATAATTTGGAATGCAATGATTCGACTGTACCCAAAACGTCTGAACACCAAACACCTTTTTTTTTTTTTTTTTTTTTTTTTTACGGGTTAAACCTAGTTTTGAACAGTTTCTTTGTTTTCTGAAATTTACTAAAAAAAAAACTAAAATCTGATTTTTGTGGAAAAAGATTATTTTTTTAGGCCATAATTGCCCAGCACTATTTTGAACCCTTATCTGTTTTTTCCTCTTTCACATGACTGTGTGTGTGTGTGTGTGTGTGTGTGTGTGTGCACGTGTGTGTGTGTGTGTGTGTGCACCCCTAAACTTCCTTGTCCTCTCTCTCTCTGGTAGGACTCAGTCTCTCATTCCCGCTTTTCAGAAAGACTTTATAGTCCCAGAGAGAGCCGGGTGAGGAGCCCATTACATGCATGCTCATACCTGCTTCATAAACTCACACTGGCCATGCTGGTTAAAGCCAAGCTTTAACATGTTTTTTTTTTTTTTCTTTTTTTTTTTTATTTGTTGGTGTTTTTTGTAAATTTATTATTCATCTAACAAGTCTGTAGCATGTAGTCATTTAGCATTGATAGTCTACTTCAAATCAGGGTTTAATTTATTTGGAAAGTTAAAAAAGCATTAAAACCTCTTAAACTGTTTAAAAGCTTTCAATGACGTCACTTACGGACCATGCCCGTTTATCTACTGTTTTATCTACTGTTATCTTAAGCCTCTCCCCTTCGTGTGTCTCGTCTGGTTGGTGGAAATGCTACAGTAATATAAAGCAGAAATGAATATAGCACAAAAAGTAGGCAAATTTGCTCAACCTCAACACATACTCCGCTCTGCTGCTCATCCCACAAATGCATGTTCCTTACAACTGTGGCTCCATTTAAAAGGGAAATTCAGGGGCACTGAGTGATGTATGGGTTTAGAGCCAGGGCAGTATGGAGAGCTGATTGGCTGAGCTGCAGCAGCAGTGTGCTTCCGATAGCGGTGAGGCGCAGATGGTTGGATGTCAGCCGTGGGCGGTATTATAGATTGACTGATCTGCATATTGTTATGTGTCCATTTAAAAGGGAAATTAACTGTCTTTCCAATGGTATAAGATAATATAATTTCCTTACAGCCTTTATTTTCATAAAGACTGTATTACCAAAAAGCATTGTTGCAACAAAGAAATAATCTACCAAACACAAATTTCCTCACTTTTTGTGCTATGATTATTTCTGCATTATATTATTGTAGCATTTCCACCAATTAGATGAGACACAAGAAAGGAAGGAGCTTAAAGGGCCACTAAACCTCCTGATTTTTGCTGACTCCACCCTTGGTTCAAATTAGATAAATGCTTTAAAAAGGGGGGTGGGGGTGGGGGGGGTTAATTTGGGAGGGGCACTGGGTGATGTATGGGTTTAGGGGCAGGGCAGGAGGGACTGCCGATTGGCTGAGCTGCCGAGGAGGAAATTACCACAATAAAAGTGTTTTTTTTTTTTTAAGGTTTTTATACAATTTAAGCAGGACTTGTATGTTTCATTAATTCAAATTGAACACATTTTAGATCTTAATGGAACAAAAATGGTTTGGGGTTTAGTGGCTCTTTATGTTACTTGTTTAAAAACAGTAAAGAAACAAATTTGCACGGTCATTGAGTGATATTAGTGAAAGCTTTTGGAAATTAAGGAGGAAGGGGAAATTAACAAGCTTTCCAACACTTTCCAGTTGTTGCAACAGAGAACTAATCTACCAAACACTAATTTTCTTACTTTTGAAGAGACTGATAATTTTTTTTTTTTTTTTGAGAAATGGCAGTTAACAGTCTCCCTCTCTCTCTTTTTGTGTGTGTTTGTGTGTACAGACTAATGGGAACTGGCAGGAGCAGAACACGCCCCCCTCTCCACCTGGAAGCGAACACTCGGATAACTCGGACTAATGGGCGTTACCTGGAGAGAGAGGGAGATCAGGACAAAGAAAAAGACGGAAAGAATGATGGTCACTCTTCTGCCCAAGTGCAGTTTTGTTTCTTTTTTTTTCTTCTGTTTTCTGTTCTGCACATTTATTGATCATAGTACATCACACTGCTTGGAGTGTGTGAGTGAGTGAGAGCGTGATTGGAGGGGAATGGATTGAAGGTGGGTTCATCATGGTTTTGGCCGTTTTCTTTCCCGTTTCGTTTCCGTTTTATTATTATATTAATATTAATATTATTTCGTCATCACTTCACTACTTCCACTACATGTTACTGCAATATTTGGGTTCTGAAGAGGGAACTTTTTAAAGCGCATTAAGACTGCTTTCTTTATGACTGTAGTGCTATTATTATTATTGTTATTGTTATCACTGCTATTCTAATCTATATTGTTTCTTTAAAGCTCAGATAGAGGTGAATTGGCATAGGTAAAGGGGGCAATAGAGAATAATCCAAAGATTGTTTGTTTTTTGTTTGTTTGTTTGTTTGTGTATTCTCTTTTTTACTGTGTGTACCTATTATTATTATTATTATATGAATGGGGTGTGTTTGCTGTCTTTATTTACGGTTTGAATGCGTATATCAACAGTGCTGTCTTTCTCTGTACAGTGAAACACCTGTATTCTCTACCTCTTTTACAATAAAGACTGTCTGTGTTACACATTCAGAACCTCTGCGAGATGACCCGTCATTTCACTTGCTGCAAAAAACCTAAACACTTACTTTTTATAAAGTGATCTGAACTTACTTTTGTGTCCACATTAATCTGTAATATCAAATCAAATATAAAATTATATTTGAGCACGTTAAATGCATAATACAGTCCAGATAATCATGCTAGCTAGAATAGGCGTGAATAAAGGTTAATTAAATGGAAGCCATTATGGTGTTTCTCTTTCTCGTTTTCTGGCCTTCACAGACATATTCGGTCTCTTTCCAGCTTCTGTCAGAGTGTCTGTATGTTAGTTTGTAAAGAATGAATCAGTAGTTATTGTAGAACTGTTTGAACTAAAGGTCGGAAAGCAGGTCGCAGTTCTCGCGAGTGTTGGTCGCGGCCGCCTCGGAAAACTGGAGAGTCTGGTTTGAGCTCAGAGGAGCTCCGGCACAGACACAAGAGCACCGCTATTCCTCCTATTACACCTCAATGCAGCGCTGCAGTGAGTTTCAAGCTGTAATTTTACTTCTTTAAAATCATCAAAAACCAAGGAAATCCTACCTAGTGCTGCTTTAAGAGTCTTTTACTTAGAATTATACTATGTCTCTCTGCAAGAGACTCCAAAATATCACCATAATTCATGCAGAGATTAAAATAAAAAGAAACCAGTTAATTCTCTATTTTTTTACTAAAGATTATTCTTGGATAAAAGGAGCTTTGATGTAATATTCAGTTTCTTCATGAGCATTAATTTACAGAAAAACAAGCTTTATTATTCTCCAGCTAGATTTAATTAAGCCTTAATAAGTCATGCCCACGCCTAAATGACTTCATTCCCATGCCTTAACTATCTCGTTACCATACCGTAATTATCTCGTTCCCACGCCTTAAGTAAAATAATTATTTGTATTATTATTTTTTTTTTTTTACACAATGTCACATTAGGGGCTCTGTAAGTTTGTCCAGTATTTGTACATTTTCAACAGTAAAAAATGTAAGTTAAGTTTGAAGTATTTTATTAGCAAACCATTTACATTTCCACCAAATTCCATCAAATTACAGTACCAGAGCTCAGCTCTGTTTACCACTGAGAGGAACCAAAGCTACTACAGTCCAGATTAACCCCTGAACTGCTGCGAGAAGCAAATATTAAATAAGTAGTATTTGTTCATATTAGCACAGAGAAATCTGAACTTTTGGGATTGTTGGACACTGGAGATTGAAAAAGTTTAAATGAGATCAATGTAATGGAAAATGGGCAGAGCTATTTTGTCTTTAAAATGTGGGGAAGGGTGTATCTTACTGCAACCAGCCAGCAGCATGCTAGACCTGTGATGGCTTCACTTTTGAAAGACAATAAGTATAATATGCAATTGAAGAAAACGTTAAGTTTATTGGTTTATTGGTGATTTTACCATTTGGTAAAAGGAAGCAAGCAAGCAAAAATGATTTACAGCATTTTTACAAAAAGAGTGGCAACATACAGTATTTATTAACATTTTAATGCATAAAACAGTCCTTTTTCTGGAATCAGACCATATGTGCCTGTATATCTTTCACATCACAGTCTGGATTGATGTGGGGTCATTACTGATCGTCTCAGTTGGGTTTTTTGGTTCACCGCTCCTCCTGTAGTCTTTCTCCGGGTCTGCCTGAGCAGGGCTGGCCCCTGTCCCCGGTGTTTTACCCTCTGCTTGGCTGATGTTTGGTTTAGGATGGGGCACGACCACTATCTCCACGTGTTCTTTGGCTTGTTTCTCTGGTAGGGCAGGGGCACACAGCTCGGGCTGGTTTCCGCTGAACCGGCGCTGCAGGGCGGGCTGGGTGCAGGAGAAGGAGCGCTGCCTGGGTGCCGGCTGGGGAGACAGGAAGTGAGGTGTTATGGGCCGCGGGACTTCCTGAGCTGCTTCTCTCTCTTCTTCCTCTGCTTCTGAAGTGACCTCCTGAAGTGTGCTGATTGGCCTCGAAGGGCGGCCGAGGATTCTGGGACTGACCAGAGCAGTGGCTGATTGGTTGGCTGGGGGCCGCCAGTTTTGGGGTGAGGCGCACTGCCCTCTGACCATTTGCCAGTCGCTGCAGAGAAGAAGAACAATGTGTAAAGCTTATGCGCTGATTGTCACTACAACTTTGGTGTAGTGAAATACCTTCATTCAACCCCAGCATTTTGAAATACAGTGCTTTTAGCCAATTCTCCCAACTACAGTGCTACAAAGTTTGGGCACCCTTGATAATTTTTATGATTTTCCTGATTATAAATAATTTTAGTTAAATTTATCATATAGCAGACATTCCAAGACAAACACTTTACTGTTCCACACAGTAAAATTTTAGTGGTGGTTCATCATGCTGTGGGGCTGTGTGATCAGTGCAGGTACTGGGAATCTTGTTAAAATTGAGGGTCTCATAGATTCCAGTCAATCTTGAGAACAATGTTGAAGAATCAGTGAGAAAGTTGAAGTTAAAGCTGTGCCGGGGCTGGATCCTTCAACAAGACAACAACCCTAAACACTGCTTAAAATCTACTAAATCAGAGGAACACAGAAGTACAACGTTCTGGAATGATCATCTCAGATCATCTCAGACCCCAGACCTGAATATTATTGAAAATCTGTGGTGTGATTTAAAGCAGCTGTTCATGATCAGAAACCTGAATCAAACCTGACTGAACTGGAGATTAATTTTTTTATAAAGAAGAATGATCCAAAATACCTTCAACCAGAAGCTTCAATCAGAGTCTCATTGGAAGCTAAATGAAGAGTTTAGAGACTGGAATATCTACTAAATATTGATGCCATTTTTCAGTTGGGGTGCCCAATTTTATGTACCTGCCTGATTTAGTTTAAAGAATTATTGCACACTTTCTGTAAGCTGAAACTGAAATTGCTGATCCCAACAACCAATGATTCATAAAAGAATATCATATGATCAAATGATCATGGGTGCTCAAACCTTTTCATACCACTGTAGCTTACAGTTCTAGCAATAGGGGCATAGTGTTACCCATACAAAGATATCACTATTTCTACATCATTAACAAGCTCAAAGTAGCTCCACACTTCATTAGTAGAATTCTGAGGGTCCTGATATTTAAAATCAGGCACTGAGAACTTTTATTTAAAAAACACTGTTTATACAAAAAGTACCTTCAGGTAGTTCTCCGGGGCCAGCATCTTGAAATTAAGTCACAATAATTCAAATGATAGGCACAAACTAATAGGTAGAAAAAAGAACTTTAAAATTAATTCAGTGGAAATGCATGATATTACATTAGATTTTAAATATTTGGCACCTCCTGTTACACCAACAACAGTAGTAACAATGCCAACTAATGGGAGTATTCACATGACTTATCAGCTGTATTTTTCGTACATCAGTTTATTTATCATGACTTAAATTCAAGATGCCAGTGGCTAGAGATCTACCTGAAGGTACTGTTTGTATAAACAATGCATTTGTGCATTTCTAAAGCACAAATACCCAGATCTGCCCCATAAGATAACAAGATATTTTGAGAGAAGTCTGTTTTAATAGAAACTTACCTGGGTGGAGGTGAAGACATGTCTCGGGGTGCTATAACCCCAGAAAAGGAGGCACTTCTTCCAGGAAGACAGGGAGATGTTGCCACCCATGAAGAATACAGGTAGGCACGGTCATCCCACAGCACCTCAGTGGCTGGGTCCATTGGAAACGGACTGCGGTGGATTCTGTGGGCCAATAGGAGCTCAAGAACCTGGTGATGCATCCCCTCTCGGGCCACATCCATAGGCCTTCTTCCTCTGCGGTCAGTCAGCTCCTGATTGGCCCCGTTTAGGAGGAGGAATCTGGCAGTCTCGTAGCAACCGTGAAGGGCGGAGAGGAAGAGAGCTGTCTCGCCCTGGAGATGGAGGACAGTAGGTAGGTTAGATGTGGCCAAAGTTTCTTTGGCATGTCTGTTTATTAGTATTTTAAGTCTCTTAAGACCTTAATTCACCTCAAAACCCTTAAGCCTGCTAAACACGAGCGAGTGTGTCAATTGCAAGCCAATTCCGTGAGTTACTTTTACCTTGTGATCCTGTAGATCCACCAGGGCACCGTAGCGAATCAGCGTCCGAGCCAATGAGAGGTGATTTACTGAGCATGCCCAGTGCAGGGCAGACCTCCCTAATAGAGAGAATGGATTTAGATAGGAGGGGGGAAAAGAAAAGAAACAAAGGCAGGAAAGTTTCAATTAAATACCCAGAGATGGAGAGGAGAGTGCAGGGAGCGTTAGGGAGTCGGAAGCAAAGAGCCTCAAAGTAAAGAAGCAAAAGAGTGGCAACAAAATTCGTATGAAAAAGACTGAAGTGGATATGAGTGGTGGTCGGCAGAACAGTGGCCATGAGAGAGTGAGAAGCAGGGAAGGCTAATACAAAACATCCACATGAATTACGCTACAGCACGTTAACTTTGTTCGGATTCATTGTCAGAGATCAGGGGTTCTAAAAAGTAAGTCAATAAAGGAGGTGCAGTGTGTAAATAAGCAATGGGGAGGTTCGAAGCGAGTGGGATGGGGAAAAGGACAGAGGGAAAGGAGGAAATGGGAAAACGAGAAAAATGCACACATTACTCCCCATCTACGAAAAAACACCATCCATAAAGACTTTAGAAACCCCAGTCAGGAATCTTTGCAACTGTTTAATATAGAGTACACTCATTGAAAAATAAAAGAAATGCACCATTATTTGCTGTGAAATGCCGTCCGTTCTATCTACCGAGAGATTTCTCCGCCGTGCTGATCGCTGCTGTTTACATCCCTCCGACCTCCAACAACAGCGTGAGGAGTGAAGCACTGAATGAACTGTACCAGTACATCAGTGAACAGCAGACAGCGCACCCAGATGCTTTTCTCATTCTGGCTGGAGATTTCAACCATGCAGACCCAAAGAGTGTGTTTTCTGGACTTTTTAAACACATAGACTTTCCAACCAGGGGAAACAACATATTGGACCAGGTCTTTACTACACACAGAGGAGCCTACCGAGCCTCCCCCCTCCCCCACCTGTGAGCCTCTGATCACCTCACCATTATGCTAATGCCAGCTTACAGACCACTGGTTAAAGTCACCAAACCAGTTCTTAAGCAGGTACGAGTATGGCCAGAGGGTTCCTCAGAGGCACTTCAGGACTGTTTCAGCACAACAGACTGGAATATGTTCAGAGAGGCTGTCACCCACAACAACTCCACAGACATTCAGGAGTACACAGAAACTGTCTCTGCCTACATCACCAAGTGCACTGATGATGTAACCGACCTCAAGACCGTCACTGTTCAAGCGAATCAGAAACCATGGCTGACAGGAGAGGTCCACAAGCTCCTGAAGGCCAGAAATGCAGCCTTCAGAACAGGTGACCAGGCAGGCCTGAGGTCAGCCAGGGCCAACCTGTCCCGCGGGATCAGGAAAGCTAAGAGGCTGTACTCAAAGAAGATTTCCCAACACTTCAGTGACAGCAGAGACACACAGAACCTGTGGCAGGGTATCCAGTCTATCACAGGCTATAAACCACATCCACAGACCTGCGACAGCGACACATCTCTGCTGAACGACCTGAATGGGTTCTTCGCAAGGTTCGAGCCACTGAACAACACACCCGCCCAGAAATCCATCCTTCCTCCTGGTGACCAGGTGCTGACGCTGTCCCCAGACAGTGTGAGGAGAGCATTCAGCAGGATCAATGCTCGGAAAGCTCCTGGGCCTGACAACATTCCTGGCCGTGTGCTGAGAGACTGTGCCTGGGAACTCGCAGAGGTTTATACTGACATTTATAACACCTCTCTGAGTCAGGCGGTGGTTCCCACATGCTTCAAAGCCACCACCATCATCCCTGTCCCAAAGAAGGCATCGCCATCCTGTTTCAATGACTATCGTCCAGTTGCACTCACCCCCATCCTCATGAAGTGCTTCGAACGACTAGTCATGCATCACATCAAGTCTTTGCTCCCCCCCTCCCTGGACCCGTACCAGTTTGCTTATCGGTCAAATCGCTCGACTGATGATGCCATCTCCACTGTTCTCCACTCAGCCCTCACACACCTAGACAAGAAGAACACCTACGTCAGAATGCTGTTTGTTGACTTTAGCTCAGCATTCAACACAATCGTCCCCCAACAGCTCATACACAAACTGGACAGTCTGGGGCTGAGTACTTCACTGTGCAACTGGCTGTTAGACTTCCTGACTGGAAGACCACAGGCAGTGCGGGTTGGCAGCAGCACATCCAGCATCACCACACTGAACACAGGGGCTCCCCAAGGATGTGTGCTGAGCCCCCTTCTGTTCACTCTGCTGACCCACGATTGCACACCAGCACACACCTCCAACCTCTTCGTCAAGTTTGCGGATGACACGACGGTGGTGGGTCTCATCAGCAACAACGATGAGTCACACTACAGGAGCGAGGTGAGCCGCCTGGCCTCCTGGTGCAAACACAACAATCTCTCTCTGAACACAGAGAAGACCAAGGAGATTGTTGTGGACTTCAGGAGAACTCACACACTGCACACCCCTCTGTTCATCAACGGAACTGCTGTGGAGAGGGTGAGCAGCACCAAGTTCCTGGGTGTGCACGTCACAGAGGACCTCTCCTGGAGCACCAACTCAGCGTCACTGGCCAGGAAGGCAAACCAGCGTCTCTACTTTCTCCGCAAGCTGAGAAGAGCTGGAGCCCCCACCCCCATCATGACCACCTTCTACAGAGGGGCCATCGAGAGCATACTGACCAGCTGTTTCACCGTGTGGTACGGGGCCTGCACAGCATCCTGCCGCAGGACCCTCCAGCGCATCGTGAGAGCAGCTGAGAAGATTTTTGGCACCTCTCTCCCCTCCCTTCAGGACTTGTACAGCTCCCGCCTCACACGGAAAGCCCTCCGTCTGGCAGGAGATCCCTCTCACCCACTACACAGCTTCTTCAGCCTGCTGCCATCAGGGAGGAGACTGCGGAGTCTCGGGGCGAGGACCAGCAGACTGCGAGACAGCCCCATCCATCAGGCTGTGAGGATGCTGAACTCTCTTCCTGCTCTACCCCCCATCCCAATCCTGCCCCCAGCACACACTCACTCAGCATCCTGAACCCCCCCACTAATAAAGTACTGAAACTCTGCACTACAATGCACAAAGTACTGGTCCCTTCCAAACGGACTTGCACTACACAACACCTGCACTACTGATATACTTGCACTGTCTATACGCACTTTAATTCCACTTAATTAAACTGTGAACTTTAAGGACTTACGCACCCATTCACTTTACCAGCCTTAAGCTATATACCATATACCGTATTTGCACTACTGTTATTGACTATTTTTACTGTCATTCCATCTCAATCACCATCAATATTGCACTATTGTCTTACGTATGTTTATTGTGTCTTGCTGTATTGAACATATAGTGTCTCCCACTCTTTTATATTATAATTATATATCTATTTTTTACTTATTTACTTATATTTATATATCTATTCCTCCCCCACACCACTGCACCTTGTTTCTGTCTCATGTATGTCTATTTGTGTCCCTGCTGTATTGTACACATAGTGTCTCCCATTCTCCTTTATTATATCTATTATCTGTACTTGCTGTAAAATTGGGAAGGAGAGTAACGTAATTTCAATTCTCTGTATGTCCTGTACATATGCAGTATTGACAATAAAACTACTTGACTTGACTTGACTTGACTTGATATACAAATGATTACAGGTGTCTTGCCACAAGAGGGTGTAAAAATGCTTCCCCCATTGCCCTTTAAAAAGGCTCCTAGATGGCTCCGAGTGGTCCAGTGAAATAAGGTGTTGCGACTATAATCTGATTCCTGGTTCATACTGCTTTGCCATCAGCAGCCAGAGTCTGAGAGAGCACTATTGGCATAGCACTCTCTGGGTGGGTAGGTGGCACTCTCTCCCCACATCACTTCCAAGGTGATGTCAGTCAGCACAGGCATCTGTTAGCTGATGTATCGGAACCAATACTCACTGGCTACTCGGTAGTGCTACATCAGCAGCAGTTGGAAAAGTATCTGAGGAGGCATGTGCTGATTTTCACCCTTCTAGTGCTGGGAGCATTACTAGTGTTAAAGGTAGGGCAGCAGAGTGGGTAGACACATTGGATAAAACAAAAAAAAATGCTGTTAGAGGCTACATTTAGACATGCTGCTACAACTTGAAGATATTTTGCTTAGTTGATAGTCTTTGAGAGGAGGCACATCATAGTACTGGAATAAGCAACATGGTTGTTTCAATCAACTTCCCGCAATCAGGGCCATCTGTCAGCCATCCTCAATCACGTTCATTTGCTGGTAAATGTGTTATGAATGAGAAAATTGGATTTCTACAGCCTGGAACTGTATTAGTGACAGATCCATGATCTCTTTAAGAAGCAACAAAAAACGGTTTGAGTATGGAGACCTTGTGATGAGCTGTTTAATTGCGCCTTTGCTTTGGAGCAACACACTTTCCCAACTGCGGCACTTTAATATGAGGATTTCTGTCATGGTTCGAATCCCAGTCATGCTGCTTGCCATCAGCAGTCAGACTCTAATAGAGCGCAATTGGCCTTGTTTTCTCTGGGTGAGTAGATGGTGCTCTTTCCCCTCATCACTTCTAGGGTGATGTCGATCCGCACAAGGTGTCTGTGAGCTAATGTATCAGAACCAAGCCGCTGCGCTTTCCTCCGATGATGCTACTTGCTTTTCCTTTCTGTGATGCTACTCAGCAATACTGCATCAGCAGCAGCTCGAAAAAAGGCAGTGGTTGACTTCACATGTATCTGAGAAGGCAACAAAGAACGGTTTGAGTATGGAGGCCTTGTGGTGAGCTCTTCGATCATGCCTTTGCTTTGAAACAACACACTGTCCCAACTGCGGCACTTTAATCCAATGATTGCTGGTTTGAATCCAGGTCATGCTGCTTGCCAACAGCAGCCAGGGTCTAAGAGAGCACAATTGGCCTTGCTCTTTCTGGGTGGGTAGATAGGGCTCTCATTCCCCTAATCACTCCCAGATAAAGCAACAAAGAATGGTTTGTGTATGGCCCAGCTGCAGCAATATCTGTTGGTAAATGTGCTGTAGGAGGCCAAACAGAACCAGCAGAACCTCCATATCTAACCGTCTCAATCTCATCTTGTATCCAGATTAGAGGCTCCAACAAGAAACTAGAGCCTCCTTTCAATTAAAGTACAGTTTTCCTCAATAAACTCTTAATAACTCCTTTACTTATATTGTAATCACTCGAATACATCATTATATTAACACATAAAGTATAAAGCATATAAAGTGAATTCTTGGTGTGTTCTCTTTGTTGTCAATGAGTGTATAATATGATAATATGTAATTTTACCATGTTGGCTAGTAGCAAACTTAAATAGCTACCCTTGATTCAGATGTGACCTTGTTTTTCTGCTCCTGACTGGAGTTTTTAAAGGCTAACCTAAAGAATAAACTGGTGTGATAATTACCGGTGTGGTCAGTGTTGTTGACTGGCACGCCAGCCCTCAGAAGCTCCAGCACCACCCGGTCCAGTCCACTCCTCACGGCACGGATCAGCACCACAGAGCCATCGGGACCACACCACTGCACTGGAGCTGGCTGGAGAAAAATAGGGACTTGGGAATAGGTATACTGGTGTCTATTGTTACAGTTTTTTTTATACCATACTGATGACAAGCTGCATGACTGGGATTTAAACAAGTTGGAGCTCAGAATGAAGGAAAAGCAGTTAAAAAGTGCAAATCACATTTTTATATTCATAAGTTAGTACCTGTTATATTAGCCACAGTTCACATTAATTCTCTGTACTGTTTTGTTCTGTTATTTGTTTGTTGTTTGTTATTTGTTTGTACTGAGCGGGTCAACCCGAGTAGGATGGGTTCCTCGGACTGAGTCTTGGTTCCTTCCAAGGTTTCTTCCTCTTAAAGGGAGTTTTTCCTTGCCACTGTGTCACCATAAAATTGGCATCTCTGTGGTGCTGCTCATAAGAGGCGTGGACCTGTTTTACCTGTAAAGCGGCTTTGTGACAACCTTTGTCGTAAAAAGCGCTATATAAATAAAATTGAATTGAATTGAATTGAAAGTTTTTTAGCTAAAGTTTGGACAAAAGAATCAGAATAACCTGACGGGTAAATTTATGTGATTATTTTGAGTTCATTTCTTAAAATCATAAGTGAGACTGATTACAATCATTATTCCTAAAATATCAGATTTATTGCCTTGAAATTATATAATTTCACTTGTTAAGATTTAGTTATTAAGTTTTTTGATGTGTTTAACACCTTTAAAACAGTTGGAGAACCATTCCAGGTTTTACCTCATGAAAGAGTGGGCAAAGTTTGGCCTCAAAGCAAAAGGTGGTACTTTTTTAAAGAATCTAAAGTACTATGTATATGTATTCCTTCGTAGTTTTGATGTCTTTAATAATAATCTACAATATAGAAAATAATAAAAATAAAGAAAAGTTTAATCTCTGGCTTAATGAAGCAGATTCTTTACACTTACGTTGCTGGGGATTCGCTGTTGAGTGGGCGGGGTGTTCCTGTCCCACCGTCTTGGGGGTACTGATAATTGATAGAAACAGGAAAAAGAGGAAGTTATCATAAAGAAGCTGCAAATCAGAGAGCATGAGAATCTTTTGAGAACCAAGCCGAGCACCTGTCTCACCTGGTACGGGAGATTGCTGCTGGTGATTGATGCCGTAGTGTTTCTGCACTGGAGACCTGTGGTCACAGATCGTTCTGTTGATGTCCTCCATGGAGCTCTGGGTCACGTCCGTGTCACTGCCGATGTCCAGGTCCTTCCTAAGTGGCCTACAGTCACGGAACGGCCGAAAAGACATTTCCTCAGAAGCAGCTCAGATAACTGCAGCTATTTCAGTTTCAGTAAATAGGAAGAATAAATAGGAGATTTTCACATCCTCTGCATGTAGTGTCGGGAACAGGAAACGAGGTGAAAAGGCTATTTTTGTCTCTTGTTACTCGAAGAAGGGAAGTTTTAATGACCTTTGGCCTACGATATACAGTGTGCTATAAAGCTAGAGAGTGTCAAAAGTTTGGACATACCTTCTCATTCAATGCATTAATTAATTTATTTATTTCCCTACATTGTAAATGAATAGTGAAGTAATTTAACATAATGAATCATGTAGTAACTTAAAAGTGTTAAACAAACCAAAAAAAATACTTTGTGAAGAAGCATTTAGGTGCTCTTATCTGGGAGCTGTTTCTGCAGTTTCTGAGGCTGGTAACTCTGATGAACCATGGTCCTGATGAGGGCCAGTTTCATCCTAACATTTTTGATTATCTTCATTATCTTAGTTGAGTAGTTCTTAATAGCCATTATATGTATTAGAACATTACTCAAATAGAGCTATTCACTGTATACCTGTAACTCTACCTCTTCACTACTTTACAACTGATGCTCTCAAACACTTAAATTAAGAGATTAAGAGTAATTAACTCTTTACGAGTTCAGCACAGCTGTTAACTGAAAGCCTGAATTTCAGGTGACTCTACCTCATAAAACTGACTTAAAAAACTTCAGCCAAGATGTGCAAAACTGTCATCTAAGCAAGAGGAGCTACTTTAAAGAATGTAAAGTATAAAACATATTCTGAATTTAGTATTAATCTACAGTGCAGAACATTTTAAAATGAGGATAAAACACTGAAATTAAGGTGTGTCCAAACTTCGACTGGTACTGTTTAATATGGATTAAATCTCCTAACTACTAACTAACTGACTTTCTTACTCCTCTCTCCTCTCTCTAAGTTTGCCATATTTCCTCCAGCAGAGACACAAACTCAAAGGCATGAGGCTCACCGCATCCGTATGGCGTCCTCTCCCAGCGGCTCCCTCCTCTTCTTCCCCAGCTCCTTCCCTTTCTTCTTCTTCTTCATGCCGTTCCTGTCCTTCTCTCTGCCTGACCGGCCCCTGCCCTGGTGCTGGTCGGCTGAACGCTGGCTCCAGGCTTTACTGCCGTTGTTGTTTTCCGTGGCGGTGGACCGGTGACGAACTCTCTCTCCTCCCTCTCTTCTTCTTCTCCTCCTTCTCAACCACACCAGCACCATGCCAACCACTGCCAGAGCCACGACTACACCTGTCGCTACGCCAACCACAGGCCACAGCCAGGCGGGAGAGCCATTATCATTCACTGTGAATGGGATAAAAAGGTTGAAGCAAGTCTTAAAACAGAGTTTCATGCACTTTTGATTCTGCTTGGATCAGACTCTGGCACGTTTTCACCTTTTGGGCAGGTGTGGGTAAAGTAATCATACTCATCAGACCAGAACAACAGCACCAAGACCCTTTACAAACAGGAGGTGGTCTTGGTTTGGTCCCAGACAACAGTTTTGTGGACGAGCATTGTCCTGTTGGAACAGTGCACTAAAGTGTATGTTCCAAAAAATACGTATTACTGAAAAGTTACTTAATTTCAGTAATTCATTTAAAAATGTGAAACTCATATATATATATTTATTATTTAGAGTGATCTATTTTAAAAGTTGTTTCTTTTATTGTTGATGATTAGGGCTTACAGACAATGAAAACCCAAAAAATCAGTGTCTCAGAAAATTATATTATATTATATGAGACCAATTGGTACTTTTGGCAGTGTGGGCAGTGTGCAAAGTCCTGCTGGAGAATAATATCCGCATCTCCAGATTTCATTTTCCAGCAGGACTTGGCACACTGCCCAAAATTTGCTTAAAAATTTAAGCTCACTGTGAATAAATGGAAGCACTTTACTTGCCCAAATAAAAGTTTTTTTTTTATGAGAGAAATCTGTGTAGAATAACATCCAGTTTAGGAATTACAGTTTTGTTTACTTAGACACTTTCCCCAGCTTCCCTATTAGGAGGGAAACATGGCAACACCCTTGCTCACTTTAATGTAGGCTTCATTACTAGTGTTGCTTAATGCGCCTTATTGTCTGGTGCACCTTATGCATGAAAAATAGACCAGAAAATAGACATTTATAGTCTGAAAAATACGGTAGTCAGGGCGCCGAGTGGTCCAGCGGTCTAAAGCGCTGCCACTATGAGCGGGGGGTCGCAGCGAGGGGTTGCCCTGCTCCCTCCGGGTGGGTAGATGGCGCTCTCTCCCCACATCACTCCTAGGGTGATGTCCACAGCACAGGGCATCTGTGAGCTGATGTATCGGACCCGAGCTGCTGCGCTTTACTCCGAACACGCTGTGATGCGGCTCGGCAATGCTGCCTTCACATGTATCGGAGGAGGCGTGTGTTAGTCTTCACCCTCCTGGTGTGTTGGGGCATTACTAGTGGTAGGGGGAGTCCTAATGAGTGGGTTGGGTAATTGACCGTGTAGATTAGGGAGAAAATGGGAAAAATAAAAACAAATAAATACAAAAAATACAGTAGTCATTCAATCTGAACCTACCACCTAGCTCCTCAGCTGCAGTCTCTTTTACTGTGATCTCCTTCTCGATGCCCCGGATGCTGATGAGAGTTTGGATTTCGGGTTTGACGTGGGCTGGGGCTCGGCCTAGCTGCACCACAGCATTCAGGAAGTCCGCCGCCTCTATGGCGTACGGGAAGCAGGTGAAGGGCAGGCGAGTACACGGCCGGTTGTCCACTTGAAGAAACAATAGAGACCTGGAGCAGAGACAAAAAAAAAATCTGTAAATCTTTAAAGGTCTCATTCCATCATTTTTTCATTCGTTTTAAAATGTCTAGTTGTGGTCTCTAGTAGGAATGAATTGCATGTGAGCTGTTTTTTTGTGAAAAAAAGCACTGTCTATGTGGGCAGTCCCTAACATCTCTCTGATTGACTCGTATTTCTGAGGATTTTTTCTTCTTAGCTGCTGCAGACAATGGAGGTTGAGAGACAGTTTCATGTGCAGCATCCAAATACAACTCAGAGAGACCTACAGTATTTCACAAAGAACAAGAACAAGTGGATTTTAGCAGAAGGAGACCTTTAAAGCATATGAACAATTAGCTTCCTTACCTGTTGCTCTCATAAGCAGGTGCTTGTCTGTGCAGCTCTACCAGCTGCTGAGCGTCCAGACTGGACAGGTCACCGTTGGGCTGGAAGGGCACCATCCCCCTGAGCTTCACGCTGGTCTGGAGCAGGATGCTGAGAGCCCACAGTAAAGAGCTGTTCTGGAAGGGTCCCTTCTGGAAGGGGATGCTGGTCTGCAGGACCAACGCCCCTTTGGCCCAGTTGGTGCGGTGGTTCTTATAGCAGTCTGAGCCATCCCACCCACAGGAGGCAGTATTGCAGCTGTTCTCACAGTGGGTGTTGTCGTAATGGTCACGACAGTAAAGAAGGTAGCCTAAACTGGAAGAGATTTGATATAACAACCATCATTAATTTGAGAAAACAATGTGCCTTAAAATGGTTAAAGCTGATGTCTGTAAGTTTTGGGATTCTGGGGATTTAGGTCCCTCTCTGGTGAGAATGGGTAATTGCACAGAGCATGCAGAAGAATCATCTTAAACTGCCCGGGTGTGATGCGGTCTCCTTTCAGAGCGGATGGATCCAATTCCAGGTTATATTTACTCAGAGAGAGAGAGATAGAGTGAGAGAGAGCGCTCAGTCAGAAACTTCACTCCTTTGTTTTTTTGGTTTTACTATGAGTGAAAGAGCTATTGAGCTTTGAGTTTCCCCTTCTGAAGTCTCCATTGCTCCACCAGTGGCTTGCGTTCAGTAAAACTGAGCCAGTTCCTCTTTTAAAGGCTGAACATGTGACGTAAGTACGTAAAGATGCGTGGCGAAGAAGAACTCCTGCAAAAAGTGACCCGATACGTTTTTTTTTTTAAATGAATATATTATTAGGCTTAGCAGGGATGGTCATTCCAGCACACTGGTACCATTAAAACGGTACAATATTTTATCCCTTCTCCACTCAGAAATGCTTCTGCTTTCAGTTAAGAAACAAATAATAATGAAACCTTGTTTCTATATCAACTGCTTTGCACAATAAGTGTACTTCATGTTTTATGGTGAGGTGAATGCAGTTGATTTGTATTGAGCTTTGTTTTTGATTTCATATAACTAAACTACTGAAAATTAGCTAGACCAGTTTCTAGTTTGTTTTATTACAGTTCAGACACAAGTAAACAAACAAAGTAAACAAAATGAATGTTAAGGCAACACTGATTTTTTATCTAGTCATAACCTTTAATCTAATAACACAAAATATAAAAAATGCTATAGAGTAAACATCATAGCACACATCCAGAAAAGTTAGCAGTTCAGAAGAGGATACATTACATGTTTACCTACAGGGGTTGGACAATGAAACTGAAACACCTGGTTTTAGACCACAATAATTGATTGTGGTGACGGACAGTTCTGGTGGAAACAGGAGAGTTGAGGTGCACATTGAATTCTGCCGTGATTTGATCAGCCGTGGTTTTATGTTTTTTGGATACAATCCGGGTTAGCACCCGAACATCCCTTTCAGACAGCTTCCTCTTACAGCATCCACAGTTAATCCTGTTGGATGTGGTTGGTCCTTCTTGGTGGTATGCTGACATTACCCTGGATACCGTGGCTCTTGATACATCACAAAGACTTGCTGTCTTGGTCACAGATGCTCCAGCAAGACGTGCACCAACAATTTGTCCTCTTTTGAACTCTGGTATGTCACCATAATGTTGTGTGCATTGCAATATTTAGAGTAAAACTGTGCTCTTACCCTGCTAACTGAACCTTCACACTCTGCTCTTACTTGTGCAATGTGCAATTAATGAAGATTGGCCACCAAGTTGCTCCAATTTAGCCATGAAACCTCCCACACTAAAATGACAGGTGTTTCAGTTTTATTGTCCAACCCCGGTACGTTTTCCTAAGGTAGAACAGGGAGTGACTACACACTGACAGTGAGTGTCAGTGACTATGCAAACAGATGGTGCCAGAAGCCAATTGAAAAGAATTTGCCACTGACAATAAGCTAAACTCAGTTTTTATTTGTTTAAGTTAGTTTTAACTGAAAGATCTCCTTTAATGTATTCCTGTTTAAAGTCAAAGTAGTCAAGGAATGTATGGGAATATCTGTTTTTTTTTTTACATATAACAGATCAAATTCTTTAAGTGATGTTCTCATTAGTTTAAGCTCCATTTCAGAGCTTTTTTTGCTGTCACAAACAGTGAGTACGTAGATGATTTGCTTACTTGCAGGACATTTTATCTTTCAGACAGTCGAAGCCGTCTCTCAGGCACTGAGATCCAGAGCACTCCTTATCACACTCTCCGTCTGCAAACTTGTTCTTACACATCTTATCCACCGGGCAGCTGCTCCACGGGTCACTGGGAGAGGCTGTAGGTTTGTAAAAAGCAGAAAGAGAAAGATTGATGATTGAAGATTGAAGCATTGCTGTGAGGATTTGATTGGTGAGGTCCATCATTCCACATAACTCAGTTCCACTGCTCCACTATGTAATACAGGGGGGCTTATACCCCTATACCAATAGGTGCCAATAGGTTCATATTTATCTGCTCCAAAGAGTCCTATTCTATTCTCAACTCAGGTAAATCATAAATAAAGAAATATAAATGGAGGAATTAGTAAGAACAGTATTCTTCTTTAGGGATGGAGGGGATTTTCTTTCAGCCATTCAAAAATGAAAATCTATGTTGAAGGACATAACTTTATTTGTAAACTCCCAAATTGTAAAATTTCCCAAACTCATGCCAGTTGGAAATAGTTTAATTTAGTTCAGTTCAATTAAGTCAAGACAACTCAACTCAACATAACATAACTCAACTCAACTCAACTCAACTCAACTTAACTCAGGTAATTCCTGGATTCAGTAATATAAATGGAGGAATTATACAGTAGCCTTCTTTAGGGGTGGAGTTTTTTTTTTTACTGTCAGCCAATCTAAAAATGAAAATCTATGTTAAAGGACAGGACTTTATTTGTTAACTCTTTAAAACTCAATTGGAATTGTTTAATTCAGTACAATTAAATTCAGTCAAGTCACGTCAACTCATCTCAGCTTAGTTTGATTTGATTTGATTCCATTTGATTTGAATAGATTTAACTCAACTCAAATTGATCAAACTCAACTCAGGTAATTTCTGGATTCAGAAATATAAATAGAGGAATTATACAGTGGCCTTCTTTCGGGGTGGAGGGAGTTTTTTTCAGCCATCCTAAAATGAAAAAATGAAAGTCTTGGTTGAAAGGCGGGACTTTATTTGTAAACTCTTCAAAAACTCTTGGCAATTGGGCACAGTTTAATTCAATACAATTCAATTTAGTCGGGTCAACTCAACTCCACTCGACTCAACTCAACTTGGTTTGAGTAGGTTCAACTCAACTCAACTCAAATCAACTGAACTCAACTCAAGTCAACTCAATCAGAACTTCAACCATACTCAACTCAGGTAAATCCTAGATTCAGAAATATAAATGGAGCCTTCTTTAGGGGTCAAGGTTTTTTTCTGTCATCCATCACAAAATGAGAATTAATGTTGAAGGGCGGAACTTTATTGGTAAATTCAATTCAAAAACTCTTGCAAGTTGGAAAGAGTTGAATTCAGAAAAAATAAATTCATTCGGGTCAACTCAACTCAGTTTGATTCAATTACATTTGATTCAGCTCAACTCAACCCAACTCAACTCGATCAAATCCAACTTATGTAAATCCTAGATTCAGAACAATAATTGGAGGAATTAGTAGCCTTCTTTAGGTGTGGAGGGAGTTTTCTGTCAGCCATCCCAAAATGAAAATCTATGTTGTACGGCAGAAATTTATTTATTTATTTATTTATTTATTTATAACTCTTCTAAATCTCTTGCCAGTTGGGAAGAGTTTAATTCAGAACAATTCAACTCAACTCAACTCAACTTTTAATTTAATTTAGTTCAACTGAACTAAACTCAAATTAACTCAACTTAACTAAATCCATCTCAGCTCAACTCAACTCAGTTTACTTCAGTTCAACTCAACCCATCTCAGCTCAACTCAACTCAGTTTACTTCAGTTAAACTCAACCCATCTCAGCTCAACTCAACTCAGTTTACTTCAATTCAACTCAACCCATCTCAGCTCAACTCAACTCAGTTTACTTCAGTTAAACTCAACCCATCTCAGCTCAACTCAACTCAGTTTACTTCAGTTAAACTCAACCCATCTCAGCTCAACTCAACTCAGTTTACTTCAGTTCAACTCAACCCATCTCAGCTCAACTCAACTCAGTTTACTTCAGTTAAACTCAACCCATCTCAGCTCAACTCAACTCAGTTTACTTCAATTCAACTCAACCCATCTCAGCTCAACTCAACTCAGTTTACTTCAGTTAAACTCAACCCATCTCAGCTCAACTCAACTCAGTTTACTTCAGTTAAACTCAACCCATCTCAGCTCAACTCAACTCAGTTTACTTCAATTCAACTCAACCCATCTCAGCTTAACTCAACTCAGTTTACTTCAGTTCAACTCAACCCATCTCAGCTCAACTCAACTCAGTTTACTTCAGTTAAACTCAACCCATCTCAGCTCAACTCAACTCAGTTTACTTCAATTCAAATCAACCCATCTCAGCTCAACTCAACTCAGTTTACTTCAGTTAAACTCAACCCATCTCAGCTCAACTCAACTTAGTTTACTTCAATTAAACTCAACACATCTCAGCTCAACTCAACTCAGTTTACTTCAGTTAAACTCAACCCATCTCAGCTCAACTCAACTCAGTTTACTTCAATTCAAGTTAAATGGTCTCATAGAGCACTGCTAGTTCATTAAAACAGAAGGTAAAATGAGCTAAATGAGCTGAACTGTATCTGAGAAACTGGGTCAGCCACTGAGAGGCCGTACGAGGCGTGTCCTTGGCCAGAAGAGCAGAGGAGGAAACGGGAAACTCGGGTCTGAACCAAACAGGACGTTTCCAGGAGAGGTGGACAGAAACAGGAAACGGAGTGGAATGGTAGCGGGTTAGAGTTGAAGGGCATCGACGTGGTGATGAAGAACGTAATGGAGAGGGACAATAGGTCTACAGGTGTAGAGGACAATGAAGGAACAGCCCCGATATAGACCAAAACAAAACAATGGAAGCAGACGTTACCGTGGGAGAGGCCTGAAGAGTTTTTAATCCCATTTATTGATTTTTACTGCAGTTAAAAACCTCCTGCACCTGAAATCTTCACAGAACTCCATGTCATTTCACTTCACTGGTCTTATGCAGAAAATGAGAAATGGCTGAAATACCAAAAAAAAGATGCAGAGCTTTCAGACCTCAAATAATGCAAAGAAAACAGTTCAGAAATCAATATTTGGTGGAATAACCCTGTTTTTTTAATCACAGTTTTCATGCATCTTGGCATCATGTTCTCCTCCACCAGTCTTACACACTGCTTTTGGATCCTTGTATGCCACTCTTGGTGCAGAAATCCAAGCAGCTCAGTTTGGTGGTTTGATGGCTTGTGATCATCCATCTTCCTCTTGATTATATTCCAGAGGTTTTTAATTTGGTAAAATCAAAGAAACTCATCATTTTTAAGTGATCTCTCATTTGTTTCAGAGCTGGATATGAATGCATTAGAAAACAAATGCAGCCAAACTTGTTATTTTGGTTGTCATGTAGACACTGCGTATAAACATCATGCAAAATTAACTGTATTTCTGCACTGTGGCAAAATTTCATAATAAATTTACCATAACAGATAACAGTGACCAAATCTGCCCATTACGTATTACCAATTTGGAAGTTTAATTGATTTTATTTCAACACAATTGAGTCTAAATTCAATTGAACTCAACTCCACTCAGCCCAGTTGAGTTTGGTTTGATTCGATTTGATTCAACTCAACTCAGTTTAATCCAATTTAGCTCATCTGAGCAAGACTCAACGCAATTCACTTAAATTCTACTCAAATCAACCCAACTCAGCTCATCTCAACTCAACCCAACTCAGCTCAGTTTACTTCAGTTCAACTCAACTTAACTCGTTTCAGTTCATTTTTGTTATGATTCGATTCAACTCATCTTAGTTTATTTCAGTTCAATTCAACTTAACTCAAATACTTCAACTCAAATTCAAATTTCAAATGTTAACTCTAAGTTTACTTCAATTCTACTTATCTCAACCCAACTCAAGTCAGCTCAGTTTACTTCAATTCAAGTCAACCCATCTCAGCTCAACTTAGCTCAATTTAACACAACTCAATTTACCTCAACTCAGTTCAGTTCGGTTTGATTCGATTTGTCTCAACTCAACTCAGTTTACTTCAATTCTACTCAATTTAACTCAGTTTACTTTAACTCAAATCAGTTTACTTCAGATCTACTCAATTCAACTAAGATTACTTCAGCTCAACTCATTTTACCTAATTCTAGTCATCTCAACACAACTTATATTAACTCAGTTTACTTCAATTCAACACGGCCCATCTCAGCTAATTTCAACACTTTTAACATAAATTCAGTTTAACTCAACTCAGTTAAACTTAGTTTACTTCAGCTTAACTCAACTGGCCTCTCAACTAAACTAACTTAAGAGTAAAAAATTTAGTTCATATGGGTAATGCTTAAATAGAGAACAAGGTATTTACTCCAGAACACTGTGATTGGGCTAAAATAGGCCTCAGCAAGCTATCTTGTTATCAAATAATTCAAATCAGTTCATGCATTTGGATTAATAACAGAATAATATATACTGGGTTAGAAAAGGGGTTTAAACAGCAATATAATTACTTTTTAATTACATAATAAGCAACAAATAAATGAACCCATCAATGTTATCATAATAATATATATTATTTTTTCTTTGCATATCGTGATTGGCTCAGAAGTCCTTATAGCAGCACCCAGCTGAGTTCCTAATACTGAAGTAGTGTTTATTCAAAGTTCAGCCATACAGTATATTTGACAGCGTATCATTTAAATTCTGCACTTTTCTCATCTTTAATAAAAATCATGATCTATATGTGTATATATACAGCATCAGTCAAAAGTTTTGACACATCTTCTCTTTTAATGTATTTTTCCATTGTATACATTGTACATTAAGAGTGAATTCATCCAGACTATGAAGAAACACATAAAGGAATCATGTAGTAACGTAAAATTGTTAAACAAACAAAAAATACTGATCAAAAATGAACTTAAACTAACCATCCACTCATTCTAATCAGGAAAGCAAGTAGATTTAGACTGACCTTGACCTGCTGTGGTGAACAGGATGAAGATCAGAGTCACCATCAGGACCATCTCCTCTCTACAGTGTGACCCACAGGAATCCTCTGAGTGACCCGCTGACCCCGGCTGATCTTCTGAGGTGTGCTGGACCTTTTTCCTCCAGACCACAGTGTGTAGGTTTTCAGCCTGTAGGTCTGCTCTCTCCTATAGCTCCTTTATGGAAGTGCCCTGAACAGTTTCAGCAGTTATGTCTACATCACGTCTACACCCCCAACATTACCCCCACCACCATCAACACCCACCCTCCCTGCTCTATCGTTCTGTTTCAGAAGCACAGCGGAAATCTGGACGACTTCCTGCCACTGTGTAGAAAAGAATAGGATTGTGTGTGTGTGTGTGTGTGTGTGTGTGTCCGGTTTTGACCAGTTCGTAGACTTCAGTGTTCGTTGTTTTTTTTAACGAAAGTATAAGTGGACCATAAGTGCATTAAAACTGAGGGTTAAAACTGAATTGAACTGTTTCAGCAATTTCACATTTATACACTTTGAGGGTGTTACTATCCCAGCTAACACTTTTTGGTTATTAGAACGTTTTCTGGATGTTCTTAGAAAGCAGCATCACTTGTTTCAGTTCATTTTTTTGTTTCGGGAATGCTACTATTAATGTTGTCTTGCTGGAAATGGTATGTGAAAAAAAAAAAAAAACATTATTTGGTAAGGAAGGCATGTGATGACTGGCGAAAGGTACACATAAACTAAATAAAATAAAAACTTAATTTAATATAATTTGTGAATACTGAATCATTTCACTATTTCACCAATGTTTTGCATTTCAAAAAAAGTTTTAAAAGTACCAGGTTTGAAAGTAATGAGAAAAAAAAAGAATAACAGGCTTAAGAAGAAGAAAGGATCAAGTAAATAGGTTGTAACAGAGTTGAGTATCAGGGTTGTAACAGGACTGAGTTGGAGGGTTTAGAGTGACAGGCTTGAAAGTAACAGGATTAAGTAACAATATTTTATAGCAGCCATGTGACAAAATAGAGTAACACTGTTGTTACAGGATTATGTAACATGGTTGTAAAATAATTTAGTAACATGGTTATAACAGTTTCACTAATAGGCTTGAGCGTGACAGAGTTTAAGTAAAAAAAAGTAACAGGATTAAGTAAAAAAAAGAAACAGGACTGTAACAGTATTGAGTATCAGGGCTGTTGCAAAATTGAGATGGGTGGTTTATAGTGACAGGATTAAAAGTAACAGGAGTAAGTTACAAGATTTTGTAACAGGGTTAAGTAGCAGGGCTGTAACAGGGTTGAGTATCAGGGTTGTAAAAGGACGGAATTGGAGGGTTTAGATGGACAGGATTTAAAGTAACAGGATTAAGTAAAAAAAAAGTAACAGGCTGTAACAGAGGTGTATATTAGGGCTGTAACAAGATTCCTGGAAAATTATTTGTTGATGGAGGCGTGTCATCTGCTGGGTCGAAAAAAAAATGGGATGAGCTTCAGAGAGAGAATTCTGAAGACATCTGTAGCCAAACTCTGCACTGGCAATAGGTACACACCAGTGGCGATTGCTCTAAGACTGCAAGGGAAGCTCCTAAATATTAAATATATTAAATTATATACTGTTGTGTGCACATGTCACTGATTAAATATGCGCTACAACGCGCTGAACTTAGTTCAGAATCAGCTTCTTATCACTGGTAACGCCGCGGCTTTCCTCTCACTCATTCCCGCAGCGCTGCTTTAAACAGTGCACAGACTTCAATTGGCTCTGTGCACAAGATGGCGCCACCTAACTTCCGGGTAGTGAGTGGTAGGTATACTAGTTTCCGGTTGGAGTTGTTGTGGGGAGAACTGCCAGCAGGAGTACAGAGTGAAAGCGACCATGAGTGTTTTTAAAGTTAAGGAGAAACGAAAAACACAAAACAAAAAAAACTGACTGTGTTATTTTTATAATTAAAGGATCCTCTATAAAAAATTGGAGACACTGGGAAACATACCAAACTGTTATATTTTAATAATAAAATAAAAAAAATTAAATTCAACAACAATACTATTTCATGCCTTTATTTCCAATAACGAAGGCAATGGGCCAGTTTTTCTTTTATAAAATACATTACTGTTGGTCACATGAAAAGTTTAAGGCATATTTACAAGCTTATTCAATAAAAATAAATAAATTGACCCATAAGAATCCAGAGCCAGTTTTGAATACAAAAAAAAATACAAAATTGATTCAGGTAAAACAAACGTTGTTTACATATTATTGGGATAATGAGGGAACACAAATATTTTACGGTTTGAATACTAATGTAATATAAATGCATATTAAACATTAACAAACAATTTTAGAGAACTTCTGGGTTAATCACACACTGAACTGTTTGAAACTAAGGATATACAATAGTAAACAACTATATATCTCCCGATGCCAGTATAACTTACAGAGGGTCTAGACACAGGGTAGAACTTATCTATCTCTCTCTCTCTATCTATATCTATATATACATAATTATTTATAAAAAATATATATTTATTAGGGGTGTCACGATCTCGATATTTTATCGAAATCGAATCGAAATGAGGTCACGATCTCGAGTATCGAAGTCAAAAAGAGGATCGACGATCCCTCCCGCGCGCGCTACGCAAATAGCGCAGCGCGCTACGCAAATGGCGCGGCACCAACACAGCGCATCCTATTCATTTAAATAGAGATAGCCACTGCATGAGCGCAGTCGGCGGGAGTGTGATCACTGTTTTTATCTGTCCAACGGGGGAGGGGGGGCGGGGGTTGGGCGCGCAGGTTTTGTATCTGTATCTAACGGAGGGGTGGGTGCGCGCAGGTGAGAGCGTGTGAACTCGCTGAAATGCGTGTGTCAGTGTGACTTGAGAACACTGACTATAGATCACAGTGAGGTGGATTAAAAATCTTAAACTTATAATTGACTACACCTGTTGCTTTCCATTGAATTAAAAAAACATCTTTCTCTCAGATAAAGTAAACACAAGCGTGTTTCTGACTAAAATAAAAGCTTTTCAGGAAAGATATAAGTTATGTGTAAATATTTATAAGACAATACCCACATCACTTATCTAACCAGCCTGTACTGATTTCTGCCCCCCAATAATGCTTTCAATAACCTCTTGTAACCCCTGGGAGCCAGGGGTTACACTCTAATAGACTTTAATAGTCTTCAGTAGCCTTTAAAAGACTTACCTGGCGGCCGTGGTGTGTCCACTAAACTCCGTAGTTATAAACATCCTGAGGTTAGCAGCGCGCTAACTGACCTGTTTATAATGTAATCCGAGCAGTGCCTCCGTGTCGGCTGTTCTAACCTGCTGCTGTTAGCTGCTTGGGCTGAAAGATGAACTGTAGTGAGCTGTATTATCCGGTTAGTGGGGTTAAAACCTTTATTTGTTTACAGAAACAGTAAAAACGGACTGGCTGAGCCCTGTAGCCCGTGGCTGGGCTGTACTGAAGTAGTGACTGAGTGAAGAGAGCGGGGCTTGTGCTGCTGCTGCTAGTGGTTGGATGAAGAACTGCAGCTTCATGTAATGAGCAGTTTCACCAGCCATCCACACACAGCTCTGATAAACTGCTTGTTTTAATAGTGCACACTGTTGCTACCAAAAAAAAGTCACTAGATGGCATTACCATATATATCTTAATAAATAATAATAATAATATTTATAATAATAATAATAATAATAATAAATATATTATTTAAATTTTATGAGGCATAAAATAATAACAAGAAAAAAAAACAAGAAAATCGAGAATCGAATCGAATCGTGACCCTCAAATCGAAAATGAAATCGAATCGAGGATTTAGAGAATCGTGACACCCCTAATATATATATATACATATATATATATATATATATATGTATATATATATATATATATATATATATATATACATATATAATATAAATATAAAATATATATATATACAAAATATAAATATAAAATATATATATATAATATATTATAAATAATGGGTTCTGGGTTAATCACACACTGAACTGTTTGAAACTTAGGATATACAATAGTAAACAACTATATATATATATCCCGATGCCAGTATACATTATACATATTTATAACTTACAGAGGGTCTAGACACAGGGAATAACTTAAAAATAGATCAAAAATAATATTTATATATATATATATTCTCTCTTACTCCTGGGCGCTGTACATCATTTATAGTTATTTTTGGTAAGTCCTGGAGAGATCGCGTGTAGAAAGCCATACTGTCTGCTGACCGGCGCTGAAAAGCGGAAATGACTCCGCCTACCAGTCGTAGACCGGAAACAGGCAGCGTCGTCTCATGCAACTAGCGAATAGCGGAGCAAAGCGCGCGGCCAAACGAGACGAGTCATTGGATAAACGCTGGGCTTTGTCCCGCCCATCGGACGCTCAGCGTCTCTGGGGGTCTATGGGGCAGTGGGCTCGCTCAGCTTCTGCATGATGATTGGATGATCTGTCTGAGGCGGAGTCCCTTTTTGATTGACAGCGAAATGTGCGAATCAGCGATCTTTTAGTGTAAAAATCCATTTGATAGTCTTCCTTACGAAGAAAAACTTAAGAGTTAAACAGCAGGGCAGATCAACTGCTCAGATTAATTTGGTGTAAAAGGTGGGGAAAAGTAACAGGTATTTTCAGCTGTTCTGGTATGATAAAGTGAGCGGGATGACTGGAAGTGCTGTAACAAATAAAATGTACTGATGGCCATTCCTCTTGATGAAACTATCTCAGGACATAAATGAACAGGGGCCAGTAGTAAGTATTGTGTTATTATTAAAAATAATTTAAATTAATAAAGGGCTTATTTAAGGAAATTAAAAAGGAAATAAATTTACCTGCATTTTTTTTCCTTTACCAGATTTTGCGTAATGTTTTTTTTACTGATCATTGTATGTTTATTCATGTCATAGCGTCGTTTTTTATGTAATTGTTCAATGTAAAGAATGGGTACCTTTTTGCTGTGTAGTGAAAACTTGAAAATAATGCCTTTTGTTTACAAAAAAAATAAATCTCAGGGAGAGTAGAATTTGCGTATAAATAAAACTACATATGTTAAGATGTAGGCCGAAATTGAGCTTCCCTTCCTTGAAAGACCAGCATCCGCCACTGGTACACACACATACACACACGTAAAAAAAAACTGAACAATTTATCATTTCATCATTTGAGTATTTTGCATTTCAAAAAACGTAAAAAGGCAACAGGGTTAAAAGTACAAAAAAAAAAAGGATCAAGGATCAAGTAAATAGGCTGTGACAGATTTGAATATCAGGCTTGTAACAGGACTAAATTGGAGGGTTTATAGTAATAGGTTTGAAAGTAACAGGATTATTTTACAAGATTGTGTCACAAGGCTGTATCGGGGTTGAGTAAAAGAATTGTAGCAGAATTGAGTAACATGATTGTAACAGAACTGAATGTTGGGGTTGTAACAGGACTGAGTTGGAGGGTTTAGAGCAGGGGTCTCAAAGTAGCGGCCCGCGGGCCACATGCGGCCCGCGACGCGGTTTCATACGGCCCCTCACGGGTTAACAAAATAAACATACATCTGGCCCGCAATTCAATTTAATTATTTATGCTTTATTACACATGTGTCAAACACAAGGCCCGCGGGCCAAATGTGGCCCGCCACGTTCTTTTATGTGGCCCGCGAGACCTTGTAAGATCTTAGTGTCTATAATAAATAGGTCAGAAGCGTTCTTTGACCAAAAACTACATTTCCCACAATGCTTGTCGATTGTATTACCCGCGAAGTTACGGCTTACTGCCACTACACGGCAGTGTAGTCATTGATGTGGAAACCTTGCCGGAGGGAAGGTGTAACTTCGCGGGTGGAATTGAGACATATAAATGTTTATCCCATAATGTCCAGAAAAAGAAAGTTGATGCAGACGGACGGCTGTGCTTCAAGGCGAAAGACCGGTATGCCTTTTGTGTTACGAAGAGTGTTTCTGACCAAAATAAACACTTTTTAGGAGAGATATAAGTTCTGTGTAAACATTTATAAGACAATAGCTGACAAAATCTGTTTTAATGACGTTAATAAACATCACTGTGACAGCGCTAGTCGCAGTTTCACCACAGCAAAGGACGAAGACGTGAATCACTTATCTAACCAGCCTTTACTGATTTCTGCCCCCAATACCCCTTTCAATAACCTCCAATAGTCTCCTCCTTTAATAGTCTTCAGTAGCCTTCAACAGTCTAAACTTGCAGCCGTGGTGTGTCCACTAAACTCCGTAGTTATAAACATCATGAGGTTAGCAGCGCGCTAACTGACCTGTTTATAATGTAATCCCAGCAGTGACTCCGGGATGGCTGCTCTAAACTGCTGCTGTTAGCTGCTGGGGCTGAAAGATGAACTGTAGAGAGCTGTATTATTCGGTTACAAAAATCTTTATTTCATACACAGAAGAACTTAAAAATTTTAAAAACGCTCCAGACTGGCTGAGCTGAGCCCTGTAGCCCGTGGCTGGGCTGTAGCTCTGACTAAGTAAAGACTGCGGGCTTGTGCTGCAGCTGCAGCTCCCACTAGTGGTTGGATGAGGAACTGCTAAATCTGTCACGTGTTCTTAACAGCTCACAATTTTTGATTTTATATTTATTAAGCCTTATGTCAGTATCAAACGTTTTGATCAAAGTTAATATAACTTGTATTTTATGTCATTTCTATTCACTTGAATAGTTTGGTTCTTGATTGATGGAGTTTTTGGATTTCATAACATAACAAATTAAAAGGATTTATGTTAACAAGCAAACATTTTTTCCATGCAACTGTAAAATTTGATTGAATAAATAATATATTGAGAGTTATTTAACATTAAGGAGTAATCACATTCATTTTATATTACATTTGGTTACATTTTATTACATTTATAAGTTACATCTGGCCCTCAGAGGACAGCCAATATGCCAATGTGGCCCTCGGCCAAAATGAGTTTGACACCCCTGCTTTATTATGTTCGTTTTCATATTTTATCTTAACTTGTATTTTGGTGTGTGTGTGTGGTTTTTGTTTTTGTTTTTCTTACGCTGCGTTGCCTGCTTTAGTAGTCTTCAGTAGCCTTCAACAGTCTAACCTTGCAGCCGTGGTGTGTCCACTAAACTCCGTAGTTATAAACATCCTGAGGTTAGCAGCGCGCTAACTGACCTGTTTATAATGTAATCCGAGCAGTGCTGTTAGCTGCTTGGGCTGAAAGATGAACTGTAGAGAGCTGTATTATCCGGTTAGTGGGGTTATTTTATTTCATACACAGAAGAACTTACAAATTTTTAAAAACGCTCCAGACTGGCTCAGCTGAGCCCTGTAGCCCGTGGCTGGGCTGTAGCTCTGACTAAGCAAAGACTGCGGGCTTGTGGTGCTGCTGCTGCAGCTCCGACTAGTGGTTGGATGAGGAACTGCTAAATCTGAGGAAATGCTAAATCTGTCAAAGCTCACAATTTTTGATTTTATATTTATTAAGCCTTATTTCAGTATCAAACGTTTTGATCAAAGTTAATATAACTTATAAATTAAAAGGATTTATGTTAATAGAGCAACAAGCAACCATTTTTCCATGCAACTGTAATATTTGATTGAATAAATAGTATATTGAGAGTTATTTAACATTAAGGAGTAATTACATTCATTTTGTATTACATCTGGTTACATTTTCTTATATTTATAAGTTACATCTGGCCCTCAGAGGACAGCCAATATGCCAATGTGGCCCTCGGCAAAAATGAGTTTGAGACCCCTGGTTTAGAGGGACTAGAGGATTGAAAGTAACAGGATTAAATAACAATATTTTGTAACAGGGTTGTAACAAAAGACAGTAAATACATAAGTCCGTTGTAAAAAATTTAATAATATTGTTTTTATACTCAGAACACACAAATACACAAAAATATATAATTACAGTTTTTTTCAACTGTTTACACACTAAATCTTTGCTTGTCACACTATTTTTTTTAAACATGCCCTTCAAACAACATTACCCCACACCAAATCTGCAAAACCATACACCAAACACACATTTTGCAAAACTCTACACACAAGTTTCTACCTAACACACAAAGATCAAACAGGAAGTTACTTGATTTCATCTTTCAAACACAACCTATCAGAATGCCACACTAAATCACCTGTGCTTCACTCCCACCCCTCACAGCACTCATTACTTTATTGAACACCAACGAATCATTGGCTAAGTATAGGCCTATAAATAGGTCAAATGTCAAGATGTCTGTTTTGAACCATGAATGACAACGAAGAGAGAGCCGGGAGAGTTTGGTAGAGGCAGAGGACGTCCACGAGGAGTTCAGATTCGAGGAGGAGGAGTTGGAAGGGGAGGAAGAGGACGAGTTGGACAGGGAAGAGGACAAGGGCAAAGAAGGGAAGCAAGGAGAGCTGTCTCAGATGAGATTAGGGCTACATTGGTTGATCATGTGATCAATCATGGGTTGACCATGAGAGAGGCTGGACTGCGCGTCCAGCCAAACTTGAGTCGATTCACAGTGACAGCCATAATCTATGGAAGCCCATTTCCGCCACCTGAAGAAAAAAAACGTCCTCAACTAAGTCATAATTATGGGATAGTAAGTCATAATTATGAGATAGTAAGTCATAATTATGAGATAAAAAAGTCATAATTATGAGATAGAAAGTCATAATTATGAGATGACTTTTTATCTCATAAATATGACTTACTATCTCATAATTATGACTTACTATCTCATAATTATGACTTTCTATCTCATAATTATGACTTACTATCCCATAATTATGACTTTTCTATCTCATAATTATGACTTACAGTTTTTCTCGATTGTTTACACACAAATATTGGTACTTGAAACACAATGACCACAAAATGTAACTCATGCACCAATACTGTTTGTAGTAAGTGTAAAACATAGTTCATCATTATGATGAATGGAGAATGGTGTTTTACACTGAGCACATCAGTGTTCAACTGCTTCTTTTGATTGTATGTTCATATGATGGTTTGTGTGTGTCATCTGAACACAAAATAGCCTTTTGTGAAGAGATAACACTCTTTTGAATGGAATGTTTCATTTTGCAGGAGAATTAAAGGGTTTTGCACCTATTGTGTGCGTGTTTGTTGGATTTGTGTGTTGAGTTCTGAGAATATAAGGCATGTTTTCAGAAAATATGTGTAACAAATACAGAAAAACTGTAAGTGCCTTTAAAGCAGAGAATGCTCTAGAATATGCAGAACAGTGGAAATATGCAGGAATAGGGTGTAGAAACACTGCTGTAAAGTGACTTCTGTTCATTTGTAGTTTACAGTAACACCAATCACAAGATCACAAATCAACCGGTTATATTGTAAAGTATGTTTTTGTATGGTGTTTCAAATTCGCGCTCAATGTGCCCTCTTTAGACTTTGAGCACCTGCCCCTCCAAATGTCTCTGCACAGGCCCTGATCTGGGATCAGTCAATTATCTAACTATCTATCTACCTACTCACTTGCTGTTTACAGGCCTGTAGGTCAAAGTTGCCAGGTCCGCGGTTTTCCTGCCAAATTAGGCTTGTTTGAAAATTCAAAATGATCTTGTTTTAAAAATTACCATGGCAGGCAAAAAAAAAAAAAAAAAAAACACACAATGTAACCAGATATCACCAGGTAATGAAAAAAAAAAAGTTAAAGTGGAGAGAAGAGAGCTCAGGAGGAGCAAGAACAGAAATGAGTAAGTAAAAGTCTTTTTGTGGTTGTTATAAAATAAGTAATAAAACGCAAATGTTACAATATTATTAATGACTTCAATGAAAGGTAAATAGTAATACTGATAATAAATCCCTTGCTTCGATGATGAGACAGACATATATTTTGGGGTATTTTACAGTTTTTCTTTGTCGATTTGGTACATTTCTCAGATCAGAATTGAAATTCTCAAAACTGTCTATTCAATCTCCATGCATTTCTCATTGTGTTTCACATTTTGCAAATGCGTTTGTCATTCAAATTCATGCAAATGATCATGTACAATTTTCAGCTGTTTTTTGCATTATCCATTGCTTATGTCGTGCTCATCAAAATATGATGTGCTGATTATCTGTTAAATTGTCTTACCCTCCAAAACAATTAGGTTTTAGGTCATTGCCTAAGTCAAATACATGCAAAAGTGCTAAACATGTTGTCATAATCTCTCAGGCATAATTCATACATTTCTATGAAACCTTTTTGGTACATTTTGGTAATTTATCCTAAATTAATGATTTTTTTTTTTTTTTGTCTTATCTTGTTATTTTGACTGCCTTGTTCTTAGGCATTGACACACAGGCTAGGCATTTTGATGTCACTGACAAGTTGATTTAAATAAAGATTTGCTGTTGAGGCAAAAACAAAGAATTGTGAGTGAGATACGAGCTTTGGCATGTTTTTCATTGAGTTTTGCTGTTTGCACTGTTTAAACTGTTTTGAGAAATGCACTTGTTGTGATGCCAATGTAAATCATGATGTGAGAAATGAACCAAATCAACTGAGAAAAACTGTAATAGTGTTTAATATCTATCTACCTATACCTATATCTATCTATATTAAATAGTGTTTAATTTTCTAGTAGGTAAATAGATATTAAAAACTATTACAGTTTTACAGTTGATTTGGTGCATTTCTTTTTTTTTTGCATTTGGTGCATTTCACTTGCTATTTACAGGCCTGTAGGTCAGAGTTGCCAGGTTTGCGTTTTCCCGCCAAATTGGGCTTGTTTTAAAAATTACCACGACCACCAAAAAAAGTCACAAAAAAACACACACAAAAAAATTACAATGTAAGCAGAAATGACCGTCAATGAGAAACAAATGATAAAGAGGAGGGGCAAGAACAGAAATGAGTAAGTAAAAGTCTTTTTTTGTTGTTATAATATAATTTATAAAACACAAATGTTACAGTATTACTAATGACTTTAAGGTCAATAGTAATACTCATAACAACTCCCTTAATATTTTGGGCTAGTTTAAGCTTCTAAAGTAGGTTTTACTTAGATTTTACTTTTACTCGAGTACATTTTAACACAAGTAATCTACTTTGCTACATTGGAAAACTCCCAATTACTGAGTAAAAAATAAAATGCTGAAAAAAAAACAATTGTCTGAATTAAAAAATATATTAATTGGCTTGGATGCTCTGGCGCACGGATGCTCGCGCGTGGAATAACGAGGCAGTAACGTCCTCATGCAATACAAAATGTGCCCCGCCAGACAGAGCTGTCAGCTTTCAAAACTTCCTCATCAAACCTGAGAAAGCATGTGGTAGCAAGTATTTTTATCATTAAACAATCTTTTGAATGTAAAAAAAATGTAAATAGCAGTTAAAGCAGAGCAATGGCAAGTTAAAATATAACAATGACCTGTAAACCTATAAAATTACAGTTTATAGTCACCTATATGAACATAACTTTTTAACAGTAAAGAAAAGAATGGATCATAGAAACCTTGTTGCCACTTATTCTTGAAAATGTTTTATGGGGTGGTCTGGACAAATACTGGTTGAAAGGTCCAAATTATTATGTGAAATAATTGTTCATTAAAAACGATTTAATTTATGATTTGTTGTACTTTTTTACATCAAATAATCAAAAGTAACTATGTAACTTTTACTCAAAGTACATTTTAAATTGAGTACTTTTTTACTTTTACTCGAGTAGATTTTTAGATGGGTACAAGGTACTTTTACTTAATTACAATTTTTCAGTACTTTTTCCACCTCTGTCTGAAGGGCTGGTTTTAGACTGACTTTGGGCTGGATATCTAAGTTGTACCTGGCAACCCTGCTGTAGGCGCACATCCCCCGTTTGGCCGCACGGTTTCGCTAAATCGCACCGCGCCTCCTCCTGTAGCAGTTTAATGGTGGACAGCAGATCAGACCGACTGAAAACAGCGCGGTTTAATCCGGATTTCTCTGCTTTATTTATTAAATCCTCCTGATTATAAACATGTCTCTTCTTCAGGTGAGTCTTATTAACGGTGATATGTGTCTTTAAGAGGTTTTAGAGCGCGGGGAAGAGCGGGACTTTCCCGGCTGTTTTTTTACTTTCGCTTTCAGGTTCGTTATTTAGTTCAGCTGCGGATCTTTTACTGCTGAACAGCCTCGTGCCTGTTCTGCTGCTCCTCCAGCCTTTTATACATCTTTATACACTAATATATTTATTTATTTAAACCCTGAGAGCGTTTTTCACACCTTAAACACCTTCAGCTCACTCAGAGAGGAGTTATATTACCTTTAGACTGGAGGTAAACACCGTGTTCAAGGTGTTTCACAAGGTAAGAACTCATTTTTAATACATTTAAACTTTAAAATATTAAACTCTGCACCCTCACTGCTTAGTATTACTGCTTAAAATTAGACTACACTCTAAAAAACAGAGGTACGATATGAGTACTTTTTTGTACTCGAAGGTACATTCTTTATAATTGTACCCTCAAAGGTACAATATTGGTCTTTACAGGGTCAGATTTGTTCCCTCTGAAGTACAAAGTCATTTCTAACAGCAATAAGTACAAATTTGTACGTTACCATTTAACCAGCCAAAGGGTACATTCAGTATTCTGCATCACTGTACTAATGAACAGTATATATTTAAATTGCACATTTTTTTATTTGAAAGCCAGACAATTTTGTATCATCAAGTTTTTGAGCCATTTTTAGTTGATGACAATGTTTATAATCTTTATAATCTATACTGGCACAAAAACCATGGGTACAAAAAAGGACTTTCACTGAAAGGTACTTTTTTGTACCTCAATATAAGGTACAGCCCCAGCGACAAGCTTTGTACTCTTTTAAGTACAAATCTGTACTTATATTTCTTAGAGTGTATATAATACTTTTTTCATTTTAAGAACTTTTTAAGGCCAAAGTTGTTTTTTTTGTTCATATAAGGAAACAGTGAAAGCGAAAGTAACACATACAGCAACCTAAAACAGGGAACAGACATTAATTATTTATTTTTACTCTGTTTCTATACATGGCTTTTATATTATTTGGCTTCTTTAGAAATGTTTTTTTAAAACAACTATTTGGGCTAGTAATGTTTTACTTCTAATAAAACACATTGAATAAGAAGAAGTGTGTCCAAACTTTTGCTGGTACTGTATATATTGTATATCTAATATATAAATATAGAATTTATAGATATATGTTTGAGTAAAATGAACATTGTTGTTTTATTCTATAAACTACAGACAACATTTCTCCCAAATTCCAAATAAAAATATACAAAGTCTTTTAGAGCACTTTTTTGCTGAAAATGAGAAAAGATGCAGAGCTTTCAGACTTCAAATAATGCAAAGAAAAAAAAACAAGTTCATATTTATAATGTTTTAAGAGTTCAGAAATTAGTGTTTAGTGGAATAACCCTGTTTTTTAATCACAGTTTTGATCATGCGTCTTGGCATCATGTTCTCCTCCACCAGTCTTACACACTGCTTTTGGATAACTTTATGCCACTCCTGATGCAAAAATTAGCTTGTTTTTTTCCTGTTTCCAAAACTCATGTGACATTTAAAAAGGTGTTTAAAAGCAAGTTCACTAATTCCTTTGATTTTCTCTCAGCAAAAGTGTTTGTTTTAAAGAAATGGTTTACTGCATGTTTAAATAATTTATATTTCTGACTGTATATATATATAATCACTATATATGCATGCACATTGTATTTTTCTAAAATACGCACAGCCATTTTTATCTTATCAAGAAGACCCAAACCTGAAATTAATCAAATTTTTTACTATGCAAAGTATTAAACAAATGGATAAATTATGAACCAAACAGTTTTGGAAAAAGTGGTTTGCATTAACCAATATTCACATTAATATCAATCAATAAACGAGGGGGAAATACTCATTCCTGTTACTGGACTTCACTCCTGTTACTGACGCTCACTCCTGTTACTTTTTGAAACAGGGAACACACATTAATTTGTGTGTGTAATATATTTGTATACAGGGCTCTCATATTAGTTGGATTCTTTAGAAATGTTTTTTTTTACTATTTAGGAAAAAGGTTTGGCACCCCTAATTATTTTCATGATTTTCCTGATTATAAATTATTGGTTGTTGAGATCAGTAATTTCAGTTAAATATATCATATAGCAGATGAACACAGTTATATTTGAGAAGTGAAATAAAGTTTATAGGATTTACAGAAAGTGTGCAATAATTCTTTAAACTAACCCTTTTATTAATTTAAATACCTTTATTCATATTACATTACATTACATTACATTACAATACATTTAGCAGACACTTTTGTCCAAAGCTACTTACAATAGTGAAGTACAGAAATAATAGAAGGTAAAAACATCTTAATATAGGGCCTAAAGGAGGTCAAAGGGCAATCATGGAATAGAGGAGTGAAGGAGGGGATATACCAATACTAATTATGAGAAAGGGATAATGTGGCCTCAAATGACCTAAAAAAAAAATAGGATCGTTTAACATCATGGTTGAGTTCCTGTTGGGTTTCCTGGAGGTGCTGAACAATAGTTGCTGAAGTGCCAGCTCATCAAAAAATCACCATCTCAGTTGATCAGGTTTAGATCAGGGGATTAATGTGGAGAAAAGACACTTTTTTGTGGTTTAATGCATAATTTTATATTTGTCCCTTAATTGTTTCTTTTATATTGTCTTTAATTTTAATCTACAATGTAGAAAATAAATTATATAAAGAAAATGACCTTTTTGGACTGGTACACAAATGCATATTTGCAGTATTTGACTATTTCTTTTGGAATTTGTTATTTTATGGATGCTTATATGGATATATTACATTGAAATCCTGTTTGTGTGTTTCAGAGCGGTTGGGAATGAAGGCGGTGATGGCGTCGTATCTCTCCTTCGTGGTGTTGCTGTGTGTGGATGTGTGTGTGGTGAGGACTCTCGGGGGGGCTCGGTTCTCCCCTCAGTTGGATCAGCAGGCGTGGGTGACGCTGTGGGCCGTGGGGCTGATCCGGGCCGCTCTGCTGCTCCTCACAGTCTTCTCTTACCCCGGCAGCCCCGCCTGGCTGCGCAGCTCTGAGGGGGTGCAGACTGTGTTGGTGCACAGTTTATTATACCCTGCATACATTACCTTCCTCTGCACCTGCGGCTGCTCAGCGCTGGAGCTGCTGTGGGGATGGCACACCTGGGAGGGGGTGAGTGAGTTATTACTTATTACTCAGTTATTGACCTTAAAAGTTACCTCTAGCTTAGATAGAGACAGTTTTATACATCTCTGCTGGATTTTCTCAGTCAGCTTTATGAGGTAGAGTCACCTGGAATTCAGGCTTTCAGTTAACAGCTGTGCTGAACTCATCAAGAGTTAATTACTTTAATTTCTTGTCTCTTAATAAAGTGTTTGAGAGCATCAGTTGTAAAGTAGTGAAGAGGTAGAGTTACAGGTATACAGTGAATAATAGCTCTACTTGAGTAATGTTCTAATCCAGATTATGAAAAGCAACAACTACTAAACTAAAGTAAACTAAAGTACTAAATACTTGGAATAATTACTTTAAGACATGAAGGTCAATCAATCTGAAAGTCAATTTCAAGAACTTTGAAAGTATCCTCAAGTGCAGTCACAAAAAAGACCATCAAAAACATTATAATGATGGAACTGGCACTCATCAGGAACGCTACAGGAAAGAAAGAGCAATAGTTTCCAATAAATTCATCAGTTACCAGCCTCAGAAACCACAAGTTAACAGCTTAACCCCAGATAAGAGCATCTAAAATCTTCTTCACAGAGTATTTTGGATTGTTTAACTTTTAAGTTACTTCATGATTCATTATGTGTTCCTTCATAGTCTGGATCACTTCACTATTCATTTACTATGTAGGAAGCAAGTGTCAAAACTTTTGAGTGGCCCTGAATAATGGAATAAACAATGAAACCATTTCAATTAAACAATTAATCACATTTTAAATGCACAATTATCAACAACAAAAATGATTAGATAAATTATTTCTGATTCCAGAACCATACAATTGAACATTTAATTTATTAATTTACTTGCACTATATATAATATTGTCACACAAAAAAAAAATACATTGGCACTGAGAACCAATGGCAACATTTCAGAAAGTGGGAGACTTCCCAGGAGCATACATATTATACAGTTTTGGAAAAAAATAAGAGACCATCCTAATCAGTTTCTCTGATTTTGATTTCAGAAATCAATATTTGGTGGAATAACCCTGGTTTTTAATCACAGTTTTCATTTATCTTGGCATCATGTTCTCCTCCACCAGTCTTACACACTGCTTTTGGATAATTTTATGCTACTCCTGGTGCAAAAATCTTAATTATATACCAGGGGTTTTCAATTTGGTAAAATCAAAGAAACTTTTAATTTTTAGGTGGTCTCTTATTTTTTTCCAGAGCTGTATATCCAAAATGTAAACTTCAGTAATTACTTTTTTTTTTTTACCTTTTATTTTCAGAGGTATTAAACACTGACTGGGGTCAAATTAACCCCCTACAATAACAGCAGGGTTAAAGTAAGTTGCACTTTGTTATTTTTGCTCATATAGTGTTGAATACTCTTTCAGCTGCTGCAGAGTTACGCAGTCCTGGCTCTCTCTCTCCTGCTGTGGAAGCGATATGTTCCCTCCATCCTGCCGGAGGAAAAGATAAAAACCCAGAAGAAAGGCAAGACCCCTCTGCAGAGACTGCTGGGGTACGTGAAGCCGTACCGCGGCCGCTTCACCGCCATCATCAGCTTAGTGATCCTCTCCTCCCTCGGTAAGAAAACAAACCTTTTAAATAGTGCTATCCTAATCATGCATTTACTTCAGCAGAGCTATTCTAATCATACATTTACCTCAGCAGTGCTATTCTATTCATACATTTACCTCAGCAGAGCTATTCTAATCATAAATTTACCTCAGCTGTGATCTTTTAATCATACATGTATGTCAGCAGTTCTATTCTAATCATAAGTTTACCTCAGCAGTGATATTTTAATCATACATGTATGTCAGCAGTTCTATTCAAATCTTAAATTACCTCAGCAGAGCTATTCCAATCATACATTTGTTTTAAACATACATTTACTTCAGCAGTTCTATTCTAATCATACATTTACCTCAGCAGTGATATTATAATCATACATTTACCTCAGCATTTCTATTTCAATTGCGAATGTACCTCCACAGTGCTGTTGTAATCATAAAATGATCTCAGTAGTGCTATTCTAATCATAAAGTTACCTTAACAGTGCTATTCCACTCATATGTACCTCAGTCGTGTTATTCTAATCAAATACTTACCTCAGCAGAGCTATTCTATTCATAAATTTACCTCAGCAGTACTATTCTAATCATTAATTTACCTTACTGGAGCTATTCTAATAATACATTTACCTCAGAAGAGCTATTATACTCATACATTCATACATATAAGTGAAATTTAGGCAGATAGTTTTTAACAAAACAAACAAACAAATGCTAAGGCTAAGTAAGCTCTGAAATAATGCTTATAAAAAGCAACTATATCTGCCAATGTAATAGACTAACCCTGCTTAAAAGAAGGAAAAATAGGTTAGAAGTAAGAGTCATATTCCTACAAAATGCAACAATGCAAAAGTGAGAAAAGTCAGATATTTTATCAAGAGATTAAATATTTAAAGTAACTTATACTATTACAACTTGATGAGTTGTATTATTTTAATGAAAGCAGATCCAGATAGAATCATAAATCTGAAATAACTCGTGTCAGTTTCACTTTCACTTAAAGTCAAAAACACAGCACTGCTGTTATTGACTCTTCTTACAGCCGGGCTCTCCTATTGGTTGGAACGTTACAGGTAGAATTCCCAGATTGTGTGGGATTGTACCCAACTTGTTTTGTGTCACTTTTAGTTTCAGTTCACTATTAGAGTTCTTCCAAGGTCAACATTTTACTATTATTCATAAACATTTTAGACATCTATGCTATCTGTGCAACTACTGTGCATGTTGGAGTGTCTTTGCTATTGTAACAACAGGAAAAGTACACCTTGTGTGGCTCAAAACGTGCAAAAGGCATGTACTAATTCTCTTAATTAATCCTGGGTGTGTTTTGGGCATTTAACTTTCCCACATTCCCTTTAAGAGCCAGGTGTGCTCTTATTTTAACAGATTGTTATTTCAATGGTGCAGTTTCGAGACTACCACGCCCATCAGCATAAATATACCGTATTTTTCGCACTATAAGGCGCACTTAATTATAAGATTATTAAGATTATTATGTGACTAAGGAACAGGTGTGTCGCCATGTTTTCCTTCTAATTCAGCAGGTCTCACCACTGTAGGGCACCTAAGTAAGCAAAACTATAATTCTTAAAAAAAAAATATATATATATATATATTTTAAAGTCAAACGAGTGCTGCATGTTAATCTACACAGATTTATCCCCTGAAAAATGAATAAAGCACTTCCGTTTATATACAGCAGTGGTGTGCAGTGAGGCCCTTCTAAGGGGTGACAATAAATGCATGCAAATAATTACCTTATTTTTAATCAGGAAATATATATATATATATATATATATATATATATATATATATATATATATATATATATATATATATATATATATAGCTATTGTAAGTGTAAGAATTTATTTTATAAATTAACTAAAATAAAAAAAACAGCAACTAATTCAAAGCATTAGTCTGTGTTTTTCAGTTGCTATGGGACTCGTATCTGACTGACAGCAGTTTTAACCAATCAAAGCTTTTAAAAATGGCTTCTACCCCACGTGTGTCTGCGTGACCCTTCTGCTCATTTTGAGGAGGGTGTAGTAATTAATCTATTAACAAAGTCTCAGAACAATCTAACCAATCATGATTTTCACTCCGGGGCGGGCCGTGGCTGTCTAACCCCTTCTCAGCATCGCTGTGTTGAAGGTGGTTGAAGGCCTTGCGTAGTCATAAACGGAGCTCATGCTGGATTAGTTCAATAGTTAGATAACTATCATGGAATTGCGGCTGCAAATCAGACAGATATTGTGTCATATCATATTAAAAAGCCTTTTTAAAGGCTGTCCTTCAATGTGCAACTAAATCACAATAATAGGCCGCCTGACTAGTGAGTTTTTTGTGTGTACTTAATGTTTTGGCTGCTCTGGCGTACTGTAGGCATACAAATGAGTGATCTTGTTCAACTGTTGTACTTGTATGAAAATTAAGCATTGATTATTGTGGTCTATTGTATACTTTTGTGGTTTGTAGCTGTATTTGTGGGCTGTTTATATGTATTAAGTTAATATAACTAAGTCAAGACAGAAAATATGTAGTTATTGTAATATTTATCTATGCGTCGGTCGGCTAGCGGCGGGGTATGGGAGGTGGTTGCAGAAGGGGTACCCACTATATTCACTGCACAACACTGATATACAGTAAGCATAGATTTCCAGATTTCCACTAAGGAAGCATTAGAATTAGCATTAGCTAACTGCTAGGGCTAGCCACAGTTAGCGGATAATGCTGCCCAACAGCGCTACACTAAGCCACCAGTAAGTCAGGGTGTTATTAGGTAGTGGTTCATCCCACGTAGCTTGTTTTAACACGACTACACTCCGATAATACTCGCCTCTGAACAGAAAAAGAGCTAGCGCTTAGCACAGTATGTAGCTAATGTTAATACTGCTCCAGCAGTGCTAGCTGGGGTTAGCAGCAGGCTACAGGCTGATTATATTGCCTCTGAACGGCGAAAGAATTACTGCTGGAGAAATTTCACTGAAATTCCTGCATAACGTTGTACTTCAGCTGAGTGGCTTTACTGCCCTGTCAGTTTTTGGGAAAATGAAAGAATTGAAAGAAGTGCTCCTTATAGTGCAGAAAATATGGTACAATGATATTTAGCATTTATAAACCTCACTTGCAAAAAAATAGGAAAATGGTAAAAAGATTGTATTCAAACATCTTGTTAAATGATTACTCATTTTTGTCTTTAATACAGTTGCTAAAATAATACTATTGCTTTTTGTGTTCTACTTTTAGGGGAGATGGCTGTTCCTCATTACACGGGTAAAATAACCGACTGGATCATGAAGGAGGACGAGCCTGAAGCTTTCAGTAACGCCATCAAGATCATGTCCATCATGACCGTTATGAGGTAAGACCAGGTTGGCTATAATACAGTAGTTGTGTAAGAGCATATTGCAATCCTGTCATATCGCAGTATTTTGTTTTGCAATACACCACTAAAGTCGTGTCGTCATTTTGTAGTCTGCGCCATGTTGTTTATGCCCATATTTGGGGTTCTGTGTCTTAGTGGATCAAGTGAATGGGAAATTTGAATGGGCTTTTCAAAAACTGGCCTCTATCACATTCTGTGGTAAATAATTTTGTTCAGAACCCTATAGGTTTTATTCTGTGTACATTTACCTCCTAAATATCACTGGATCCTCTGAATTTCTAGAACGTTTAAGAGTAGTAATTTAAAAAAAGCTAATTTTAAGCTAATGCTTAACTGAGGTCACAGCACAGCGGCTGGAAATGACCCCTAATACACCAATACCAATACACAGCTTGATTGTATGGCTATTTTCTTGATAGAGCTAAAATCCAGCCTTTCTGCAGTAGCTGTGAGCTTCATCAGGATAGTCAGTTAAAAATACAGTACTTGTCAAAAGTTTGGACATGCCTACTCATTCTAATTTATTTTCTACATTGTAGAATAATATTAAAAATGTATTTCAGATTAAATTGGGATAAGTTAGAGCTTCACAGCGTGAAGAAAAAGCAGCAGCTATTGGTCAGCACCTCCAGGAACTCCTTCAATTCCAAGAGTGTGCAAATCTGTCCTCAAAACTAAATGTGCTACTTAGAAGAGTATAAAGTATTAAACATATTCTGGTTTGTTCAACACTTTTTCTTTACTAAATAAGTCTACATGTATTTCTGTACAGCTTTAATTAAGTCCTCAATATTAAATTTGTAATGTAAAAAAAATCATAAAAAGAAAGAAAACAAATTAAATGAGAAGAGATGTGTTCTAACCCTTGACTGGTACTGTTTGTAGTGCTTTGTCTGTCTTTTAATTTTGCTGTTTAATATTTCCACTGTTTTTTTTTTGGTGCAGTGCTGTGCTGGAGTTTGTGTGTGACCTGATCTATAACATCACCATGAGCCTGATCCACACCTCCATTCAGAGCCAGGTCTTCCAGTGCGTGCTCAAACAGGAGATCGCCTTCTTTGATAAGACTGAAACAGGTAATGCAAGTGTGCAATGTGATACATGAGTGTCATGAGTGGTGATATTTGATGCACAAATGAAAATTTACATAAATATTTTTATATAGATAAAATGTAATACTAGCTCAATGTACCATACCTATTTAGACAACCAATTTAGTGGTTAAGAAAGTTCAAAATAAATAAAAAGTTAAATCTAAGCACTCATCATGATGGGAGCTACAGCTGGTAGCTTCTTAAAACTCACATTAAAAGCATTTATTTGACAGCCCTCATTGACCCACTGACCAACACACAGTATAATGAGGATGTCCACAGAGGTCATATACAGCCCTGAAAAAAATTAGAGACCACTTAAAACGATGAGTATCTTTTATTTTACCAAATTGAAAACCTCTGGAATATAATAAAGAGGAAGATGAATGATCACAAGCCATCAAACCAAACTGAACTGCTTGAATTTTTGCACCAGGAGTGAAGCAGCATAAAGTTATCCAAAAGCAGTGTTTAATAGTCTTGATTTTAGAAGAAACGAAGAATGAGCAGGTGTCCCAATACTGTTGTCCATGTATAGTGTACAGTGTAGATATTGAGTGCATGCTAATCAGTTGTGTTGCTCCCTCTTCAGGTAAGATTGTGTCTCGGATCACGACGGACACCAACACCATGAGCGAGAGCCTGAGTGATGAGCTGAGTCTGCTGATGTGGTACTTCTGCCGCATCGTCTTCCTCCTGAGCTCCATGCTGTATCTCTCCGTCCGCCTGACCACGTTCACCATCCTCGGCCTTCCCATCATCTGGATCATCCCAGAGTTCACCGGGAAGTTCTACCAGGTCAGTTTAACAGCTGGTTGGGATGTGGATTTTTGTAGCTGCACATTACACAGATATATCCATACTTTTATTTATGTAGCTGGTAGGGCTGCACCAAATGTGTTTTTTTTTCATTGATTAATCTAACTTTTTTGATAAGCTGATTAATCTATTTTTGTTATTGTTATTAATTTTAGTGATTTTATGATCATTTTAATAGAAAATCATTGTAGTTTTCCCTAAAAGACGTGTATGTCCAACTGATATTTAAACTATATTATGTTTAGTTTAGATGTGTAAGGAGCCAATCCAATCCTGGCAGAGTATGCTGCTTTGTCTTAACCGCGACTGAAAGTATAAACAGTCTCAGAATCAGGAAACATAACTTTTAACATTTCTCCTCCTACTTTGTTAATGTCTGGAAACCACAAAATGCATTTTCATGTGACTTGTTAGTGTTACTAGGTCTCAGGTATGCATAGGGAGCAGGTGTGTCCAATTTTGTAGTACAGCTCTCACACTCTCTCATACTGGTCACTGAAAGTTCCAACATGGCACTTCATGACAAAGAACTCTCTAAGGATCTTAAAAGACAAATTGTTGCGCTACATGAAGATAGCCAAGGCTACAAGAAGTTTGCCAACACCCTGAAACTGAGCTGCAGCACAGTGGCCAAGATCATCCTGCATTTTAAAAAAGCAGGGAACACTCAGAACAGACCTCACGTTGGTCGTCCAAAGAAGCTGAATGCACATGCTCAGTGTCACATCCAAATGCTGTCCAGCGCAGGAGTGCTGTCAGCATTGCTGTCGAGATTAAAGAGGTGGGGGTCAGCCTGCCTGTGCTCAGACCATACGCCACACACTACATCAAATTGGTCTGCATGGCTGTCACCCCAGAAGGTAGCCTCTTCTGAAGTCTGTATGCAAGTAAGCCCGCAAACAGATATGGATTACTGGAACCATGTCCTATGGTCTGATGAGACCAAGATTAATTACTTTGGTACAGATGGTCTGAAACATGTGTGGTGGCAATCAGGTGAGGAGTACAAAGATAAGTGTGTCATGTCTACAGTCATGCATGGTGGTGGGAATGCCATGGTCTGGGGCTGCATGAGTGCAGCAGGTGTTGGGGAGTTACTGTACATTTCATTGAGGGACACAGGAACTCCAATATGTACTGTGCGAAATACTAAAGCAGAGCACGATCCCCTCCCTCCGGAAACTGGGTCGCAGGACAGTGTTCCAGCATGATAATGTCCCTCTACAGGAAGGCTCAGAGCAGACTGTACTTCCTCAGAAGGCTCAGGGCTTTCAACATCTGCCAGAAACTCCTCCTGATGTTCTACCAGTCTGTGGTAGCCAGCGTCCTCTTTTACACTGTTGTGTGTTGGGGAGGCAGCATCAGCAAGAGGGATGCTGGACGACTGGACAGGCTGGTGAGGAAAGCTGGTTCTGTGCTGGGATTAGAGCTGGAGTCCTTAACACCACTGGCAGAGAGGAGAGCCCTCAGTAAGCTGCTGAACATCATGGACAATGTTCACCACCCTCTGCACAGCACCATCACCAGGCAGAGGAGCTCATTCAGCGGCAGACTGCTGTCCCAGTCCTGCTCCACAGACAGACTCCGAAAGTCTTTTGTTCCTCAGGCCATAAGACTGTTCAACTCCTCTCAGCACAGCAAACTAAAGACTCTGTGAAACTTTTTCATTCCGGCCACTCTGGCCACACCATGGACACACCCCCAGCTATGGACACACTCTCAGACTTGCTGATGCCTAGAACACTTTTTATAGTTCTACCATATTTTGCACTAGTAGTTCATTCACTAGTTAATTCATCTACTGTTTACGTATCTTTTGCACTGTTTACGTATCTTTTGCACTGCTTAATTTAATTTAAATTATTATATTACTGTGTATTTGCACTTTCTGTTTGGCTGACATCAGTTATCCTCACATTATGCACATCAACTGGTGTTCACTGTCTATTGTGTTCAACTGCACTACCTCCATTCTCCATCTCCATTACACACACACACACGAAGACTGTACATTTACACTGTATATTCTATTTCTTATTTGATTGTATTTATATGTATCTTTATATTTTATATTTTATCTTTTTTAACTTTGTGTATTGTGTAACCTGCTGCTGGATGCCAAGAAATCTATCTATCTATCTATCTATCTATCTATCTATCTATCTATCTATCTATCTATCTATCTATCTATCTATCTATCTATCTATCTATCTATCTATCTATCTATCTATCTATCTATCTATCTATCTATCTATCTATCTATCTATCTATCTATCTATCTATCTATCTATCTATCTATCTATCTATCTATCTATCTATCATGACCACTGCTTTAATGAAGAGGCTGAGGGTAAAGGTGATGGACTGGCCAAGCATGTCTCCAGATCTAAACCCAATAGAGCATCTTTGGGGCAATGTCTTGAATATGTCTCTGTGATGTAGTCATGAAGGAGTGGAAAATCTGTCCATTGGCAACCTGTTAAGCTCTGGTAAACTCCATGCCCAGGAGAATGAAGGCAATTCTGGACAATAATGGTGGCCACACAAAATACTGACACTTCAGGAACTTTCACTAAGGGATGTACTCACTTTAGTTGCCGGTGGTGTAGACAGTAATGGCTGTATACTGAGTTATTTTGAGGGAAGAATAAATTTACACTGTTATATAAGATGCACACAGCCTACTTTTCATTGTCTCCAAGTGTCATTATGTCAGTTGTGTCCAATGAAAAGGTATACATAAATATTATCTGCAGACAGGTGAGGGGTGTTCTCACTTTTGTGATACATTGCAGTAATAAATAGCAAAATCAGTAATATAATAAAATTACCAATATAGTAATACAACTCTAAGTGTTGCACAGTTCTGCAGCTCCAACAAAGTTTCATAGTTCAGCAGGAGTTTTCCAGCCTCCTTTTGCAGTCAGTGATGCTGATATTCAGCTGATACATAATATAGCTGTAATGGCAAAAGCAAACAAATAAGTTCTGAATATCCCAAAATACAGTACCAGTCAATAGTTTAGATTCTCTTATTTAGATAAAGACAGTTTTTGCACATCTTGGCTGGATTTTCTCAGTCAGATTTATGAGGTAGAGTCACCTGGAATTCAGGCTTTCAGTTAACAGCTGTGCTGAACTCATGAATGTAGTGAAACGTGTATATCAATATTAGGCCTGTCACAATAATTACATTATTGACTTATCATACAATAAATGGACATCACCTCAATAATATTTAGTAATCGTTATATTGTCTACTGTGTTTATTTTAATGTTTGTTCACATATATAACAGAGAACAGTATTTTAGCCAGTCATACAATGACCAATGCTTTAATAACTGCAACTCCATACACACAGTTTGGATGTTTGAACGTGTTTTTTGATTATTTTAAAATCTTGTGCATTGTAGATTAATATGGCATTAATTCAAACTATAAGGAAAAACATATGGAATTGTTTAGTAGACAAAAAACAGATTATGTTTTATATTGTAGATTCTTCAAAGTAGCACTTCTTGCTTACATAGGGACAGCTTTTCACATCTTGGCTGGATTTTCTCAGTCAGTTTTATGAGAAAGAGTCACCAGGAATTCAGGCTTTCAGTTAACAGCTGTGCTGAACTCATCAAGAGTTAATTACTTGGATTTCTTATCTCTTAATGTTTGAGAGCATCAGTTGTAAAGTACTGAAGAGTTAGAGTTACAGGTATACAGTGAATAGTGAATATTTGAGTTAATATCTTAATTTTTTCGTCCTCTCAGAAACACTCTGTAAAAGTGCAGGACTCTCTCGCTGAGGCCAACAGTGTGGCTACAGAGACGTTCTCCTCCATGAAGACTGTGAGGAGCTTTGCAAACGAGGATGGAGAGACGGAGAGGTACAGGAAGTGTCTGGAGCACACCTACTCCCTCAACAAGGTGGAAGCTGCTGCCTACGCTGCCTCCACCTGGACCAACAGCGTAAGATGCTCCTCTGTATCTGTTTACATATGGGGAAATATAGAGGGGTTGGACAATGAAACTGAAACACCTGGTTTTAGAGCACAATAATTGATTGTGGTGACGGACAGTTCTGGTGGAAACAGGAGAGTTGAGGTGCACATTGAATTCTGCGTGATTTGATCAGCCGTGGTTTTATGTTTTTTTGGATACAATCCGGGTTAGCACCCGAACATCCCTTTCAGACAGCTTCCTCTTACAGCGTCCACAGTTAATCCTGTTGGATGTGGTTGGTCCTTCTTGGTGGTATGCTGACATTACCCTGGATACCGTGGCTCTTGATACATCACAAAGACTTGCTGTCTTGGTCACAGATGCTCCAGCAAGACGTGCACCAACAATTTGTCCTCTTTTGAACTCTGGTATGTCACCCATAATGTTGTGTGCATTGCAATATTTAGAGCAGAACTGTGCTCTTACCCTGCTAATTGAACCTTCACACTCTGCTCTTACTGGTGCAATAATGTGCAATTAATGAAGATTGGCCACCAGGCTGCTCCAATTTAGCCATGATTAAACCTCCAACACTAAAATGACAGGTGTTTCAGTTTCATTGTCCAACCCCTGTATCTTTGATAAGTTAATTAAGTATTTTGCTATATATTCAGCTTACACATTCCTTTGCGAAGTTGACTCCAGCCTCTGTCTTTAATCTGCTGTTCTCTGCTTCTCTTCTCTTCCTTCTCTTTGATCAGATGTCGTCTCTGGCCTTGAAGGTCAGCATCCTGTACTATGGGGGGCAGCTGGTGGCAGGAAATGATGTCAGCAGTGGTGACCTTGTGTCTTTTGTGCTTTATGAACTCCAGTTTAACTCAGCCATTGAGGTAAAGAATGTTTTAGTCACATTTTTATATGTGTTGCTAACAGTGTTTTGCTTAAGGAGGATTATACACATGACTCTCCATTGAAAAAAATTGTACTGGTATTTAGGGAGAGACAAAACTTTCTTAAATGACTCATTCCATTGTTTTTGTGGTCTCTAGTATAAATTAATGCCATGTGAGCCATTTTCTGTGAAGAAAAGTGCTCCAGTGTTTCTATTAATCTCTGCTGAAGATCACTGAACTATTGGTCTCTGAAAAAAGACAGGCTTTGGCTCTTGCTCATGAATATTCATACATGCAAATATATCGCTTCTGATTGGCTAACAGCAATGCAGCAGAGAACTTCCCCCACAGTCAATTTAATAGCTCAAAACTCAAAACTTAGAATATCATTAAAAAGTTGCTTTATTCAGTAATTTAGTTTGAAATGCAAAACATGAAATATATAATATAGATGTATTAAACACACAGAGTGATCTATTTTAAATGTTTATTTATTTTATTGTTGATGATTATGGCTTACAGCCAATGAAAACCCATAAAAATCAGTGTCTCAGAAAATTTGAATATTATACAAAAACAATTGGTACTTTTGGCAGTGTGGGCAGTGTGCCAAGTCCTGTTGGAAAATGAAATCCACATATCCATAAAAGTCGTCATCAGAGGGAAGCATGAAGTGTTGTAAGAGTGCCACTCCTGGTGCAAAAATTCAAGCAGTTCAGTTTGGTTTGATGGCTTGTGATCATCCATCTTCCTCTTGATAATATTCCAGAGGTTTTTAATTCGGTAAAATCAAAGAAATTAATCATTTTTAAGTGGTCTCTAGTTTTTTTGTCCAATACAATAGGACTCTAAGGAATAATAAACGTGAACCTATCAACATCTTACATAATGCCAGGCACAGGCTATAAAGGAGTAAGTATTGAGCTATATAACTTTATTCTCTGGAATGATGGAGCTCCATCCAAGTTTTGGGATGAATTCGAAGTAATGGTTTTAAAACTGCTTCCGAATCCAGTAGAAACAGTTTCTACAACAAATAAATTAAAAATGTTTTTTATTCTGCTGTGTTTAGCAGGTTAGTCTTCTGCCTGCAGCGTGTAGGTGGTTACTGATTTGCTGTGTGTTGTATTTGCAGGCTCTGATGTCATACTACCCTCGAGTGAAGAAGGCTATTGGAGCCTCAGAGAAGATCTTTGAGTATGTGGAGAGACAGCCGGATATTCCTCCTGAGGGCTCTTTAGCTCCTGAGAAACTCAAGGGACACGTACGCTTCAACAACGTCACCTTCGCCTATCCCACCAGGGCTAACGAAAATATTCTCAAGGTAGGGTGACTCTCCCACCATAACCTTATGAATGAAGTGAAACGTGTATATCAATATTAGGCCTGTCACAATAATTACATTATTGACTTATCATACAATAAATGGACATCACCTCAATAATATTTAGTAATCGTGATATTGTCTACTGTGTTTATTTTAATGTTTGTTCACATATATAACAGAGAACAGTATTTTAGCCAGTCATACAATGACCAATGCTTTAATAACTGCAACTCCATACACACAGTTTGGATGTTTGAACGTGTTTTTTGATTATTTTAAAATCTTGTGCATTGTAGATTAATATGGCATTAATTCAAACTATAAGGAAAAACATATGGAATTGTTTAGTAGACAAAAAACAGATTAGGTTTTATATTGTAGATTCTTCAAAGTAGCACTTCTTGCTTACATAGGGACAGCTTTTCACATCTTGGCTGGATTTTCTTAGTCAGTTTTATGAGGAAGAGTCACCAGGAATTCAGGCTTTCAGTTAACAGCTGTGCTGAACTCATCAAGAGTTAATTACTTGAATTTCTTGTCTCTTAATATGTTTGAGAGCATCAGTTGTAAAGTAGTGAAGAGGTAGAGTTACAGGTATACAGTGAATAGCTATATTTGAGTATATATATATATATATATAGCTATATAGCTATATAGCTATATATGTTCTAATCCAGATTATGAGAAGCAAGAACTACTCAACTAAATAGTAAATAAAAAAATACTTAAAGAAATGAGGGTCAGTCATTCTGAAACACTTCAAGAACTTTGAAAGTATCCTCAAATGCAGTCACCGCAAAGACCATTGAAAATGTGCTGATGGAACTAGCTCTCATCAGGACTGCCCCAGCAAACGAGTAATAAAATAGGTTACCAGCCTATTCAGTCAGTATGCCAGTTTATTGTATGTATCATGAAAATGAAATGTTTGAAAATGTTATGATACATTATTTTTTAATGATATAATTCACATTTTCTTAATTACTTTTCTAGTACAGTTGAACGTTAATATGAAAATAAATGCAAATATAAACAGAATGCAATGATTAATACATTTTATTGTCCCATATTTTATTTCCAGTAGAACATAGAACACATAGTTGACTTTGTGCCGTTTAATGATAAATATTAATTCATTTAGAAGAAGTTGGAATGGGCCAACAGAAGGATAAAACAGTAAGCAGTACTAATAAAGTCTTCTGCAGTAGAAGCAGTTTGTGACTAACTCACATGACTGGGGGTATAAAAAGCTGTTTATTGTTCCAGATTTTATATAATAGTTAGTCTATATATATAATAGTGCAGAATTGTTTGGTGAAGATTAAGTTTTATCAAAGTGTATAACCGATCGTCTGATTGTATTCAGGGTGTTAATCTGGAGCTGGAGCCGGGAAAGGTCACTGCCCTGGTGGGTCCAGCAGACGCAGGGAAGAGCACCATCGTCCGGCTGCTGGAGAGGTTTTACCAGCCCCAGGGGGGTGAGATCCTACTGGATGAGGAGAAGCTGGTGAACTACAAGGATGAATACCTGCATGAGAAGGTAACGACTGACACACTTTGGCAATTGTCTGTTCCTAATTAGTCTGTATTTTCTGTCTACACCAGTCAGTCTGTTTGGGTTGTTTTCCCTTCCATGTTCTCTTTAGCACATGGCTCTGTTTTCTCTGTTGTCTCCACTCTAGCCCCGCCCTGTCATCAGTGTTCACACCTGTGTCTAGTATGTTATTTCAAAATGTGCTGCTCAGACCAACTGCTTGCATTTTCTTAGGCTTGTACCAAAAGAAATCTATATGACGTAATGAAATCTGTTTTAGGAAAGTCACATGGCATGTTTAGTTTTGATATGGACTTCAAAGCAGTATATCGCAAAACACTACAGTTCAAATTAATCGATTAAGTTCAAATCTAAGTTCTGAGTTTGACAGCTGTACTGGTTTTGTTTGTTATTTTCACTCTGTTTTATTGATTTTTGTTTTTGTTAGTAGTTTAAAATACTATCCAGGTTTACATCAACAATAAACATGTAAAGTCAGCCATCGTTTCTTTTTGAACTGCTGTTGATGCAGCATTGCCGAGTAGCATCACAGCGCTAACACTTGGAGGAAAGTGCAGCGACTCGATTCTGATACCCTAGGAGTGATGAGGGGAAAGAGCGCCATCTACTGTACCCACCCAGAGAGAGCAAGGCCAATTGTGCTCTCTCAGAGCTGCATGACCAGAGCTGCATAACCAGGATTTAAAACAGCAATCTCCCAATTATATTGGCAGGGCTTTAGTTGGTTGGACAGGTTTTAAGTGAATACGTCTTGTTTTATGAAATGCTACATAGTTACGTAACTGGTGATCTTCTATTATTAGATAAAAATAATAATAAAAAAGCAGTATATATTATATTTTTAAAAGCTTCTGGGGATAGCTCTATATATTTCCGATATTACATTTTTATTGATATACATTTTATTAAAATCGTTTCACCTCCTGTTCAGATTAGCGTGGTGTCCCAGGAGCCAGTGCTGTTTGCTCGCTCCATCAAGGAGAACATCAAATACGGCAGAGAGAACGCCTCGGATGAAGAAGTGGAGAAAGCTGCAAGACTGGCCAGCGCTCACGAGTTCATCAATGGTTTTCCAAATGGCTACGACACCGGTGAGCTGATCATTCAGTAATCATACTATGGTGCATCAGCCATCCTTTAATTTTAAATCCTATTATTTTCCCCAAACTTGACTGTGTGCCTTTTATTCTGGTGCGCCTTGTGTATGAATTTTACCAGTTGGGTATTAAGGAGCAGTAAAGCATCTCCACTGAAACATGAGTTTTAGTTTATTTCTGCAGCACTAGCTCTTTAGCCAATCAGAGGTGAGTATATTGCGGACTGTAGTCTGTGTGTTTAACTTGTTAAAAGAAATTATGGGGCACTAACTGCTAGCTAAATGTCACCCTGGCTTACCAGAACACTCAGCGTTGCCGGGCAACATTTACTAGCGCTGGCGGTTAGCCGCTAATGCTAATGCTGCTGCACCCAGCCTTATCTAAGCTTAGTGTAAGCTTAGTGTAAATAAATTATAGCGCTTTACTCTCCCAAATAAACTGTTTTTAGGAGAGAAATCTGTGTAGATTAACATCCAACACTTGTTTGACTTAAGAATTAAAGTTTTGTTTACTTAACTTAGCGTTTACTTAGACGTAAAACATGGCGACACCCCTGTTCCTTACTAGTGTCGCTCAATGCATCTTATAATCTGGTGCACTTTATGTATGAAAATAGACCAGAAAACAGTTTATTGAGACAGTGTTTTATAATTCGATGTGCCTTATAGTGCGCAAACATACAGTAGTATGGCTTCTTTAGTTTTTCACTGCATTCTGCTATTAGTCAGGGCTGTTAAGCCTAGTAATAACAGATATAACAGTGTGTGTGTGTGTGTGTTTGTTACAGATGCTGGAGAAAAGGGTAATAAAGTATCTGGAGGTCAGAAACAGAGGATAGCCATAGCGAGAGCTTTAATCCATAAGCCACAGATCCTCGTTCTGGATGATGCTACCAGTGACCTGGATGATAGGAATGTGCATATGGTAAGACATTATCAAATCATATCATATAAACTGCATATAGTAACAACACCAATTTCTTCTCTGACTTATTTTGTTGTATTTTCATCTATCATTAAAATTGACAAGTTTTGCCATAAAGTGTCAGAAAACACATAAATTAGTCTAACTGTGTTATTCCTGTGTTACGACCCGGCCTAGGGTCAGTTAGTTTATTTGTATTTATTTCTTTTTATATTACCATTTTTCTTCTGTGTATTGGTTTTGTATCGCTGTGGTGTTTGGACTTACTGCCTTATAACCAGATACCTTGGCCAGATGTAATCAGCACCTTCTCTAAAATACTTTAATTTTTCCAGAAATCGTCAATGCACCTTATAATCTGGTGCGCCATATGAATGAATTCTACCAGTCAGGTTGTAAGTAGTATTAAAGCCACTCCACTAAAGTGTAGCGTTATAGTTTAGTTTTATAGTTGAATTCTTCCGCACTGTAACTCTAGACTGGAGCAGTATTAGCATTAGCTGCTAACTGCGCTATGCGCTACCTATTTTGCTGTTCAGAGGTGAGTATTATCGGACTGTAGCCTGCCGCTAACCCTGGCTAGCACTGCTGGAGCAGCATTAGCAATTACCATGCTAAGCGCTAGTTAGCCTTTCCGTTTAACATGTTAAAACAAGCTACGTGGGACGAACCGCTAGCTTATATCACCTTGGTTTACCGGAACACTCAGGGTTCCTCAGTGTAGCTCTGTCTTGCTAGCCTTAAGGTAAATCTGGACATCTAACTTTACTGTAAAAAAAAAAAAGTCAAACGAGTGCTGGATGTTAATCTACGCAAATTTATCTCCTGAAAACTGTTTATTTTGGTGAGTAAGGTGCTTACATTTATTTACAGTAAGCTTAAATATCCAATATTTTGTCTAAGGGTTTGTTTTCAGTGAAGTTTCTCCAGCACTAAGGCTGGGTGCAGCAGCATTAGCATTAGCTACTAACTGCAGCGCTAACGAAACGTAAATGCCCACGATAGCACCAGAGTGAAAAACTACGAGTGTTCCAGTACCCCAGGGCACTGTCAGCTAGCGGTTTGTCACAAGTAGCTTGTTTTAGCGGCTAATGCTAATGCTGCTGCTTCCAGCCTTAGTACTGGAGAAACTTTATTGAAAACTCACAATATATATCACTGAACTGAGTGGCTGAGTGGCTGTACTGCTCCTCAATACCTGACTGGTAGAATTCATACATAAGGTGCATCGGATTATAAGGAACTCTGTCAATTTTTGGGAAAATTAAAGGATTTTATGTACTCCGTATAGTGCAACAAATACGATACCCTTGACCATTTAAAAACAGATATGTACATAACTTTATGTGTCTGTGTATCTCAGGTGCACCAGGCTCTGCTGAATAAATCGAGCGAGCGCACCATCCTCCTCATCACCCACAGGATGAGTGGAGTGGAGCTGGCTGATAACGTGATCTTCCTGCGGGCTGGCGAGGTGGTGGAGCAGGGCACTCACGACGAGCTGCTGCAGAAAAAAGGAGCCTATGCTGAATTCGTTCAGCAGCAGAACACCGGCTTTCATCGTAAAGCCAACGTAACCGCCGACGCCGAACCCTCATCCTGAGAAACCTGATGATACATGTTTAAAACACCCAGCTGATCAGGCTGAAGAAGACGCATTAGGTTGTATTAGGTGCGCACAAGGCATTGAGATGTATTACCAGCTGCAGGATATATCACACTGTATTGTGTATTGTTTTCACATGAGTTACTGTATATACGCTAAAACACAAAGCACTTCTGATTGGTTTGATTTAATTCGTATTTTTCGCACTATAAGGTGCACCGGATTAAAAGGCAGATTTTAAGCGACTCTAGTAAGAAACAAGGGTGTCGTCATGTTTTACTTCTGAATCAGCAGGTCTCACTGCTGGGTGGTGGGGGGGGGGGGGGGGGTAATTAAGTAAAGCTAAGCTACGTAAACAAAACTGTAATTCCAAAAAAAAAAAAACACATTGAGAAAACTCTCATGTTTATTTGGATGAGTAAAGAGCTTCCGTTTATTTACAGTAACCTTAGATTTCCAGATTTACACTAAGGCTAGGTGCAGCAGCATTAGCATTAGCATTAGCTAGGTGCAGCAGCATTACTAGCAAGCTTAGTGCTAGTAGCGCTGTAGCACCCTATAGTGCTACATTGAGGAACCCTGAATGTTCTGGTAAGCCTGGGTGACAATTAGCTAGATATAGATCTAGCGTTTAGTGCGTTTAGCAGCTAATGCTTATGCTGCTCCAGTTTCGGTCCTGGAGGAACTAAACCGAAACCCCTGTATAACTCTGTACTTCATCAGAGTGGCTTTACTGCTCTTTAATAGCTGACTGGTAGTATTTATACATAAGGTACACTGAATTATACGGCGAACTGTCAATTTATGGGAAAATGAAAGGATTTTAGGTGCACCTTATAGTGTAAAAAACTGTACATTTAAGTAAATTAAAAGGCAGCGATTTTGGGGAAAAATATTACATTTATGTGCTGAGTTTAATCAGGTAGATTTAAAGTACTACATGTTTTTTATTGATATTGCACAACTGTGGTATACACACATTAACATTGGGCTAAAATACACTGACCTGCCAAAAGTCATGGGACAGGAAATGGTATGGTGTCCCATGACTTTTTTCAAGTCCCATAGAAGTTGAATACTTCAGTGACCTGTGGGATATGTGAATGCATGAATATAGATAGAGTACTTTCCCAAGGCTAGTACAGGTAAATTTGCTCCATGATATTACAATAATACATATAAATATAAATGTTTAAATTTTAATTTTTATATATATTTTTTTTACTTTAACACGTCAGTTGTAATGTCAGGCAGACTGCTGACTGCACTATGTAACTTTGGGGAAGTGGACAGGACTTAAGAACTTGGTAGTGCTGCATAAACGGAGACATATTTTATCCTGTATTTCTCAGCTTGTCCAGAAATGCATGTAATGCATTGTAGTGCATCTTTCTTTAAGTGTGGCTCAAAGCACAGAATACACTTCCTGACTGTAGGTGGAGTCTAGGAGCAAAAAATATGAATTACCCTATAATTCAGCTTTAAGACTACTCTTTTTAATGATTCTTTAGAAAGGATAGTTTTATATATAGAAACTGAATTTAAGGATAAAAGAAGTGTGAAGTGTTCAGTATGATTTCAGTGGGTGGAAATGTTTTTGAATCTAGTTTGAAGTGTCTCTAGTACTGTACTCTAATGCATCTTCAATTAGATATCATGGATGCAACATTTTCATCAGTAAACTATTTAAATGATTTTATTCGGCGTCTCAGTGATTTAAGTAATTTAAAACTCATGGATTTGTTTGTTGTTGGTAATCCGTGTATCATTCGTTCATTTGATATTCAATTGAGAATCAAAATCGGAAAATTAAAAAACCAATTCGTTTTTTCGTTTTTTCGTTTTTGAATATAATACCAAAAAACGAATAACGGCTTGTATTTTGTATTTTTATTTGGTTATCCAAACAAAAATTGGAAATTTAAAAAACGGACCAGGAGCCGAATTTGATTTTGATTTTGAACTTGACCCATTTGTGTGCCCTGGAAGTTACTGATTTGTTTATTCTTGGTGGGTTTCTGTTGCGCGGGAGTTCACTGCAGTGTTATCTACACAGTCTGTATTGCTGTAGGCAGCATGGCCGGACTGGAACCACATTCTGGCCTAATTAAAGATCTTTTTGAAGGTATTAACTAAATATGACATTTAGCTACGGAACGTTAGACAAACACCTGAAAGATCCTGCCGATTTTTTCTGTTGTCATATCGTCTTCTTTCACTGCAACGCGTTTAGTTCCTCTGAACAAGATAAAACTCTCCATCCTCAACTCCATCCAAAGCCTACAGCAATACAGACTGTGTAGATAACACTGCAGTGAACTCCCGCGCAACAGAAACCCACCAAGAATAAACAAATCAGTAACTTCCGGGGCACACAAATGGGTCAAGTTCAAAATCAAAATCAAATTCGGCTCCTGGTCCGTTTTTTAAATTTCCAATTTTTGTTTGGATAACCAAATAAAAATACAAAATACAAGCCGTTATTCGTTTTTTGGTATTATATTCAAAAACGAAAAAACGAAAAAACGAATTGGTTTTTTAATTTTCCGATTTTGATTCTCAATTGAATATCAAATGAACGAATGATACACGGATTGTTGGTCTTGTGTTTTATTTTTTATTTTTTCTCTGTGGAACTGTATGAGTCTGTATTTCATTCTGGTTTTATGTTTCATGTTTTAAAGTCTTGAAAATGCTAGGATTTTTAAATTAGGTGTAAATATCACAAACATAGAACATTTGCAATAAGCGCTATAGCAGTTTGGTAATGCTGTTCGGGCTTTCGCTTACTTTTCGCTTACCATTGCTTTGGTAACACTTCCTATGAATCCTTTAATCACTGCAATAGTTTTTTTTATTTATTATACAGGCTTTTGATTGCTTTTATAAGGTAATAATATATGCATTTTAGATGCATTAATACTGCATTATGTATACAGGATTAATAGTAAGTGTTACCATCATTTTTTTCTGTTAATTCCTTTCACAAAAATCATGGACAGTACAGTCAGTGAACACAGTGCAGCTGGTACATCTTACAGAGGTAATGTTGAGAATCTGACCAGTTTTATCTGTTTTAAAAAGGATAAATCCACCAACTGATTTCCACCAACCATTTAGATTCTTTATAAATGTCTAAATGTCTAAATCTAGAAAAACTTGCAGAATTTTTCACAGTGGTGAGAGTATATAAAGAATGGTGGTGATCTAATAATGCAGAAATGTATTACATCAAGCATTACCGTTTATTATTTTCACACTGTACTGTCTGTTTTGATGATAATAATAATAAACATTCTCAGTTTTAAGCTTGTCTGTTGTGTTCTATTATTATATCTGTTATTCCATCATGTTATTTCAAACCACCAATTTTGAGGGAAAGAAGTCGTCATTATTTTCGTGGTTGTGTTTATATTATATTATATTATATTATATTATAGAAAATTTATCTTATTTTCAAATCCAAAATTCGACAGGTATTATAATTGTACACAAAATAGTACAGAGCTGTATAAACCGTGCCTCGTTTGATGAGCAGCGGCTTTAGCCAATAAGAAGCAGTGACGGTGGGCGGGGTTAAGCTGTGATTGGTCGAGGCTGCTCTGCAGCTGAAGGCTGAAGCCTTTCTATAAGTCTGGCACTAGACTGCTCTGTTCTCTGTGTACCATTACAGAATTGTTTTGGACAATCACAGCGCAGATATTGAACTACGGCTGCTTTCTATTGGCTAACATCGCTGCCTGTCTTACGATACTACCCCGCCTACTGTGTACAGTTACAGTGCCTCGTTTGATGGGCAGCGGCTTTAACCAATAAAAAGCAGTGATGGTGGGCGGGGCTATGCTGTGATTGGTCGAGGCTGCTCTGCAGCTGAATAAGGCAAATAGATGAATAGATGCGCCCTTTTTGACGGGCAGAAGTTTAGCCAATAGAAAGAGGGCGTGGTGGGTGGTTCTTCGCTTTGATTGGCTGAAGCCTTTCTATAAGTGGCACTAGACGACTCTGTTCTCTGTGTACCATTACACTACGGCTGCTTTCTATTGGCTAACATCGCTGCCTGTCTAACGATTCTACCCCGCCTACTGTGTACAGTTACAGTGCCTCGTTTGATGGGCAGCGGCTTTAACCAATAAAAAGCAGTGATGGTGGGCGGGGCTTTGCTGTGATTGGTCGAAGTGGCTCCGCGTTTTAAAATGTGGAGGGCGGAAAGCGGAAAGGCGCCATTTGCCGTAGCGGAGCGTCGGAGTAAGACAGAGACAAAACCAAGCGAAACTGCAGCGGATTAAACACCGGCTCCGGCTTTATGGAGGCGGCGGGGAACCCGTCTGTGGGCAGGTAGCTAGATTTAACGCTTTTACCGCACGAATTCTGTGTTTTATTAGCAGCAGGATTGGCTTTAGCGCCGTTAGCTGCGTTAGCTCTGCAGCCGGTTCGAGACTGCAGCCGCTCAAACGGCGCGAAATAATAAAGCGGGTGAAAAAGCGGCTTTAAACGCGTTTATTTGCGGGTTTAACCGGTTTAAACGCTTTATAAAGAGTCGTTTATGTGGACAGAATTGCTGTTTTGTGTTTTACTGAGACTGGGTGTGCGTGTGGAGGGGTCTTTAATCACGGTGTGTACACAACAACAACACGGGCTGGAGGCTGGATGCTGGATGCGCCCAGTAAAGCTCTTAAAGGGGCTTAATGCGAATTAAAATCGGATTAGAATGCGAATAATGTGGTGTAAACCCTCGCTGTGGGTCTGTTATAGTCAGATTCAGCACTTTTTTGTAGCCTATCCACTGTAAACTGGCTGCAGCTGCAGCTGTGTGGTGTTTTCCCGCATGCCGTGTGTTTATTATGCTGCAGAAAGGCTGCAGGGCTGTGCGATTAGTCAGAGACAGCTGATCACGATACTTCTTCTTACGGTATTTATGCGGTATTTTTACGATACTTGTTTCAGAAAACAGCAGAAAAATCGTCCAGTGTTGCTGCCTTTAAGACGTGTCATAAATATCATATTTACGAGATGACAGTAGGGGTGGGCAATATAATAATATCGTATACAATGTATCGTGGCACAGAAATATCATGATATTAAAAATCCATATCGTGATAATAGAGATGTTCTGTCTCAAAAGTAGTCTATTATTATTTACTGTGAAGCTTTAGGTGTATTTATTGTATAATTGTTTTAGTTTGCAGTTTATATGCATGTGCTAAATATTCTGCAATATTATTTGCTGCATTATATTATTTTATGCTATATTATTCATTTTCCCACATTATGGTTATTCTGTTATACTATATTCCTGAAATGAATGAATTGTTTGTTTTCTTATATCGCCAAGTATATCGTTATCGCAAAAATACCCTGAAATATCGTGATATTATTTTAGAGCCATATCGCCCACCCCTAGATGACAGCACATGAATGCCACAACAAATTCATATTTATCAGTTTACCCAGTTGGTGGCATGTCAGTAACAAAAAGTCAATTAATTGATGTGGATAGTTCGTATTGTAAACTGCTCACACGTCTATTATTGCTACAACACTTCAACATTTGCAGGTTGTTATTAGTTAACCAATAAAATCACTAGCAAGTAGGCCTGTAACGATAATAGCATCCAAACTCGTAAGTAAGAAGGAGGACTTGGAGGTTTCCAGGAACGCCCACCTTGTTTATATTGGTTACGACTAGAAAAGGGCTGCTACTAAACACTATTTTAGATTTAAAAAAAAAAACTCCTGACAACCTCTCACGTCTAAAGACAATTCACAGACTTTTTAGTCACAGGCTAATATTTAAGTCTGGGGTTTTTTGCATGGTCACTATTTGCAAGCCTGCAAGTAGATTTTCTTCCTACAATTATTACTATTTTTTATTTATTTAATGTGAAGACACGTCAAAGAGACACTTGCTTGACTTGACTTCCAAATTCAAAAAAAGTCCATCAGCAAACGCACAAAAAGCTGCACACAAATGTACATCACAGAACACAAGAAAACTACTAATGACAGTTAAACACATAGTAATATCAGAGTGCATTGTTATACAGTCTTATAGCAGTAGTTTTTAACCCTTCAGTTCTACACTGCAGTGGGAGGAGCACCCCACACTCCACAGCTCCACCAGTTTCTCCTCCTTTTGTACACTCTAGAAGTGTACATAAGGTTTCTGAGCCAGCACCGGAGTCTCATCCATATCCAGCTCCGCAAACGTTCCTGCGCTTGCCTTGCGGCTTCCCGTAGCTCTCCAATTGGTTGTTTTCATTGTTCACATCACTATTTGCGTGAGCCAAGTCTTAATAATTACGATAATATTAAACACGGTTGATTTTAGATGAGTGCCAGGACACGAAAAAAAAACTGACTTAAACCTTCAATCCTAACCACCTTACACTGAATGATCAAAATAATGCGAGACTGTTAATTTGTCTACGACAGTCGGCATAATCTGCAGTTTTTTTTACGATTAGTCACGATTATTTTTTATTGTGCCTCCATTACTTCTTTGTCCTTGGTTTTGGTAATGATCCAGTTTATGTTTTACCCCAACTTGACAGCTAAGCATTCGCACAGGCTGGATTTTCTTTGCTGGAATTTGCATGTCTTAGGGGCTGCAACTAATGAGTATTTTAGTAGACGACTAATTAGACTTTTTTTTTTGAGTAGTCTATTAGTCACGGTTGTTTTTGGCATTAATTTTTTCGTCCTGTTGGTGAGGGTTACACATCTTTCCTCAAGACATGTTAGTTTAACACGTTTTACAAATGAGTTTGACTCTGTAAAAACTGATTGAGCTGAGCGTAAGATCACCGATAGGATCTGAACAACTAAATTAATCGGGAATATCGAGCAGTCACATCATTAGGGTACATACCTTAAACACACCTTATCGATTTTTCAATTTTTATCATGTAAAAATACCATGTGTGTATGTAGTGCTGAACAATGTACAAATTAATGTCACAGTATATGTCTTAAATTTTGGTGGATAAAATACAATTCACAGACAAATGCACCAGGAGTGACAGATTCTTTAAAATCCTGTTCAAGTACTCTTTCATGCATAGTACAGTTATTTTTATAAAATCTTTGCTGCACATAATTGGATTTAGTAGGATTTAAACTGTACTGAAGAGTACAGTTTATCAACAGCATATTTTTGATCCAGTAAGAACATTTTTCACAATAAATCACGATACAATACATTTTAAATATATTGGAAGGTTCGTAAAATAATGTAAGACCTGGAAAAGTCGTGGAATTTGAAAATAGTAATTTCCAGGCCTGGATACATTTTGGAAAAACAAAAATACCAAGAAAGTTTTTGAAAAGTCATGAAAATTTGGTGTGCAAATTTTCGTTTGTCGACGGAGAAAATCTATTTTGAGCTAACAAATACATCAACTCTGAGTTAATTTAGTAATTTTGCCCTACACAATGGAGCTCTCAGGATCTGACACACATTTTATTATTAAACATTGTATGTCATTTGTTTTTATCGGATTCATTTTAGGCTCATTATAATCTAACTTGATTATAGTTTCGGTTGATTTTTTGCCTTGTCATGAAAAAATCATGGAAATTTATTGGTTAAGAAGTTCATGAATCCTGGTATTGTCTAGCTCTGTGTGCATCTCTCTACTGTGGACTATTTTTGTTTTTTTCTTCTCTTTTGATAATAATAAGGATCACTATTCAGATGTATTCTGTGGAAGAACAAAGTGAGGTGATCATTCTGTTGTGTTGAGTCCTATTGTGTTTTTCTTATGTTACATGTAAATAAGCTTTAATTTGGTTTGGGGAAATGACGCAAGACGAGATTCTTGGGAATGTGCATCATGCTGCCCTCTTTCTTCCAGCAGTATACAGTATGCGAGGTTTATTCACCATGAATAAACAGGGCAGCCAAAGAAGTGATCATCTGGAATGGATTTAATTAGGTGGTTGGGATTTCTAATGAGTTCATCTTGGTTACTTTTCAAAAGGCAGCAAAACACATGTTAATTACATAATGAAGTCATTATATAACATTACTGCTGTTGCATTAGCTTAAAACTGTGTTGTTTAGCTCTTTATTGGAAAACTGCAGTATCTGATAAAAGCAAAGAGAGAGAAACAGGCTGTATTAAATATTTGATCAAACCTCCAAGCTATAATCGGTTTGTGTAATATTGTGGGTGGCCTGTAAGCATATGCCTCAGTTTGCAGCCTGCTGTTCTTGGCCAACATATGTAAAATATGTATGATCCAACATGTCTGTGTGTGTTATTTGGTGCTCACAGCTACTAGTTTTCTGTTCAAAAGTATGATCACTGTGTGCAGTTAATAGACGTTTATCTGATTTGAGGTTAATGTGTTTGTTACATTGTGTACTGCACTGGTTTCAGTTTTTTCTCTTTTTACTTTGGTTTGTTCATAGAAGGGCTTGTGTTGCACAGTATCAGCTGTTTTAACACACTGCCTGGCCAAAAAGAAGTCTCCACCTGGATCTAAGTGAGTAAATGATGTGGGGTTGGTTGATGCTGCAGTTGGTCTGCAGGTTTGGGTTCAGCAACAGTATGTGCTGAAAGAATGAGGTCAGCTGACTACCTGAATATACTGAATATAGACCAGATTATTCCATCAATGGATTTTATATTTCTTCCCTGATATTCCAAGATAAGACAATGTCAGGATTCATGGGGCTGGAATTGTGAAAGAGTTCAGGGTTCAGGGAGCATGAGATCATCATTTTCACACATGGATTGAGAGAGTTCACCACAGAGTCCAGAGCTTAACCTCATTGAGAATCTTTTGGATGTGCTGGATGGAGAAGAGCTGCTTTGTGCAGTGGTCAGACTCTACCATCATCAATGCTGCTGCAAGATCTTAGCAAGTTTATTAATGCTGCAAGATTAATGCAACACTGGATTGAAATAAATCTTGTGACATTGCAGATGCTTATTGAAACAATGCCACAGTGAATTTGTGCTGCAATCAAAGATAAAGGTGGTCCAACCAAATATTCGATTGTGTTTATATATTCTTAAATATAAGGGCTGAGTGGTAAGAAAGGATAGTTTCAACAGTAACCCTTCATATTTTTAGCTTAAATCCATTATATATAGGTAGTAGAGGTTAGATCGGGCCCAAAAAATCCAACCCGACCCAGCCCGAGCCCGTGCACGTTCTGCCCGAGCCCGACCCAACCCGAACCAGCCCGAGCCCGTGCACGTTCTGCCCGAGCCCGACCCAGCCCGAGCCCGTGCACGTTTGAATGAGCGAAATATGATCAGAATTATGTTAAATAACACTAACATAGAAGCATAGAATTATTATTTAATTAAAATGATTTTTAAGAACAGCTAAACACAGTGCTGTAGGTCAAACACGGAGGCTACTCACAGGTAAAGGTTCTCTTTTATCTCCGCGTGCTCATATTTTAGTCCCATACATAATTCTGCAGCTCCCTCAGTGTTTTCTGTCGTATTTTGCGGCTAGCGCGAGCGCTTACAACTAACACCGCGGACCGCGAGGTGCCGCTGCGCTTGTGCCGAATCCGCTGCTGAATCGGACTCCCGCTTCGCAGACAGAATCGGCACAACACCCCCGCTGTAGAACTGCGGGAGTGAAAACAGCACTTATAAATAAATTAGTTTCACTTTCAGTTTTCGTTATTTTATTTAAAAATAAAAATATAATTATAAAACAGATGCCTACATCTCAGACCATTTTCTGGGCCTCGGGTCAGGTCAGGTTCGGGCAGAGAATCTAAGTTCTAATAGGTAGATCCAAAATTTTTGGATCGTGACACAGTCTTCATGATTTGGGTTCAACATGCCACCACACTGGATTTAAATCAACAAACAAATGGGATAAAAATTGTTGTGTAGACTTTTAGGTTTAATTCAAGGGGTGCAGCAATGCAGCAAGGCTGATTGGACGGTGCAAAACAGTACAGACTGACAATGAGCCTAAACATACTGCAAGGTAAAAAGTGGAATAGTCTGCAGTGCCTAGAGTCATTCACCAGATCTTAAGACCAAACTAAAGGTAGAAACCAGCAACAACTGAAGACCATTGCAGTAAAAACAAAGAAGTCTGACAAAGGATGTAACTCTGTGTTTGATGACATCCATGGGCACCTGGTTTCTCAATAAAGTATTAAAAATGAGTGTTTTTTATGGTAAAGTTCATTTGTCCTGTTACTTTTAAGTTGCTAAAATGAGGAGGCTTTGTATAAAAACACTTTGTAGAATAATTTTGTTCAAATCCTCAAGTGATCACTCTTTAGTACATCTCATTCGCATAATCACATCTCATTTATTTATTTCAAATACAGTGAAGAATGTTTCACGGTCCAAAGATTTTTGGACTTAACTGTATGCTGTATTAGTGTATTTTTATGAATCATTATGTCTATTATAATGCAAAGAATTAGAAATAGAATATGATTGACGTGATTTGAAATTGCAAAAAATAGATGTATATTTCTGAACAATTCCTTTTAATAAGAGAATGTCTTTGCTTCCATTTAGATTACGTTTAATTCCAACTTTAACATATTTCTCACAGTATGAACGTTTTACCTTGAGCTGTAAACGTGCACAGACCTATAACGCACTGAAACAGCTGTACAAACATCAAATAAACCATGGGACCACCGTGTCAGCATAGTAGGAGCTTGTGAAACCTTGGTGAAGAACTTGCCGATTCTCTTCTGTTCCTGTGTGTTGATGTGAAGTTTCTCTTTCCCCTCAGCAGTTCTCTAGGAGTGGGGCTCTCCTTACTTGGCAGGATGGACTCGGGCGTTCCCAGTTCAGGAAAACGCATCCGCAAACCTTCTCTCCTCTTCGAGGGTTTCGAGAGTCCGGCTCTGCCACACGCCCCTGTGCCTGGACCCCCGCTTCCCCAGCAGCCCCCTGTCAAGGACCCCAGCCGCCAAGGCCGAGTGACTAACCAGCTGCGGTACCTCCAGAAGGTCATGGTGAAGGCCCTCTGGCGCCACCATTTTGCCTGGCCTTTCCATGAGCCCGTGGATGCGCTTCGGCTCAATCTGCCGGTAAGGCTTTTCTTTATACAGACTATTAATTTTGTTCAATATTCAAAACGTTGGAAAATGCCGTACTAACTGGCCTCCCGGCCTGTGTAGTAAAACCACTACAGATGATTCAGAATGCAGCAGCACGTTTGGTCTTCAACCAACCAAAACGGGCACATGTCACCCCGCTGCTCATTGAGCTCCACTGGCTACCAGTTGATGCTCGCATCAAATTCAAAGCGCTTACAATCGCCTACAAGGTGATGACAGTACAGGCTCCTTCCTACCTGCACTCACTCCTGAAGGCTTACGCTACCTCCCGGCCGCTGCGCTCCTCCAATGAACGTCGCCTCGCTTTGCCAAACACTCACACAAAGCAATCCAGACTGTTCTCATACAGAGTTCCCCAATGGTGGAACAAACTACCCTCCACTACCAGATCAGGAGAATCTCTCACTATCTTTAATAAACTCCTGAAGACAGAGCTCGTCAAAGAGCACTTACTCTCCTAACACCTCTAACTAACTAACTAATTCTAACCTCATCTCCTTCTTCCTCTTCTCTACTCCTCTATCCCATTATTTCCCTCTGACCTCCTTAAGGCCCTATCTATAGATGCTTTATTTTTAACTTCTATTATTTTTGTACTTAACCTCTTCTATTATTTGCACTTCAATATTGTAAGTTGCTTTGGACAAAAGACAAAAAGCGTCTGCCAAATGTAATGTAATGTAATGTAATGTAAAAATGGGACTTATTCACCAACTGTTCTTTAAAAGAAACTTCTTATTTATTTTTCTCAGTAACAAATATAAAGCAACATTTAATAGTCCTTGGAGTTTTGAGGATTTAGAGAACTCTTAGGTGAGAATGTGCAAAGTCTGCAGAAGAGTATTTTTAAAACCTGTTGTGGTGCAATCTCCTTTCAGAGTGGGTGAATTAGATCATTGCAACTTTACACTTGGTCATATCATTTAGGGGAAATATCAAGGGGCAATGCAAGAAAATTGTATAGCTGCAGTTGTCATTCTTATAGGCATTATAACTATATTTAGGTTTTTAGCCATTTAAATACCTATTGATATTGTCCACAAGGAAAAAAGTGAATATCCACAAAAGTGACATTGTTGTTAAGGGTTTGGACTGGCCTGTTGTGATAATTATGCTAGTGATGTATTGTACAGTAAATGAACATGACTGTGATATGATTTTACATGCTTCGACGTTGTTCGTTGCGATTGATTTCATGTTTTAACGAGACATTATTTGTAGCTGGTCGCACTGTTCTGTTCCCTCACCTGCACTCTGATGTAAGGCTGCTTTATACTTCTGCCTCAAGTCGAAGTGTTGTCTACAGCATAGCCTGTGCGAGGGCCCTACGCAGCTGCCTGCATTTATACTTCTGTGTTCATGTGTCAGCAAATATTCATCGATCTGCAGTTTAAAACGCAAAGGCGGAAATGTGTGGGCAGCCCAGTGAACCAATCACAGCTGCTCTTGTCTGTGTCATAGAATGTATAGGTACAATTTTTGGGAGGTGCGTGTCGGGCTAAGGTTTAGGGTTGATGCTGAAGTATAAAATGGCCTTAATTAGAGGGCAATATGACACACAAGCAGAGTGATACATGGACTCTGTAACTTTCAAACTGTTCAAACGAAACAAACTAAAGCCTAGTTTATTTTCCCCATAACTCATTAACCCATAACATGATACTTAACATACTTAGACCAGCACCCCTGCTAACAGCTCAAATGTCTTATCATTATATGGTAAATAAACAAAAACACGAGCTGTGACTCCATAACCAGGTTTCTTTCTGAACATTACTGTAATTTCTGGACTATTAACACACCTGAATGTGGCACCTACTAATTTAAAAAGAAAAAAGAATATGTACATATACAGGCTGCACTTGACTGTAAGCCGCAGTTGTCCACGCTATAACCAATCGCAATAAGGAAATTTAAAACACGCCAACTCCCACCTTGGACGGACACTTTAACCATATTCTCAAAAAAAAAAACACACATCATAAAACAGTTAACGCTAACAATGTAATTATGTTTGTTAAAAATGGGTGGGGCCATATTAGAATAGGAATTATGTATTCTTATTTATTTATTTTTCTTTGTAAAAAATATATAAAGCAACATTTTAATAGTCCTGTGGTAAGTATGTGTAAAGTCTGCAGAAGAGTACTTTTAAAACCTGTTTTGGTGCAATCTCCTTTAAATGTGGGTGAATCAATGGTTAATGGAGTGTTCAGATGATTCAAGGAGATTTTATTGTTGATTGGATGGTGAGATCACAATTTCGTTCCACCTCATGTACCACTTGTGATGCGAATGACAATAAAATCTCCTTGAATCCTTGAGAGCTTAGTCAAACTTTTGTGGAGAAAATCGTGTAGGGAAATATCCAAAAGGCAGTGCAAGACAACTGTTTAGCTGTATAGTCATTCTTATAGGTGTTATAAGCCATTTAAATGCGGATTGATCTTCACCACAGGGGAAAAAGGTGAATATCCACAATAGGGATATAGTGTTATATTCACTCCTAACGTTATCCTAACATAATTAGAGTACAGATGCCCACAAAGTCGGCGCAGGGAAAGATGTGGTCCCACAAAAAAGCAAAGCAATTAAAAAATATGCATCATTAACCCCCAATCCTAATTCGCATTAATAAAGGGGTTTTTAAGCAGAAGTAAGGTGGTAAAAAACAGGGGGCGTTGGACGCGGTAGTTGTGCCTGAGTACACCAAATGTTTTTCTTTCGAACACAGACGAGCACTAGATATTATTCTACACAGATTTCTTCCTGAAAACAGTTTATTTGGTTGAATTAAGCACTTTCGTTTATTTGCAGTAACCTTAAATTTCCAGTGGTTTCATTGATCTGGCAAGATGTGACTAGGCAGCATAAAGCTCGTAAAAAACGAAACTGAAAAACTGAAGCATAAGTTTCTCACATACGTTTTTTGGTCTCGGTTTGAGAAAATGTTCGCATGATAGCCGGCTAACTTGTGTTACTGGTATTGCTGCTGTACTCTAGCAGACTAATATATTGTTTTTGCCTGTCTGTAACAAGAGCAGAGCATGCACTGATTTCTTTTAGTACTGGGTTTCCTGTCTGTCTTAGGAGACTTAGGAGTCTACATATTTTTTAGTTGTTTTAATCACTTCTGATTTAATCACCTTGGCCAGGAATCTTTGCTACTTATTTGGTAAGAAATGCTTGAAGCTGGAATACATTGGCAGTAGGGGTGGGCAATATTATATCGTATACAATATATCGTGACACAGAAATATCATGATATTAAAAATCCATATCGTGATAATAGGGCTGTTCTGTCTTAAAAATAGTCTATTATTATTTACTGTGAAGCTTTAGGTGTATTTATTGTATAATTGTTTTAGTTTGCAGTTTATATGCATGCACTAAATATTCTGCAATATGATTTGTTGCATTATATTATTTTATGCTATATTATTTGTTTTGCCACATTATGATTATACTGTTATACTATTATACTATATTCCTGAAATTAATTAATTATTTTAGTTTTCTTATAACGCAAAAATACCCTGAAATATTGTGATATTATTTTAGAGCCATATTGCCCACCCCTAATTGGCAGTATGGATTTCCTGTGGTCCCTGAAGACTGAATTTTGCACCCAGTTCTGTTGTTTTACGCTATTTTAAGGCCACCTTTCTTTTGTGGAGTACTTTTCTTTTTTTGTGTGTGTGTGTGTGTGTATCTGGGCCAAAACCTGTTTTATATTTATAGTAAATAATATATTTTTAATTCCTAGGACTACCATAAGATCATTAAGCAACCTATGGATATGGGCACCATCAAGAAACGACTGGAGAACAACTATTATCGCAATGCCAGCGAGTGCATTCAGGACTTCAACACCATGTTCACAAACTGTTACATCTACAACAAGGTGAGCGCACTCTCCTGACCCTGGCACTCAAGGTCTGCAGGACCAGAAACCATGGAGGTTGCTATGGAAAAAGTCTCTAGTGATTTATTCATTGCCCTGACCTGAGCTAGCGTTGTTTTTCACAGTATGCAGGGCTGCTTTGCTTTATATTTGTAGGTGTAGCTTTGTTGCAGCTTGTCCTCATACACATGTATTATACAGAATAGAAAAGCGTTGATGTTCTGCATTAGAGAGAATTGTGGGAACTGATGCAGTGTTATTTGTGTCTCAGCCTACCGATGATATCGTGCTGATGGCCCAGTCTCTGGAGAAGGTCTTTCTGCAGAAGGTTGCACAGATGCCCCCAGAGGAGATTGAGCTGCCCCCTCCTGCCCCAAGAAGTAGAGGCGCCAAGGCTGGGAAAAGCCGTAGAGGCAGAGGTGAGTCAGAGGAGGATGAGGCAAGAGGTTGTTTTTAAAGGAATGCTCTGAGGTTTTGCAGCATAATCTCTTTCTGATGTAGTCGCAATGTATGATCAATAGTATTGTGCCATTCCTACCCTCTGCAATTTTCTTGTTGAAATAATAAAAGACTAAAAATGCTTTATTAATTTTAAGTGCGTAGTATTGCATCAAAATAAATTTTTGTTTTATTCAGTATAAAATAAATATACAAATTTTAAATCTTTACCAAGACTCTGGATTTGTATTTTAAAAAAGTATACAGAATATACTAAATGAAATGCTGCTCATGTAAAAGAATTTTTTTTATAGCTTTACAAATGTTACCAGTATTATCAAAAAGAGTATAGTATGCCACACCCCTAATGATTATTATTTTGATTATACAAGAAAAGAACAGGAATTATTGCATTATTTAATTGATCCTCAAGTCAGGAATATTTGCGAGTAAGGTTTTTAATGTGTGTATTGTAGTACCAAAACAAAATTGAAATGTAAAGTTTTTTTTTCTGTCTACTGAATGGGACGTGCAGTAATGAAGCAGTAGCTTTAGTAAGTCAATAAGGGGGGCAAGTCTTAGGGTGTTCAAAGTGCCTAGGTTTCAATAAAAATAATATGATACAATTTGAAGCCACATATTGTTAATTTATCACATGTTAATATTTTGTCCCTCCCCAAGTTGGTTTGCATTTGTTTTATATCTCCTAGCTATTTGGGATTAGTTGGACCTAACAAATATAGAAATAAAACTTTGTCTTTGGAAAGGAAGTGATCTGTGAAGTAAGTGTTTATAAGCTCAGTAAAACACTAACATTACAATAAATACAAACAGCAATTTTACAAAAAGCAGAGCTTTTACAGCACCGTTTTCCTTAAAACATCTTATCTATAGTTAAATAGTTATTTCTAGTTCTCACCATAACTGAACATATACACATGCTGACTGAGTATAACGTAATTAGTTAAAAATGAGAAATACTTGTTGTGTTTTACTGCATGTATATTTATTTGCATCTGTTTAAACCATATGTGGTGCTTTTTTTCAGGTAAAAACACTCAAATTGCTGAGATAAATTGATTAGTGTAATTTGCTTTGGTGCCTAAAACTTTTGCACATTACTGTATGTCCTTGCCTTCTGGGATCAGAAGGACCCAGTTAGTCCAAAAACAAATTTGTAGTTTCCTACAGTAAGCAAATAAAGTAGTTTTAAACAGAAAATTCACTAAGAATTTTTACCATGTTTCTGTCTGGACTGGCTGCAAAAACATTTGACTGGGATTCCCTCTGTCTTATTTTTAGTTAAAATGTAAATAATGTTAATGGACATGTTACCTTTAAACAAACAATGTTTCCATATGTGCCCAACAGGTCAAAGTTTTAAATAATTAAGTATCTCTGTGCAGAGAAGCAGAAATGTAATGTCCCCATATGAGGACGCAGGGACTCAGTAGGTTAAAACAACACAGCCGGGCAGTGAAGTGCAGTGCTAGGAAGGGTCTCTCTCACTAATGAGTGGAGAAGGTGATTAATGTTATTTGTCCTGTCTGCTGGTGGATGGCAACAAACAAATCCTTAAAACTATTGCGTTTTGATTGATTTTTATGTGAAATTATATTTCGCTTTGGTTACAGATTGCCTACAAATTACATTCTCATTGCTAACGTTTAAAAAACGTCCCCTCTCTTGCAGGAGGTGTGACCATAGCCCAGCAGGTCCCTGCAGTGTCCCAGTCTGCCTACTCCCCCTCCTCTCCAGACACTCCAGACTCCAGGTTTTCAGGCTCTCCTCACATGATGCTCAGCAAGCCCGCCCCGCCTCCGACCCTCATGACTTTACCTCCCACACAGCCCACTGCAAAGGTACTGGATAGTATTAGAGCACATTGTGTTAATCATGCAATATATTTGTCTCCATTTTTGCCACTTTTTGGAATGAATCTAGCAGTTTTGTCTGTCAGTTTCTTGATTGATGTCTTCCATTTAAAGTTAAGGTTTACCTTCTTCTTGCCTTTAAAAGCGATTTACTTTATGTAATGTATGTAATATATAGATAGATGGATAGATTCTTTATTGTCCTCAGAAGAGGAAGTTTTTTTTTTCACAGCCTGTACCAAAGTACACATCCTGCTTAGACATGCAAGGTAACATAGTACATAAATACAGATACTTGTCAGACAAACATGGAAAACACATTTGAACACATGACTTTACACATCAGCTTAACGAGGTAACTTGTTAAGAGCTGAAATGGCTGCGGTTACAAAACATTTTTTATTTTTTATTTTTTTTAAAGCTAGTGTTCTCTTTGTGATTGTGATTGTTATGGTGAAGCATGCTGTATTACAGTATGCAGTAGGATTTGCTGATCTAGTCTTGTCATCTTCTGGTATGCATTTTTCATACACCTCCATACCACTAGAGGCGCTGCAGAGCGCTGTGTGGAATATCACCGCTAAAGATGCACACTGGGTACCTCTCGCTAGATAACGCTACACATTTAACATGACAAGCTAACACAGTCTGAGCTGGCGTTGAGCGTGCTGTGGAGTCAAACACGTTTGCCTGGAGAAAAAAACATCTCATATGAGAACAGCACTTCTGCTGCTTTTCGTTGTGTTCAAGTGTTCTTATCCAAGTAAAATAGAACAACAAATGCTTTAACAGTTATTCACTCAGAAAAGAGGCGAAAGAAGTTTCACAGTCAATCCACAGCTCGGAAATATTTTCCCCTCATTCATCAGATGAGCCCAGAATTGGTGCTAGGTGCAGAATCATTTATTCAGGAAAAGTGATAAAACACCCTAAAACGCTGGATACATATGGTTTGAAACTACGTCCTGTGCAGTCGCTATATCCCTTTAAAATACAATAATACTGTAGCATGAAAGATAAAATTAATGCTTATTCAAATTTGCGATGTTTTATTTATTTGGCTAGAGAACCTAGGGAAGTGTGACTGATCAACAGCCAATAACAGCCATTTTATACATTTCATTGCCTCTTTTTTAAGTATTTAGGTCAGTATATATTGTTTACAGAATCTTAAGTATTTAATTTCAATAGAAAGCAGAGTAAAATTGCATATCACTTTTTTTTTGTTTTTAGTTCTCCTGTTTACATTGTGCATCTGTTTTTCTGTAAATTAATAAAATGGATTACTTCATATATTGTGTAATTTTGTGGGACAAAGTAAACCCTATTCTAATCAAAGCCTTCATTTAAAGCCTCAGTGTTTTATATCATAAGCACACCTGGTGGTAGAATAAGCCACAAACCAATGTAAAAGCCCAGCCTTGCAAAAAATAATAATAAGAATCTTAGGAGGGGAAAAAAAAACATATACATTTTTGGTCATACCACCCAGCTCTAGTCCTCACAGTATGGAGCAGTGCGAAATGCCATCATTAAAAACATGCATAATACAAACATGCAAATGTGTTTCTCTGGTCTATAGAGTGTTATGGAAATTAGGCTTGTTTATGTAGGTGCTTCTACTATAAACATTCATCATGCAGGTGTTTAAAAGGAAGGCCAAACCTTGAAAGTGGCTTTAGGTGTTTTTTTTTTTTGTTTCCTCCCTCCCCCCTCCTGGTTATACTGGTTGTTTGTATGTGTGTACTAAATTTTTTTTTTCAAGCGTATATTTAAAGTGACAGTCAAAGTATTTGTAAAGCATGCATTATTGCACAGTCTTATTGTCTCTTTTACACATCTTTTATGCTGTTTTCCAGTCTTGCATCCTCCAAGGAACAGACACATTGTTGTATTTGGCAGGATTTAATGTAGGAAAATATGTAATTTTATTTGTAAAACTGCAAAAAGTAACACAAAATGCAGGCTAGTAAGTACTAGAGTAACACTGTAAAATTTATCTAGCACAGTTGTATTTAGCTGACAGTTAAAAGCCTATCATCAGAAACAAAGAACTCTAATCCAGAAAATACTAAAATGCATAAATATAACTTTTTAACAGTGCAAAAACTTACAGATGAATCTATATTTGTGAATTATAAGCGAGGATGGGGAGGATTGGGGAGGACTCCAAAAATTACTTTTTATCTGCTTATTCATGCGTAGCTATATCACAAAAATGCAGGATTAGAACTGAAAATAGCTAGCAGTCTAAAAGTGTATTGGGTTTAGTTTACTGTTTCTTTAGGTTTGCTGGTGCTACGCATGAATAAGCAGATAAAAAGTAATTTTTGGAGTTCTGATATCTCCATGTTCACAGTAGCTCTTGTATCAGCACCATTAGCAGCATCATGGTTAATCGGTTAAACAGCAAAAGCTGCTGTTGTGAGAAAAAGGCCATTTGACTGTAAAGACCCTCTATAGCTTAGAATTGTTACTAGGCATAGTGACAGTAGGTTAGTGTTTCTCAGCTCCATTAATCCTATTCTCTTTAGAGACAATACAAGCTAATTGTACAGCAATGGGTGCAACATAAAGTAGTTAAATGTATTTGTTTAAATTGGGTGTCCACAAACATTTAGGCATATTGTCTCATTTTATTCTAATTACCACGCCTTTTCTCTGACTCCCCATAGAAGAAAGGAGTGAAGCGTAAAGCAGACACCACCACCCCCACCACCATGGGCTTCCCTGTGGCCTCCGCCAGCCGTGTGGGGGGCATGGGGAAAGGCCGTGGGGGTGTGGCAGGGGGTATGCCCATGTCTCTCTCTCCTATGCCCCTCTCACCCATGCCCCTCTCTCCCATGCCCCTGGAATGCGTGCCCAGTCTTGTGCGAGGGGTGGGGACGAGCGAGACCGCCCACCTGCAGCCTGTTATGGGTCGACCCCTGAACCGCCGGCCCATCAAACCTCCCCGCAAAGACCTGCCCGACTCTGTGAAGCCCAGCCGACCGTCACGGCGAGGGAAACTGAGCCGGCAGCTGAAGTACTGTAGCGGCATCCTAAAAGAACTGCTGTCCAAAAAACATGCTGCTTATGCCTGGCCCTTCTACAAACCTGTGGACGCTTCAGTGCTCGGCCTGCACGACTACCACCATATCATCAAACACCCCATGGACCTCAGCACCATTAAGGTCAGTCTGCGGTGTTTTTATGCTGTATTCTCTGACTTGTGATCTGTGATCTGCATGTGTTGGAATCACAGACTAATGGCCAAGTTTACCCTCTTTCTGCAGATCTAATTTTATCCTTATTTGCATGCGATTTGAACTACTATGCTATAACACCGGATTTCTTAAGTTTTACATATAGCACAATGACCATTCGGGGCTTAAACTGAAGTAGACACTTCCAGACTTTTTATTTGTTTGTAAGGAGAAGTGAGCAGGCGAATAAAGGACTTTTTTTGATCTGCGGTTCAGTGCTGTTTTGTGGATGCTGTGATAGTAAGTGAATTTCCTATAGTATAATCTGATGTTATTTTACATACTAATAATATTTTATAAAGCTAAGTGGTTGGGGAGGCGTGTTCCCCATATAAAATAATGTTAAAAAACAGTTGGAGATTTCTGGTGACTGGTTCCATGCAGGTAGTCATAGTATGACTAAGAAATAGGAGTTGCATAGTTGGTCAGTAAGTTTAGAGTATTTGACGCTTTTAAGCATTCTACTTCACATAGTAAGAATGGGCCCGCTAGAGGGCGCTTCTACAGTAACAGGTTAATAATGGGGTAGTGATCACAGGGTATCTCCTGATAAGATATTATTAAGGCTGGAAATAATTAATATTTTAGTAGTAGACTAATCTGGCATTTGAATAACTTTATGCCACGTTGCACATCTGCAGAAACCCAGGGTTGCCTTCGACAGGAATACATGTCTCACTTTGTCTCTGTCTGTCTCTCTCAGAGGAAGATGGATGAGCGGGAGTACAGGGATGCTCAGCAGTTCAGCGCTGATGTTCGACTCATGTTCTCCAACTGCTACAAGTACAATCCTCCAGAGCACGATGTGGTCTCCATGGCACGGAAACTACAGGTACACATGCAAACACACATGGGCTTAGTAATTAACATAGTTTATGACTGAAATGGATCATTGTTTACCCTCCCCACTTGGGTCTCGACGGTTCCTATAAACACTCCAAGCTTCTATTAGCAGTTTGGGTGCTCCCTTATTGTGACGTATCAAAGGAAACCTGCAGTTGAGTGCCCGATTAAAGGGCGGATTATTGTTGTTTTGCTTTTTTTTTTTTTTTTTTTGAGTGACCGGCTGACTTTAAAGCGCTCTCTCAGTTCTTGGTCGATCTGGATCTCTAACACGAGAAAGCGTGCAGGTGGGGGTAGGGGTAGTCCATTTAATCTTGCGATGTACAGGGGTTGGACAGTGAAACTGAAACACCTGGTTTTAGATCACAGTAATTTATTGTGGTGACGGACAGTTCTGGTGGGAACAGGAGAGTTGAGGTGCACATTGAATTCTGCTGTGATTTGATCAGCCGTGGTTTTATGTTTTTTGGATACAATCCGGGTTAGCACCCGAACATCCCTTTCAGACAGCTTCCTCTTACAGCGTCCACAGTTAATCCTGTTGGATGTGGTTGGTTCTTCTTGGTGGTATGCTTACATTACTCTGGATACCGTGGCTCTTGATACATCACAAAGACTTGCTGTCTTGGTTACAGATGCTCCAACAAGACGTTTTGATCTCTGGTATGTCACCCGTAATGTTGTGTGCATTGCAGTATTTTGAGCAGAACTGTGCTCTTACCCTGCTAATTGAACCTCTTACAGGTTGGTCCAATTTAGCCATGAAACATCCCAAAGTAAAATGACCGGTGTTTTAGTTTCATTGTCCAACCCCTGTTTATTGTCAAAAAAAAAACATTGAAATGTAATTTTTTTCCAATATCATTCAAACCTTTAATTATCGTGCAGTTCAATAACAGTATAGGTATAGGTTGCTCAGCAACACAAGTCATACGTTATTACAGGAACAACTCTGTGCTTTACTAAATTTAAGTGAAAATATTTATAAAATTCCAGTTAAGTAAACTAGTAAATTGGTGGTGGTCCATTTTGGTCACAGGGATCAAAGTGTCTGTGATTTTTTTTATTGTGTAAAACTGTGAAAGTATTTTTTGTTTTAGGGGTCCAAGCACTGCACAACTGTGTTTGTGCATATTGTTTGTTGTTGTGTTGCGCTTATATTTCAAATGAGTTTAATTCAATCACAGATGGCGTCATTTTTATTTCTTTTCTTCTTGCTTACTCTCTCCCTCATTTTTTTTTAAAGGACGTGTTTGAGTTCCGATTTGCCAAGATGCCGGATGAAGTCCTGGAAGATGAGGAAGAGGATTTGGAGCCTGCGTCTCTAGGCCATAACATGGGCATCATGGGAATGCACCGCTCCTCCTCGTCTTCATCTTCCTCTTCATCCTCCTCATCGTCTTCTTCCTCGTCGCCCTCCTCTTCATCGGAGAGCGAGCCGAGCAGCGAGAGTGAGGCGAACAGCGACAGCAGCCCGAGCTCAGACAGTGAAGAAGAGAGAGCTCAGCGTCTGGCCCAGCTGCAGGACCAGGTGTGCACTCAGGTAAGGAGATTTGCATGTGGTTTAGCGCATGTTGTGGTGAGCATGCACTCATTACTTGGTTTCAAAATGTTCTGCATTGTATGAAGAAAACATCTGGATTTAGTTAACAAAAAAAGTGTATTTTTCTCAGCAATTAAAGATTCTACTTAACTTTTTTATTAGAATGGATGCATATAAATATAAATACACTGTATAAATAAAATGTATGAATACCAAAAACAAGGATTCCAATAATTGATGCTGGTGTTGTGATATTCATAAATGAAGAGCAGAGTAATGTACAGACATCATACACACATCATATCCAACAGCTTAATTTGCTCTTTATAACCAGCACAGATATAAATTCTGATATAAAACATCAACCATTAATTCAGCACACAGTACAGTTAGCATCCAGGGTAATTTGAATGAAAATATGTATGTTAAAATCAAAGGCTGTATTGTCTAAAATAATAAAGGCATTAATTAATTAATTTTTTAATATTATTTGGGTGTACATTTTATCACAATGTGGTCAAATGTTATTTCAGCTATATTTCAGCTGTTAATGTAAATCTGAATGTTTTAGAATTGTGAAATTACTTTTTAAGATATATTTGATTAGTGTATAATCTTCTGAAAATAACCTCTGGTACGTTTAAGCATCTTCTTTAATACTTGTGTAATGTTTCACTGAATAAAGAAGTAGCTATAATTAACTGGTCTAGTGTTGTCAGGGATATAAAGTATTTACAGCATTTTAGCTTTTACTGACTGATGTTTATTACTGGGAACGTTTAACTCAATGCCAGTTATTCATTCATTAAAATGAAGTGTACAGTTTAAAATGCTTTGAATTAGATTAAATGTTATTAACATAGATTAATTCTTTACAGAGCATGTAATTAACCCTCCTATTATGTTACTGGTCAAATTGAACTGTCTTGAAGTTTGAAGATCAAAAAAATAGTTAAGTATTTTTTCAGTATGAAACTTCTGCTTGCCTTAATTAGTGTAATTGACATATAATATTAAAATGGTTCATCTCACATATTTGCAACCAACCCCTGCAAAAATGTAAACCAAAACTAAATTGTAATGTTATGTTTCAATGTTATGTAAAACTTCTGTTTTATATGTTGGTCTTTCAAGTGATAAAGTAGGGAAACATTAAAAAAAAGAAGAAGAAAAACGAGTGAATTATCCTAATTGAACCATTACCTGTTGGAGGTAAGGAACATAATTGCACTAAATATTAATTGTATTGATAATAATTAGCAATGAAGGTTTTTTTTTTCCCAGATATCTTATCTTTTGGATAATTAAACTAGCGACGGGTCAGTATGACCCTGGAACACCACTGTTGGTTCTGTCAAATAAACATAATAGGGTCAATTAGATTTTTTTATATAGATAAAAAATACAATTTTGCAGATTTCATCCAGCCCTAGGTTAGTAAGGATGGTCATTTTTACAGGTTCCTAAAACTTTTCCACCGCTCTGTATGTAAGTAAAATTGTGCTCTTTTTTTTCCTAGAGATTCAAGTAGACTAAGTCTTTTATATCAGAGCGTAAACTTTTATATGATAAAAGCAGGTTAACCAAGTGAGTCATCTTTTTGCTGCAGCTGAGAGCGGTGCACGAGCAGTTGGCGGCACTGTCCTCCGCCCCCATCGTCAAACCTAAGAAGAAACGGGAGAAGAAGAAGGATAAGAAGAAAAAGAAGAAGCTGGAGAAGCGCAAGGCCAGTCGGAGTTTACAGAACGCAGAGAGAGAACGTGAGCGGGAGCGAGAGAGGGAGAGGGAGCGGGAGAGAGAGAAGGAGAGGGAGAAACCGAGCAAACCTTCGAAGAGCAAAGCTAGCAAGGCGGCACCATCGACCACTCAGAGCAAGAAGGTCCCCACCAAGAAGAACAGCAAGAGCAACAAGTAAGGGGGGGAATATCCATGTTCTTCAATTATAATGCATGATGTATTACCAGTTTTTTATTTTTTATTTTATTACAAGGCAATCTGCCCTGTCCTAGATTGGTATTGGCATTTGGCCAATCAAGCTGAAAATGGTCTGCAATTGGTATTTAGTCAAGTCAAGTCAAATTTATTTCTAAAGCACATTTAAAAACCACAAGGGCCAACTAAATTGTTGTACAATACAGACAGAAGTATGAACAATAACATGTATAAGACTAAACAACAATAAGATAAAAGATAAGTAAATAATAGCAGCATCAGCAAACAAGATTTAGATTAACCCCGGACATACAGATAAATCATTTGAACTTACTAAAATCATTGGAAGGCCTGAGAATACAAGTAGGTTTTTAGATTAAAGTTAAAAACCGTAAAGGTGGGAGATGCTTTAATAAAAACAGGCAGACTGGGTTTGTGTGCTACAACAGAACAAGAAAAAGCTCTGTCACCTTTTGACTAGAATGTGGTGTCTCCAAGAGCAGCTGATTTGAATATCTTAGGACTCTTCGGGTTGAATAAGGACACAGAAGGTCAGAGATGTATGATGGAGACATGCCATTTAAGGCTTTAAAAACAATTAATAAGACTTTAAACCTCTACTCTGAATTTGGCAGGGAGGCCAGTACAGGAGAGATGGACTCCCTCTTCTTTGTCCCAACTAAGAGTCGAGCAGCAGCGTTTTGGACAAGCTGCAAACATGACAGAGCTGATTGGTTGATGCCCAGATAAAGAGAGTTGTAATAGTCCAAACGTGATGTAATAAAAGCATGAGTTACAATTTCCAGGTCCTTAAAAGTTAACATGGGTTACCGCAAAAAAATGAATAGTTAGTCTCTCTATTTTAGGCATGCAGAATACACGGTACAGTCAGTCTATAGTGAATGTAATGCAAAACGAATAGGAGTGTTGCACCCGGACAGTGTAGCTGTAGCACTGATGCTATTAGCAACTTGCTACTGATTTAGCCCATAGCTAGAAGTTTAGAGTATGGCAACTAGAAACAGAGCCCCAGAAAGTGGAAAACAGACACAGGATGTACAGGACCCACCTGCTGCTTTTAAACCAACTTTGTTGTGAATACTGTGGGTTCCCTGTGAACTACAGCAGGGCTAGAGAGCGAGAGGTGGACCCTACAAAGACTGCGTGTCGGTGCTGCACAGCAGTTGTAGGGTATGTTTGTGCAAACACATCTAAGTGTTCTACGTGTAGCGCACTCTCGCTGAGACATGAAGACTACACCATAGAATTGTAAATTGATCTTAACATGCTAACGCATTCTTGGCAGCATCATCCAGACCTATCAATAACCAGGTCTTATAAAGTAACTTCAACCCAACTACTTATCCACACTTTTTTAAGCAGCCTCTAGATGTGAAATCAGACAGGTCCCAAGCAATTGCTGAGTATTTTTTTAAAGCTGTTTTTTTTTTTTCAGTGTGGAGCCTACTGTAAACTTATACAGTCATACAGAGGAGTGTAAAACAAAGCATGGTTATAATGAAGTTCGATTTAGGGGTGGGCGATATGGCTCTAAAATAATATCACAATATTTCAGGGTATTTTTGCGATAACGATATAGGATTACAGAAAAATAATTCATTAATTTTTGGAATATAGTATAACAGTATAATCATAATGTGGCAAAATAAATAATATAGCATAAAATAATAGATTGCAGCAAAAATATTGCAGAACATTTTCATGCATATAAACTGCAAACTAAAACAATTATACTATAAATACACTTAAAAGTATTCCATTATTTACTCTGAAGCTTTAAGACAAAACAGACCTATTATCACGATATGGATTTGTAATATCATGATATTTCTGTCACGATATATTGTATACGATATCATATTGCCCACCCCTAGTTCGATTGTAATTATGAAGTTAATAAAGGTGAGGCTGTACAGAATGCCCAGTACTGAAAACGTACGGAACCATGGAGTTTATACCCCGTTGAGAACCAAACCGTGAATTTTCTGTACTGTTACAGCCCTACTCTATTTATCCTTTTAAGAATCCCTCTTTGCAACATGCACTGAAAAGTCTTTGTGTGTGTGTTTGTGGTACATGTTCAAATCCAAACTTTAAATTTGACATGGAATTTGACAGAGCAAGTGTGAAAGAGGGAGCTCTACGTTTGTGTGTGCCAGGGTGCAGTAAGGGTTGTTTTTTATTTTGCTGTGCGTGCTCTACGCATTTGGCTAGTTTATGCATGTACTCTGAGGGCCGAGACTTTTTGGTGGGTGCCTTTTGGTATCGAATTTCAATACCCAGCCCTATTTCTATATGTAATCACAGCCTCATTGCAGGCTTGTATTATTATTAGATGTACGTATGTGAGGGTTGGATGGGTGGATGGATTTATTAATTAATTTATTTACTCTCTTTATTTACTCTCTCTAAAGAAAACACATAATCAAAGTCACATGAATTCCAGCGATTCTGGTTGTTCAAACGTAGTATCAGTATCAGTTCTGCAAATAATAAATATGATGATAATAAAAAAATATTGGCCCAAACCACAATTAAAAGTGTCAGTTTCAGCATTTTTGCCATATACAGTGCAATACAGATAACACATATTCTGATAATGATTAAAGATCGGATTTGGGTCACTTTTACCTGCTGTGTGACTTATCCTCTCCCTCTTTCTCTGTTTCAGGACGAATAAGAAGTCTGCTGCTGCAGTGTCCCGTTTCTCGGCGGCTCCGGCTCCAGCCCCTGTAGCTCACTACGACTCAGAGGAGGAAGAGGATGTGCTGCCCATGAGTTACGACGCCAAGCGGCAGCTCAGCCTGGACATCAACAAGCTCCCGGGAGAAAAGCTGGGTCGCGTCGTTCACATAATCCAGTCCCGCGAGCCTTCACTCCGCGACACGAACCCTGAGGAGATTGAGATCGACTTCGAGACTCTGAAACCGTCCACGCTGCGGGAGCTGGAGCGCTACGTCATGACCTGCCTGCGCAAGAAACCCAGGAAACCGTACGGCGAGCCTCCAGCGAGTACGTAGAAAAACCTTTCTTACACCTCTTTTAATCAGTACTACTTCTCTCTCTCGTTCATTTATGCTATTTTTTTATATTGATATATTCATATTATTGTTATTGTGTCAAAGAGGACACATGACTGTAATATTTAATATACTGATGAATTACACACAACAAAATGACAAAAAAAAAAATCTGAATTTATCATGTTTTAAAAATGGTCAGAACTACTTAAATGGAATGTAAAAGGTTTAATTAAAGCATTTGAATGTGCATTTGAATTGTGCGTGAACTGCGAGAAGAGATGGTCTTGTTCCAAACGAAATCTGAAACAGTTTGCTTGCTGTTATAACGTGATGTGACCACTATCTGACCCAACTGGTAAATATACTACTTTTATTTACTTCAGGCACAGTTTAACCTGATTTATTTTCTAGATAATTATCATAGCTTTGAACAAACATCTCTGCTGCTGCTCCATGCTAAGCTGTTTCACAACTGAGTGCTTTATGTGCAACACTTACTACATCACACATCTGCACAACACTGCTTACTGACGCAACTGCAAAATTTTTCTATGTTAAGCTATAAAGCAGCTTCACACTGCACAGCTATATGTGCTGGTAAGCAACACAGAACCTTGTTGCAATTGTTACATTTTTGTTCCCTCCCTAGACAGCTTTGACCAGTCAGAAGAGTCTATGTGCTTGCATGGTTTGTTAGGGTGCGTTTTTCGGTTTGTGCCTGTGTGAAAACAAACCAAACTGAGGAGGAAAACGCGCCAAGAAAACTCCTCAACTGATCTGAACCAGAGAAAACAACTATGTAAAAATGCCCTAGAATACCAAAGACATTAAATAGTATTTTATTATTATTATTATTATTATTATTATTATTTGTTGCTGCTTTAAGAGTTTATGATCTGAATTGAGACGCGACCTAGTGTTTTACTGGACAGCGTTTTCAGTGTATGAAAAATTTCCATATTTGTTAGGTCTGGCCTACACAATCCAACCTGAGCCTACCGAAAACATCCGAAAAATAGCCTACAAGATGGTGTTTGTAGCCTGTGTGTTGTTTAGTAGTAGCCACACACCTCACTGCAGGTCAAGTGTAATGTTGCGAAAGTGGTCTTTAGCTGTTCAAAATGTAGATCTGTATCTGTAGATACCCAGATTTGTTTTAAGACTCCCAAATTTAGCTTTTTAAACCCTTATTTGTAGATATGTCTGTATTTTATCGCATTTTAATGTTTTTTCTTAATATCCATATTGAGGATTTGTTCATGCTTAAGCTAAGATCACCATAAAAATTTTACATTGTCTGTTTTTTTGTTGTTTAGTGGCAAAGAAGGCTGGTGGTGGAAAGTCTCGTGAGGAGCTGGCTCTGGAGAAGAGAAGGGAGCTGGAGAGGAGACTCCAGGACGTCAGTGGACAGCTCAACTCCGTCAAGAAGCCACAGAAACCCAAAGGTGAGAGACGCTCCCATTCAGAATGAATGGTAAAGCAGTTCTTATTAATTAACACCAACATTTAAAACACGCTATGATGGTGGGATATGGGAATTAGGAAAAGTAAAAATTTTGTGTTAACTGGTGTATCTCTCTTTCTCTCTCGGTCTTTTTCTTTCTCTCTCGGTCTTTTTCTTTCTCTCTCTTTCTGTCTGTTTCTTTTTCTCTCTCCGTCCCTTTTCTTTGTCTCTTTGTCCTTCTCTCTGTCTGTTTCTCTTTCTCTCTCTCTTTCTTTTTTTCTCTATGTCTTTTTATCTCTGTTTATCTGTCTATATATCTGTCCTTCTCTCTGTCTCTGTTTCTCTCTCTCTGTTTCTCTCTATATATCTGTCTCTCTCTGTATCTTTGTTTCTCTCTCTCTCTCTCTGTCTTTCTCTCTATCTGTTTCTGTCTCTATCTCTGTTTTTCTCTTTTTTTAATCTGTCTCTATCTGTCTTTCTCTTTCTTTCTCCATCTGTCCTTCTCTCTCTATCGCTGTCCTTCTCTCTGTCTCTGTCCTTCTCTGTCTCTCTGTCCTTCTCTCTCTCTGTTTCTCTCTATATATATATTTGTCCTTCTCTCTGTCCCTGTTTCTCTCTATCTCTTTCTCTCTCTCCCTCTTTCTCTCTATCTGTCTTTCTCTGTCTCTGTTTATCTGTCTGTATCTGTCTTTCTCTCTGTATCTCCTCTTTCTTTCTCCATCTGTCCTTCTATCTGTCTGTTTCTCTATCTCTCTGTCTCTTTTTCTGTCTGTCTCTTTCTCTGTCTCTTTTTCTGTCTCTATTTTCTCTGTTTCTTTTTCTGTACTTCTCTCTATCTCTTTCTGTCTATCTCTTTCTCTGTCTCTATCTCTGTTCTTCTCTCTCTGTCTCTCTCTCTGTTCTTCTCTCTCTCTCTCTCTTTCTCTCACATACATATTTAGTGGAGAAATCCAGCAGCAGTGTGGAGCAGCACTCCGTACCCACGCGGCTCAGCGGCAGCAGCTCTAGTTCAGACTCTTCTTCATCGTCTTCATCTTCATCCTCCTCCTCTTCAGACACCAGTGACTCAGACTCCAGGTGATCAGTCACTGAGAGCGTGGAAACATGGCCTGACCTCCAGGAGCTCCAGGACATAGATTGAAAAATGGGACACACGGCACGGCAGGCCTATAGTAGAGTGATCTGGAGATGGAGTGATAGAAAGTGAAAAAGGTGAAACAAAAAAAGGAAACAAACCAATCACTACATTTTTCCACAGTGGACACAGCAGTGTACGACTGTAAATCCCTGAAAACTGTTAGTGTGTGTTGAGATTTGTTTGTTTAAAAAAAAATGTACATAATGTATTGGATTAATTTTTCTTTTATAAAGAAGATTTTTATAAAAAATGCCCATAGTGGGAGACTTTAAATGGGATTGTGTGGATGTAAAATCTGCGCTGCTATCTTTAGTTGGAGTAATAGGAGAGTGTGGTGTTTCTTTTTTCTTTTATTTTCTTTCCTTTTTGTATTTTGTAAGGATTTAGCGCTCTGTTTAAATCCTCATTCCCCCAAACCGCAGCATTAAGGCATTTCTAAAGCATGGAGTTCCCGAAAGCTTGCCTCTGCCTTTATTTACATCTAGATATTCATTTAAAATCTAATCTACATCTGCTGCAAAATACTATTTGATGCCCCAGACATGAACAGCAGGATCTTAAAAGAAAATCGAAAATCTGATGACTAAACGTGTGCTTAAAATAGAAGTGTTTATTCTGAAGTTGCTGAATTCTGTGTGTCCATAAACACACAGTCTTAATAGAACTTCTTCTGTTAAACTTAATCCAAGTTTCAGACCCTGTTTAATCATGTGAATCAGGCAAGATCCTGTAAAAAACTATTAGACTAATGTAATGGATTATTAAATACAGTTATGGACTTTCCAGATTCACAGATTCATAGATTGGATAACTACTAAGTCTTATCCAGTTCGATCCTTTGTTTTTACTGCTGTGCACCGCTAGCAAAGTGCCCTCTCCTTAACATTCATTATTCCCAGCCCACAGTAGTGAGGAGAGTTCTCAGAAGGAACAGTTCAGGCTCATTGTGTTGCATTGTGGAACTTTTTTTATGCAGTAAATGTAGTTCTAGAGCTTTAACTTTGTTTAAAGCTGCTTTTCCCCACATATGTTGTTGTCTACTTTTTCCATTGTAGCACATTCATTGAATGCCTACTTACTATGTAGAAGCAAATCTATTGTGGAAAGGCTTGGTTTTTACAAGTAGGAGAACCAAATGCTATTAAAATGCTTATTAGGCTGTTGCACATATGTAATAGAAAGTTTATTCATTATTTAATTCACCATACTATAATATAGTGTACCATGATACACACTTACACATATAGTAGCATTTAAAGGAAATTGAAGCTTTATGGTCAAAAATCTAATTAAAAAGCCTAAAAAAATCTACAAAACTAAAGAAGTTAGTCACAAATACCATATGATATAAACTGTTAATGGAAAATCCAACAAAAAATCCAAAATCTTGGATATACTGATCTGCATTACACTACTTAGATCAGCTCTGGGAACCAAAATAAAAATGTTTTTACCGATTTCCAAGTGTGTAAATATTTAACAATCAGTTGTTCCACACAGTTTTGAATATACAGGGTGGTTTATTTACCGTCTCAAGCCTAACTCTTCACTATAAATACATGTATTAATCCAATTCAAAGTAACATTGACATTGCAATAGGTTTATACATATTGTGCTATTTAATAATACAGGAATTGGCACCCATTTTCATTAGTCAAAGTCAATAATCTATACTAATATACTAAAATTATACTAATATTGCATTCTGTAGATTACCAGGATTTGAGTATCAAGGTCGTAACATTAAGTTAATGTCTTTAGTAATGCTGCACGTCTTATGATGTGACTATAGTTCTATATCTTTTCTCTAAAAAAAAAATATATATTTCACATTTCTACTAAGTGATAAAACTCTTGCATCTGGACTGCAATTGAAAAAAGAGGAGGACCAGTGAGTTTTTTTTGTTTGTTTTTTCTTTTTTGTTTTGTTTTTTTGCTTTCTCAGTCACATGACATCACGTTCAGTAGCTCCTCCATGTCCACTCCCTGTTGTGTTTACATGGATCTCCATGGAAACTCGCACCCAATGTGTAATTACAGTGCTTGGCAGTGAATTATTAAACGCGAGGTGATGAAACTCAGAGATGTTTGTCCAGATGGCACTAAAATCACCAGAGGACCACAGAGTTCAGCAAAAAACAGTAGATAATTCAACCTATAATTTTCCCTCAGAGAACATCTGAGAAAAACATATACATGGTCATTCCGGACAGGAATAAAATCACAGAGGACCCCCAATAAAAGATAAATTTACCCCAGAACCCCTTGAGAATCGAATTCCCTCCAAATCGTCCATTTATCATTTAAAAGCAGAATTCAGCAACTATACACTTGCACACAGTCATTGGGCTTTCTAATGTTATGTTGGCGCATGGAAAAAAAATCACAAAAAACGTTGATTATTTTTTTTTTTTGGTAGAAATGTGTCTGATCCAGACGCTTCTTTCTGTAAATGGTGCTTCTTAAGATGCAGTGCAGAGGGAACATGCACTTTACAACTGAACTAGCAAGCAAAAGTTTACAAAACATCAGAAAATTCAGGACCAGCTCTGTTTCAGTGTGTGATGACTAGCCAAAGGGAGAAATCGCTGTTATTAAAACAACTATTAAATGGTTCTGAAAGTTCTAGTTAGCTGATGCACTGTAGATACTGCCGTGATCGATTGTCTCTTATAAAATGGATCCAATCTGTTTTTTTTTTTTGTTTTTTTTTTGTGTTTTGTTTTGTGTGTATGTGTTTAGTTGATTAGTCGATTTTTACTTCTTAATCAAATATGAATGTGGTTTGGACCTCCCAAACAATGGGCCCAGAGCCAAAGTTCTCATTGCGGTAGACCAATTAGATTCGTCCTTTCAGAACCTGTTACCGAGCTCCATGTTAGTGCAGGCTGGAGTGACGTCATTTCATTTGCATAATGCTAACCGAGTCACCACTTCCTTCCAGTTGTTCATAATTAGCAGGGATTGGAATTTACAAATGGCGTAATGCTTTTAAAGAGTTGGGAAATGTCAGTAAAATGTTATCCTGTATACTAGTCTGAAGTTGTTAGTTGTGGGCTTTTGTTAGTCAGTTTGGAAGTTTATTGGAAGAGGAATCCGAGCTAGCGCATGAAAAGCAACGGCTCAAACTTTTATCTCTCTACTGTAAATATAATCTAAGATCAGATCTCAGCGCAACATGGTTCTAGTTCTTCTTTTCCTTCCTCTGCTTTCTTTTGTACCAATGGTCTTTTTAATTTTCTTTCCCCAGTGTAAAGAACATCACCCTTTTCTCGTGACCCATGCTAGCTGCGCAGATGCAACATTCCGTTACTGCTCTATTTATATATTTAGGCTGTTAGACCATTTGAAATGTATATTTAGTTTGGTTTTACTTGAGTGCAAATACACTTATGCTGACTGGACAAATGTATGTGTCTCTGGATTCTTTTATACATTGTGAGCATTGTGCACATCAAAGTTATTCACGGGCCGAACCACAGGTTTTTTTCCCCACGTGCAACTGTTGATACTGATACAAATTCTGATACAAGAGCTCTTTTCCTATTAATATTGATAAGAGTCTTTCTCCCCATCTGTCTCTTGTCTGGCTTACACTCTCTCTCTTGCTCTGGCTCACACTCGTCTCCCTCGCTCGATCTGTCTCTTGCTTTCTCACTCGCACTCTCTTTCGCTTTCTCACTCGCACTCTTTCGCTCTCTCTTTCGCGCTGTCTCACTCGATCTGTCTCTCAATCGCTCGATCTGTCTCTCGCTCAATCATCTCTCGCTCAATATGTATCTTGATCTGGCTTACACTCACGCTGACACTTGCTTTCTCGTTCACACTGTCTCTTTTGCTCTCTCTCTCTCTCTCCCTTGCTCAGTCTCTCACTCCCTCTCTCACTAGCTCTCTCACTCCCTCTCTCACTAGCTCTCTCTTTGTCTGGCTTACACTCTTTCTCTTGCTCTGGCTCACACTCATGCTCTCTCACTCGCTCTCTCTTTCGCTCTGTCTCACTCAATCTGTCTCTCAATCGCTCAATCATCTCTCGCTCAATCATCTCTCGCTCAATATGTCTCTTGATCTGGCTTACACTCAAGAGACACTTGACACTTGCTTTCTCTTTCACCCTGTCTCTTTTGCTCTCTCTCTCTCTCGCTCAGTCTCTCACTCCCTTTCTCACTAGCTCTTTCACTCCCTCTCTCATTAGCTCTCTCTTTCGCTGTCTCACTAGCTCTCTCTTTCGCTGTCTCACTCACTTAGTCTCTCTCACTCTCTCTTTCGTGCTCTCTCTCTCATTCACTCTGTTTCTTTCATTCGCTCAAACTGTCTCTTGCTCTGGCTTACACTCACACTCTCGCTCATTCTCTCACTTAATCTGTCTCTTGCTCCCTTTTTCACTTTGTCTCTTTCGCTCTCTCACTTGCTCAGTCTCTCTCACTCTCAGTCTTTCTTACTCACTCTGTCTCACTCACTCTCTCTTCCTCTCTCTCACTCCCTTCGTCTCGCTCTCTCACTTGCTCTATCAGTTCAACAGTGATTTACTGGTATGAATGTAATTAACACTTGCCAAAGCATATAACAGAAAACACAAAAAAAATAAAAGGAAGTACACCGTTCTCTCTCTGTCTCTCCCTGTGGCCCACACCCTCTCTCTTACTCACTCTCTCTTGCTTTCTCTCCCACTCTCTCTCCTCTCAGCATCTTTCTCTCATTCAATCTGTCTCTCGCTTTCACTGTCTTTTGCTTTCTCTCACTCTGTCTCTTGCTTTCTCTCTCACTGTCTCTTTTGCTCTGACTCTTGCTTTCTCTCACTCTTTCTCGCTTTGTCTTACACTTGCTTTCTTTCACTCTGACTTTTTTTTCACTCTCTTTTGCTTTCTTTCTCACTCTGTCTCACTTTCTCTGTCTTTCTCGCTTTCTCATTGTCTCTCTCGCTTTTTCTCTCACTGTCTCTCGCTTTTTCTCACACTCTTTCTCGCTTTCTCTTTGTCTCTTGCTTTTTCTCTCACTCTCTCTCGCTTTCTCACACTCTCGCTTTCTCTTTGTCTCTCGCTTTTTCTCACTCTCGCTTTCTTTCAGTCTTTCTCGCTTTTTCTCTCTCTCTCGCTTTCCCTTAGTCTTTCTCGCTTTCTCATCGTCTCTCTTGCTTTCTCTCAGTCTTTCTCTTTGTCTCTCTCGCTTTTTCTTACTCTGTCTCTTGCTTTCGCTCACACTCTTTCTCGCTTTCTCATTGTCTTTCTCGCTTTTTCTCTCACTCTTTCTCTTGCTTTCTCTCACTCTCTCGTTTTTCTATTTTAATCTGTCTTTGCTCCTTTTGTTTTACTTGTCTGCTCTCTCTCGATATTATAATAATAGAGTTAAAAAAGCTCTTGTCTGCCAAACTCATGTTACTGTCCCCGTCACCAAAAAAATTCACAGAACTGCCAGCATTTCAAAACATATATAATTTTAATACATTTTTAAGCATTTGACACCACTAATATAAATATAACATCATAGTAAAAGGCTAAATATGTGTTTTTATATGTAAAAACAAAGCACATATAAAGACCAATCACAGTCAGGGGAATATCTGAATTGGAAGAGGAAGATGTGTTGGGTTTAGTGTTTCAGTATCAGCTTTAAAATAGGGCCATGGAAGGTTTACAGACAAAACTAATAACAGAGTTGATTTAATAAGAGGCTTTAGTAGCTTTCAGACATGATTTAATATATATATACACACACACACTGTCCCCCCATACCATTACAGCAGAAGCAGCGATGCCTGCAGCAAGACTTGCATCATGCCATTTACATTCATTAGCAACACAATTATTCATCCTAATCATCCGTATCAGAAAGCTGGGTGCTGTTTTCCATAAAGTGGCATTTGGGGCAGCTCAGCGTGTGAAATGTGATTACACTCCGGGGCCCGTCTGTCGTTCAGTCTGCTTTAAAGCTTCGGAAGCCTCAAGTTTCACCATATTTGCCCTTGTGAAAAGGAAATATACTTAAGAGCATTAAAAGTATCTTCAAATTAGGTAAAGAAAACTAAAAGTGTGTTTTCAATTTAATATACAGGGGTTGGACAATGAAACTGAAACACCTGGTTTTAGAGTACAATAATTTATTGTGGTGACGGACAGTTCTGGTGGAAACAGGAGAGTTGAGGTGCACATTGAATTCTGCGCGATTTCATCAGCCGTGGTTTTATGTTTTTTGTATACAATCCGGGTTAGCACCCGAACATCCCTTTCAGACAGCTTCCTCTTACAGCATCCACAGTTAATCCTGTTGGATGTGGTTGGTCCTTCTTGGTGGTATGCTGACGTTACCCTGGATACCGTGGCTCTTGATGCATCACAAAGACTTGCTGTCTTGGTCACAGATGCTCCAGCAAGACTTAGTGCACCAACAATTTGTCCTCTTTTGAACTCTGGTATGTCACCCATAATGTTGTGTGCATTGCAATATTTTGAGCAGAACTGTGCTCTTACTCTGCTAATTGAACCTTCACACTCTGCTCTTACTGGTGCAATAATGTGCAATTAATGAAGATTGGCCACCAGGCTGCTCCAATTTAGCCATGAAACCTCCCACACTAACATGACGGGTGTTTCAGTTTCATTGTCCGACCCCTGTATATTAAATTGAAAATGCACTTTTAGTATTCTTTACCTAATTAAAAATACACATTAGACACATTAAATATACTTTCTCTGTACTTCTATAAAATGTATTTTTAAGCAGTGCTTTAAATTATACACTGTGTTGATAGTAAATGTATTTAGTGGCAGTAAATACTGCTTAAAATGCACTTTAATGTATTTTGTTTTCAGAAGCATTAAGGTGTACACAATATGTGCATCAATATGCAAAGTAGTACGTTTACAATATTTGTTAAGTGTATTAAAGCAGCACTAGGTAGGATTTTCTTGATTTTTTATCTTTTTAAAGAAGTAAAATTTCAGCTTGAAACTCACTGCAGCGCTGCATTGAGGTGTAATAGGAGGAATAGCGGTCCTCTCATGTCTGTGCCGGAGCTCCTCTGAGCTCAAACCAGACGCTGTAAGTTTTCCGAGGCGGCCGCGACCAACGCTCGCGAGAACTGCGACCTGCTTTCCGACCTTTAGTTCTAACAGTTCTACAAGGACTACTGGTTCATTCTTTACAAACTAACATACAGACACTCTGGCAGAAACTGGAAAGAGACCGAATATGTCTGTAAAAGCCAGAAAACGAGAAAGAGAAACTAATCCGCCTGAAACATTTATTACACTCTACAACTGTAGGGGGAGCCCACGAGCACAAAATCTCAATCCTACCTAGTGGAGCTTTAAAAAAGGTGTTTAAAAAACACACATTAATCTACTTAAGTTTGCAGAAGTTGTGTGAAAAAAGCACCGAAAAGCACAAGCTAATTCTTGTATGTTGTGTTTAATTATATCGTAGCGTAAATAAAATTGAAATATACTTAAGTTGCCATAAATTGTTAAAAAATAGTACATTTAGTATGTATTTAAGTATTTAAGTTAGGTATGTACTTTTCTGTTACTGTTACTGTTAAGTATACTTAAAAAAATTACTTTACACAGGGTGTCATTTTGTATTACTAATAGTATATCAGGCTACATGCTTATTGTCTATTCTGTAAAAAACTACAAACATTATTCTGTATGTCTAGATAAATGTGTTGTCCTCTGTTAGTCGTGTTGCTGCCATCTAGGGGTGTTATTGTGTCAGTTTTTAGAGTTTATTTTAATCTTGTCTAATGGAACATCTTAAAGCCTGAGAAAATAAACATGTAAAGGTGTCCAGATTTTAGATGAGGCAGGAATTTAATCATTTTACTGTTTTAATTAGTTGCTCATTTAATACAAATGTAAATATATATAAATATATATGTAAATATATATATATATATATATGGGCCATTCCGCCATTACTGTCCACAGGAAATTAAAATAGTATACAGTCATGTGAAAAAATTAGGACACCCTATGAAAACCTGTATATTCTTTAACATATTTGGACATGTGGATATTTACTATCAAATTTAACAGTATTGAGATATCCAAGTAATATGACTAAACAATAAAAAAATAAGAAACGCCTTTTTACAACTTTATGTAAAATGTAATTCAAAAAGAATGCAATTTCTGGTGAGGCATAATTTAGGACACCCCTATACATTGGGCCACTTAAAATAGTTAAGATCACACACAGGTGTGTCATATCAGATGCACATGATCAGAACATCGATACCCAGCATGTTGAATGAGGCTTACCCTATTTAAACCTCAGAAATGTAGTTTGGTGTGTCCCTGACTGTTGAAGTAAGAGTGAGCACCATGGTGAGATCCAAAGAGCTGCCTGACGCCCTCAGAAAGAAGATTGTGACTGCTTATGAGTCTGGAAAGGGATTTAAAAAGATCTCCAAAGATTTTAACATCAGTCATTCCACCATCCGGAAAATTGTTTACAAGTGGAGGACATTCAAAACAACTGTGACCATGCCCAGGTCTGGCCGTCCAAGCAAGTTCACCCCCGGAGCAGACCGTAAGATGCTAAAAGAAGTCATGAAAAATCCTACAATTTCATCACAGAACCTACAGCAGGCTTTAGCTACTGTCGATGTGAAAGTGCATGACTCAACTATCAGAAAGAGACTACACAAGTTTAATTTTCATGGGAGGTGTGCAAGGAGGAAACCTTTGCTCTCTAAGAAAAACATTAAGGCCAGACTGAAGTTTGCCAGAGATAATGCAGACAAAGACCAGGACTTCTGGAATAATGTTCTTTGGACAGATGAGTCTAAAGTTGAATTATTTGGACACCAGAAAACAAGACATGTCTGGCGTAAACCAAATACAGCATTTCAAGAAAAGAACCTCATACCAACTGTGAAGCACGGAGGTTGAAGTGTCATGGTTTGGGGATGCTTTGCTGCAGCAGGACCTGGCCAGCTCACCATCATAGAATCCACCATGAATTCTGCTGTGTATCAGAGGGTGCTTGAGGAACATGTGAAACCATCTGTAAAAAAATTAAAGCTGAAGCGGAACTGGACCCTGCAACATGACAATGACCCAAAACATACCAGTAAATCCACCAAGGACTGGCTAAAAACTAAGAAGTGGAGAGTCCTGGAATGGCCAAGTCAAAGTCCAGATCTTAATCCAATTGAGATGCTGTGGAGTGATTTAAAACGAGCTGTACATGCAAGACGCCCCTCAAACATCTCACAGCTGAAAGAATTCTGCATTGAGGAGTGGGGCAAACTTTCTTCAGATCGATGTCAGAGATTGGTGGGTGGCTACAAGAAGCGTCTCACTGAAGTTATTTCAGCCAAAGGGGGCAACACTAGTTATTAGAGGGTGGGGTGTCCTAACTTTTTCCTCTGTTATAATATGCCTTTTTGTTCATAACTTTTGTTTTATGAGTAGAACGATGTTAATTTTGGTTGTTTAGTTGCAATTAAATTACTTTCTTTTCGAGAAATAAATAAAAACGTTTTTGGACATTGATATGTGAACATTTCTCAATAAAGAGCGGACTCTTTAATGGGGTGTCCTAATTTTTTCACATGACTGTAAGTATAAATGTGCACACAAACATAAATAAAGAAAATACATTTTATTATTAAGCATAGTGTCTTGTACATTGACCTAATTGCAAAAGTAAGATATGCAATTAAAAACATGAATAAAAACTACTTAAAAATAGCATTTGTAACCTCTCTCCCCCCTCTCTAACTATAATCTTTACAAATAAAGTAAAATTATTAAAATCCTTCAGAGATGTGTGTGGAGCTGTTAACTTGCAGTTTCTGAGGCTGATAACTCTGATGAACTTATCCTGTGCAACAGAGAAAACTCTTGATCTTCCTTTCCTGGAGACTTCCTGATGAGAGCCAGTTTCATCATGAGGTTTTTGATGGTCTTTGAGACTGCACTAGAACATACTTTTTCAAAGTTTGTGAAATGTTACGAACTGACTGATCTTCATTTCTTAAATTATTTTTTTTTCTTTAGCAGTAGATAATTCAGCCTGTAATTTTCTCAGAGGACGTCTGAGAAAAACATGTAAATGGTCGTTCTGGAAGGGAATAAAATTACAGAGGATAAAACCCCCCAATAAAAGAGAAAATTACCCCAGGACCCCCTGAGAAACTAATACCGTCCGAATAGGGCTCGTCTCATAAAGCTGATCGAGAAAATCCAGCCAAGACGTGCAAAACTGTCTAATCTAAGCATGTGGTGCTACTTTGAAGAATCTAAAATATAAAACAAATATTCTGGTTTGTTTGACACTTTTTGTTGTTTGTTAAATAATTCCATATGATTTTCTTCATAGTTTGGATGAGTTTAGTATTAATCTGCACTGCAGAACACAGAGTTAACTCATGAGTTTAACTCATTTGATTGGTCTTCTATATAATAAACACCAATATACCCATGTTTACCAGGCTTACCCTTGCAAGACAGCAGTCTACCCCTGAGCAAAGGCCACACAACAGAAAACAGCCTCGTGGGGAAAACACCTGCTGTTAATTCCCCTCTTGCCCCCTACTTTGGGACCCATTCTGATAGGAGTCAAGTGAAACATTAATAAGAGGATTTAACAGTTAATATTTTAGTTATAATATTAATTACGTGGAATCCTGTCTAAAGAGTTTGATTGGCTTTCGTTGACAGGAAAAATAGGGGCAACGTCAAGAAATTGCTTAATATAATTTTCAAGAGTTTGTTATTTATAATAGCAAACAAATAATTGAATTTTTACTTTGTGCTCACTGTTGTTTTTATTACTGTATTTAAATAACTTTCCTCCCACAAACAAAGAAATAAACAAATGAGAAAATTACTTTATTAATAATAATTAATATAATAATAATAATAATAATAATAATAATAATAATAATATAGGGGTGGGCGATATGGCTCTAAAATAATATCACGATATTTCAGGGTATTTTTGTGATAGTGATATACTTGGCGATATAGGAAAACAGAAAAATAATTAATTCATTTCAGGAATATAGTATAATAGTATAACAGCATAATCATAATGTGGCAAAATAAATAATATAGCATAAAATAATATAATGCAGGAAAAAATATTGCAGAATATTTAGTGCATGCATATAAACTGCAAACTAAAACAATTATACAATAAATACACCTAAAGCTTCACAGTAAATAATAATAGACTACTTTTAAGACAGAACAGCCCTATTATCACAATATGGATTTTTAATATCATGATATTTCTGTGTCACGATATACTGTATACGATATAATATTGCCCACCCCTACAATAATATACTTTATTTATATAGCACCTTTCATATATCAAAATGCAGCTCAAAGTGCTTTACATGGAAAGAGAGTAAGAAATAGCACACAATAATGGAAGCACAACAAGCAAGCAAGACATTTAAAAAATAAATATAAAATGAACATTAATACAATATAATACTCAAAAACAGGTGAATGAAAGTTATGATAGAATAAAAAAACAATCAAAACCAGACAGATAAAAATAAGATCTAATTATAAGCTATGAAATAAGAATAGGATAATAATGAAATCAGGGTAAAATGAAATCAGAACCAAATAATAAAACAGTTACAATATATAAATAATAAGAAGGGTCTAAATGAACGCTAGAAAAGGTCTAATTAAAAGCTAATGTAAAAAATATATGTTTTCAGCTTTTTCTTTAAAATAGTAACAGAGGTTGCTTAACGAATATATATTTCGGAAGTGTGTTCCAGATTTTTGGTGCATAAAACAGAAAGCCTCTTTTCCACAGTTTTTGAGTTTTATACAGAGGATCTGTAATCTGAGTTTATCAGTTGATGAATGATCTTAAGACACGATTTGGAACATATTCAATCAGCATTTCAGAGATTTATGAAGGTGCTAAACCATTAATTGATATATATAGACTGGTAATAAAATCTTAAACTTGATTCTAAAAGAAACATGTAGCCAATGGAGGGAAGCTAAAAGTGGTTTGATATGTTTAATATGTGTTTTTCAGTATGCGTCAGTGGTATTCTCGCTGCTGCATTTTGCACCAGTTGGAGTTTATGTATTGTGGCATTAGGAAGTCCTGTTAGTAGTGCGTTACAGTCAGTAGTCAATGCGGGAAAAAAAACGAATGCATGTGGGTCATTCTTACAATCATTAGGTGACTTTTGCGTCCCCAGTACTGATCACTGTATTTATAATGGAAAAATGTTAACAATATATACATTTCAGAAAATTATACTGAAATAATTAACATAATTTAAATAATAAACATAATGCATTCGACCCCAAAAAACAATTTTAATACACTTTACAGTGTTTTTATTCATTAGACACTATGGTTTTTCCCATGTCCCTTTCAGTCTTTTAATATTGTTTAAAAGTTTTGCATAACCCCTCTCTTAACTATAGTTTATTTTTCTAAATGGCTTTTATTTTATAATGTTTTTGCACGTCCCTCAAATTACTGTCCACCCTGTTATGTCTAAGTACTGTCTCTTTAAATTTAGAGCTGTTTTACATACTGACATCATTTCCTGGCGTTTGCATCATCTTGATTTGGGGGAAAAAAACACTGTGGAAGATGAGTGGCTAACTCCTAACGCTAATGTCTGTTTTTCTAAATTTTATCCCATCAGTCTGGCATGGTCAACCACAACATGTCCACCCTGTTACAAGAAATATGAGAAAAGGCTGTACGATTTAAACATTTCAAAATGGTCATATTAAAAAGCATACAATACTTTGTCTAATTTTACTAATTTGCTAGCCTGGTTTTGCTCACACACTGGATAATGGCACCCTGTTACAGCTATGTCCACCCTGTTACGGCTATGTCCACCCTGTTACGGCTATGTCCACCCTGTTACGGCTATGTCCATCCTGTTACGGCTATGTCCACCCTGTTACAGCTATGTCCACCCTGTTACGGCTATGTCCACCCCGTTACAGGTATGTCCACCCTGTTACAGCTATGTCCACCCTGTTACGGCTATGTCCACCCTGTTACAGCTATGTCCACCCTGTTACAGCTATGTCCACCCTGTTACGGCTATGTCCACCCTGTTACAGCTATGTCCACCCTGTTACGGCTATGTCCACCCCGTTACAGGTATGTCCACCCTGTTACAGCTATGTCCACCCTGTTACGGCTATGTCCACCCTGTTACAGCTATGTCCACCCTGTTACAGCTATGTCCACCCTGTTACGGCTATGTCCACCCTGTTACAGCTATGTCCACCCTGTTACGGCTATGTCCACCCTGTTACAGCTATGTCCACCCTATTACAGCTATGTCCACCCTGTTACGGCTATGTCCACCCTGTTACAGCTATGTCCACCCTGTTATATATAAGTTTTCTGTCTATAATTTAATTCAAAGATAGTATAAATAATTAAAATGTTATTTGTATCGTTTGCCTAAAAAAAGGCCAAAGCATGTATTCTTAAAAATATACAAAATACTTATAGAATTTTTTCTTTTTTATCTAAACATAAAAAAGTGAAATCATGTGCTGGTGAGAATTCAAACACACGATTTGTAAATAATCTGTTTTTAAAAATAAGGAACAAATAAAAAAATTACTTCAAAGTTAAAATGCTAAAAAGAGACATATTGGCTTCTATATATTTTCATGTTTTCTGCATCATTTTTCAAACAGTTATGCATATGTCCGTAACAGGGTGGACGTCCTAGGTCAGAGACTGCATTAAAAAAATTTAAATAAGTGCTACAAATTGTATGGGCTGAGCTTGACCAAAATTAATTCAAATTTTTGGTAACACTTTCTTTGAATGTCATCTCTATAAGACTCTATGAACATACTCATAACACATTATAATGCATTTATAAGGCATTATAAACATGGCTATACATATTTATAAAAAATGTATAATTCATTATAGCCATGTTTATTATGCATCATGAACTGTGATTATAATGCATTAATAGCTGTGTTTATAACATGTTATAAGTCAATACCAAGAAGCTCAGTCCCTGCTTGTAGACTTTATCATGACTAAAAAAGCTTCCAACTTATAAACACACCCTAAATAATACTATAAATATATTTTTAACCACTCATAAATTAATCTTGTCTTGAATATAATATTAATTATAGTCAATTATAATGTATTATAACAGGTCTTTGTGTGCTCTAAGTAAAGTGCCAGACTTTCGTTGAGTGACTAGATTATTAATGATAGAGATATACTATTTTAACATATGTATTATAAGCACAGCTTATAATGTATTATGATCACAGGTCATAATGCTTAACAAACATAGCTATAATGGGTTATGCATTTTATAAACATTTATAGCCATGTTTATAATGCCTTATGAATGCATTATAATATGTTATGAATGTGGTTATAGCGTCTAATAAAGATGACATTCATAGAAAGTGTAACCAATTTTTTTTTTTATAGTAATAACCTTTCATAATAAAACATGAAAAGATTATAATAACAATATTTAATTTTCAAAAAGTTTTGAGGTCCAAATGGCACCCAATCCCAGGATTTTAAAGTTTTTATAAGTTATAAGTTTTTATAAGTTTTTTTTGGCATCAAAAAAGATCTGAAGATGTGATCACACTGAAGATGTGATCTGACTCGTGCAATATTTCTTGAGTGATAAAAGGAAGTTTAAATGACTTTAAAATGCTCTTTTCTCTAAATCCTCCTGAAGACGTCAAAGTCGTCAAATAGCATTTTAGCTAAGCTGGTTCTTGCATCCTTTTATTTATTATGAATGGATCTGTTCTTTAATCGTCTTTCATCCAGCCGTCTTATTTAATAGCAGCAGCTGCTGGTTCTCAGGCTCTGCAGCGAGGCTGTAGTGAATGATTAACAGTGATGATAAGTCTGGTAGATGACAGTGTGGGGGTCTGTATATAAGCGCCCCCTGCTCTCGTCACCTGTGTGTCCCGTGCTTCTAAAGACCCGAGCATGGCGTTGGTTGGTGTATCAGCCCTGTGGCTGCTGGCCCTCGTGGCCTTTGTCCGGGGGGATTCACTGGAGAACTCGTTTGTGGTTCGGGCCGGGACGAGATTCACGTCCCGCTCCTACAGCGCCATGCTCTCCGTGCCCAACGGGGAGCGCTTCGGCCTCTGGACGTGGCCCGAGATGTGCCCGGAGAACTTCTTCGCTGTGGGATTCAGTCTGAGGGTATGTTAGATAGATACTAACTCACTACATTTAACATCAACTTTTAGATCTGCTATAGACTGTATACGATTTTAAATTTAAAGTTTACCTATAAACCGTCACTACTGTATTTTTAGCACTATAAGGTGCACTTAAAATTCTTTAATTTTCCCCCAAATCGTCAGTGCTTCTTATAATTCAATGTGCCTTATGTATGAATTCTACCGGTCAGGTATTGAGGAGCAGTAAAGCCACTCTGCTGAAGTACAGAGTTATACAGGAGTTTCAGTTTAGTTCTCCAGCAATGAGGCTGGAGCAGTATTAGCATTAGCTGCTAACCACACTAAGTGCTAGCACTATCGCCATTCAGAGATGACTATATTGGACTGTAGTCTGTGTGTTTACCATCTTAAAACAAGCTATGTCGGACGAACCACTAGATAATATGGCACTGGCTTACCGGAACACGCAGGGTCCCTGCATTTACTAGCGCTAACTACGGCTAGTGGTTAGCGGATAGCGGATAGTGGTTAATGCTATTGCTGCTGCACCCAGCCTTAGTGGAAATCTGGAAATCTAAACTTATTGTAAATGAACTAAAGTGCTTTACTCACCCAAATAAACAGTTTCCAGGTAGCTTAGAATTACTTAACTTATTTACCCCTCCCAACCCAGCATCGCATCCATCTGCACCCACTACCAGACCTCACACCAGCTCCCATAATTCAGTTTACCTGCCACACTTGAGCACACTGGCCAGTGTTTAACCTGACTCACAAGATAAGACCTCACAACTTATGCAGATGTGGAAATTCCCAAGCTGTCCCCTGAGGTATTGGTTCATGATTAATTTACATACTGCTGTGCCATAACTTTTGGCAAGTGGACGTATCCACACGTACTAGTGCATTTCAAAAAATTAGAATATCATTGAAAAGTTATTTTATGTTAGTAATTCAGTTTAAAATGTGAAACTCATATATTATATAGATGTATTTAAACACAGAGTGATCTATTTTAAGCATTTATTTATTTTATTGTTGATGATTATGGCTTACAGCCAATGAAAACCCAAAAATCAGTGTCTCAGAAAATTAGAATATTATATTATATAAGATCAATTGGTACTTTTGGCAGTGTGCCAAGTCCTGCTGGAAAATAATGGTTTAGAGAGACATGTCATCTGCTGGTGTTGGTCCACTGTGAAGTAATTTTTGTGATACATCTATATGTATACATCTATACCAGATGTGGAAAGTAATGAATTACATTTATTCAAATTACTGTAATTGAGGAGATTTTATGAGTAATTTGTAATTTTTTACGTAGTTTTTAAAATAGGTAATTTTACTTTTACTCAAGTACATTTTGACAAGTAATTTACTTCACTACATTGGAAAATTCCCAATTACTGAGTAAATAATTAAATGCTGGGGAAAAAAAAAAACTAATTGTCTGAATTAAGAAAAAAATTGAATTTTTTTCTCCATGGCAGCGCAGCTGAACTTTTCCCAGCAGTGTTTATTATGGTTAGTGGGAGAGACGATGTGTGAATCAGGTGTGCTCGGGGGAACCGGTGTTCTGTGGAGTTATGCTACCTATTCAATATGTGCTTCTTTACGGCACTGCGCATGCGCCGACCAATATTCTTTTTTGTACGATTTCATGTTTTTAATGATATTTCCTTACGTTTTTTATTGGAAACATTAAGCAATCTGCTTAAATGTAAAAAAACACATGTAAATAGCAGTTAAAGCACAGAAATGGCGAGTTAAAAAATAATAATGTAACTGTAAAACTATAAAAACACAGTTTATAGTCACCTATATGACCAAACTTTTTAACTTTTTAACAGTAAAGAAAAAAAATGGATCATTGAAACCTGTTGCCACTTGTTGTTGAATATGTTTTATGGGGTGGTCTGAACAAATACTGCCTGAAAGATCCAAATTATTATTTGGAATAATAGTTCATTAAAAACTATTTAATTCATGATTTGTACTTTTTTACATCAAATAATTAAAAGTAACTATGTAACTTTTACTCAAAGTAAATTTTAAATTGAGTACTTTTTTTACTTTTACTCGAGTAGATTTTTAGATGGGTACTTTTACTTGAGTAGAATTTTAGCAAAGTAAAGGTACTTTTACTTAATTACAACTTTTCAGTACTTTTTCAAACTCTGATCTATACTGTGTGTTTAATACATCTATATAATATATGAGTTTCACATTTTGAACAGAATTACTGAAATAATGTAACTTTTCAATGATTTTCTTTGAGATTCAGTAGTATATACATATACAAGATGTATAGAATAATTAAACTTTCCACATTAAGTTTGGGTTCACTGCAGTATAGAGAGTACTGAATGGCTTTTTTTTTTTGTATTTTTTGTAGGTTGAGCCTAATCAGTATGGAGGGGACGACACGGCTCTGAACGGGATCCGTCTGTTCTGTAGTCAGGATGGAGACCGGAGCTTCCTCTACACTGTGGAGTCCCACACTGGACAGTAAGTTCAGTTATAATATAGGCTTACATACAAATATGAATTTTACACAGTACTGATTCTATCTTCAACGAAACCTCAGATGAGATGAGCTTAGATTCATGTCGATGAACTTCAGTAGATCCAGAACGAGAAAAAACTCTTTTGGTCAGAACAAACTCTAGTTATTTGGCAGGATGTAAATATAAACGCGTTTTTAGAGTGACACGAAAAAAAAAAAATCACTGAATTTAACACAATCTCAGTCACTCCCTCACCTCCTCCACAGTGTCTGCCTCTTTATGAAAAGCTAAATATCTAGCTAGCTAGCTAGCACATCATTGAACAATTTGTCTATAATAGGTTTGAAAATAAAGAAAACTTAACAGTTCCGGCTAACTGCTACTCTTATAATACCATTTAACAACACAGTAAAATACTGATTTATGTCATTTACGTAAAATTGAAGTTATTTTGGGGAAGTGACTATCTATTTAAAAAGCAAAAGAGGTTGTTCATTTGTTAGAGTTCATCCATCTATTGTGGTAGGCCCCTGGGGTTAGGGGCGTGACCACTGTGACCCGGAAGGAGGAAGCTCACAGAGATACACAGACACGGGGATTAAATGAACTCAAAACGTACCTTTATTGGCTTTTAACGCCCTCCACCACACCCAAAATAACTCAAAAGAACATACTATGGCCCAATGGGGCTCTAGAGTTTAGTAAACTTAACTTTAGTTTAAGTTTAAAGGTCCGTGCAGCCTCAGCCCTCAGCTCCCCAGTCAAAGTCCTCCCTTTGAGTGAGCTGAGGCTGAGTTTTATACCTGTCCCAGCTGGCTGCTTAATCAGTCCGGATGCGGGCCAGCTGGGACACATAGAGCTGTGCACTCTGGCGTGGGGCGGACCCCCAACTCCCCCGCCTCCTCACGCCACACTATCTATCTATCTATCTATCTATCTATCTATCTATCTATCTATCTATCTATCTATCTATCTATCTATCTATCTATCTATCTATCTATCTATCTATCTATCTATCTATCACAGCTTCAAAACATGCATTATGCAAATTAGGTGATGTCATTCATTTAGCGACTTTTAGGACAACCAATAGCTTCTTTCCTTACTGAGGAATTGGCAACACTGTCAAACACTGGTCTAGCTTCGTCCTGCAGAGAAATCAGAACACCTCCTGCTGTTGTTTTTACTGTATTAATGTTTTTATCCCAGTAAAATAGAGCAGTAACTACAGCCCTATAAAATATATTAATACTGTAGCTTAAAGGATTATTTTTATGTATTTGTTAGCTGGAGAAATAAGGGAATCGTGTTTATGGAACAATTTATTAAAATATTTAATTTTGTAAAGGAAGCCATGTTAAATTGGTTAGCGTATCTATTTTTAAGGTCTACTGATTATATTATTCAGCTGTTTTTCTGATTATAAAGTCTGATTTCTTTGTGTATTGTGTAATTTTGTCGGACAAAGTAAACCCAATACTAATCAAAGCCCTAATTTAAAGCCTTAGTGTTTCATATTATATGTACTTCTAACAAACATGTATTAAAGCCCATTCATGCAAATAATAATAATAATAATAATTAAAAAAATAATAAAAATACAGTAATATACCGTGAAAACCGTCAGAGTCTTGAAAAATACCGTAGTATGCATTTTACCGCCCAGCACTAGGTCTCAAAGTCTGCAAAACAACCAGACTGAGACCTGCTAGAGAACTCTGAAGAAGTTTCTTTTGAAATCAAGGATAGTAAAAATGTTTCTTATGCTTTTGTTGGAGTAACTGTTTCTTCTATACAGGGAAGACTTAATAGCACTGCTGTGAGGTCAGAATTTTGGATGATCACGATCCCATTTTATCCTAAAGTATTGGATGGAGCTCCATCATTCTAGAGAACACGGTTCCACTGCTCGACAGCTCAATACTGGGGATTTATACCCCCCTATAGCCCACACCTGACTTTAGGCATGGAACCAATTGATTAATTTTAAGGTGTTTTTACACCTGTAGTTTGTTTCTCTGGTGCGAATCAGTCGGTGAGTTTGTTTACTTGGACCATTTGGTTTGGTTTCACACAGGCACCAATCTACTAAATGCACCAGAATATGCATCAATAAACCATGCGAACACATAGTCTCCTCTGATTGGTCAGAGCTTTCTGTCTTGCAAGAGTGTAAATATACTGAAAACAGTGAAAGTGAAATATTTGCAGTGAATGCTGCACATACCGTGTTCAGTGCAATACAGCTTAGCGTGGAGCAGCAGCAGAGACAGTGTTCGTTCATAGCTGTGGTAATTATCTGGGTATTAAATCAGGTTAAACTGCACCTGAACAGCAGTTTAGCTTAAATAAAAGGAGTATATTTGATAGCTGGGTAGGATCAAGGCCGTATCACATTCTCACCACAAGCAAACCGCTCCAGAGTTTATTTGGGACCGGACCGAGACCACCTCCTCTAGCTGGTCTCGTCCAGTGGTTTTGATCCACACCTGCAGGACATCCCATTGAAAACACTGTGTTTGAAAGCACAGCAGCAAATATCCGCTTTTAGTGATTTAGCAGCTTCACACTGCATCCTGCTCTGACCAGTCAGAGGAGACAATGTGCTTGCATGGTCTATTGGTGTGTGTTTTGGTCTAATAAGGTTTGTGCCTGTGTGAAAACAAACCAAACGCTCCAAGTAATCGAACTCACTGACTGATTTGCACTAGAGAAACGACTTACAGGTGTGAAAACTCCCTAATATTAACCTGTTGGTTCCATGCCTAAAGTCAGGTGTGGGCTATAGAGGGGAACAAACCCCCCAGTATTGATCAGTGTAGCAGCGGAACTGTGTACTCTGGAATGATGGAGCCCCATCCAATGCTTTATGATGAGATGGAATGGTGATCATCCAACATTCTGACCTCCCAGAAGTGCTATTAAGTCTTCCCTGTGCATTAGAAGCAGTTACTCCTACAAAAGCATGCTACACTTTTTTAATATCCTTGATTTTAGTAGAGTAGACAGCTTTAACCCTCTCTTTTCCCTCAGTTTCGGGGACTGGACGGACCCTCAGTGGTGCCCCAGCGGAGTTCTGACCTCCTTCCAGCTGCGGGTGGAGCCACACCAGGGCTTCTTCGGTGACGACACGGCCGCCAACAACATCAAGTTCCGCTGCAGCAGTAACCCCACGCTGGAGGGGCGGGGGATGGACTGGGGCGAATACGGCTACTGGAGCACAGAGTGCACGAACGGGGGCATCTGTGGCATCGAGACCAAAATGGAGCCCTACCAGGGGGCACTAGACGACAGTTCACTAAACGACGTGCGCTTCCACTGCTGCAGCAAGAACCAACAGTGAACACCATGACCCAGAGTGCTCACTAGGTGAGAAACTTCTTAAAGGAATACTTTAACAGCTTTTAAGCCTAATCTGTGTTTGATATATATTTTGCATACAGACAGACAAACTCATACAGTATATTGCTAAAACTACTGACTTTCATTACTCTGTAGGTAGAAGTATAGATACTAGTGTTTAAAATACTTCTGTAGAAGTTGTAGAAGTATCAACTCAAGCTTTTTACTCTTTAAGTAAAAGTGTAAAAGTACTGGATTAAAGTATAAAGGTAAAAGTAATATAAGGAGAAAAAATAAAGCCATTAAGAACAAAGGCTTAGGCCAAACCACAGCGTCCTATAGTGCACTACCCCCCCCCCCCCCCTCCCCAAAACACATTTTACTAAAAGCCATAATGACTATAATGTTCTATTATTAAAATGTTAATGTTGATAATATAATTTGGGATGCACTAGGCTGTTCACTGTTTCAGCTGCATATATGCTGATTGTAAATGAATGTATTTTAGTAGAATGTAAATACAGCTCTGGAAAAAAAGATAGGAGACCACTTAAAATTATGAGATTCTTTGATTTTACCAAATTAAATAATACATATAAATAAAAAAATACATAATCAAGAAGAAAATGGATGATCACAAGCCATCAAACCAAGCTGAACTGCTTGAATTTTTGTACCAGAAATAAAGGCATAAAGTTATCCAAAAGCAGTGTGTAAGACTGGTGGAGCAGAACATGCCAAGGTGCATGATGAAAACTGTGATTAAAAACCAGGGTTATTCCACCAAATATTGATTTCCGAACTCTTAAAACGTTATGAATATGACCTTGTTTTATTTGCAATGTTTGAGGTCTGAAAGCTTTGTGTCTTTTTTGTTATTTTAGTCATTTCTTAAATTTGGAAAATAAATGCTCTAAATGACAATATTTTTATTTGTAATTTGGGAGAAATGTTGTCTGTAGTTTATAGAATAAAACAACAATGTTCATTTTACTCAAACATAAACCTATAAATAGCAAAATCAGAGAATCTGATTCAGAAACTGAAGTGAGCTCTTCATTTTTTACAGAGCTGTATTTTAAAGAAGCTTAGTTGGACTGGAGTTTGTCTTATTTTCATACTAGACATACGTCTGCTATGTTCTTGGTGAAGTGTGTGGGAGGTGGGGGGGGGGGGGGGGGGCGTGTGCAGGTGTGATGGATCACAGTATAAACCAATAGGGAGTCAGAATGGTATGTGTTTATACTTCTCTACATCAAATCACAATCAGATTCACTCTATCTGGATGGATAGGGGTGGATAGGGGTTTTATTGAAGGATGAGAAGCCGGAATGAAAACCAGCTGAAATGAAATAGGAGTAACGAGGCTGTTTTTAAAATGTAAAGAGTAGAAAGTTCAGATAGAAGTTAAAGTCATCTGAAAAATGAATGATTACTCCAGTAAAGTGTAGATAACCAACATTTCTACTTAAGTAACGTAATGAAGCCTCTGGTGTTTGGTGATGTGAGGCTTGGATGGAGCTGAGTGGCCATGGAAACCCATTATATGAAGCTCTCTACAGCTAATCTGAAGTTACATAAAGTTTGGTGGTCTGTAGCGATGGAAGTTTGAGCATCCACTGATCCCCCTCTGTTATTTTACACTTTCCCAGTAGCGTCCACTATGCTTTTGAGAGCGACCCATTTTTTCACTAATGTTTGAAGAAGCAGTCTGCATGACTTGCTGCTTGGTTTTATTATTCACCTATGGCCATAAAAGTGATTGAAACCCTTTAATGAGATCAATGATTTGCATTGGTGAATGAAATTCTTTTGGCAATGTAGTGTTTTAAAGTTTTTGGACAGTGAAACACCTGGTTTAGACCACAATAATTTATTGTGGTGACGGACAGTTCTGGTGGAAACAGGAGAGTTGAGGTGCACATTGAATTCTGCGTGATTTGATCAGCCGTGGTTTTGTTTTTTTGGATACAATCCGGGTCAGCACTCGAACATCCCTTTCAGACAGCTTCCTCTTACAGCGTCCACAGTTAATCCTGTTGGATGTGGTTTGTCCTTCTTGGTGGTATCTCACTGACTGGATACCGTGGCTCTTGATACATCACAAAGACTTGCTCTCTTGGTCACAGATGCTCCAGCAAGACGTGCACCAACAGTTTGTCCTCTTTTGAACTCTGGTATGTCACACATAATGTTGTGTGCATTACAATATTTTGAGGATAACTGTGCTCTTACCCTGCTAATTGAACCTTCACACTCTCACATGCTCTTACTGGTGCAATGTGCAATTAATGAAGATTGGTCACCAGGCTGATCCAATTTAGACATGATGAAACCTCCCACACTAAAATGACAGGTGTTTCAGTTTTTTTCATTGTCCAACCCCTTTACTTTAATACTAAACAAAAAATATCTAGTGGGTAAATCTAGTGATACCACCTGATTTCATCATGTTAACTTGTTTAACAGATGTGGAGCAGATTTGAGGATGATCTTTGGGGGCGTGCAGTTTGTCTTGCCTCCGTCTTTTGAAGATTATAAACAACCATTTAGCGCTTGCACGGCCCACGCAGCATTAGCATAAAACTATTTTTCAACATTGTGACTGTGAGGGATAATGTGATGAGATCAATGTGAGATAAAGCAGAGTGTTGTTTTTATATTAGAGAGGCTGCAGTATTGCTGTGCTTATCTCTGGGGTTTCTTCTGTTGATTTAGGGGATCAGACAGTCAACATCGCAGCAGCCTGCTCGGGCCCGGCGGACCTTCACCACAGCGGCTGAAACGAAGAGCAAACTGCAGCGAACGAATCGCATCCAGAGATAAATAAACATTCAGAATGTCACCCTCATCTTTCTGATCATCCCTTGATATTAAATAGCCTGTATACTGCATTCATTTATTTTCATATAAACATCTCAAGGGTGTTTGTGTGGGTTTATGAACCAAGAGCTGCAGTAATTAATTTTTAATTACAAAAAAAAAGGGATTTTTTTTTGTATGTTACATTGGGTTTACACAGTGATTTAGCTATTTTCTGATTGGCTGTCATCTCACGTGCCATATTTAAAAGTCCTTATGCAGTTGGTCTGCAGGTTTAGGTTCAGCAACAGTATGTGCTGAAAGAATGAGGTCAGCTGACTCTACCTGAATATACTGAATATATTCCATCAATATATTTTTACTTCCCTGATGATCACGCCATATTCTAAGATAAGACAATGTCAGGATTCATGGGGCTGGAATTGTGAAAGAGTTCAGGGTTCAGGGAGCATGAGATCATCATTTATCATTTTCACACATGGATTGAGAGAGTTCACCACAGAGTCCAGATCTTAACCTCATTGAGAATTTTTGGGATGTGCTGGATGGAGAAGAGCTGCTTTGTGCAGTGGTCAGACTCTACCATCATCAATGCTGCTGCAAGATCTTGGTGAAAAAAAAATTAATGCAGCACTGGATTGAAATAAATCTTGTGACGTTGCAGAAGCTTATTGAAACAATGCCTTCATTGTAAATAGACAGGGCTAAACTGTAGTCTATTAATAACATTGATTTGAGAAGAAATTATGGATGAGAATGTATCTGCAGACTCTTGATTCTTGAACACTAATTATCCAGTCATCAGTATCTCTCTTACTAGTGCTCTTGTGTCTGCCATCAAATCATCACAACAATGTTCCAGCATCTAATGTCTTACAGCTTCTCCAAAAAATGGGAAAAAAGTTGTAAAACTCCTAATTTTAAAAGAAGCACTGGAGGAGCAGGTGATCAAAAATGTCTTATTACAGGCTAATCATCCACTCTCAATTACCGCCTAGTGCTCTTATAACTGCCATCAATTCCTCACCACAATGTTCCAGCATCTGAGGTAAAGCCTTCCCCAAATCGCCAAAACACCCAAATAATGTTGTTTTTTAGAAGAAGTTGTGAACAAAGAAATGTCCAAAATTAGTCATCACTACCCACCCAATGCTATTGTAACCAGCTGCCATCAGATCCTCACAACAATGTTCCGGCTGCTAAAGTAAAACCATTTCAAAACACTGCAGCAATATTGAGCTTAGTTGCGTTGTTTCTGGTTGAGTTGAACTGAATTGCATTCAATTAAGTTAGGACAAGTTTAACTAAACTGGAATTGGATTGCATTGAGTTGAATTGAACATAATTGAGTTGAAAAGATGTGAACTGATTTGAACTCAGTTAATTTGGATTGTGTTGAATTGAGTTCAAATGTGTTGAGCTGAGATGAATAGAATTAGATTGAATTGAGTTTAATTGAAAATAATTGGATGGAATTGAACTGAGTTGCTTTGAATTGAATTTAGTTAAATTTTGTTAAAATAAGTTGAGTTGAGTTGAACAGAATGGAATTAGATTAAACTGAGTTGCATATAATTGAGTTGCATATAACTGAGTTCATTTGAATTGTGTTAAATTTGAGCTGAGTTGAGCTAAGTTTAGTTAAGCTTAGTTGAGTTTAGTTAAATTTAGGTGAATTTAGTTGAATTGTTTTGGGTTGAGTTAAATTTTAATTTTATTAAAATGAGTCTAGTTGAATATAACTGAATGGAATTAGACTGAATTGAGTTCAATTGAATATGATTGAGTTAAATTGAATATAACTGAGATGAACTGAACTGCGTTGATCAGAATTGCGTTTAGTTGAATTGTGTTGAAATTATTTAAAATTAGTCGAGTCGAGTCGAGTTGAACTGAGTTGAGTTGGGTTGGGTTGAGTTGACTTGAATTTAGCTAAACTTAGTTGAATTGCTTCAGGTTAAGTTGAATTAAAATAAAATGAGTCCAGTTGAACTTAACTAAATGGAAGTAGGTTGAATTGATTTGAAATGAACATAATTGATTTAAAGTGAGTTGAATTGATATAAAATTAGTTTATTTGAAGTGTATCAAACTAAGTTAAAATTAGTTAAGTTCGCTAATCCAGTTTCCTGTGTGACCCCCTCGGGTCATTCACTCCTCCTCAGCAGACAGTGATTCACTATGTAGGTAGCGAGGGGTCGATTTAGGACACGGAATTGATCACTTAGTTTAGGACGCACTCCTGCACTCCTGCTCTTCTGCTGATGATTGAGTTCAGCCTTCCGTTCAGATCCTAATTACGCAGACTGAGGCAGGCTTAGGTAATTAATCGGTGTGGAGTTTGGAGGCTGACAGCAGTAGATAAGCAGACTCGTTGGGAGCGGGATGTGATTGTGTTAATTAGGGACTAATGGAGTAGAGGATAGTGAGTTAAGACTGAGTGCACCTTCAGTATTTATCACCTGAGTTTAAAACCACTAGCATGCTGGTTTCTGCTGAGATCAGGGCTGAAACTGACCTCTTACTTTATATTAGGTGTAACTAATGCAACTAAAACCCAGATTAATGTAGTTTTGCATTTCAGTGTAGGGATGCATTTAGTGAGCTCTGCCTGGTAAATATTCAGATTTTACTCTTAGAGCCTGAAGATTAGAGCGGTAGATTATTTATAAACTCGTTTTTTTTTTTTAGATGTTAGGGGGTCAGATTAACATGGCTTGTGACTAATATGCTGCAGTAGCCAGTGCAGTTGTGATGTTAGGATTAGGGCCAGGGTTAAGTTTGGGTCTAAGACTGAGGTTAAGGTTAGGACTATGACCAGGATTATCATTAGGATTAGGCTTTGTGTTGAGATTAGGATTTGGACCAGGGTGAGATTTAGGTATTGGACTGATGTTAAGGTTAGGATTAGGGCCAAGGGTAGGTTTAGGACTAAGGACAGGATAATGGTTAGGATTAGGCTTTGTGTTGAAGTTAGAGCCAGGGTGAGATTTAGGTATTGGACTGAGGTTAAGGTTAGGATTAGGCTTTGCATTGAGGCTAGGATTAGGGCCAGGTTCAGATTTAAGTCTTGGACTAAAGTTAATGTTAGGACCACATCCAGGATAATGGTAAGGATTCGGGCCAATGTTAGGTTTAGGTCTTGATCTAAGGTTAAGGTTAGGACTACGGCCAGGATAATGATTGGGATTAGGACTAAGGTCAGGATAATGGTTAGGATTAGGGCCAGGGTTAGGTTTATGTTTTGGACTGAGGTTAAAATTATGACCACCATCAGGATAATGGTTAGAATTAGGATTTGTGTTGAGGTTAGGATTAGGGCCAGGGTGAGATTTAGGTCTTGGACTAATGTTAAGGTTAAGACTATGATCAGGATAATGGTTAGGATTAGGCTTTGTGTTGAGGTTAGGATTAGGGCCAGGGTGAGCTTTAGGTCTTGGACTAAGGTTAAGTTTAAGACTACCGCCAGGATAATGGTTAGGATTTGGCTTTGTGTTAAAATTTAGAATAAGGGCCAGGGTGAGATTTAGGTCTTGGACTGAGGTTAAGTTTAAGACTATGATTAGGATTAGGATTTGTGTTGAGGTTAGGATTAGGGCCAGGGTGAGATTAAGGGGTTGGACTGAGGTTAAGGTTAGGACTACGGCCAGGGTAATGGTTAGGATTAGGCTTTGTGTTGAGGTTTAGGATTAGGATCAGTATTAGATTTAGGTCTTAGACTGAGGTCAAGGTTAGGATTAGGGCCAAGGGTAGGTTTAGGACTACGGCCAGGATAATGGTTAGGATTAGGCTTTGTGTTGAAGTTAGGATTAGAGCCAGGGTTAGGTTTAGGTTTTGGACTGAGGTTAAGGTTAGGATTAGGGCCAGGGTTAGGTTTAGGATTAGGATCAGGATAATGGTTAAGATTAGGTTTTATGTTGAGACTAGGATTAGGGCCAGGGAAAGAGTTAGGTCTTGGACTGAGGTAAAGGATAAGGTTAGGATTTGGACTGAGGTTAAAGTTAGGATTGGGATTCACTGGTCTAGATATTAAATCTGCTAGATGTTTGCTGAATTTGTAATATAGGACTTATAAAGGCTTTTGTCTGCAGTCTACAAAAAAACGTTGGCTACTGAACATTCAGGCTAAAATTGTGTGAATTGAACTAGACATAGTGACACAGCAGCAGTGCTTGGCTATTGCTTACACATATACAGTGAAACAATTTAAGGTAAAAGGTGTCGTAACTGCAGGGCAATTTAAGGTGGAATGGCTTAATTCCATGAGCCTCAGTCTCAGCTTCTTATTACTGTACAAAGTTTGACAAATGCATTTATAGAATTCTATCCTCATAATGCTTTCCTTGAAAATAATATTTCAAACAAAACACAAAAACACATGAAACAACAACGGTATCTCTCTTTATTAAAGGTCAGTGGAAAATGCTAGTCCTTTTGCAATAAAGCTAATCTGTCACGTACTCACTCACGTAGTCAGCAAGTGCTCTAGGGGGTCTGGCGACAAGAGCTAAAGCTAACACTGATAACTAGTGGCAAAATAAATACTATATAATCTGTAATATCACACCTGTGCATTAATGTATCGCAGTTGCGTAACACAAATGCTAAAATGCATAATAACATTTACACAGTCCACATTATGTAATGCACTGTTATCATATAGTATCAGCAGCATTTATCTCACATAAACTGACTTAAAGGGCATATTAAAAATCAAACATTACATTAACAGGTCCTGAGATAAGAGGACTACCCATGCTATATGATGTAGGATTAAATGGAACAAGTATCTGACACAGAAGGTACAGTCTAGGGCCATTAGCGTAGGAACCGGTGCCCACCCAATATCAGAAATAGCTGGATTTGTCCTGCCAAAAAATTAAGCTGCAGAGAAAGCTGAAATTGTTTTAAAATAAACTTTTATTTTGAAAGCGCTCCAAAATCTGCACCCCTGCCATAACAAGCACCTCCTCTCAGGAGCGTGATTTAATTAAAGTTATCTAAAACAATTATCTCTGCTTTTATCAAGAAGACGGAACTCATGCGCTGCCAAGAGGGGGTGCTTTTCATGGCGGGGGTCCAGATTTAGAGATTTAGGCACTACTATGGTGCCGAATTCAGCACCCCCACCCGGAAAAGCACCCTCTCACAGAAGAGGCTGCAGGTGACGTTTCTTTTTCCTAATTTCTTACGAATCAGTGTAGCTTAGAACAGTATCGGGTATTGGGTATTTACATTTACGTTTTAAGTAAAGTTAAAGCCGATGTGGGTGTGAGCTTCCAGGAGAGGGTGTGCTTTTCCTGGCGGGGGTGCTGAATTCAGCACAACAGCATCTTTAAACACGAGCTCAGTGATGAGAGCAATGAATCGCAACCATAACAATCTACTGGAATAAAATGGATTTTTGTAATGTATTGTTCTGCTAACAGACTGGAAGGGTTTGGTTTATCTAACGTTTATATTAACTGCTTCCAAAAACCTTGATGAAACATGGAGTTACATTATTTTTCATAAAAGGACACCATTGTAAGAAGTGATCTTAGTGCACGAAATTAAAAACAAAGTACCCAAAAGAGAGCAGTAAATGTAAGTATACAACAGAACTGACATTAAAATAGTCGTAATAATAATAATAATAATAATAATAATAATAATAATAATAATAATAACCAAATCTGTTGTTATTTTATTTTAAATATTAGATGATAACTGATCAGGGGTGGGTTTCCCAAAAACGATCAATCTTAGCAAATACCGAACAAACTAAAAGGAACAATATAAATAAAGAATGAGCCAGTTCTGAGAGTGTCTCCCAAAGAGCTTCACAATAAGAAAATTAAAAATGAGTTTAAAAAATGTCTTTATTGACTCCTCCCCCGACACAGCAAGCTCAATCAAACCACAAATATTGATTCAACATATATAGTGCAGTAAATATGCAGTATTTATTCACTATTACACCTGAAAAACGTAGAAATGTGTTGTAATCAATAACTTTATATATATTCTGAAATTTAAAAAACAAAAGGATGTACTTTGGCATTGATAAAATACTAAAAGACTAAATTAATAATCCAAAATTACTATATTAATGCCATGATTTCTCTCTCATATATATATAATGTAAATATGTATAAATATGTATATATAAACTATAATATATATATATATATCCTCCTGAGACCCACACTTTTGCTTGGTGTGCATTTTTTATTTCTCCTAGCTATTTGGGATTAGTAGGACCTAACCAGTAGAAAAACTTTGTCTTTGCAAGGGAAGTAATGTATTATTTTAATTTACAGTTAAAAATGATACATTGCCATTTGGGATCAGAAGGAAGCATACGCTAAAACATTCTTTTTTTGCTTTCTACATTAAGTAAATAAACTAGTTTCAAAAGTAAAATTGCATGAGAATGTCTGTCTGGACTGGCTGTAAAAACATTAAACTGGGATCCCCGCTATCTTGTATTTAATCAATTAAGTGTAATGATGTCATGTGACCACTAGATGGTATGGGCAGTGTCTCCTTATGAGACCAAAGTTTTTTTTTTCTAATGTTTTAAAAAAACGAAGCATCATGGTGCAGAGGAGCAGAAATGTAACGTCCACATATGAGGACACTGGGTCTCAAGAGGATATATATATATATATATAATATATATATAATTCAGACATTGCATGCATATATATATATATATATATATATATATATATATATATATATATATATATATATATATATATGTTATTACTGTTATTCCATAAAATTTACATTTAAAATTTTAAATGTTTTACTACAGGGTGGGCTTTAATTCATTTTAGCAAATGTGTCCAAATGTCAAACCACTTCTACGACACTTTTTTTTTGCACACTCACTGTCAGCACTGCTTGATGTGAAAAGTTTAGTGAGTTTAGTGAACGTACATCAGTCAGCCACTAGATGCCACTGTATCACTATGAGAAAACTGTAAGAGACTGCCTGTCCATCACTTGTATTAGTATTCATGTGATCTAAATGTAGCCACTGACTGTATTTTCAGCTTTGAGAACTCTCAGTATATTAAACAGTAGTTAGCCAAAACATTAAAACCACCTACTTAACATTGTGTGGATCCCCTGTTGTGCTGTCAAAACTGCTCTGGGCCTTTGAGTCATGGACTTCAACACAAGACCTCTGTGTGATCCCAAAGTAGAGCTTAGATTCTCTAACCGAACCGAACCGACCGAACCTGAGGCCCGACCTGTTTTTGTGTTAGGCTGTGTGCTTAATAAAAAATAAATGTTAGTTCAGAAAGTATTTAATATTCAAAGACATTGTTGATTATATTAGAGTAGACGGGGAGATCAGTTCTTAGTAAAAAAAAAAAAAAAAAAAAAAAAAAATTAAATAATATTTTCACTTCATTCTTCCCTCTGCTGACAACTTTTATGGAGATGCGAATTTCATTTTCCAGCAGGACTTTGCACACTGCCCACACTGCCAACAGTACCAATTGGTTGCATATAATATTCTAATTTTCTGAGATACTTTTTTTCACATTTTGAACTGAATTACTGAAATAAAGTAACTTAAAGTAACTTTTTCAATAATATTCTAGATTTTTTAAGATGCACTAGTAGTGTACTTGGCTTAGCATATTAGCCTGGTAGCACTAGTCAAATGGGTCTACTAGGTATATGAATCACAGGGCACCTCACGATACCATATCACAATATGTTGATATGATCTCACGATACTGTGATTCTGCAGTACTTGATATATCGTATCGTATATCGCATCTGTGTTACTGAAAAGTATAAAATAGTTATAAATAAGCAAATACCAGGAATTTTGGATTAATTGGTTACCCTATTCATTTGGTCATAGCGCCACCATGTGGAGTAATGAATCAGTAACTTTTCTATAGTTACTATAGTCTATAAATAAAAATCTGATGATATTTGATGCCACATATAGATAATGCATTCCAATCCAAAAGATGTATCGCTAGCTCTAGTGACTGCATGATTAATCTTCAGCCTATACTGAATGATTATCATAGACCAGGGGTGTCCAAACTTTTTTGTTGGGGGCCAGAAGGAGAAATATATTTGAAGTCACGGGCCACAGACTCTGTAATAAAACAAATAATGAAATATACCACTTTAAATAATACTTTTTTCCTGATTACTTTCATTTACACACCATTTTACTTGACTAACTATCTTTATCTTTGACAGTGTTGTGTAAACTAAGATTTTTCAAATTGATGTTTCATTTCATGATGTCTCTTAATATTAAACTCCTTAATTATGGCAACTTTTAGACTCTTTGGCCCGTTTTTCTGCGCTAGAAATGCGCACTCTCTCCACTTGTAGACTCTTTGGCCCGTTTTTCTGCGCTAGAAATGCGCACTTTCTCCGCTTTTAGACTCTTTGGCCCGTTTTTCTGCGCTAGAAATGCGCACTCTCTCCGCTTTTAGACTCTTTGGCCCGTTTTTCTGCGCTAGAAATGCGCACTCTCTCCGCTTTTAGACTCTTTGGCCCGTTTTTCTGCAACAGCGGGCCAACTTTCATTCTATTTCTAAAATACCTCACGGGCCGCTCCAAAAAAGGAAACGGGCCGTAGTTTGGACACCCCTGTCATAGACTAACCAATTTTGGGTCCACAAAGACGCATTTTTGTTAAAAACATGTGAGTGTGAAGGTTCTTTAAGCCTTTAAATGGTTATTGGCTCTCTCACACAGTTGGTTATTCTATGCCATAGCTCAAACAACCCTTTGAAGTGCTTGTAGATATTATTTTTAGGAGTGTATAACACTACTGTACACCACACGTCAAGCCGAGCTGTCATGTTTCTCAGCTTTTTCACGATAAAGTGACATTTCTCATTCATTATTCAGAGGCCTGGCCCCCGCGGGTATCTGAACCATCATTAGACTCACCCGCTAATGGCCACTCGATTGATCTGATGTGGTTGTTGTGGCGGTATTCTCGCTGCTGCTGTGGTTATAGACTGAATTCCCTCTGGACTTCCCTCAGAGGAGACCAGCTGAGCTGGAACTGGTCAATCAAGCATAGGCCCTTCACAGATGCTCACGGTAAGAGTGGCTGAGCTGTGAAGAGCACTTAATGACTTAAAGGAATGCTTCACGCTAAATGCTAATGAGGCTAACAGTCAGCGGGAGATCGTAAAGACAAGACTGAGAGCTGGATGCTAACGGATCCCATGCTAGCTGGCACTTGGTGTTAACTGTAGTGAGGTTTCCATCAGCTCTGTAGAATAAAACTCTATACCATGTCTATAAAAACACTTCTGAGAAATCTGGAGTTTAACCCTTTCAGACATGGTGTTTTTCATTTTACACTGGTTGAGACCGATAATCGTGTTTTTCGCACTACAGCTCTGGAAAATAGTTTCTTTGACTTTACCAATATAAAAAAGCTCTGGAATATAATCAAGAGGAAGATGGATGATCACAAGCCATCAAACCAAACTGAACTGCTTGATTTTTTGCACCAGGAGTGTAAAGCATAAAGTTATCCAAAAGTAGTGTGTAAGACTGGTGGAGGAGAACATGCCAAGATGTATGAAAACTGTGATTACTCATTTTCTGCAGAATAAATGTTCAAAATGACATTTTTATTTGGAATTTGGGAGAAATGTTGTCTGTAGCTTATAGAATAAAACAACAATGTTAATTTTTACTCAAACATAAACCTATAAATAGCAAAATCAAAGAAACTGATTCAGAAACTGAAGTGGTCAGGTATTAAGAAGCAGTAAAGCCACCAGTTTTGTTCTCCAGCATACAGACTAAAGCAGTATTAGCATTACATGCTAACTGCGCTAAGCGCTAGCTCTTTCGCCATTTTCAGAGGTGAGTATTATAAGACTGTAGCCTGCTGCTAACGCTGCTGGAGCAGCATTAGCATTAGCCGCTAACTGAACTAAGCTCGTGTTCTTTTGTCATTCAGATACAAGCATATCGCACTGGAGCCTGCTGCTAAACCGGACTAGCACTTCTGGAGCAGCATTAACATTAGCTGCTAACCATGCTAAGTGCTAGCTCTTTTGCTGTTCAGAGGTAAGTATTTTAGACTGTACCCTGTGTATTTATCGTGTTAAAACAAGCTACATAGGACAAACCGCTAGCTAATATCACCCTGGCTTACTTAAATCTAAGCTCACGATATACAAATGAAGTGCTTTATTCAAATAAACCCAAATAAACAGTTTTAAGGAGAAAAATAGAAATCTGAGTTGATTAACATCCAGCACTCGTTTGACTTTAAAAGAAAATGTTTTTTTTTTTTTGTAGAATTACAGTTTTGTATTCTTAGCTTAGCTTTACAGGTCTTATCACCCACCTGCTGAATAAGAAGGAAAATATTGTGACACCTCTATTCCTTACTAGTGTCAAATAATGCGCCTTAAAATCTAGTGCTACTTATAGTGTGAAAAATACAGTAATCTACAATCCAGAACATTTTAAAATAATAATAATAAAAAAAATTATGCTCGTTCATAAATGAGCATGAGTGAGATTTAAAGAAAGACAGGACCACAGGTTAGATAAGCATAGTTAGAATATTTATGTCAGGAGTACTCAAAAGGCAAATCAAATATAAATCATATTTATAATATACAAATTGTACAGAATACATTAACACATAGTACAGCCCACAAGTGATCAGACAGGCATTGTTTTGGCTCTGTGCTCACTGATATTGGATTGAAGTGACATGATTATGGGTTTAAAGTCAGCTTTAATTCAGAACGTTGCGTCTACAATGATTTAACTGGAATTGAATTGAATGTATAACACTAAAATCAATGACTGTATGAAATCTGAGAGTCCAGACACCAACAGATGCTGAGGATTTCCCTGGTGAAAATCTGCCAAGCCTGTAATACTGCCAGGTTTAGTTCCTGTCTGTTTTTACAGGCATCTTCCGTAAGCTTTTCCTTCAGTAGGTGAAATAATGCTGAGTGAGGTTCTGGGTGAGTGACCAGGTCAGCCATGAACGTTCGACTTTTGGACCCTGAAAGCATTTAGTTCATTGTTTGTTTTTCTGCTAGATAAAAAAAATAAATACCCACTTTGAGACATTTTGGTGGATTTGAGCTGTTTAAATGTTTATGGTCCACTTTAAAATTGGTCTTGACCAATGGCTTTGTCCATTGGTGTTTCTATTATAGCCACTTTTGGAGCAATATATTTTATTATGTTAGCATATTTTTACTTTTAAATACACTTACCATCAAGAAAATGTCAGATTGCAAAGCCATTCAAAAGGAAGTTTACCAATGAATCTGTGTCACACGTCCAGAAGGACAAGTGTCATGGTGTAGGGTTCAATTTCCTACAAAGCCAAATCATCTTTGGCCTTAAGTACAGGCACTTTGAAAGCGTACCGCTACGTTAAAAAGGTCCTGTAACCAGTAAACAGTCTATAGCTTACCCTTCAATCAAATAGCTTGATTTTGGGGCGTCATTGTGTCTTTGCTATCGTAACGACTGGCAAAGTACAGTTTGTACTAATTCTTTAGTTGTACTGATTAATCATGGCTGTGTTTTAGGTGTTACATGCCATTCCCTTAAAGAACCAGGTGAGCTCTGACTGTGGTGGATTGCTATCTTAACAGCGCAGCTGAGGTGTACACACACTGAGAGCACATAGTGCACCTGCATTGCCAAGATAGCAATGAACGTCTGACTGTTGACTGTTGTCAGGGTTCTAATCAGTCTGTGGAACACCTATGTTTTCTGTTGCCAATATAGCAATAAACGCACCTCATGCATGGTGTAAGATAGGGCCCACTGTGGTTCCTGATTGAAAATCTACAAGAACTCTGTAAAAATATTCATACAGCATAGGATAGAGTATCGTAGGACACCATTAAGAACCTCTACAACTCTGAGATACCAAGATGACTGACATGTTGTAATACAGAGGTGTTACCACACTGTTTCTGTATATGTAGCTCAACAAATTTGACCAGAATTTTCCACAAGACCTTATGAGTCTATATTTTTATCATTTATTGTTGCTTTTGATTTTTTTTTTCCTTTTGAACAGCATTGCAATCCAGCACTTCCTTCTGGGTGCAACTGTTATCGCAACTTTACGATGAATGTATATTAAATTCCCTGTAAATTCACTTGACCCTACATGGAATAAATTATCGTAGGACACCATTAAGAACCTCTACAACTCTGAGATGCCAAGATGAGGTGTTACACACTACTTCTGTACTTGTAGCTCAACAAATGTGACCAGAATGTTTCCTTTAAGAGTCTACATTTTTACATTTATTTTCCTTTCGAAAAGCATTGCAATCCGGCACTTCCTTCTGGGTGCAACTGTGTATATTAAATTCCCTGTAAATTTACTTGACCCTACAGTAAACCCGCACGTTTTAATGTAATTATAACCCTCTCTGTGTCCATAGCTCTAACCCTAGCAGTAATTTTTCTCTGATATAGCCTCACACAGGGAACATAATAGCACTAATAAACCATAAAGTGTCCTTCCTAAAGAGACAGCTGGAGCGGAGTGTGGTAAAGACATGGTGGGAGTTATTCAGTGGGCTATTATTGCACCCATGGGGCACCCATTAGTACCTGCTCTTGCGTTATAACGGCATGTTTTCGGCCCATTCTTCCTTGAAATGTAGATTATCAGCATCAGTTCACTGCTAGGCCTTTTGGCAGAGATATGAGTGTTAGTACGGTGCTTTTTTAGCTACTAGCTACACTATATGTCCAAATGTTTGTGGACATTCCTTCTAAAATCAATGTACTCAGGTTTGTTTGGTTGCAGAGTGTCTAGTTCCTGAAGAGATGTACTGACAACAGAAAAGCACTGTCTGAAGCAGATAAATGTATGTGAACATACTGACTAATATTTGACAATGAAACTGAAACACCTGTCATTTAAGTGTGGGAGGTTTCATGGCTAAATTGGAGCAGCCTGGTGGCCAATCTTCATTAATTGCACATTATTGCACCAGTAAGAGCAGTACGAGTGTGAAGGTTCAATTAGCAGGGTAAGAGCACAGTTCTACTCAAAATATTACAATGCACACAACATTATGGGTGACACACCAGAGTTCAAAAGAGGACAAATTGTTGGTGCACGTCTTGCTGGAGCATCTGTGACCGAGACAGCAAGTCTTTGTGATGTATCAAGAGCCACGTTATCCAGGGTAATGTCAGCATACCACCAAGAATGACCAACCACATCCAACAGGATTAACTGTGGATGCTGTAAGAGGAAGCTGTCTGAAAGGGATGTTCGGGTGCTAACCCGGATTGTATCCAAAAAACATAAAACCACGGCTGATCAAATCACGGCAGAATTCAATGTGCACCTCAACTCTCCTGTTTCCACCAGAACTGTCCGTCACCACAATCAATTATTGTGCTCTAAAACCAGGTGTTTCAGTTTCATTGTCCAACCCCTGTAACTAATGACTAATGACTCCAGGCATGGGTTAGATAGAGGCGTATAAAGCCCCAGCATTGAGCTGTGGAGCAGTTGAACTGTGTTATCTGGTATGATGGAGCTGCTCTATCCAATACTTTTTTTGGATTAGTTGGAAAGCAGAGAAAGAGCTGAAAAACCAATCAGTCTGATGCAATCAAATCCTCATAGCAATACTCTACTAAAATCAAAGTACAATCTAGACAATCTAAAAAGCTTTCTCTGGACAGTAGAGGCAGTTATTCCTTTTAATGTACTTGATTTCTGAAGAAACAAACAACCAAACAAATAAGTGATCACTTAAAAATGATGAGTTTCTTTGATTTTACCAAATTGAAAACCTCTGGAGTATAATCAAGAGGAAGATGAATGATCACAAGCCATCAAACCAAACTGAACTGCTTGAAGTTTTGCATCTGGAGTCATACAGAGTTATCCAAAAGCAGTGTGTAAGACTGGTGGAGGAGAACATTGATTTCTGAACGCTTAAAACTTTATGAATATGAACTTGTTTTCTTCGCATTATTTGAGGTCTGACATCTCTGCATCTTTTTTGTCATTTAAGACATTTCTCTTTTTCTGCAAATAAATGCTCTAAATGACAATATTTTTATTTGGAATTTGGAAGAAATGTTGTCCGTAGTTTATAGAATAAAACAAAAATGTCAATTTTACTCAAACATAAACCTATAAATAGCAAAATCAGAGAAACTGATTTAGAAACTGAAGTGGACTGAAGTAGGTGTCCCAATACTTTTGTCCATATATCGTAACATTCGACTCATGTTTCTATGATTAGATTTCAGTTGTGAGCTCAGAGTGAACAATATTTGCTCTGAAAAGATCTTTTTGAAACCCCTGTCCAGAATATTATTCTTGGCAGGCCTGGGGTGTAATGGGATACCGGGAGCACATTCTCACACTGAAGACATAAAGAATTTGTATTCAGTCCGTGTTACTATCTGGGAAGGCAGAATTCAGAATGTATCTACCTCTGCTTGGCTCACACTTTAAATACACTCATTGAAAAATATATAACACACTCAGACTGTCTCGCTGAGTTCTGTCTCAGGCATATATATATAAACAGCTCTGGAAAAAACGAAGAGACCACTTCAGTTTCTGAATCAGTTTCTCTGATTCAGAAACTTTCAGACCTCAAATAATGCAAAGAAAACAAGTTCATATTCATACAGTTTTAAGAGTTCAGAAAGAATTTGGTGGAATAACCCTGGTTTTTAATCACAGTTTTACCTCCACCAGTCTTACACACTGCTTTTGGATAACTTTATGTCTTTATTCCTGGTGCAAAAATTCAAGCAGTTCAGTTTGGTTTGGTGGCTTATTTTGAGGATTTTGGATCCTGGTTTAAATGATAAGTGGGCGTATTTAGAAACTTATTTACAGGTGAATTACAGGAATAAAACTGTCACCCTGTAATAATGAGGGAAAAGTGTGAAATAGGAAAGTCTCCCACGTGCCTTACTGAGACGTTCTGAAGCCAGACTTCCTGTGTGTCTTATTAACACATTATTAGGAAGCAGCTAAGTCACACAAATATCTAGTGAGCTATCTTTTAGATTTATTACACATTTATAACACCCAGTTTTACTGTTGCTGCACAGATATGCATGAGTTTTTTAATCTTTAATTTTCAGCAAGTGGTTGATCACCTATTTAATCTCCCTAGATTTTTTTTTTCTGATTTTGCTATTTATATGTTTATGTTTGAGTAAAATTGACATTTTTGTTTTATTCTATAAACTACAAACAACATATATTGTCAGATCTCAAATAGTGCAAAGAAAACAAGTTCATATTCATACAGTTTTAAGAGTTCAGAAATCAGTATTTCGTGGAATATCCCTGGTTTTCATGCATCTTGGCATGTTCTCCTCCACTAGTCTTACACACTGCTTTTGGATAACTTTATGCTTTACACTCCTGGTGCAGAAACTCAAGTAGTTCAGTTTGGTTTGATGGCTTGTGATCATCCATCTTCCTCTTGATTATATTCCAGAGGTTTTTAATTTGGTAAAATGAAAGAAACTCATCATTTTTAAGTGGCCTCTTATTTTTTTACATAGCTGTACATAAGAGGTGTCAATTGATTAAACAAAGTTAATCTGATTAATTGGAGCAATATATTGTTTTAGATCCAAAGAAGTTTTTATAGTGAATATTTAAATGTAAATAAAAGAATGAATGTAAGAAATGTAAAATGCAATTATATATAAATATATATTTGTGGTGTCAATTAAAACACTAGTATATACTTGTATGTTTAAGAGGGGCGCAGGAATAAAGAATGCATGCTAAATTTTTATAAAGGAAACTTTTTTTTAACTTTATTTTAAACATCTCAGCTTGGTTGTAAATATTTCTGAATTAGAGCTTAATTAGCTGAGTATAAAAGAGCATTTTCACACCTGTAGTTGGTTTCTATGGTCTGGATCAGTTGATTAATTTGGTTTGGTTTCACACAGTCATAAACCTAAACGCACCAAACTGTGCACCAATAAACCACAGAAGCACACAGAGCTATTTGGTACGGAAGCGAGAATAAGAATATAGTGAGAAGATTCTGTGTTATAGCCCATATATCTGTGCAGTGTGAAGCTGCTTTAACACAAAGTTATGCGGCTATGAGCAGTGAACTCTGCACATTACTGCACGTGTAAACAGCATGGAGCAGCAGAGACGGCGTTTGTTCATAGCAGTATATTATCTGACTAATATATCAGATTAAACTGCAGCTTATCAGTAGTTTAACTCAATTAAAAAGAAGTATATTTGATATTTGGGTCGGACCGAGACTAGAACACATTCTCACTACAAGCAAAAAAAAAAAATCTGTGTGTTAGGCGGGGGCGGGGCAGATTACGGCAAGAAGTTGGGGGCAAACTTGGTGTCAATCGCGTGTGATTTATTGCCAATTGAGCTTTTTTTGAACAAATGGTATGCTGCAGCTTCAGCAACCTGCAAGTGTAGAGCCAGATCTACAGGCCCAGCTGCAACATCTGTAGGTAAATGTGCTGCAGGATGCCGTTCAAAACCTGTAGAACCTCCATATCCAACCAACTTATCTCATCTTCTATCTGTATTAGAGGATCTAACAGAGTATTAGAGCCTCCTTTCAATAGTACAGTACAGTTTCCCCCATTAAACTTACAGTATCCTTTCACTCTAATATTATAATCACTTACATATTCATTTCTATTCCAACAATAAACTTCTTTTTAAGCTCAGATCATGATTTTAATGTGGTGTTGATCTACACAGCTGTACAGACAGTAGGTCATGAGCTCTGTCCTACTTTTGCACTCAAACGGCTGCCCCTGAAAACATTCAGTAATCTCCCAAAAGCTCCCAAATCATAACGACACGAGAGTATATAGATTTAATGAGGGTCTCCGGGTGCTCTGTGGCTGAATTGATGAGACAGGCGGTGGTCCAGTTCACAGCAGGGGACCTGAATAAGGTATTTTGAGGATTTTGGATCCTGGTTTAAATGATAAGTGGGCGTATTTAGAAACTTATTTACAGGCGAATTACAGGAATAAAACTGTCACCCTGTAATAATGAGGGAAAAGTGTGAAATAGGAAAGTCTCCCACGTGCCTTATTGAGACGTTCTGAAGCCAGACTTCCTGTGTGTCTTATTAACACATTTTTAGGAAGCAGCTAAGTCACACAAATATCTAGTGAGCTATCTTTTAGATTTATTACACATTTATAACACCCAGTTTTACTGTTGCTGCACAGATATGCATGAGTTTTTTAATCTTTAATTTTCAGCAAGTGGTTTATCACCTATTTAATCTCCCTAGATTTTTTTTTCTGATTTTGCTATTTATATGTTTATGTTTGAGTAAAATTGACATTTTTGTTTTATTCTATAAACTACAAACAACATATATTGTCAGATCTCAAATAGTGCAAAGAAAACAAGTTCATATTCATACAGTTTTAAGAGTTCAGAAATCAATATTTCGTGGAATATCCCTGGTTTTCATGCATCTTGGCATGTTTTCCTCCACCAGTCTTACACACTGCTTTTGGATAACTTTATGCTTTACACTCCTGGTGCAGAAACTCAAGCAGTTCAGTTTGGTTTGATGGTTTGTGATCATCTTCCTCTTGATTATATTCCAGAGGTTTTTAATTTGGTTAAATGAAAGAAACTCATCATTTTTAAGTGGCCTCTTATTTTTTAAAAAACCTTATTTATAAAGCTTGGTCTCTGATTTTACTGTATATTCTCTACGGTGTTACGTGGTCTATCCCGACAAGTATCAGGTTACCCAAGAAAACACGGACAGCATTGTGAAAGTAGGGCTTCAAATAGATTTCAGATATAAAGACAGAAAAGCAACATAAAAACCTAATGATAAAAAAATGAGGGACAATATTGCATTTTGGAACAAATAAAACTGATTTATTATATAATAGGGCCCAAAACGTTTCCGGACATTACCCAAAGGAGCTGAATGTGTTAACAATGGGTCCTGGACATTACCTGGACTTTATCCTGACAGCCCTCTAGTGCAAAGTCTCAAAGTCTTAAAGACTGGGTAATGTTCTAGTGAGCCTATTGGTGAACAGAGCAGGTAATTTTCCAGAAACATAAAACTCTTTAGCTGCACACTATTTGTGTAAAAGTATAACTTCAGATAATGTCCACACCTTTCCAACATTTTCCCAAGATCATATAAGACCTGTGTGATCATGGAAATGGTCTATAATTGAATCGTTGCAGTACAACTTTACAGGAGAGAGAAAAAACCTTCTAAACTTTCAATGGAAGTCAATGTAAAAAGAGTTTATTTCAGGTCCTTTTGAAACGAAAAGTATTTCTATTGGTCCTTTCATGAAGAAATTTTGTGCACAGTATAAGGGAGAGTTTATCTGTTTAAATGATGTACTTAAATTGACAAAATTGAGATTGACGATATGTTCTACACTGAATTAAAGCTGAACTATTTTTTCCCATATGTTTCATGTAATATCCATTACCCTAAAGCACAGAGCCAAAACAACACAAACACAGATAAATCACTGTCCGGTTACTTCTGGACTGCACCGCATTTGACTAATCCAAACGAACAGGAGATAATGTCTTACAAATGTCTGTGATAATGAACGACAATCAAAGAAGCGATGGCCAAAGTGGCGCCAGAGTTTGAAAATGTTTTCAAATATACAACATCATTTGTACTTCACCAGCAGAAAGAAAGAAACAAATAAAGAAACAAACAAACAAACAAACGAACGGAAAAACTTCAGTACATAATAATCACGCACAGCCCCTCCAGTGGTTCCAGTGGTTCCGCCACTTGGAAAGAAAGAGAACAAGGAATGAACCGAAGGAACTGCGTGTTATTACAGGTAATAAGCTCGCTTTCTCTTTGCTGCCGGAGTTTCTGACGCATGAAAAGGTTAGGCAAAAGGAGCAAAGCGCACATTAGCTGCGTACGAGGCGAGCGGACGCTCTCGAAAGAGGCAGAGAGCTCCATTAGCCGCGGATTGTCTCGGCGGTTGCGAGTGCCCGCTAAAGGTTACTAAGTGTTACTCAGCAGACGAAGCAGCAGATCCCTTCACGCCGCCTTTCACACCCTTGTTTTTCTGTCTCATTCGAGCGAGAAATTCAAGTCTTCTGTAGCCGCCAGCAAACGAGGTCAAGCCGAGGCCTCCGCGCCCTACAGATGGAGCCTGTTGACCTGACGAGGACACCAGGTGTCCCTCTACAGAGCCTACAAGTCTACTACAAGTCATCTTCTCATACAGTACAGGCCAAAATTTGGACATATCTTCTCTTTTTCAATGCGTTTTCTTAATTTTTTTATGATTATTTACATTGTAGATTCTCACTGAAGGCATCATCAAAACTATGAATGAACACAGTTATGTGGAGTTTTATGTACTTATGTACGAAAAATGAGCTGAACCTCCACAGTCACCGGACCTGAACCCAATCCAGATGGTTTGGGGTGAGCTGGAGCACAGAGTGAAGAAGGAAAAGGAGCAACAAGTGCTAATAAACACCTCTGGGAACTCCTTCCTTCCTTCAAGACTGTTGGAAAACTTTTCATTTCAGGTGGCCACCTCTTAAAGCTCATTGAGAGAATGATGCCAAGCGTGTGCAAAGCAGTAATAATTTTTTGTTAAGTACATAAAACTCCACATGTGTTCATTCATAGTTTTGATGCTTCAGTGAGAATCTACAACGTAAATAGCCATAAAAATAAAGAAAACGCATTGAAAAAGAGGAGTGTCCAAACTTTTGGCCTGTACTGTATGTACAGAGTGATCTATTTTAAGCGTTTATTTATTTTAATGTTGGTGACTATGGCTTACAGCCAATGAATATTTTGAAAATTTGAATATTATATAAGACCAATTGGTACTTTTGGCAGTGTGGGCAGTGTGCCAAATCCTGCTGGAAAATGAAATCCACATCTCTATAAAAACTGATGGTCAGTGATGGCTTGGTGCTGTGTTTTCCTGGAAAATCTTACAGCACTTCATGATTCTCTCTGCTGACGACTTTTATATGCAGGTGCGGATTTCATTTTCCAGCAGGATTTGGCACACTGCCCACACTGCGACACTCCAATCACCAATCAACAATTAAAGAAATAAATGCTTAAAATAGATCACTGTCTGTGTGTGTAATACATCTATATAATATATAGAGTTTCACATTTTGAACTGAGTTACTGAAATAAAGTAACTTTTCTATGATATTCTAGTTTTTTGAGATGCGCTAGTAACTTTAGTATATGAGGGAACTTTGAGGCTCTGAGAGAAGCTTGATGGCTCTGAACATCACATAGGAACGCTGCTAAAAATGTGTATTTTTGCATATTGCATAAGCTCAAAACCACACAGCGCACAGGAACCACTGACATAACTCGTCTCGACCTCTTGTCCAGTTTGGCGCCCGGCGTCTACAAAGCAACATCGCTAAGACCCTTTATAAGGCAGGGCGGACCTCCACGGCACTGATCACAGGAGGTCGCTCGACATTAAGAAGTCTCTTCCGAGAGCGACGGACGTAAAAGCGGTGTGACACGCAGCCAAACCCGCCGCCGAGCAGGAGAGGCACTGACAGCAGCGCAAAACACACGGCATAATTAATCACCTGCCAGGAGGCAACAATCATCGGCAACAAAAGAGAGAAGATGGTATCAGCACTTCTTCATTTATCAGTGTTAAGACAGCGAGGAGCGAACAGAGATAAGATGAACGCCGGTTTGTCGCGTGTCGTTTTTTTTTTTTTGGTAAGTTTTTTTTTGTGTGTGTTTGCTCGGTACAGAAGAACACTGTAGTCATTATCACGACGATACTTTAACTCTGCCATCACATTACAATGACAAGCCACCCATGTCCCATCCATTCTAACAAACTACGCGGCAACTAGGAGCAATTAAAATGATAAAACACATCCGACACGGCTCTGAAATGAAGCACGCTGCCATTCAGAAGTCTGGAATCTCTTTAAATTGGCTTTTGGAGGAGATAGAACTGCGCTGTTTGACTGTAATTATGATGGTAAATTATTAACAGATGATACCGATGAATGCTAGTGAAGTAGTTGCTAACTTAATTGCTTGTAATTGCATTGCAATCTGCTGTATAATGAATAAAAAAGTACCAGTCAAGAGTTTGGATACAGCTTCTCATTCTACTACACTCTAAATTAAAACTTAAGTCATCTTAACCCTTGTGTGGTGTTCATGTTTTTGTTACTGGTTTACTTTGTTACTTGTATTTAATTCAGCAAAATTAAGCAATTCTACATTAAAATGCTTTACACATGCTCGCTTCACCTAAATTGCAAGCAATATAAACAGCTTACATGGTTAATATTTACCCTTTACCTTTCTTATGTTACATTTCTTTTAAAAGTGCTGCTCTTTTTTTTTATTAGTTTTTTAAATAAAATGTAAAAGAAAATGAATTTAACTCACGATATGAGTAGAAAATGTGTTTAGTTTCAAATTTACAAATGAAGCAATGTTTATTAGCCCTTGGCCAAACATACTGTATGTAATATAAATGTGTGTGTGGGGGGTTGGGGTTTAGTGTGTGTTTATCGAAAATGTGTTTTGATATATGTTTTTCACAAAAAATGAGCCAATGCCAATAAAAAATATTTTTTTAGTATCATTTGATGAAAAATGAAAACACCACACAAGGGTTAAAGCGTAAAACTTCTGAGGCTGGTAACTCTCGCTTTTTCTTTCCTGGGGCGGTCCTGATGAGGGCCAGTTCCATCATTACATTTTTGATGGTCTTGAAATGTTTCAAATTGACTGACCTTCATTAAATATTATATATTTTATCTTTACTTAGTTGAGTAGTTCTTGCTCCTCATAATATGGATTAAAGCATTAGTCAAACAGAGCTATTATTCACTGTGTACCTGTAACTCTACCTCTTCACTACTTTACAACTGATGCTCTCAAACACTAAGAGATAAGACATCCAAGTAATTAACTCTTGATGAGTTCAGCACAGCTGTTAACTGAAAGCCTGAATTCCAGTTGACTCTACCTCATAAAGCTATGAAGAATCTAAAATATAAAACATATTCTTGTTTGTTTAACACTTTTATCTACAATGTAAAATAATGAAAAAAATAATAAAATCAGGAAACACTGCAGGAATCACAACAGATTTTAGCAGGCCAAGAACTCGTAGCTCTGCTTGTAGACCATCTTTAGACCAGTTGCTCTGGTAGCGAACTCTTGCATGATTGTGAGTTCTTTGTTCCCGAAGTAGCCGCTGCAACTGATTGTGCCAACAAAAGAAAGTAGAACTATTCTACTGTTCTGAAAAAAACGCTTCTTGACTTGATTTGACTTGAAAAACACTGAATTTGTGTGAAGCTGTGTCCAAACTTTTGACTAGTACTGTATATGTACGCTAATAATCTCCATCTACATCATTTATTGTTTATCTCTCTCAGTTTATATGAAGCATTTCAGATTGTATATTCGTTGTATCTCCATCCAACAAAAATGGATGAAGATAATCACCATGTATCATCTTGCTTGATCCAGTATCACAATACACTATAAAGGATAACCCCTGTATCATATCTTCAAAATTTAAAATAGAACACATGATTCCAAACTTTTGAACGGTAGTGTATGTACCTGTAGGTTTCACTCGTCATAATGTTTGAGGAAATGAGTGAGTCATAAAAACTCCTTTTTGTGAGCCATACTGAAATACTGTAGAATGGACACTGGTCACTATTCTCCATGAAACTCAGGGTGAAAAGGGTCCGAAACACCTTCCATTCTGGATGATTATGGATCATTTGGAGTGCAAAAGCTGTTACAATGTTATATGGGAGCTTTTTGGTTATAAGTAGGGATGCACCAAATATTTGGCAACTGAAAATATTTGTTAAAAAATGGCACAAAAGTGTGTGAAATTAAGTCAAAAGACAAAACAATTTATATCAAAACAATGACTAGTTTATTTTAATTCAAGCTACTTGTGCCAACACCCTGGTTTCTGAGTATAATACGACAATTGGCCTGAGCTTCTTGTGCCAACACCCTGGTTGCTGAGTAAAACATGGCAATTGGTCCAAGCTGCTTGTGCCAACAAACCTGGTTGTTGAGTAAAATACGGCAATTAGCCCAAGCTTCTTGTGCCAACACCCTGGTTACTGAGTATAATACGACAATTGGCCCATATGCTTGTGCCAATACCCCAGTTGCTGAGTATAATATGACAATTGGCCCAAGCTGCTTGTGCCAAGTCCCTGGTTACTGAGTATAATACAACAACTGGCCCAAGCTGCTTGTTCCAATACCCTGGTTACTGAGTATAATACAACAATTGGCCTGAGATTTTTTTGCCAGTTCTCTGGTTTCTGGGTAAAATATGACAATTGGCTCAAGCTGGTTGTGCCAACACCCTGGTTTCTGAGAAAAATACGACAACTGGCCCAAGCTGCTTGTGCCAAGTCTCCAGTTGTTGAGTGAATTAAGAAAATTGGCCCAAGTTGCTTATGCAAACACGCCGGTTACTGAGTATAATATGACAATTGGCCCTAGCTGGTTGTGCCAACATCCTGGTTGCTGAGTAAAATACAAAAAACAACAATTGGCATGAGCTTCTTTCACCAATTCTCTGGTTTCTGAGTAAAATACGACAATTGGCCCAAGCTGCTTGTGCCAATACCCTGGTTACTGAGTAAAATATGACAATTGGCCTTAGCTGTTTGTGCTAAAACCCGGGTTGTTAAGTAAAATATGACAATTGGCCTGAGCTGCTTGTGCCAATACCCCGGTTACTGATTAAATATGACAATTGGCCTTAGCTGCTTGTGCCAATACCCTGGTTACTGAGTAAAATATGACAATTGGCCTTAGCTGTTTGTGCTAAAACCCGGGTTGTTAAGTAAAATATGACAATTGGCCTGAGCTGCTTGTGCCAATACCCCGGTTACTGATTAAATATGACAATTGGCCTTAGCTGCTTGTGCCAATACCCTGGTTACTGAGTATAATCAACAATTGGCCTAAACTGCTTGTGCCAACACCCTGGTTGCTGAGTAACATATGGCTAAAATACTAATTGCTTTTTGTTTGAAGATCAAGACAAAAAACATTTAGTCAAAGGTTAATGCAAACCTAAAAAAAGATTTCAAATGTTTAATTTTGTTTGATTTCAGTTTAAGCCAAAGCTTTCCATTTGGTGCATCCCTAGTTATTAGAGGTCTAATAGATCTTTTAGCCTTCACTTATAGATCAATCAGACCACACATACATAAGAAGTAAGTTGGACACTAGGAAATAATGGGTGGGATTAATTGCTGCGGGAAACAGCCCCATCTTCTGCGCTGTACACTTTTTATCTGTTATTTTGTTCCTTCCGCCCTGCTAAATAACTCACAGATAATACATTAGCTTCTTGGCCTGTTTCCTGGACACGGATTAAGCCTAGTCTTGGCCTAATCGACAGCGTCACTGGTGATTCTCCGTGGAAAATCCTTTTGATTCTGGGGCTTAATCTTTGTCCGGGAAGCCAGCCCGTAAGGTACAGTCAGCATCATGTGAACGCTAAATATCTCTTAGCTCGGTCGTCTTTGATCATAATCCCTACAGCTGCTGGGGGGAGCCTTCTGGAAAAGACCACAGCGCTACCTTAAACCACCCCAGGGCTCTTCTAATGCAGCGCTTATTGAAATGCTAACTTTGAGTCAGATGCATTGCTTGGATCTTTAATCACCTTGTACCATGTCTGGAAACACCCATTAATGTTCAATAATTCAGAGTTTTATTCACCACAGGAGTGAAGACGTTGAGTAAGAAGAATTCAATAGATTTGAAATGATTAAAAAAAGATGTTAAATGAATCATTTAGATTCTAAAATTTCAGATTTTTCAATGTAGCCTGTATTGACCTTCATGAAGATTCACACCTTGCTGCTTTTTTTGCTCTTGTAGCTTCATGAAGAGCCATAAGAATTCAAGGTAACACTTCATTTATATGAATGGCTTGTCTATTAGACTCCATAAACATATTCATAACACATTATAATGCATTTATGAGGCATTATGCATATGGTTATACATATTAATAAAAATGTATAATACTAATGTACAATGATTATAATGCATCATAAGCTGTTACACATCTGGATTAATTGATCATATATCTATTAATATATATGAATGATGGTCTTCGGTCACTTTACTTTATAATACATTATACATTCATATAATCATTTATAATATTTAAATTAAGTATAATTTCTGAGTAGTTAAAAGTAATTATAGTATGGTTTGTTAAGGCAGTTTTTCCTTTGTTGAGGTGCTTGGTATAAACATATAACATCCCATAAACACTGATAATTATTATGATTAAAATCTCTAATGCATACTAAGCATCTCTATAATGTGTTTCTTTTTAATTTATTTTATATTTAATTCCTATACATATTTAGAGCCATTTTAATAGCACCTTATGAATTATATGCATTATAATGTGTTATAAGTTATTTATTTTTAATCTCTAATAGACATGATATTCATAGAAAATGTTATCAAAATCACTTTTTCAGTCTTTTTGGTGACATTCTTTACAATTTTTGTACCAAATTAATATATGAGCATCGACTTCAATATTTATTTTTGTCTTAAAATGTGTTTATACTAGTAAGTTTGGTACTTTTGAACAGGAACAAGCCAGAAAAGACTGTGTAGAATGGTGGTGTCTGGTTTGGGCTTTACTCTAACAACGAACCACATCAGAGTTCCTTTTAATGAGATCAAATATATATTTCTGTGTGTCCAAACATTTAACAGGTACAGGAAATCTCATTCCACCATCAGCCCATGAAATGAATTATGAATTTGAGATGGTCTCCCATTGCTAATTACAAACGAATGAGAGGTCATGCCATTCAGCTGTATCCTCATCGCCTAATGAATCCCTGGACCCAGGCCAGGTCAAGAAAGGTCAGACCCATTTGTTTTTTTTTTTTTAGAGATGTCGTGCAAATGGATTCAGCTCTGGATGTTCTGCTGCCGGCAGGGTTACACTTGTTTTCTGGCGGACAGGATTAGGCTCTCATTTGTCTGCCGTGTTCTCAAGTCATGTTCCAACTTTTTCAGGCTTCTTTTTTTGGTTTCTGTGGACCGAAGGACTCGTGGACTTTTGGGATTTTGACATTCATTACCTCGGCGAGTGAGAAATAAAATAAAAAAATAGTCAAAACAAACAGTCTGCTGCAGAGTCAGCACAGATTGTCTCTGGATTTCTCCCCGGCTGTGGCTTGAGAACGTGGCCCCAAAGCTGACAGCTCGAATGCGAAACACATATTTGCGATGCGATTCCAATGTAAATCTTCTCAGTGCGCACTTAATACTTTATGCTTGCTGGGATCGTGACTGAACATATTCATATATGTAAACAGAAGGACACAACGATATCTTCTTTACTTCTTTACAACAGATTGCAGATTGCCTTTCGCAACGACAAGCCACCTACTCCTCCTCGTCTTATTTAAGCACACTGGATGCGCCCACTGCTTACACAGCATAGGCTATTTTCAACTGAGGTAAGGTTCAGGATAATGGACAGCGCAAGAGTCAGTATATTTCGTCAGCCCTGGGCCTCTTTGGGCTTATGTATATATATAGATACATCCATGTAATTTTCATATCCAGTGCTTTTACAGGTAATAATCTCTGGTCTTACCCTGAACGCTTAGGCAAGGGCAGGTGGGGAACGTCTGTTTTTACCCCACTGCTATGGTCAGAGTGGGCTTTCAGAGGTCACTGGAACAGGCGTTGGGCTTTTTTAAGATTTCTCCCTGTTCGTACACTGAGTGTACTGAATGAAATGTCCACAAAGCCCCTGCCCCTTGCAAGCAGAGGCAAGGCAAATGGTGCGATTATTCCAAATTACCAGAATCGGCCAGATGTTCGGATTCCTCGATTGGGATTGGCGTCGTGTGCTGTTGGTGGTTTTCCTGCTCTGTTCTATCCAGTCCAGTTGAGTCAGTATGTCTTGTTTCTACCTCCGCCTCTGCATTCAGATCATTGGTTTCTTCGTTTTTAACCTCAGTAGTCGAATCTTGCACTTTCCTGACCTCTAACCCTTCTTGCTTTTCCTCTACGTCTCGTTCTTCTCTATCCATTTCATTCCCTACCTCTCTCCTGACCTCCCTTTCATTCTCTACCCATTTCTCACTCTTCTCCTCCTCAACCTCTACCGTCTCCTTCTCTCTGTTTCTTCCCTCGTTTTTCCCTTTGTTCTTCTTCGTGTCCTTATTATTATCCTCTTCAGCCGCATCCTTCTCCACCCTGTCCCGGACCTTCGGCGCCTCATCCAGCTCTCTCTCGGCGGCTGTGCTTTTCTTCTTCTTGTTTTTCGGCGCGTCTTTGATGGAGTTCTTGGTCGCCTTGTTCCGCGTTCTGAAGATGAGTTTCTGAAACACAAGAGTGGGTTTACAGAGCCTGTTTCATTTATGCAAATCAAGGACATTGCTAATGAGTTTTTATTCAGAACAATGAAAAAAAAGAGGTGGTTTAAAATGATGTGAGGGGAAACGAATCCGAGAAATATCAAGGGACCGCGATTGCATCCTGAGGAACAGAACGCAGTTCCAGAGACAATAAAACAAATCAAGAAAGAAAAAAAAACAACAACAACAAACAGCTTAGCTTTTCAAACTACATAGACCGATTTACAGCAGCAGAGAAATAATTAACAAGCGATGCAATTTAAAAAAACAGCTAGAGATGACAGGATCCAGTGTGGAAAAAGGTGCGAACTCTACTTGGAAGCCTTTGAAATCCTTCAAAAGCACCCCTGATGAAAAGCATCACTACTCTAGTGACCCTTGATCTTGAATGAATGAATCTTCTGAGTGAATCATATATGAAAGATATTTTGGTCCCAAAATCTGGGGTCACTATTGCTGATGAGGTCCAATCATCGCATACTTTCTTAAACCCAGATTGGCCTCTAGTTAAGAGGTCCACAGGATGTTTTAACAGCCTTACCAATCCAGATCTTTACATGAGCATGATGTCCCTGTACACATTATTATTATACAAATCATGGATTCTAAGATTTATTAATTCTAAATTTAAACAGAGCAGAGTTATATATATATAATAGAATAGTATTCACATTAATTCATATGTCAAAATATGAATTCTAGTGCTATCTTCATGCAGACAATGATTTTCTTATGCATGACTACAAAGGGAGTAAGGAGGGATTTGAGATTTGGCCAGAAAAATGCCTGCCTTGTGACCTCAATGCTATTAAAATTCTATGCTTTTTCCATCCACATGACAAGACTAAAAATTTAATATTCAAAAATCTCCAGCTTGGAGAGCACTTTTGAAAAAGCTCCACTGTCACCGAGCTCCAATTATCTGAATGCATAGACAAAACAGACAGAAATCTCAGTTGGAGAAAAAAACCTTCAATATGAATATTCAATGTCTAATTTTGAATGTTTGCAGTGGTTTAAGTATTTTAAGGCTCATTACAACAGAACAGTTGAACCAAGCAATTGCCTGGGGCCCCCAGATAACAACAGGTTATGAATTAAATGAAACTAAAAACTGCATGAGAGACTGTTTAAACTCTGTGATGGTCAATGCAGGAAAGTACAACATAACCAGACTGGAACATGTTCAGCAGTATCTATGCACAACAGCTGTTCACTGTCTTTAACACTAAAACAAATAAAGCTACTGAATAACTGACATTAGTTTCCCTTTTAAATCATGGGAAGAACACACCACAAAAAAGTTTATATGTAAAATCTGATTCTTCACCATAATTTTCCAGAGTTGGACCATACTATTGGCATATCGAAATCTGAGAGGAGAACTTAGAGAACTTTGGGCTTGAGCTTAGTTCATAGCTTTATTGTGAACATGTGAAACAAGGTAGAGATTGAACTCAGAGGAGTAAGCTGTAAGGAAGAGGTGATTCAGCAATTTTCTTCCACCTAAAATTCAGTTATTATACAGTATATAGGACAAAAGCTTATATAATAGAATAGTCTGAGGAGTTATGCACCTTTGACTGTTTCCTCTTGAGAGGCAGTGCTGGTCTCTGGAGGAACACGATCTGCTTTGTAGACAGGCTTCCATCACTTGGGAGATAAGAGTGAGAGAGAAAGAGAGAGAGAGAGAGAGAGAAAGATGAGGAAAGAGGCATTAGTTAAGGTTCAGAAATTTACATGCTTGTGGGTCGTTAGCGATATTTCTAATGGCTTCCTCTTTCATGGCAGTCCTGAGGCCATTTTGATTAGTTACAGTCTGCTAAACTCTCAGTAACCACTTTCCCCAGTGTTGAAGCTCTATTATGCTAAAAAAGGGTTTAAATTATGCTCTCTCAGCTATCTTGTGATGTTGCCTGCACTGTAATACATATGAACACCTCAACTAGTAAGTAACACACAGCAACACCACTGTAAAAGTTTTACATTTACACTGCAGCATTTAAATAAACAGGAGATGATAAAAAAATGTTGCAACAGCTGAGAAGAAGAAACTAAGGACAGTTTTGGTTCAAATTAGGTTCATCCTAGAGTGTGGTAGTAAATGTAGACCTTCTGAGGGCTTTAGTAAGAACTGTATTAAGTAGTGTATTACGTTAATACAGACCCAAATCTTATTTGGTGCACTGCTTAAGCCAAAAGGCGTTCACGCTTATTCAAACAAACCAATTTGGACCAATCTGCCAACTAATATACTTGTATAAAATTCTTTCTAACTCTAATTAACTGAATTATTTCCATTCATATTTATGACATTATCTAATGGACATTTGTCCTATTAAGAATGACTTAAAGTACAACTATGGCGTGTATACATGTATTATGACCAGTAGATTGTGAGTGTTGATACATGTCACATAGGTTAGAAAAGGTTTTCATGGTTAACAAGATGCCCTATATCATCAACCACATTGCAAATAATTAGATGCAGTGGTGAAAAGCATGCTGCCACTGGAATCTAAAGCATTGGAAATATGTTCTCTGGTGTGGAAATTCATGCTTCTCTATCTTGCAATCGGATGGATGAGTCTGGATTTGGAGATTGCCAGTAGAACAGTACTTTCACTGTGCCAATGTAAAGTTTGGTAGAGGGGGGATTATGGTGTGAGGATAGCTACTTTCTGTTGCAACATGACTGAGCACCAGTACACAAAGCAAGAGCTTAGTGTGGAAGAATTGTATTGGCCTGCACAGAGTCCAGACCTCAAACCAATAGAACACCTTAGGATGAATTAGAGTGGAGACTCCAAGCCTGAATTTCTCGACTAACATCAGTATCTGACCTTACAAATGTGCTTCTGGAAGAATGGCAAAAATGTCATAAGCATAAACACACTTCTAAACCTTGTGGAAAGCCTTCCCAGAAGAGTTGAAGCTGTTATAGCGGCAAAGGGTTGAGAACTGGATGTCATTAAAGATAATTTGAGTGCAAAAGTAGATGAGCAAATACTTTTGGCAATATATTGGGTAATAAAATGTGCTTTGACACCAAGAATCGACCCATTTGCAGCTATACTAGTTTAAAAGAGAAGAGTTACTTTATTTCAGTAATTTAGTACAAAATGTGAAACTCATATATTATATATATGTATTACAAACAGAGTGATCTATTTTAAGCATTAATTTATTTTATTGTTGATGATTATGGCTTACAGAAAATGAAAATAATAAAATAAAAAAATCAGTGTCTCAGAAATTAGAATATTATTATATAAGACAAATTGGTACTTTTGGCAGTGTGGGCAGTGTGCCAAGTCCTGCTGGAACATAAAATCCACATCTCCATAAAAGTTTGGACTTGATAAAACACAGTGAACCAACACCAGCAGATGACATGTCTCTCCAAACCATCACTGACTGTAAAAAGGCCACACTAGTGTGATTCTCCACTCTTCCTCCAGACTCTGGTCCCTTGATTTCCAGATGAAATGCAACATTTACTGATGATCAATGATTTCATTTTCCAGCAGGATTGGAACACTGCCCACACTGCAATAAAAAGTACCAATTGTTCTTGTATAATATTCTAATTTTCTGAGAGCCTGATTTTTTATTTTTCATTGGCTGTAAGCCATAATCATCAAAAATAAAATAAATAAATGATTAAATTAGATCACTATGTGTTTAATACATCTATATAATATATTAGTTTCACATTTTGAACTGAATTACAGAAAGATAATGCACTAGTATTTGTTATTGGTGTTTTAAATAGAGACGGTGACAATGAGAAAGTCTGAATTATTCCTTTAAAACCCTGATATATTCATGATTTCACACACTGGGACTTTTTAACCCTGTGGAATTTCCATATGACAGTAATGTCAAGGGGGGCTAACAAGTGCATACATACAAGAAAAACACAATATCTCCCTGGGTGGGATATGTGCGGTAGAAACACAAAGATATACACACTCTCTCTCTCTTTTTCTCATAATGAGACAGTAGGAAAGTAAGCTCTTGGGCCGCTGCCGTGCGGCGGGCTTTGAGTTTCTGGAACACCTCATATAAAAAAAGGCCTCAAGAGCAGCGCGAGGGAGCAAGAGTTTACACACACACACACACATACACACAGACACACAAACACACTTATATACACACTTCAAAACTGTGTGTGTATCCGCACTCACTTCAAATAAGGTTTGTAATCCTCGGAGGACTCGGAGTTGTGTTTCTAAACATTCTTCATCTCTCTCACGCTCCCTTTCTCCCCCTCTTCTGCCTCCCCCCCTCTTTTATTCTCTCACTTTATTTCTCTCGCACATATAAGCTCCACTCTCTCTCTTTCTCTCTCTCTGTCTGTTTTCCACTTTAACTCTACCTCTCTCGACCACACCCTGCCTGCCTATCCCTGAACCCGTGCAAGAAAAGCATTTAGAGGGTCTCTAACGTCGTGGAGCTCGAAACGAATCCTGCTCCTGACTTTACCTTACCTTATTTTACCTTACACACACACACACATATACACGCCTCAGCTGCGAGATTTCACAACAATCAGCCAACATCAAATGGGCTTTAGATCACCAGTATGGGCTGACGATCAACAACAAATGCTTCGTTTACCCCCCACCTCGCCGCTGCCTGTTCACTCCCTCCTGACGGAGCCAGATATTTAAACCCAGAGCTTCCTGCTAAAAAAAACTAATCAAAGAGGGGAAAAACAGGATTTTTGGAAGTAAACAGATACGCTTCACCCCATTAAAGGGCCAAAATCATGGAAAAACAAATATTCCTTCTGAAATAACACTGTTTAAAATGTATTTTGTGTGCTGCTCTGTTTACTGAATCAGCTAAGCTGAAAAATATCTATTTTAAACTCCTTATGGTTATAGTTAGGGGTGTACGACAATATGGACAGAAAAAAATATGATGATAATGTGTGATAACACTGTTGGATATCTTGATATTGATGTATAGTTTCATTCTACCTCTTAAAGAAACTAATCAAAGATGGAAAAAACACTTTTTTAAATAAACAGATACGCTTCACCACATTAAAGGGCCAAAAGCATGAAACAACTAATATTTATTCTGAAATAACACAAAAAATATCATAATTTAAACTCCTTATGGTTATAGTTAGGGCTTTACAATATGGATAAAAAGTGATTGTACCAATGTTTAGATGATTAAAAACCATCTCAAAGGTTTTCCCAGGATAAGAAGTAGTTTTGTGCTTGCATTAACTGAGGACATCCATCTCAACATACTTTACTCTACCTCATTTTACCTCTCTCTGTACCTCACTCTCTATTGCACTACATTGTCCTGCCTAATACTCTACCTCACTCTACCTCCAGCCTAGTTATGTGACCTGAGCCTGTTCACACCCTCCTGACAGAGCCGGATATTTAAACCCAGAGCTTCCTGCTCAAAAAGACTAATCAAAGAGGGGAAAAAACAGGAATTTTGGAAGTAAACAGATATACTTCACCCCATTAAAGGGCCAAAATTGTGGAAAAACAAATATTTCTTCTAAAAAATAACAGAGTTTAAAAGGCTATGTAATTACTGTTATGTTCCAAAATGTATTTTTATGTGCTGTTCTCTTTATCTAGTCCAATAAGCTGCAAAATACCTCACTCTGCCTTTCTCTACCTCACTCTATATTGCACTACCTTGTCCTGCCTTTCTCTACCTCACTCTACCTTCAGCTTAGTTACGTCACCTGAGCTTCTGCCTGTTCACTCTTTCCTGGCGAAGCCGGATATTTAAACTTAGAGCTTCCTGCTAAAATAAAAAAAACTAATCAAAGAGGGGAAAAACAGGACTTTTGGAAATAAACAGATTCAATTCATTAAAGGGCCAAAATCATGGAAAAACAAAATTCCTTAAACAATAACAGAGTTTAAAAGGCTATGCAGTTGCTGTTATGTTCCAAAAAGATGCACAAATATCCCGTTTTAAACTCTTCATGGTTACGTTTATGGGTGTATGACGATATGGACAAAAAATGATGATGGTAATGTTTGATAACATTGCTGGATATCTTGATATCGATGTATAGATGAATTAAAAAATCTCAAAGGTTTTGCTCACTGCTCTCTAGTTTAATTTTCCCAGAATAAGAAGTAGTTTGGTGTTTCTGTTAACTGTGGATATCTACCTCGCCTTAACTTATTCAACCCCATTCTGCCTCTCTCTGGACCTCCCCTTGCCCAGTCTTTCTCTAACTCACTTTACTATACTCTACCTCACTCTACCTCCAGCTTAGTTACGTCACCTGAGCCACTGCCTTCTTGATGGAGACAGATATTTAAACGCAGAGCTTCCTGCTAAAAAAAAACTAATCAAAGAGGGGAAAAAACAAGACTTTCAGAAATAAACAGATACGCTTCATCCCATTAAAGGGCCAAAATTGTGGAAAAACAAATATTCCTTCTGAAATAACACAGTTTAAAAAGCTATGTAATTACTGTTATGTTCCAAAATGTATTTTATGTACTGTTCTCTTCATCCTGTCCAATAAAATGCAAATAATATCCTATTTTACACTCTTCATGGTTATAGTTAGGGGTGTATGACAATATGGACAAAAAAGTATGATGATAATGTGTGATAACACTGTTGGAAATCCTAAAATCGATGTATAAATTAATTAAACTTTCTTAAAAATTTCCCAGAATAAGAAGTAGTTTGGTGTTTACATTAACTGTGGACATCTACCTCGCCATACCTCACTCTACCTCATTCTATCTTGTTCTGTCTCATCTTACCTCTCTCTGTACCTCACTCTCTCACTGTACCTAGCTCTACCTCACTCTATTTTGTGCTACCTTGTCCTGCCTCTCTCTAGTTCACTCACATCACATGATCTTAATCTTAAGATTTGTACCAGACTCAAGGAAACAATTTGCAAGTCCCTAGACTCTTCATCCCTTCATCCCATATTCTACTCACTATCTACACTGGCAGATCTTTGCAGGGATTGCCAGGTAGGCACTTGGCTTCATCAGGATTTTCTTGAATTAAGCCCAGGACACCTCCAGAAGGCTCAACAGTGAGGTCTGGCATCCCAATCATGCTCCTCTTTAAGCTCACTTCAAAGACCTACCATTTTACCAGCTTTATACACTGAACCACACCGGCCTCCCCGGTGACTGAGTCTGTACAAAGTCCAACTGGCAGTTCAACTGGCAGCGTTAACGCATCCTCAGTGCCACCAGTTCCATGTAGATTCTACGCACTACACCACCTAACCTAGCGCACCTCCCCACTAAAGAGACGTAACTTCACACTAGCTTTCCTGGCTACTAAAAAGTCATGCATAGTCCAACTGGCACTGTTAATGCATGCTAAGATCTATTTTTTGCACTATAAAGTGCACCAGATTATAAATATCTGGTAAATATAATATAAATATAAATAACTCTTCCGTTTATTTACAGTGAGCTTAACTTTCCACACAACCACTAAGGCTGGGTGCAGCAGCACTGGCATTAGTGGCTAACCACAAGTGATATTCTGTATTTTGTCTGATTATTTGTCCTGCTAAAAAAAAAAATCTATCAAACAGTTTTGTGACAATCAGTTGTAAAAAAAAAAGCGCTATAAAAATCAATTTGATTTAATTCGGTTTGATTAATCGCAAACTACCCTTCCCAGCCAAATAAAGAGTTCCACCTTTATTTGTACGACATCTAAAGTAAGAATTGCACCTGTATTGATGTAAGTGTTCTGCACTTTTGAAGCATCCTTTCTTTAAAATATCTAAAATATTGATGCTTGTTACAACAATTTGAGCTCCTTGCAATTTAAAGACATTTGAAATGGTCAATTAAGGCAATTAACTGCTTAGACTGTTTTTGTGGCTATTCATCTGAATAGCCAAAAAATTAAGAGACCACTTCAGTTTCTGAATCAGTTTCTCTGATTTTGCTATTTATAGGTTTATGTTTGAGTAAAATGAACGTTGTTGTTTTGGTCTATAAACTACAGACAACATTTCTCCCAAATTCTAAAAACAAATGTTGTAATTTAGAGCATTTATTTGCAGAAAATGAAAAATGACGAGTTCATATTTATAAAGTTTTAAGAGTTCAGAAATCAATATTTGGTGGAATAACCCTGGTTTTTAATCACAGTTTTCATGCATCTTGGCATCATGTTCTCCTCCACCAGTCTTACACACTGCTTTTGGACAACTTTATGCTTTTACTCCTGGTGCAAAAATTCAAGCAGTTTAGTTCTGCACTTTTGAAGCATCCTTTCTTTGAAACATCTGAACTATTGATGCTCGTCACTGCAAGACGCAATCTGAGCTCCTTGCAATCTAAAGACGATTTGAAACAGTCAATTAAGGCAATTGAGGCCCTCCCTAATTACAGAAGCAGCGCTTTTTAATAATGAGCAAGCAGTTTCCTCTCAACTACGAAAGCTATGAAGGCTCTCTTGAATCTGGGACGACTTTGATTAATTAGCTGCGTAGGTTGGCGTGGTGTTGTGGCATTTCGTGAAAGTTTAAAAACAGGCCTGTAATTAATCAGAGGAGACCTAAGACGGGTGGGAAGGCCTGATGATGTTCAGCTTGAGGGGGGAGCTGAGGTAGGGTGCTCGGGGATCAGTTGCCGAGGTGACAGATGGAGGCTACGCGGCTAACGTCTACACCTAGCCACCTAGCGTCGCCGTGAGCGTCCGGGCAGCATTACTGGGATCATCAATTCGCTCCATTGACGTTCCATTACACTGAACAAACAGGCCACACGGTCGCCTTCCTTCTAATGCTGAAGCACGCATTACACCTGACTGAACGAGACATTTACTACAGCCCCCAGCCTTTTGACTCGCAGACTCCGAGTCTATTCTCCAGCAGTATGAAACCCGAGCCAAAAATCAATCAATCCTGTTACTCTATCCGAACGCGCTACGAGCGACGTACCTGCGACTCCACTGCTTCCAGTAGAATCAGTAGAATAAGCTGCTGTAAAAATCCACCCAGACTCCCGGCACCTGCGAGCATTGTAAACCTCACTGGTGCTGAATGAACTCATACAGTGCTCATTCCAGTTCAATTTGCTCCACGCAGAGTTACACTGGAAAGAAATGCAAAGTGACAGATTTGCTTTGAGCGTGAATAAATCCAGAATCAACGCCTGAGCCGAGCCTAATACAAACCCCCGAGCCTTTCACTACTCATCTGTTTTGATCCGGGCTGTGACACGAGGGAAACGAAGTCAAAGGGGTGACTGAAAGCTCCTTTTTGAAAACTGGAATTTGGCGAACAATTCCAAAAATGACTTGGAATACAATGTTTTTATTACTCTGATTGCCATTGTTACAATGCTCTTTTTGTCTTTTACAGTAAAAAATTATGGTACCTCAAGAAAACTGCATTCATTCAGCTACTTTGGGGCGCTATCTTACACCTTGTGCAAAGAACATCTCATTGCTAAAGCTCATTGCTATCTTATACCATGACTACAGTCACGCTGTTTGTCTGTCTCGTTCAAATGGCAACTGAGGGGCTTCAAGTGGTCCAACTAAGACATTGCCACTATGATCAGGAGATTTCCGGCTCGAATCCTGGTCATGCAGCTTGCCATCAACTGGGTAGGGGAGTGGGTAGATGACACTCTTTCTTCTCATCACTCCTAGGGTGATGTCGATCAGCACAAGGCGTCTGTGAGCTGATGTATCGAAACAGAGGTTTTCATTTTGGTAAAATCAAAGAAAAGCATTATTTTTAAGTGGTCTCTTATTTTTTTCCAGAGCTGTATGTCCTAATTCTTTTGTTTACAGATATACAGTATTCAAAAATGAAAAAGGTAAGATCAAACCCTTTTAAATGGAAGTCAATGTAAAAAGATTTTATTCTTAGTCATTTTGGAACATTTCTACTGGTCCATTCCTTAAGGAATGTTAAAGGAAGAATGCCAGATTCACATTATTTCAAATGTATGATAAAACATGGGGCCCAGATTAAGCTGAAAAAATGTATCTCTCTTTGCTCAACCAATAAATTAAAGTATATATAATAAAATTGGCCGTAAAGAGTTCTCTAATATTGGTATTGAGCACTGTAGTAAGGTATGGGTCTTTAAATCTGCCTATAGTGAAAACTTCACTTCAAGAACCAATCACACCAAGTCGTTATCCAGCATATGTTTGTGTTTTGAACAAAACCAACTGGGAAAACTAATTCCTTCTATGTGCTTTATGACCGACGGTTAAGGTCGGTGATGAGCAGCAGGCGACCTCCTTGACCGGTAGCTGGACACAGTGCAGCTGAGGAGCATCAGCAATCGATTAGGTCCAGACATGCCTTTTCTTTAACACTGTTTGGACAGGTCAAACCTTGTGAATAGAATCTTTACACTGGATTTTCTGTAGACTGGACATTTTTTTCCGATGTATTTAAACCTCTTTTCTTTCAGCTCCCACACATACAGACAGTAGTGACAGTTCTTTGCAGTAGAATTTCTATAGGTGGCCATCTAGGCCATCTAGGTGGTCTGTCTGTCAGCCAGCCACCACCAACATTATCTGGAGATCAGAGGGTTTAATGTCTTTGCTGTAGAACAACACACAACTCCAACTGCTGGTGTAACGATCACAAGCCATCAATGGATAGATGGACGATCACAAGCCATCAAACCAAGCTGAACTGCTTGACTTTTTGCACCAGGAGTGGATTAAAGTTATCCAAAAGCAGTGTGTAAAACTGGTGGAGGAGAACATGCCAAGATGCATGAAAACTGTGATTAAAAACCAGGGTTATTCCACCAAATATTGATTTCTGAACTATTAAAACTTTATGAATATGAACTTGTTTTCTTTGCATTATTTGAGATCTGAAAGCTCTGCGTCATTTTTGTTATTTCAGCCATTTCTGATTTTCTGCAAATTACTCTAAATGACTATTTTAATGACCATCCAAACCACTTTCTGTTCTCACAGCTGCTGAGTAGAAGGAGGCTCAGAAGCTTGAAGACCAGAACCAGCCAGTTATGAGACAGCTTCTTCCCCCAGGCAGCCAGGCTGTGAAACAGCCAGTAGAACAGTGTACCCATACAAACTCTGCACTTTATTTTACACTGCATCTATCAGACTTTCCCATATTATACAACATTCTGCCCCCTGCACTTCCCACTTAACTCATTCCTTACCTGCACTTACTCATAGTTATTCTGTCACCTACTGGACTATTTCCTCACTTCCACACACACACTCTAGATATCTGCATATCTACATCTGTGCAATATTTGTTTTGTGCAATATTTGTCTATAGTGTAAGTTATATGTGTATTGTTATTGAGTGTATTGTGTATATTGTTTATACTGTAAAGCTATCTGTATGTCCTATTTTATATTATATTTTATTTTATTGTAAATATTATTCTCTGCACATTGGTGGGAATCTGCACCCAAGTTTTTCAGTCACATGTACACCTGTACTCTGTGACGTGACAATAAAAAAAAAAATTGGAATTTGGTAGAAATGTTGTCTGTACTTTATAGAATAAAACAAGAACATTAATTTTACTCAAACAACAAATCAGAGAAACTGATTCAGAAACTGAAGTGGTCTCGTCAGTAAGTTTTAGTGGTCCCATCCAAATCAATGAACTCAGCTTCTAATCACTTCCATGGCCACAAATATATAATAAAACCAAGCAGCTAGACATGCAGACTGCTTCTACAAACTATAGTGAAAGAAAGGGTAGCTCTAATAAATATTCCACAGCCAACTGTCAGTGATATTTAAAGTAAAAAAGTGGAATTTAAAGTAATTATGAACAACACAACAGCAAGAGTTATTCTGCAAAATCATTTGCTAAAGACTTCCAAACTTTATGTAGCTTCAGATTATCTCAAGAACAGTTTCCATGGCTGAGCAGCTACACATCCAAGCCTTACATATACAGGGGTTGGACAATGAAACTAAAACACCTGGTTTTAGAGCACAATAATTTATTGTCCTGATGGACAGTTCTGGTGGAAACAGGAGAGTTGAGGTGCACATTGAATTCTGCCGTGATTTGATCAGCCCTGGTTTCATGTTTTTTGGATACAATCCGGGTTAGCACCCGAACATCCCTTTCAGACAGCTTCCTCTTACAGCGTCCACAGTTAATCCTGTTGGATGTGGTTGGTCCTTCTTGGTGGTATGCTGACATTACCCTGGATATCGTGCCTCTTGATGCATCACAAAGACTTGCTGTCTTGGTCACAGATGCTCCAGCAAGTCTTAGTGCACCAACAATTTGTCCTCTTTTGAACTCTGGTATGTCACCCATAATGTTGTGTGCATTGCAATATTTTGAGCAGAACTGTGCTCTTACCCTGCTAATTAAACCTTCACGCTCTCACACGCTCTTACTGGTGCAATGTGCAATTAATGAAGATTGGACACCAGGCTGATCCAATTTAGCCATGATGAAACCTCCCACACTAAAATGACTAAACAGTGCTTCAGTTTCATTGTCCAACCCTTGTACACAGCTCTGGATAAAAAATTAAGTCTAATTGATGTTTAGTAGCATTAGTTTGCGTGTAGCAATATTATATTTGAGAAACATTTTCACAGAACCCCAGAAAACACAGTTTCCTTCTGCCATTGAAAATCGAGGTTAATAATATGGGCATTACGCCAACTACAGAACGCCTCACAACTTCAGCGGTCTATTCTCAGTCTTGATCCTCCTCAAAGAAAACAACACCACATGCAATCATCCTGACAAAATGCATGCTCATCTTTTCAGCACTGAGCGAAAACTGCGACTGAAAGAACAATTCAATCGGTGATCCTGAGCCTCATTTGCATGTGTGCATGTGTCTATTTCACTTCTCAGCCCTCTTCTGTGCCTCTCTTGTGAAACTGACAGTATTCTGAGAAACGTCTGGAGAGCTTCTCGAGCGTGGAGGCAGTTTCTTTTCATGAAAAGTCAATGAGCAATGCTAGCACTGCGCCTGCTGCAGGTGTGGAGAAGTCATGGTGGGAAACCGAGAGGAGGAAGGCTGTAGAGGATGTAGGCTGAAGGCTTGTTTCTACATTCCGGCTCGGTGAGGTTCCTGCACTGCCTCTGGGAAAGCACCACTATCTCCACTGAGAACGGACAGTTGCTGTTATCAGCATTTGCATACCAGGAACCCATGCTGTCAGGTACAACATCCCACAGCTGTGATACCTGCTAGCAGCAGTGTGGAGGATGTACTGTATCTCCATGCTTCCATGATGATAAACAGCTCTGGCCAGCTCATATCTTGACCAGCATAGACTCTATTTTTCTTTTTGTTCGAGTAGTTTTGGTAGTTTGTTAGTATGGTGGCCGATGGTTATGTTATGTTTGCATTTTTACTCCTGAGTATTTGTGAGACCTCATCCCCTATTATGAACTGTCACGATTACTGTATGTTTTAGACTAATTCTTTTTTTTTTTTTCAAAAAATCAACAGTGCTCCTTATAATCCAGTTTGCCTTATGTATGAATTCTACCAGTCAGGTATTAAGGAGCAGTAAAAACACTCCACTGAAGTGCAGCACTATACAGGAGTTTCAGTAAAGTTTCTCCAGCACCAAGGCTGGAGCAGTATTAGCATTAGCCACTAACTACGCTAAGCGCTAGCTCTTTTGCCATTCAGAGGTGAGTATACTGGACGGTAGTTGGCGTGTTCACCATATCTTGACAAGCATCGACTGTCATTTTCTTTTTGTTCGAGTTTTGGTACTTTTGGTTTTTCACTTCTGAGTATTTGCAAGATCTCATCTCCTAATATGAACTGTCACGATTACTGTATGTTTCAGACTATGAGGTGCACTTAAAATCCATTCATTTTCCCCCAAAGTCGACAGTGTGCCTTATAATCTGATACATCTGCACAATATTGGAAAAAAAATTCATTGCAAATGTTCGTTTTTTTGACGATATATATCACGAAATTAAACTATGTTGGGCCCAAACAATGGATGTCACCAGCCCCACCCCCTCCCGCTCGCTGTCTCGCGTCAAGACCGATCAAGAGCTGAATCAGCGCCGAGCTCAACTCAAAAACCGAGGAAAACAGCAAAACAACAGTAATCGGCCCTTTAAGCAGGCATTTAAATGGCTTTTTAAAAGGTAAATTTCTGCCTAAATCACCACATAATCTGTGTTTATGTCACTTTTTTAGCCATTCTGATACCTAGTACAAATACAATGACACTGTCTAGGGTTTCATCACTACCTGTTGGTTTTGACGATTGGTGTGGGCAATACACAGGTCAGCCTCCATCCGAATGAAGCCAGAGACTGCAGGAGAGGGATGTAGTCCGTCTTCACCTGTACACCCTGTAAGAAACATAAAACATAATCCTTAAAAACTTCATTACTTCTCGATTACTTACACCATTTTCACATATGAATTCTGGAAAAAAGATTCTAGAGAATCGGGTCAGGACATTATCTGAAGATGCCCTTCCACATGTATTACATACAGCTGGAATTTTTCAGTAAATTGTTTAATGCTTTCGCGTAAACTTTTTTAATCAGGTAATGTGAGAACTCTCAGGCGATGATCAGATTTGTCTTTGAAACCAGCCAATAAACTCACAGAATGAGAAGTGATCCAATCTTCATTCTGCAGCTTTTTTTTACATATCGCTCTACAATATGATCATAAATCGGCCAGTAGAGGCTCATTGCTCTCTTGCACCCCACCAACAGTCTATTTTAAATGGTAATGGGCAATGGTTTTCCTTAGTGCATGTAAACTCTGATCAACTTCTTTTAATTTATTGAAATACATCCATTCCTGCATTTCAGCCCTGCAACACATTTCAAAAAAAGTTGGGACGGTAAACCATTTACAACTTTGTCATGTTAAAATTCCTTCTCACAACACTTAAAAGACTTTTTGGCATTGAGGATACCAAGCAAACAAGTGTTTTAGCTGTTATTATCTTCCATTATCCCTGCAATCAGGTCTGTGTAACAGTACAGTGTATTTTTTCTTTCCTTTTTTTTCACAGACAGATGCATTTGTATGCAGCATGTGGTTTTGCATTGTGTTGTTGAAAAATATATAGGCCATGAAGGTCTCAAGAAACCCAAGAAGATTTAAAACAGAGCTAAAAAAACAGCCAGTTCTAAAAAACCCAAAACTGTTACATCACAGTTTTGCTTTACTGTGTATGTATGATGGATTCCATTGATTTTAGATGTCAGATTTGGAAATCAAAAGTTTTGAGTTCCAAATAAGGAATTGCATTTGGAATATACCCACAACTCAGATTTCCTACTTACAAATTTGACAAAGTCCATCCAAAACAGAGCTGGCTGTAAAACAGGCTAGTTCCAAAACCCCCAAAACTATTACATCACAGTTTTGACTTATTGTATTTATGCTGCCTTCCATTCGATCTTGGATGTTAGAATTGGAAGTTCTCATTTCCTTCTAGGAAACTTAAGAAAACCAGGAAGATTTAAAACAGGGCTATAAAACCAGTCAGTTCTAAAACCCCCAAAACTGTTGCATCACAGTTTTGGTTTATTGTGTATTTATGCTGGATTCCCATTGATTTTGGATTTTAGAATTAGAAGTTCTGAGTTTCAAATAAGGAATTGCAACTGGAGCATGCTCACAAGTCAGATTTTCTATTTGAAAACTCGGGAAACCCTAAGAAGATAAAAAACAGAGCTAGAATGCATTAAATTCTTAATGCTAAATGCTTCAATACAGAAATGTACTGACGGATGCCCATGTTTATTGAGTCAGATAACAGATAACTGTGTGGAAAAGTTCTGGATAACTGTGTGAAATGTGTGAAAATGACTATAGAGTATGGATGTGCCAGAACTGGGAGAACATCAAAGGTGGCAAATTCTGAAAGAGACTTTAATCAAAGCAAGACGCTGATCTGGGTGTGATTTCAGAGGGGTTCCTAAAGACAGATGTTAATATAAAAGATGTATTGTGAGGAAGCTTCAGGAATAAAACTGGGATCTTATTCAGAGAGCCTGTTTAATGAGTTGTTTTCAGACGTTTAGAGATGTCGTTGGTGTTTTTTTGTCTGGGAGCTGGCTGTCTGGTTGGCTGGCTGGTGCGCTCATTTGATAACACAGGAAAAGCAGTGCGGTTTAACTGCACCTGCCCCAGAGGAAACCGAGGCGCGTGTCAGCCTCGCATTCAGGCGTGCAGCGCACACACACACACAATGATGACACTCACAGTTCTGCACCACAAAGCGCTGTCACAGATTTGCACGGATGCTCACAAATAAATGTGATTCTTCTGCAGAAACTGTAACCGTCTTAAGACTAAAGGTGTGCCTGAAATTACGGACTTTCATAGAGCACTAGCCACTTTCAGGGCAAATTGTCTCTTGTGTAGCAATACAAAGAGACCCAATAGTTACATTACTGTACATGGTAGGAGGTGTACTACAATTGGGCATGGGCAAAATGACTACAGGCTCTATTTTAGTGATTTTTAGGCGAACTTCTAACTGTAAACTGAAAGCAGAGGCAGTATTGTGTGTAATGTTGCCAGTCCATCCCTGCTAAGCCTAATATATTAATTCTAAAAACTGGGGTGTCAGGTCGCTTTTCGCAGGAGTTCTTCTTCTGGCCACGTCACACGTCTTTATGTACTCACACCACACGTACAGCCTCTAAAAGAGGATCCGGCTCAGTTTTACTGAATGCGAGCAGTTGGTGGAGCATTGGGGACTTCAGAAGGGGAAACTCAGAGCTCAGTAGCTCATTCACTCATAGTAAAAACAAAGAAACGAAGTTTCTGACTGAGCTTGAGCTCTCTCTTTCTCTGACTGAACCTAAACTGAAATGGGATTTATCCGCTTTGAAAGAAGAGAGACTGCATCACACCCGCCCAGTTTAAAATGATTCTTTCGCACGCTTGGTGCAATTACCCATTCTCACCAGAGAGGGCACTAAATCCTACATTAAACCAATCAGTGTGTCACTTGCCATTTCCTTTAAGAGCCAGGTGTACTCTGACTTTGGAAGATTGCTACTTCAGGGGCGCAGCAGAAGAAACTGACCAGTTTATTGTTGATGTGAAAGTTTTAATAGCTTGTGGTGCACCTGTGTTTTCCATTGCCAAGATAGTACCAGATAACACAAAAAATAACTTAAACACACCTCATTTAAAGACCACCACGCCCATCAGTGTAGATATACTCACAAGCACTGTTGCTATTTAAACAGCGCAGGTTGAAGGTGTGAAAATAGACTGTTGGTGGGGTGTAAGATAGCTATAAGTAAGATAGGGCCCTACATGTTATTACTGTCCTATTAATTATGTCATGGTCACAAAGGGTTTGGACTGTCCCTATGTATTCTAAGTTGGGTTGGTGCAAAAAGCTCTAGTACTGGATAGATAGATAGATAGATAGATAGATAGATAGATAGATAGATAGATAGATAGATAGACAGACAGACAGACAGACAGACAGACAGACAGACAGACAGACAGACAGATACTTCATTGATCCCGAGTGGAAATTCTACACATCCAGCAGCAGGTATGTATAGTACACAAAAGTTACAAAAGAAGGATAAGATATAACAATACATATACAAATACAATAAATAGTATAAAAGTACAGTTTTCAGTGTGTGTGTGTAATGGAGAATGGAGGTAGTGCAGTTGAACACAATAGACAATAAACACCAGTTGACCAGTTGACTATAAAAAAAATGTAATAGGCATCAGCAAGACTGAGAGTGTGTCCATAGATAGGTCTAGTCCCTGTAGAGAACAACTACCAATAGAATAGAACAATCTGGAGCAGATAAACATGACTGTCAACTGTGTTTTCTGGAATGATACATGGAATGAGTTGGGGATGGGTTCATTATTCAACAACAGGAACTCACTGATGCTCTTGTCATTCAAAGCAATTAAATCCTTACAGCAATGATTCATCCTCACTTCCAGACCACCACACCCATCAGTGTAGATTTATTCCTAATCGTTGATGCTATTTTAAAAGTGTAGGTGCAATGTGTGAAAACAGAGTATTGACGGGGTGAAAGATAGCAACGAGCATCTGCAGGGTGTACGATAGGGCCATAAGAGTTGACCAGTATTAGACTAGGTCAGGTTTATGTAGAAACACAGCATGAAATGTGCCTCAATGAGGCCACAATATGCACTCAGAATGTGTTCCTACAACCCTGTAACAGCATTCTATTAAGATCAAAACTAATCACGTAAACTGCAATGTAATTTTAAAGGTTCAGCAAGCTCAGGAAGAAAGTGAAGCTTAAAGCTCAGTGCATAGGTTCAGTCTTCCTCTACATATGCATGTGCCTAAGGACAAAAAGTACATTTTGTGGTTTTCAGTGTAGATGACCCATTTAACTGTGCAGTTTACCACTGGTGTACCAGGTTAAGAGAGCCAGCGAGGAACCTACATTTACTATAGTAAAGTTGCCAACAGTCTAAAAAGCTGCCACTATGATTGGGAGGTCACTGGTTCGAATTCCAGACATGCAGCTTGCCATCAGCTGCTGGAGCCCTGAGAGAGCACAACTGGCCTTGCGCTCTCTGGGTGGGTATATTGTGCTCTTTCTTTCCCCTCATCACTCCAAAGGGTGATGTGTATCAGCACAAGGTTGCATCTGTGAGCTGATGTATCAGAACCGAGTTGCTGCGCTTTCCTCCAAGCACGCTGTAATGCTACTTGGAAATCGACCATATCAGAAAGTTTCTGTGACAGGCTTAGGGCCCTATTTTAGTGACCTATAGCTCACCAGGCAATTGCGGATTGAGCAGCTGGATTTAAGGGCACCAAATGTACATCTTGCTCAACGCGAAACGTGCAAAATATGCTAATATTATACTAATTCTCTTTTTTAATCATGTTTTTTTTTTGGCCGTAACATAAAATAGTAGTAGCTTTTATTCTTGTGACTGTAGTAAATATATAAATAAATAATGCATTTTGTCTTTTTTCAGTATACACAGTTTAATGGGTCATCTACTCTAAAAAAAAAAAACCCACAAAATGTACTTTTTGACCCCGTGCACATGCATATGTAGAGGAAGACTGAACGTATGCACTGAATTTTCAACTGTTAGGATACAAACGTGCCAAAGTCAGAGCACATCCGGCTTTTAAAGGGAATGACTACTAGCACATTGATTGGTTTATTTTATGTTGCGCCCAAAACACAACCATAATTAATTAAGAGAAGCTGAGCAAGGCGTATATCTTTTGCGCCAAAGACACACCAAAGACACACCGACATGCCCTAAATCCATATGGTCGATAGTATCTGACCACATATTAATGGTTTTACCTGAAGCTCATTTTGGGTCTATGCACTAAACTTTCAACTGTTAAGATATGAACGTGCCAAAGTCAGAGCACATCTGGCTCTTAAAGGGAATGACTACTAGCACATTGATTGGTTTATTTTATGTTGTGCCCAAAACACAACCATAATTAATTAAGAGAAGCTGAGCAAGGCGCATTTTTTGTGCTCTCACAACACCAAAGACACACTGACATGCTCAAAATCCATATGGTCGATAGTATCTGACCACATATTAATGGTTTTACCTGAAGCTCATTTCGGGTCACTTTTATAAAATTTCAAAAGAATGTCTCGAGCACCACCATGCACACATTCACAGTACATACTCGTGTCCCACTGCTACAGACCCTGAATTTAGACTTGAACTAGCCATAACGACGCTGGTTAACTGAAACGTTAATGGTGCAACACGCAGCTGAACTCTGAGAGCACTGAGCCACAGTTACAACACTCTCCATCTCGCCGGCTGTCCTTTTGCCCGGGCTGAGGCGCATAGTTGTGGACAGTGTGGTAAAAGGCTGAGGCAGACTTCAGAGGCTTAAGGGCCCTGCTGGAGCAGGCTCGCTTATTTACATTGGCCTGGGCTGTGGAGGTTGCCCGGAGGGAGTGTAGATAAGGTAGGGGAAGGGTTTGTGTTGGACCCGGGCCCAGTGGTGCGCTGTGTGTTAAAACAGTCAGAGGCATGAGCTAAGCAGAACCGCCAGGGCCTTTTTCTAACGCTTTTTCATCACGCTGTTTCACTCTTCAAGTGTTTCATGAGCAGAATTCCCATCTCTGAAAAGCACTGCGCATTGATGCATTTATCATTAGACAAACAATCCTGTTCATTCCACAGTGTTAGTCATTCCTTTACAGCGAAACTAAAACCTTTTGTACCGAAGCTTTGTACTTTTATATACGTATTTACCACATCTACTACATTTAACCAAGCTTTAATCAGTATCATCAGTCCAGCCAGAAAGTCTGTGGTCAGAAACTGATGGGACAGATGGGATAGAATATGGCTTTAATGAGTAGAAGATGGGCTACAGTCTCTAAACCACAATAGTAGACTTTAAAGGGAGTCTTTAGTTGGTGCTTATGAACATCAGAATCATATAAGAACAATTATATGGACAAATCTCATTGCTATGTATTAGATATATAGTACACATACAGCTCTGGAAAAAAATAAGAGACCACTCCAGTTTCTGAATCCAGTTTCTCTAATTTTGTTATTAACAGGTTTATGTTTGAGTAAAATGAACATTGTTGTTTTATTCTATAAACTACAGACAACATTTCTCCCAAATTCCAAATAAAAATATTGTCATTAAGAGCATTTATTTGCAGAAAATGAGAAATGGCTGAAATAATAAAAAAGACACAGAGCTATCAAATAATGCAAAGAAAACAAGTTCATATTCATAAAGTTTTAAGAGTTCAGAAATCAGTATTTGGTGGAATAACCCTAGTTTTAATCACAGTTAATGCATCTTGGCATCATGTTCTCCTCCACCAGTCTTACACACTGCTTTTGGATAACTTTATGCCTTTTCTCCTGGTGCAAAAATTCAAGCAGTTCAGTTTGGTTTGATGGCTTGGGATCATTCATCTTCCTCTTGATTATATTCCAGAGGTTTTCAATTTGGTAAAATCAAAGAAACTCATCATTTTTAAGTGGTCTCATATTTTCCCAGAGCTCTATACTTCTTGTCTCTTAATGTGTTTGAGAACATCAGTTGTAAAGTTGTGGAGAGGTACATTTACAGGTATACAGTGAATAGTGAATATGTGAATAATGTTCGAATCCATGTTATGACAAGAACTACTCAACTAAGGTAAAGACTTAAAATAATTACTTTAAGAAATGAAGGTCAGTCGATCCGAAACATTTCAAGAACTTTCAAAGTAACCAGTCATCGCAAAGACCATCAAAAATGTTATACTGATGAAACTGGCTCTCATCAGGACCACACCAGAGGAAAAGAAGAGCAAGAGTTCCTCTGTTGCACAGGAAGTTTATCAGAGTTACCAGCTTCAGAAACCAGAAGTTTCAGTATTTAGGTTTGTTTAACACTTTTATGTTACTACAGGATTGCTTATGTGTTCCTTCTTAGTCTGGATGGCTATGATTATTCATTTACAATGTAGGAAAAAAAATAAAATTGGGTGAAAATCAGTGTATCAAAACTTTTTATCGATACTGTATTAATTATAAATAAAATCAGAAAACTGCCAGTGCAAAACTAAGTTTACTTAAAAACTAAAGAACAAATTATAGTAGCAGTCTTTTTAATCTAGATACCAATTTGTTTGGCTTCGCCCCTCAGCAGCCGGAGTCAGAGAGAGCACAACTGACCATGCTCTTTCTGATGTGGGTAGATGGTGGCTCTCTCCAATCCCTCCCATCATTCTCAATGTAATGTTTATCAGCACAGGCATCTCTTGACTGATGAATCAGAGATGGGGATACAGTGCTTTCCTCTAAGTGCATTGTCTACCTAGTGATGCAGTGATGATGCATTGATTGGTGGCAGTTCAAAAAGAGGCGGAGTCTGACTTCACTTCATGTATCTGTGAAGGCAGTGATAGGAGAAGTCCTGTTGAGTGGGGTGGCTAACAAGCTAAGCTACATCAATGGGAAATTGGGTACAATTAAAACATATGAAAAACAAGCTGTCTGAAAAGTAATGATAATATAATTTAAATGTGAAATTTCCTAAACCAAAACTGGTTCAAATGCAACTATACTTCAACAACAGCGGTCTGATCTCTTTGGCCTTGGACAAACTGAGGCAATTACAAGCTCCTGTCCACTTAAATAGAAACCCATACCTTCCAGGCCTACTATACAGTAGGTGTACAATTACAGATTGTAACCCATCTGTCATTTCATTGTCTACCCCATTTATCATCAGTCGTTTTTATTATTCCGGTGATGGTCTATTCACAGCACAGGGTTTCACATCCGTCAGTGTCACTGCTAGCTTTAGACCTTTAGAGCTTTAGGGCCACCATCCAAAAATACCCTAGAGCAGCTCTGCAGCGAGAAAGGAACACTTTAACATATATGTGTGCATTAGAAGATGGGCTACAGCAGCAGGCCTGTCGCTAAATAGTAGTTATTTTATTTAAGGTTCAAGGCTTTTATCCAAAGCAACTTACAAATAAACATGTACATTGGCAACAGAGGACATAGAAATTCAAGACAAAAAACATTTTTTGACAGGGCATAAATGAGGCCAATAGGATGGATGATCACAAGCCATCAAACCAACCAAACTGCTTGAATTTTTGAACCACGAGTGGCATAAAGTATTTTCAAAAGCAGTGTGTAAGACTGCTGGAGGAGAACATGATGCCAAGATGCATGAAAACTGTAATTAAAAACCACCAGGGTTATTCCACCAAAATTGGTTTCTGAACTCCTGAAACTCTTTATGAATATGAACTTGTTTTCTTTGCATTATTTGAGGTCTGAAAGCTCTGCATCGTTTTGTTATTTCAGCCATTTCTCATTTTCTGCAAATAAATTACAATATTTCATTTGGAATTTGGGAGAAATGTTGTCTGTAGTTTATAGACTAAAACAACAATGTTCATTTTACTCAAACATAAACCTATAAATAGAAGATTCAGTGAAACTGATTCAGAAACTAAAGTGGTCTCTTCATTTTTTCCAGAGCTGTATACATGGAAAAAAACTGAAAGAAATCGAAACTTAAAATTTCTTGATGGACAGACCAATTGAAATGCTTAAAAAGGACCTGAAAAAACTGTTTTTACATTGACTTCCATTGAAAGTTTAGAAGGTTTTTTTCTGTCTCCTGTAAAGTTGCTGGTTTGGAGATACCTCTTTGTCATTTGACAGCGACGATATGCAAAAGAAAACAGCTAAAAGCAATCAAAACTCAGGTGATGCTGAACTGCCAATATGGTGCTGATTGGCTGGCTAAGACACATAACTGAGAAGTGCATTCTGGGAGTTGGAGTTTGTGAAGATGGAAAAGTCTGTAGAGGAATTGAAAGGTGTGACACAGTGACAGTGATGTGTTTAAAAACTGATCCACTCACTGTACCAGCCATGTTAATCAGTGCTAACCACTGCAGTTCTGAGAAAAAAATGACCCACCACCCAAATAATAATGAAAAAAACAAGTATCTTCCATTTTTGTCAGTTTTTAGTTTACGACATAATTTGAACAGACGAGTTGTCCCTTACACTGTGCCAACATTTCTTGATGGACGGACCAATAGAAATGCTTCAAAATTACCTGAAATAAACTCTTTTTACATTGACTTCCATTGAAAGTTTTTTTCTCTCTATCCTGTAAAGTTGCTGTTTTGGAGATACTTGTTTTTTTTTTTATTGGACAGCGACGATATGCAAAAGAAAACAGCTGAAAGGAATCAAAACTCAGGTGAGGCTGACACATGACTGAGAAGAGCATTCTGGGAATTGGAGTTTGTGAAGATGGAACAGTCTGTAGAGGAATTGGAAGGTCACACACCTCATACACCACCACCACCATGCTAATCAGTGCTAATCATTGCAGTGCTGAGAATATATAAGAGTATAATGATCCACCACCCAAATAGCAATAATAGCTGATAATAGGATGAAAAGGAGAAAACAAAATATGTAGAGAATTTGCTCATATACGCTCAGTGAAGGAGCATAAAAAGCAAGGAGGTGGTCATAATGTTATGCATGATATTGCAATTGTTTCAGATGAAGCAGTAACTAAGTGTGCATGAGCATCTTTATCCCCTTGAATTCCCTCTTGAAGCTAATATCCCAAAACTCCGAGATAAGTGAAGGTCGTCATCCCGCAAACTCAGATAAGACCAGATATCTCTATGCTCACCTCACTAAGTAACTAAAGAGTTTCAACAGTTTGAAGCGAAGAACCTCTGACCTCAATTAGACCTCTCATTTCTTTTCTCTCTCTCTCTCTCTCCGGATGTGGACTCACGCAGCGCCAGTGAAAATTGTTCTCTGAAAATGTGAGTCACGTGTTTTTCTCACCTCTGCAGGAGTCGGGGAGGATGTCATTGCCAAAGGACACGTTTTAATGATCTTTCTGCCTTTCTGATATCACACTGGCCCTGCGTCTGAAACGACCTTCAAACTTTGCTCTCGGTGTGTAAGAGAAGTTGCACAAATTAGAGATGGGCTGTCGTTTTAACCCCCTAAACCCTAAATTAATGATTTCGTTATTATTAATTCTACAGTGACAATTACAGCATAGCCTTTTCGTTCAGCAGATTCGGTGGAGTGCCACAGGGTTCTATTTTAGGACCTGTGAAGTTGATGTAAATTACACTGACATGTCAAAAGCCATGTCATATGTGTGTGTGTTGGATCTCCTGCATTGAATATGGATGTGGCTTGGCATCTGCCAGTCTACAAATGTATTAAATCGATTAAAATGTAATTTTAAAGCTTTCAGACTCCAGAGAACCAGCTATTATTAACTAATAAGAACTAGTAAGAGCTATTATTTACTAATGAAGAAAATATGGAACACTGGTGAACCTTCCCAGGAGTGACCAGCCTACCAAAATTACTCCAAAAGGGCATGAACAACTCATCCAGGAGATCCCAAAAGAACCCAGAACAACAGTTAAAGAACTGCAGGATCTCACTTAAAGCCTCAGTTAAGGTCAGTGTTAATGATTCAATAATAATAATTCAGTTTCAGATGTAACTTCTGCCAGAGTCCCTTAGCATCTGTCAGTCTGGAAAAATTATAAAATCATTTCTAAAGCTTTGGGACTCCAGAGAACCACAGTGATTCACTATTATTCACTAATGGACAAAAAAAATGGAACACTGGTGAACCTTCTCAGGAGAGACCGGCCGACCGGAATTATTCCAAAAGGGCATGAACAACTCATCCAGGAGATCCCGAAAGAACCCAGAACAGCATTTAAAGAACTGCAGGCCTCACTCGCCTCAGTTAAGGTCAGTGTTAATGATTCAATAATAGGAATTCAGTTTCAGATGTAACTTCTGCCAGAGTCGCTTGGCATCTATCAGTCCGGAAAAGTAATTTCTAAAGCTTTGGGACTCCAGAGAACCAAAGTGATTCACTATTATTCACTAATGGAGAAAACATGGAACACTAGGAGTGGCCGGCCGACCAAAATTACTCCAAAAGGGCATGAACAACTTATCCAGGAGGTCGCAAAGGAACCCAGAAAAACATTTGAAGAAGCTTTTAGATACTCTTATCTGGGGAGATATTAACTTGTGGTTTCTGGGGCTGGTACCTCTGATGAACTTATCCTGTGCAACAGAGGAAACTCTTGCTCTACCTTTCCTGGGGCGGACCTGATGAGTACTAGTTTCATCATTATAATGTTTTTGATGGTCTTTGCGCTTGAGGATGCTTTTTTTTTAAGTTCTTAAAATTCTTCAGATTAACTGATCTTAATTTCTTAATATATTTTATAAAAGTGGTTTTACATACTAAGAGTTCACAAGGTTTAAATCACGACTTTACCACACAAAGACAGACGTACACACTTCATGCATCCGGCCCATATATAACACATGTCCTTTCTGTGACTCTCTGCGGACTTCAAACGATCTTTATTGGCATCCTGATGTCACAACTTTAGGCCTAATCTAATCTTAGATCTAACATAGTTTCCAGGGACTGATAAGGAGTATTACATTGCCCACCACAATGCACAGGCTTTATATAAGCTGTGACACACTGTACTGTGCTAACTGCGTTAGCGCTGTAACTTCTCTCCGTCTGGCTGCTTTACTACGGTTTGAGCCCAGAGAACTTTAAAGCAATATTTCAGAGAGGAATCGAATTTACACTGTTTTCCTCTTAACCTGATCAGCCCAGACGTGTTTACTGTCTAAAGTTTGGTTCTTTATAACACAGTGAAGCAACACTCTACACAGATTGGCCAAACAAATTCTTCTGAACAATCATAGACACTGAGGTCTCTGCACTGCACAGCTTGATTTAGGGCGCGTCAGTGTGTCTTTGCTATCATAACGATGGGAAAAGTACATCTTGTGCAAAAGACATGTACTAAATGATGTTATGTAATAACAAAAGTTTGGGAGAAGGACCACGCCCGAACTCTACGTTCTAACTCCACCCCGTATCAATCAACCGTCCTATAAATACCTCCCCTAACTAACTACCTCTCGTGACGAAACTTCGCAATCCACCTCCTCCCCAACAACCCCCTTTTTTCTACTCTTCCACTTCTCATTAAATAAAAAGGGGGGATATAACTGCACGCTTCTTCAGCACGCAGTTCAGAACTCCAGCCCAAATTTCCCCGAGTTCCCTCCCCTTTTTCTTCCTCCATTTCTACTTCTATGAGGCGTGGTCCGCACTTAGCAAACTCTCTTTAATAATCATGAGTGTTTTGGGCATAATGTAACAAAGCTTTTTTTTTTATATAATTTTATTTCTGATTTTTCCCCATTTTCTCCCAATTTGGATATCCAATTGTCCCACCCCTTTGTGCGTCCCCATCATCGGTGGCACCTGCGACCCTTGGAGGATGCGGATGAGCACACGCCTCCTCCGACACGTGTGAAGTCAATCACCTCTTTTTTCGAGCTGCTGCGGATGAATCATTGCCTGAGCAGCCTGCCGCGCTCGGAATAAAGCACAATGGCTCGGTTCTAATACATCAGCTCACAGACGCCTTGTACCGCCTGGCGCCACCTTTAAGCGTGATGGGGAGAGAGCGCCATCTACCCACCTGGAGGGAGAAGGGCCAATTTTGCTCCCTCTGAGCGCCGGCAGCTGATGGTAAAGCTGCATGAGTGGGGGTTCGAACCTGCGACCTCCCGCTCATAGTGGCTCATTAGACCGCTGGACCACTCGGCACCCTGCAGGTCAATTCAAATACGCCCAATTAGACTACAAGCTACAGACAAAATTGGCATAAAATATAATATAATAATATATCAATTAAACCACGGAAGTAATCATTTATCTCCCTCAAATTTCGTAGTCCCTGGTGTTTAAGGTGCTGAACTGCAAGCAGAGTTCCCTTCTTTAAGTAGTTCTTTCCGAATAACGACTGAGTCAGGTTACTCGTTAATCCGCAAGTGAGTTAACGTAGTACTTAAGTTACGCACGGGTTTGGGAAACACTCTTTAATTAACGATCAATCTTAAGTACGAGTTAACGAAGTTCTTAGCGTTACGAAGCTTTCGGGAAACCCACCCCAGAGTAGCAGTAAGGAGCATGGCAGCAGTTAGAGAAGAAACATCGGAGCTGATTATAGATCGACACACAGCAAAGCATTAGACTCCTGCGCAGATACACCACGGCATTCTGAAAATACCAATTCAGTCTATTTTAGTGGAAATGCACAGATGCAGAGGAAAATCACTCCGTGAGCATAGATTATATTCTGCAAATGTAGCCGTTGGTTGCCTGAGGCAGACAGATCATTTTTAGTAGTCTGTGGATTTCTTCCAGAGATGTCTCCAGGCTCTGCTCCCGCTGTGTTTATTAGCCGTACGTTCTGGAATCGGGCTTCGTGGATAGTGAGGGGCTCGTTTTTTCCTGTTAAATGCTGCAATTTCAGCTCTCTTCACTTCTCAGAGCCTGGTGAGAAGACCACACCCCTAACCCAGGCGGAGTGGTGATTACACTCTAAGAAAAGCATGTTCCTGGCCTTGTCAACACCTTGCTAACTTAAGTCTAAGAGGAAAAAAAAGCTGTGCCACAGTTTCAGCTCTGACTTCTGAGAAAAACTGCAGCTTCTAACTGAAATGTCAGCTGTCAGATGAAGTCACCTTTTAAAGCGATTGTTTGTCAGATATCTACAGTCTCTTTCCTCAGACACCGGTACTGATCCGAGGTTTGCGTCTGTAGTTTGACAGCTTTTTTTTTTTTAGCTTCGATGCTACGAGGCTAAGGCTACATTTCTGAAATTCTCATATACAGCTTTGGAAAAAAAAAATAAGAGACCACTTAAAAATAATGAGTTTCTTTGATTTTACCAAATTAAAAGCCTCTGAAATATAAATCAAGAGAAAGATGGAAGAACTGCTTGAATTTTTGCACCAGGAGTGTAAAGCATAACCTTATCCAAAAGCAGTGTGTAGGACTGGTGGAGGAGAACACTGTTTTATCCAGTTCACTGCTTTAGACCTGCTGTTCCCAGAATGCACAGTGATAAAAGGCAACAGACAGCAGTGTGTACTTTAAATTCATCTTTAAATAAGTACAGTGGTATAAAAAAGTTTGGGCACCACTGATCATTTTCATGATTTTTCTTTACAAATCATTGAATAAATACAGCTCTGGAAAAAAATAAGAGGTCACTTTGAAAACCTCTGGAATATAATCAAGAGGAAGATGGATGATCACAAGCCATCAAACCAAACTGAACCGCTTGAATTTTTGCACCAGGAGTGTAAAGCATAATGCTATCCAAAAGCAGTGTGTAAGACTGGTGGAGGAGAACATGATGCCAAGATGCATGAAAACCAAATATTCCACCAGAATTTGGTATTCCACCAAATATTGATTTCTGAACTCTTAAACTTTATGAATATGAACTTGTTTTCTTTGCATTGTTTGAGGTCTGAAAGCTCTGCTTGTTTTGTTATTTCAGCCATTTCTCATTTTCTGCTAAATAAATGCTCTAAATGACAATATTTTTATTTTTATGGAATTTGGTAGAAATGTTGTCTGTAGTTTATAGAATAAAACAACAATTTTCATTTTACTTAAATATATACCTATACATAGCAAAATCAGAGAAACTGATTCAGAAACTGAAGTCGTCTCTTACTTTTTTCTGTATAATAAAGAATATAGCTTTGGAAAAACTTGCTTTATTTGTAAATTTGTTAATTATTGTCCAGTTATGCCTGTTTTATGATGCATGCATAATTTATATTGTTACATGCTCCTTGTTTTCTTACACCCCGTCAAAACTGTCTATTTTAATGTCTTGCTCCTGGACTGTTAAAATAGCATCTAAAATCGAGTTTAGGAATAAATCTACACTTATGGGTGTGGTGGTCTGGAAGTGAGGTGTGTTTAGGTAAATTTCTGGTGTGTTTCTTTATATTTTGGAGGTGGAAAGTACAGATGCGCCACTGACTGATTAAAACTCTGACAACAGTCAATAATCAGAGTCCATTCTTATAGGAGCACCCAGCACGCTGAGTACACCCCAGCTCAGAGCACAAACACGACTTTTAATTCTTTTAACTTAAAACAGAATAAAGAATAAAAAAAACATTATTGTTCCCTTAAATGAGCTGCTGGTGTATCTTCACAGTGTGAATGAGCAGCTCAGTATCCTCCGCTGCACAAAAGCACCGCACTGTTAAGATACGAACTTGCCAAAGTCAGAGCTCACCTGCCTCTTAAAGGGATTGATGACTAGCACACTGATTGGTTTATTTTATTTCATGTTACTCCCAAAACACACCTATGATTAATTAAGATGATTAGTACATGCCTTTCGAGCATTTTTTTTTGTGCCCTCACGATACCAAAGACACACCGACGTGCCCTAAATCCAGCTGCACGATCCGCAATTGACGGGTGCTCTACAGATCACTAAAATAAGGCCTATAGTGTTTAAATTACTTGCATTTGGAATGGAGTAAACACCTGCTGAGTATTTTAACAGAACAAAATGTTTGATTATGTTCAATTAAAAGGTGCAAAATGCAATAGGTTCACCAGACTCATAAAAACATGAAGTGTCATGCCCTCGTCCTGCTCTGTCTCCTTTCTTGCCTGCTCTGTGTTGTTTCTGTATTTTTGTTTACTGTTCCCATGTGCTACCATCTCCCAGTGTTCTCCCCAGTAATTTTCCATTCACGTGTCTCACTCTCCTCTTGTCTCATTTGTAACTCTGCCCCCTCATTACCTGCCCAAGTGTATGCAGTTTCGTCTGTATGTTTCCTGTGTATTTATAGTCCTGGTGTTTCAGTGTGTCTTTGTCAGTCTTTGCACTAAACATCTGTTGTTTTGTCATTCTTGCATTTGCTTTCCTTTTTTCACTTAATTTATTGCCCCTTGTTATTTCTAGTTTATCCTTGTTCATTCCTTGTTTTATTTCTTGTTTATTTCCTTGCCCTGTTTAGTTTATTCTGTCTTGTTTTTCCTCGTTTGTTTTCCCATTTACCCTCCTATTTCTTCTATTTGTCTCCTGTTGGTTTTGGTTTGTTTCTTTGTTCCTTTGTTTGTTTATTTGTTTACTTCATAATAAAATCCTCCTTACCTGCATTTACGTCCGCCTCCACTTCTCTCTGCCTGGTCGCCCTGACAATAAGGGTTAAAAAGTGCATGCCCTGCAATGTGCATGATGCTTCCATTACTTGTTCCCCACATTTTCCTTGTAGCTGAAATGCTAAAAAAATTCCAAACACATCCTGGTTGCCTCTCTAGACATGGAGTAGTGGAAAAATTGTACGAATTATTTTTTTTTCCCTTGAACTATTCCTTTAGCAGCATTTGTTTTTAGGCAGTGGAAGTTCTCCGGGAGTCTAATCAAATGTGGTTAAGACGGTTTCCTCCTCAGCGGATCAAAACTAATAAGTAGGCTGGCGAGGAGTAAATCTTGCAGGATTGCTCCTCAAGGAAATGGGAAACGCTGGAGCGCCGGCTGCTCTGAGGGGGCTGCCTGCTGATAACGGCGGGCCTTCATTGCATTATATATCCAAGGTTGCGTTGTCTATTGATTTTCCTCGGCGACCAAGAATAGAGTGCTCACTCAATTTGGATAGCATTGTGTGCCGCACGGCTCTGCGCTGAGCGATGTGATGCGATGCTGTTAATGCTGCCACCTTAATCTTTCGTCCGCGGTGATGGCGGCGGCTGCGATGGCGGCTGCTTTGTGGTGGGGTGTCATTACCATAGAGCGCTTCGTAAAGAGGCTGGGGGTGACATTTAGAAGGGAATAAAATAGATGCTAGTGAAGAAACAGCAACTTCAAACCAGGAAAGAGTGTGTATAGTATAGTATGTTTGAAGTGCAATGGGTTGACTTATTTGGTGCATTGGTGTAGGAACTGGGTTGGATCCACCCAATATCAGAAATATAAAAAAAATGGTACCACTTTAAAATAAGGCTACCTTTGTAAAGGGTTTATAAATGGTTTACAATTAGTTTATGGCAGAGGTGTCCAAACTACGGCCCGCGGGCCATTTTCGGCCTGTTTACTTTTTTGGAGCGGCCCGTGAGGTATTTTAGAAATAGAATGAAAGTTGGCCCGCTGTTAAGCAGGTTTTTATAATGTGAGATTCAAAGTTTGAACGCTAGGTGTCAGACACGGGCCAAAGAGTCTAAAAGCGGAGAGAGTGCGCATTTCTAGCGCAGAAAAACGGGCAAAGAGTCTAAAAGCGGAGAGGGTGCGCATTTCTAGCTCAGAAAAACGGGGCAAAGAGTCTAAAAGCGGAGAGAGTGCGCATTTCTAGCACAGAAAAACTGGGCAAAAGAGTCTAAAAGCGGAGAGAGTGCGCATTTCTAGCACACAAAAACGGGCAAAGAGTCTAAAAGCGGAGAGGGTGCGCATTTCTAGCTCAGAAAAACGGGCCAAAAAGTGTAAAAGCAGAGAGGGTGCGCATTTCTAGCGCAGAAAAAAGAGTCTAAAAGTTGCCGTAATTAAGGAGTTTAATATTAAGAGACATCATGAAACTAAACATCAATTTGAAAAATCTTAGTTTACACAACACTGTCAGAGATAAAGATAGTAAGTCAAGTAAAATGGTGTGTAAATGAAAGTAATCAGGAAATAGTATTATTTAAAGAGGTATATTTCATTATTTGTTTTATTACAGAGTCTGTGGCCCGTGACTTCAAATATATTTCTCCTTCTGGCCCCCAACAAAAAAAGTGACACCCCTGGTTTATGGTTACTAATTAGGTTTTTCAACTGTCTAAAATATCATTAATAATCAGTTATAACACATACGTAGAAAGAGCAACAATATAGATGGCTGTGGGTTCACTATTTGGCAAACAGCAGGTCATTGTTGCCCTTTCTACATATGTGTTATAACTGATTATTAATGATTTTTAAGGCATTTACAACCTAATTAGTAACCATTAATAAAGTATTTGTAAACCATTTATAAACCCTTTATAAAGGTAGTCTTATTTTAAAGTGGTACCAAAGAAATAATACTCCAGAAAAAGCAGAAATTGTTTTAAAATAAACTTTTAATCTGAAAGCGCGCCAAAATCTGCACCCCCGCCATGAAAAGCAACCGCTCTCAAAAGCACGTTTCTAGTTTAAGTTAGCTAAAGCAATTATATTCGCTTTTTAAAAAAAGAAGGTACATACGCGCTGCCGAGAGTGGGTGCTTTTTATGGCCGGGGTGCAGATTCAGGCATTACTATGGTGCCGAATTCAACAGCCACGCTAGGAAAAGTACCCCCTCTCTGCAAGATATGATTGGGCAGCTGACTGTTGAATGTTGTCAGGCTTTTAATCAGTCAGTGGCGCACCTGTATTTCTAGAAATTGACCTGAACACACCTCACCTCCAGACCAACAAGTCCATCAGCGTAGATTTATTCTCAGACTCTATTTAAATCTCCCACTCTATTTTAACAACGCAAGCATATATTGTAAAAATAGACTGTTGACGGGGAGTAAGATAGCAATGAACATTGTGGAATGCCTTGCGCAGGATGTAAGATAGGGTTTAAACTGTGCAGCAACAGATTCAGAGCTTCTTTCTCTGCCTTTACTTCAAAGTCAAAGTCAAAGTCAAAGTGGTTTTTATTGTCATTTCAGCTATATACAGAGTACACAGTGAAACGAAACAACGTTCCTCCAAGGACCATGGTGCACATAAACACAGTGTAGACAGAACAATAGTGCAACAGTACAAAAGTGCAGACAGACAATACAACACCATACAGACAAAGAATAATAAATAACAAGACAGTGTGCAAATTATGCAGTGTGCAAAAAGTGTGCAAAAAAGACCAGTGAGGTAGTAATTACTCTATTACACAGTGTGCAATAGAGTCCAGTGAGGTAGTAGGGTTTTTAGTGCTTTCCATTTTCTGGGGTAAGTGGGGTAAGAGTGTGTGTGCATGTACAGAAAAACCATCAGTTCAGTCTCTGCAGTTGAGGAGTCTGATGGCTTGGGGGAAGAAGCTGTTGCAGAATCTGGTCGTGCTGGACCGGATGCTGCGGTACCTTCTTCCCGAAGGCAGGAGGGAGAACAGTTCGTGTGAGGGATGGGTGGGGTCATTCACAATGCTGGTTGCTTTGCGGATGCTGCGGATGGTGTAAATGTCCGTGATGGAGGGGAGAGAGACGCCGATGATCCTCTCAGCTGTCCTCACAATACGCTGGAGGGTCTTGCGGTCAGAGACGGTGCAGGTCCCAAACCAGGCAGTGATGCAGCTGCTCAGGATGCTCTCAATGGTCCCTCTATAGAAGAGTGTGAGGATGGGTGGAGGGAGACGGGCCTTTCTCAGCTTCCGGAGGAAGTAGAGACGCTGCTGGGCTTTCTTGGCTGTAGAGCTGGTGTTCAGGGTCCAGGTGAGGTTATCTGCTAAGTGGACACCAAGGAACTTGGTGCTCTTAACAATCTCCACAGAGGACCCGTCGATGTTGAGTGGAGAGTGGGTGTGTTGTGCTCTCCTGAAGTCAACAACCATTTCCTTTGTCCTTTGTACTTTTTATACAAGGTGTTTCAGCTGTAGGTAGGAGTGTGTAATAGAGTGGCGGACAGTGAGTGATGATTAAACACAGTGTTTAAGAACTCCAGCAGCACTGCTGCATCTGAGTCAACAAACACTAACACCTCATGTACCACCACCATGCTAATCAGATGCCAACTGTATTTAGAAATTATTACCAAGTTCTGTGAATTATACGAGGCCCTCAAACTAAAGCGTTAATTAACACCTTGCATATGCCAGTCGTGTATATTAAGGAATTGCTTAAAAATGCATTATTGCATGATGGTTATGAACGTGTCATAAATCCCCTGTGTGGCTGGCTCTTCAAATAAAGTGCTAGTCATTTTTTCCAGCTTCCAGAACGGTTTCCCCGCCACCTACACCGAAGTGATCGCTAATTCCTGTGATCAACGAGGCTGCTGGGACTATTCTTCATGACCCGCTGGAATCGCTCATCATCTAAGAACAATAAGTATCAGTATAATGACATCCTGCACACGTCCTGCTCTCTAAAACTGAATAGTAAAGAAAGAGGGGCGTCGAGATAGCTGTGAAAGATCTGAATGCAGCACATCCAGAGCCACAGTGAATCATGTTAGACAGCTGCATTGTGTTCTTAGCTTTAGCTGGTGAGCCATGCAGGTCACGCCACAACACCAGGAGAGAGGGAAGTGATGGTGGTGGAGGGGGGGATGATGGGGTGATAGAAAGAAAAGAGAGTGTTTCTTTTTGGATTACTGGCAAGTAACAAACAAGCTCCTTGTTTTCTAAGCTATGCTGACTCATAAGACATAAGAAAAAAAGAAACGTCACCTGCAGCCTATCCCAAGAGGGGGTGCTTTTCCTGGCGGGGCTGTTGAATTCGGCACCATAGTAGTGCCTGAATCTGCCATAAAAAGCACCCTCTCTCGGCAGCGCAAATGTACCTTCTTTTTGGAAAAAGCGGAGATGATTGCTTTATCTAACTTAAATTAGAAACAAGCTCCCGAGAGGGGGTGCTTTTCATGGCGGGGGTGCAGATTTCGGCGCACTTTCAAAATAAAAGTTTATTTTAAAACAATTTCTGCTTTTTCTGGAGTGTTATTTTTTGATTGTAAAGTGTTCGTGGGTGTTTAGAAAGGTGCTACATAAAAGTAACTTCCTTCATTTGTTTGTTTGTTTGTTCGTTCATTCATTCGAACATTCCTTTGTTCTTTCATGAGTGATTGATTTAATGATTGAGCTCTATGGGCTCTCCATCGTGGCTAATATTACCCAATAAAAACGTTACTATAGATGGAATGAAAAATGGTTTCATTCACAGTGAATAATGTTGCACAGATGCAATGTGTTCTTATCATTGTGAGCTTGTGAGCAATGCAGGTCACGACACAACACCAGGAAAACAAGGTGGTGGTGGGGGGAGTCAGAAAGAGTGAGAGGTATATAGAAAGAAAGGAAAGAGAGAGAGAAAAAGAGAGAGAGAGAAATAGACAGATGTACTGAATAAGAAAGGCAGTTGAGCCACAGGGTTAAGAAACTCGATTACTGTGATAGCATCAGAATACACAGCGATTACCAACGCAACACTGCCCAGTCTCTACACACACACACACACACACACACGCACACACACACACACACACACACACACACACGCACACACACATGCATTCACACCCCACAACCCCCCAGAATCAGCCTGAGCGTGACCGACTCAAGAAGAATCAATGCCAGACCCGACACAACATCTCATCAGAACAAAACACGTCTGGATCTTGCCCCCCAGCCCCTCTGACCCCCCGGCCCCCCAGCCCCCTGACCCATTAGTGCCACTCAAACAGGTGTGCAAGAGCAGACATGCCACTCACCACCACCTACCAACCTACCGCACCGTCCGTCTCTCTTTCCATTATGTCTTTTGTTCTAACACTTAAAAATAAATAAAAAATGGTACTTCAAAGGGTTCTACTAGGAGAAGCATTTATGGTTCCATAAGGAACCAAACCTGTAGATTGGTGAAGAATTTTAACACTAGATTTGCTTTACCAATTAAAAAAGGTCGTTGACGTCTCAGGTTCTTTCTGGAACTAAAAAAATTCATCTTCTACATCATTGCTCATGGAACTTTATACGGCAGATCATATCAGATGCTGTCAGCCTGTATGTTCCGGACTCTGAACTCTTTTTTATGGACTCCAGTTCCCAGAATGCACTCACACCAGAACTCTCACACACCACTAACCACATGACCATGTTCCAGCATTCCCTCTCACTCTCCAGGCTACTGATTGCTTTCACCTGCTCACCTGTGTATAGATACCCCTCATTCCTGTTTGTTTGTTGCCGAGTATTGCACCTAGTCCGGCTAACTCTCGTACAACACGTTTTATTGTTTTATTTATTCCATTACTGACCAGTTTTTGTCTCTGTTTCATTTTTTTTGCCTTGCCTATTCTCATGTTTATAGCCTAGTTGTCGACTATTTTTACCATTTTGTACCTCTCTTTTGCCTGTTCCCTATTATTGTTGGATGTACTCTGTATGACCCTGGACTGCCCTGGACTATTCTTGGTATGTTGTTCATATTTGCTGTCATTTTTTTGTGTTAAACCCCTTAAATAAATACTGTTTGGTACAGTCATATGAAAAAGTTTGGGCACCCCTATTAATCTTAATCATTTTTAGTTCTTAATATTTGGGTGTTTGCAACAGCCATTTCAGTTTGATATATCTAATAACTGATGGACACAGTAATATTTCAGGATTGAAATTCAGTAAGTCAGTAAAAAGTAGTTAGGAGTATTCAAATCAATAAAATGATAAGGGTGCCCATACTTTTGCATATTTAATGCATATTGCACATTTTCTGTTAGTACAATAAACCTAATTTCAATCCTGAAATATTACTGTGTCCATCAGTTATTAGATATGTCAAACTGAAATGGCTGTTGCAAACACCCAAATATTAAGAACTAAAAATGATTAAGATTAATAGGGGTGCCTAAACTTTTTCATATGACTGTAGTAACTCAAAATAAAGAGAGTATCTTAAAATAATGACTGACTATCTCAAAATAACGTCTTCCTATATTAAAATAAAGAGATATTATCTCAAAATAAAGCGATAGTATCTCAAAATAATGAGATAGCAGTTTACATAATAAAAATATAAAAAGTGCTGTTTTTTATTTTAGATGGCGGTAATGGACCTCTATACATTACAGACAGAAAACAGCATTCTTACATTTTTTACATGACTGGAGATAAGTCTGGTCTGAAATGGTTAAGGGGGTGTCTCCCACTAGTTACTGACAGTAGCATACAACCAGACTGGCACATGTTCAGCAGTATTCATTCACACCAGCGGTTCACTGTCTTTAACACTAAAACGGATAAAGCTACTGAATAACTGACATTAGTTTCACTATCAAATCATGAAAACAACAAGTAAAGTTTGATTAACTTTAAATGTCTTTGCTCATCTTAAATTTATTTGACTGAACTATAGTGTTTTATACCATTGCTTTGCTGTTTGAACTACACTTTTGACCAATACAACAATATGTTGTGGGGTCCATTTGCTTGGGGCCCCCAAATACCTTAAAATGGCCATTAAATTATCCTTACCATTAAATTCTGTTCTATTTAAATCAGGTTAATGCCATGCATCCCTTATAACAGATACTGTCTGATATCTCACAACACTTTGATAAGTGAGCGTGAATGAATGCTCACACTTCTTAAACTGAAATATACGTAAGTAAAAGTGTAAGGAAAGGTGTCATCACTATAACCTTTGGTTGTGATTACTGTTATTATCAAACTGTTATTATCACACTCATTTGAATAAGTGCTGCCATTATGCAAATAGCAGTTCTTTCAATGTCTTTCATGTGACAGTTTTTTTTTATTCCTTTGTCTCTTCTTAACTCTTCCCTCTGTACAATTGTTCTAATCTAAGGTAGGTTCAGAATAGCAACAATAGAAGAGATTGTAGATTATGGATAATTACTATATAATATACTATATATATACTATATAGACTATATAAACAGAACATCACTGACTAATTATCTATAATCGTCCTTATAGCACCATAAAAACCACTTACAAATATCTGATTTTACAAAATGGGTCAATTTTAGCCATATATTGGGCTATATTGGGAATGTTAACAGAGAAATGCATATATTATATAGATGTATTAAACACAGAGTTATCTGTTATAAGTGTTTATTTCTTTTATTGTTGATGGTTATGGATCACAGCCAATGAAAACCTCAAAAATCAGTGTCTCAGAAAATTTGAAAAATATATATAAGATCAATTGGTACTTTTGTCTGTATTGGCAATGTGCCACATCCTGCTAGAAAATGAAAGTGGACCAACACCAGCAGATGACATGTCTTTCCAAAACCATCACTGATTGGTGGAAACTTCACACTAGACCTCAAGCAGTTTGGACTGTGTGTCTCTCCACTCTTCCTCCAGACTCTGCTCCCTTAATTTACAAATGAAATGTAAAATTTACTGATGATCAGTGATGGTTTGGAGAGACATGTCTGTCATCTGCTGGTGTTGATCCACTGTGTTTTATTATCAAGTTTAAAGTCAGTGCAGTTTTGTTTTCCTACAAAATCTTACAGCACTTCATGCTTCCCTCTGCTACTGACAACTTTTATAGAGATGTGGATTTCATTTTCCAGCAGGACTTGGTACACTGTCCACAGTACTGGCAAAAGTACCAATTGGTTTCATATAATATTCTAATTTTTCTGAGACACTGATTTTTATTGGGGGTTTCATTGGATGTGAGCCATAATCATTAACAACAATAAAGGAAATAAATGCTTAAAATAGATCACTCTGTGTTTAATACATCTATATAATATATGAGCTTTACATTTTCAACTGAATTACTGAAATAAAGTAACTTTTTCAATAATATTCTAATTTATTGAGATGCACCTATAGTGTACTGTATATGGTCCTATTTTAGCAATCTATACGCGAGCCTTCTACTGTGCACCATGCAGCTTGATTTAGGGCATGTCAGTGTGTCTTTGCTGTCGTAACGACGGGAAAAGTACACCTTGCGCAAGTTTAAAAAGCCGTAAAAAGTGTCTTTTCTTGTAGGAATGTAATTTAAACTGTTGTCAAATTGTCTAAACCTGACCCAGATTGAATTGCAAATGGGTGGATTTAGCTGGTATAGGCCAACCAGTCAAAAGTATGGACACATCTCTTGTCATTTATTATATTTTATACTCTAGATTCTACTGAGAAGCACATTTATCTTTGAGGACAGATCTGCCCACTTTTGGTATTTTAAGTTTTCTCAGTTTCCTGAAGGAGTTCCTGGAGGTGCTGAACAATAGTTGCTGCTTTTCCATTACACTGAGAAGCTCCAGCCCATCCCAATGAAATCACCTCAAATCACCATCTCAGTTCATCAGGTTTAGATCAGGTGATTATTGAGGATAAACCCTTTTTTTACTGTTTAATATTTAAATCCATTGTGTCTCTTAATACTTTTCATTTGTTTAATATTAATCTACAATGTAAAAAACGAATTAAATAAAAAAAATTAAGAAAAACACAGTGTGATAAAGTGTGTGCAAGCTTTTGACTACTACTTTTGGCATTTTTTCCCCATGATTTTGTTCCTTTAAAGCCTTTTTTTTTTGAGTAAAACCAGCCAAACTCACGTCAAGGACGGTCCACTGTTCCACCACGATGGCGTCGTAGGTCGTGTTGGCGTTGGAGTCGCCTTCCTGGAAGACGAAGACGCTGTCCGTGACCTTCGGCAGCTGATCTGCGGGAGATAATAGTAAAAGTCAGAGATGCTCTCCAGCACAAGGGGGCATCAGGGGGCATCAGGGGGCGTCAGGGGTCCTCGTGGGCGGAGGGGTCGATTGGCTGGGATTAAGCTAAGGGGGGAGAAATCCGAGAAATCCTGCTGAAGTGAGACAGTAATAAAGTGTGGGAGGACGGAGAGACAGAGAGAGAGAGAGAAGGCAGGAGAGGAGAGAGGCAGATATTGAGAGAGGTAATAAAGAAGAAAGTGAAGGAGAAGAAGAAGAAGAAGAAGAAGAAAGAAGAAAGACACCTGGGGGTGCCGTTTGGCCCACTCCCTTAAAGCGGAACAGCTCTTTAACTGGTGACAGACGGCTCTAATTAAGAGCGTCCGTACGTTATGAAACATGAATATTGGAACGCTTTCCGTGTCATAAAATAAAGAAGCGGCGTGAAGCTGGCTTTCAAACGGAAGCCGTGCGTCTCAGGCGGCTCCCGCTGTCCCTGTGCTTAGCCCTGATTTAGAGCCAGCGCTGTGGATGCGTGCTTAATAAGCTCAGCAGGGCTTTCAGAGACGATGTACGGCCATCGGGGAGTCTGCTCCTGCGCCGTGCCGTAACCGGGGGTTAAATCAGGCTGAAATGATCCAAAACGGTGTTCCGGTACCCTCTGGATACCATGAAATAATAGGAAAGAAATACAGTAGCACCTTTTTCTAAAAAAAAAAAAACAACAACAACATTGCTATAAAGCTATAATATGACTTTTTGAAAAGATTTGAATATTGAATAAGGCCTTGTTTGCCTGGAATCCTAGTCTTATCCTAGTCGAGTTTACTTACAGTAACTATAGCTATGCATTTACCATTATCACCCACTGTTCTACATTAGTGGTGGTGGTAAATTACCCAACTGTGCAACTGAGTGGTTAAAAACCTTTCTGAAGCTCAGTGATTACCTGTTCAGCATAGAATAAGACAGCTCGCCCATTTTCATAGCTGCATCACACTGTATGCATGCTGTTGTGTTCTATACCTGGCAACCCTGAGTGTGGAATTGGGACTAGGGGAATGATCATGGTGAGAAAGGTAAGTGAGTCCATAACCCACAAAGAGTACCGTGACATACCATATAGTAACAAAATGCAGTTACAATTCCCACCTACTGTGCTGTCCACTGTGGGGGATAATGCCCTCTCTTTTTTCTAGATGTGTTTTGTTCAAGTGTGCTTTTCTGTGGATTTTCCTTGGGGAATCCCATTTCTAATGATGTGAGCTGGATCGCTGGGGGGCTATACCTGAAGGAAAAAGTCTCCACCAATAATAGCTTTGGTTCTTACTGATGGACTCCAACTGACATTTTGCCTATAGGGTCTATAGACCCATTGACTGTTCGTTCAATAGAGCATTGAGGCAGCCAGGAGCCACTGATAGAGACAGGGCAGAGCAGCACTAGGAGAAGAGCAGACATCTTTTCAAACGTCTTTTCTACAATCAACTGACATATTGACCTTGATCATTTGGCGCATCTAACCATTATTCCTGTGGTTTCCAAATGCTCCAAGTCCTCTGTTTTACACAATATATCAATCAATCAATCAATCAACCTTTATTTTGATATTTTTTATATCATGACAAAGAAAATAATAGCTAAATTGAATTATTTTAAAATAAGAGTAAAAAAATATAAAAGTAGATTAAAAAAAATAACAGCAGGATAAATACTTGTTTTATACCTTTGATTTCAGAAGAAACAATAAATGAACAGATATCCAATCACTTCCTGAGATAAGCTGATTGACTAGCCAGTAGAAAGAGACAAGGTCTCTACATAAATTGTCTAGAAATTAATTAAACATAAAAATAATATTCCTACAATAATGAGAAATTTTGGACTTATCGATCAGAATTATGTTGTTTTTTACGTCCCAAGATATAATTTCTACAGTGTCTTTGATGATAATGGACCTAACTAAGTCTTGTTTGCAGCAATTTAAGATGAATTACTGTCCTTTTTTTATTAAAGCAACAAAGTTGAAACTTGCATCACTATAGAGAGATATGGCCAATAGAATAAGACTTTATGGAGTACTAGACATATCTGCATCAAGCTACATGCAGTTACTCCAACAAAAGCAGGATAAACCCCTTGTTTTATACCCTTGACTAATTTCTTGAGACAAGCTAATTGATTTGCCACTTCTGTGTGTATGTAACAAGGTTTAAATAGGATCTCCGGTGGATTTTGCGTTTTACAGAGACTCTAAGACTATGTCAGAGGCTGAACTGCACTTAGCAGGGCATTACACATGTTGTAAAGTAACTTATGACGTTGCGAAGACTGTTATTAGTGTAAAAATGTCTCTATTTTAACTGTTGTCTATCTTCCTGCCTTCTGGTTTTGCAGTGCTTTAAGCCAATCAGATGTGATATATGATTGCATGTATGAATATGCATGAGTGAAAGCCAAAATCCTCAAAATCATTTCTCCCCGTCACCCCAAACACTCCTCCACCGGACTAAAGCAGGGTTATACCGGATCACCGGATCACAACTAGATTTTTTAAATGAATGAAAAAAACAAAACGATGGAATTAGACCTTCAAATATTAATCTATAAAGATGTATTGATCAGATTTCTGTTGTTTTCACTTCCCAATATATAATTTACCTAAATCTACAGTGTCTTTGATGATGATCATAGAGCTAACTAAGTCAGTTTCCCAGCGGTTTATAATTTCACATCATTCATCTTCCTCATCTCATCGTGAAGAGCTCCCCCACCTCTCAAATTCCAATTTAACCCCCCGCCCATGTCTCTTGTTATCCTGGGTCAAGCGTCCTCTCCCAGTGTTTGCTTTCTCATCCTGGTACCTCCGTCTCCACTCTAATGCTGTTTGTGTGCTGGTGTCTGCTCGCCTGAGCCACTCCAGATTTCATTAGGGAAGTCCGGGAAGAGAGAGGGGGGCAGGAAAATGAACGTGGGCCGGCCTTCGTCAGACAGACTGAAGAGAGAGAGAGAGAGAGAGAGAGCAATGGGAGGAACAGCGACCGCTTCCATTCTCCCATCAGAAAAACCCATTTAAAAGCTTACTCAATTGAAGACATCTCGCTGCCCTTTTCAAACAGGGGCCATTGTTCTGGCCACTATACATCAGATACGGTCGCCTCAGGGGGCCGTAATTGGAAAAGTCCACTCGGGAGATTGCCCTGGCTCTTACGGGCAGACGCCCACGTCTCGAGCGACGCATCTATAGCGTCTATAGACCCACAGAGTGTCTGGTCAATAAGGCATCTGACGGTCAGGAGATGCTGATGGAGACGGACAGGACAGGAGTGGAACAAAGAGTAGGGCTTGAAGGGCTGTGGTTAATGTGTATTTACACAGCTCTAGAAAAAGAAAGTTACTCTGATTTTGCTATTTTTAGATTTATGTTTGAGTAAAATTAACATTGCTGTTTCATTCTATAATCTACAGACAACCTTTTTCCCAAATTCCCAATAAAAAGATTTTCATTTAGAGCAAAATAGTTCAAAAATCAATATTTGGTGGAATAACCCTGATTTTTAATCACAGTTTTCATACATCTTGGCATCATGTTCTCCTCCACCAGTCTTACACACTGCTTTTAGATAACTTTATGCCGCTCTTGTCATGAAAATCCAAGCAGTTCAGCTTTGTTTGATGGCTTGTGATCATCCATCCTTCTCAGGATAATAGAAACAAAGTGAAAAGAGTCTTCATGAGGTAGAGTCACCTGGAATAGTTTAGTTTTATCAGAGTCTTCATGAGGTAGAGTCACCTGGAATAGTTTAGTTTTATCAGAGTCTTCATGAGGTAGAGTCACCTGGAATAGTTTAGTTTTATCAGAGTCTTCATGAGGTAGAGTCACCTGGAATAGTTTAGTTTTATCAGAGTCTTCATGAGGTAGAATCACCTGGAATAGTTTAGTTTTCTCAGAGTCTTCATGAGGTAGAATCACCTGGAATAGTTTAGTTTTCTCAGAGTCTTCATGAGGTAGAATCACCTGGAATAGTTTAGTTTTCTCAGAGTCTTCATGAGGTAGAATCACCTGGAATAGTTTAGTTTTCTCAGAGTCTTCATGAGGTAGAATCACCTGGAATAGTTTAGTTTTATCAGAGTCTTCATGAGGTAGAGTCACCTGGAATAGTTTAGTTTTATCAGAGTCTTCATGAGGTAGAGTCACCTGGAATAGTTTAGTTTTCTCAGAGTCTTCATGAGGTAGAGTCACCTGGAATAGTTTAGTTTTATCAGAGTCTTCATGAGGTAGAATCACCTGGAATAGTTTAGTTTCTCAGAGTCTTCATGAGGTAGAGACCCATTCCTGCAGTGCGAGGGAACTGAAATGTAGTGCACTCCGTCAGAATGACCACATGCATCATATGCACATTACAGCTCAGCATAAAGACCTTTCACTGTCAAGTGAATGATTTTGTCCCTATGATTGACTAATTAATTTTATTGACGAGGCTTTACAGCCTTTGAGGGAGGGTGGTCCATCTCACAGCGCACAGCAGCTGATGGAGTACCCCCACGCCCGCCCGCCGCAGTCATCCGGCTTTGACAGCATGATTTAAACATGTGCGTGAGAGCGCCGCGCGCCGCTCGAAACAGCTTATGTATATTTTAATAAAGAGCACAGGTAGCGCGTGGCTAGCTGTGCACCTGAATTGAATGTGACATTTCATTCACAGGCCAGGCTTTAGCATGGCTGGAGGCTGGCAGGGGTTGCTGGGCAGATTTTTTGTGAGGTCAAGGTTGGGAAAAATCCCATGTTTAATGCAGGATTCAGCTCTGGTACAGGTGTAGACCTTCTCTTAAAGATGAATGCCAGGCTTTAGTGGGAGCAGGTGTATCATTATTAGAATATTGTGCCTTTTTCCCCTTAATACCGTCAAAAAATGACAAGATTTTTTTTATTATTTCAGCTATTCATCATAATTATAAGTTACCATATTTTTATAAGATTACAGCTTAATCACTTTATATTGTCATATTTGACAAGGTGGACAATTTTATACCTTATTTTAACTACTGTGATATTTTACAGAGAAAAAGTAGACAGCTTAAACTTGCCAATGGGCTCTATTTTAGCGATTGATTTAGGGTGTGGTCAGCGTGTCTTTGCTGTCGTAACAATGGGAAAAGTACACCTTGCACAATTCAAAACACGCAACAGTCATGTAGTAATTTTATTAATTAATTATTAATTATTATATATTATAATTATGGGCGTGAAATGAATTAAAAGTGTGTCACTGGCCATTCCCTGTAAGTGCCAGGTGTGCTCTCACTTTGGCAGATTGCTATTTTAATGGCGCAGCGTTTCTGCATTTCTTAGCAGAGGAAACTGACCTGCTCATTCACTTTGTGAAGATACACCAGCAGCTAATTTAAGGGAACAGCAATGTTATTTTATTCTTTATTCTGTTTATTGTTGATGTAAAGTTTTAACAATTTAATTGTTTCCAATTTAATTGTTTCCTAGCGGGGGTATTTGTGTGGTCTGTCTGCGATGCAAAGATAGTAATGAACGTCTGACTGTAGGCCTTTTTCAGTCAGTGGTGCACATGTGTTTTCCATTGCCAAGATAGCAATACTATAGAAATGTACCTGAAAACACCTCACTTCCAGATCACCAAACCCATCAGAGTAGATATATTCACAAGCAGCGTTGCTATTTAAATGACACAGATGGAAGGTGTGAAAATAGACTGTTTGTGGGGTGTAAGATTGCAATGAGCATCGTGACTCTGCCTTGTGCAAGGTGCCAAAATAAGGACCCAATATGAGAAAAATTAAGTGAAATTAACATTATTATTTACTCAACAAGCAGCAAGTGTTTTCAGCCCCTTAAAGAAACTGTGTAATTGTTGTCTTGTCATTGATCTCACAGGTTACTTTCTTTTTAAAATGTTTAAATAGCTTGATATGTTTGTGAAAGTTACTAAATGAGTAATTGAAATGCTTAAATTATTTATGTGTTATTTAAGCACTTTAACCAGGCAACACTGTGGACACGGCAAGAAAAAACTTGCATCTTTACATCAAAGAAAGATGTATAAAGTGTAGAAAAAGTTACTTAAGTGAAAATTAACATACGTCTATTTGTGTATAGTAATGCAATTTAGGGTCACTCAGAGTAAATCTTGAAAAATGCATTGTTATGCTAATGTTATAATCTTTTTTGTGGACAGAACATTCTTGTTATATTGATACTGACCCAGGTGTGTTTTGTGTACATGCTACGTGCCTTCCACAGTTCTCATTATTATGTCTTTCTCTCTCTTTCTCTTTCTCTCTCTATCTTTCTACCTTTCTTTCTTTTTCTTTTCTTCCCTCTGCAAATTTAGCCTCACCTAAACTGCCTCATTTACGGGCAGATTTCTTTGTGTTCCCCCTGAAAAAGTGGAAAAAGAGAGGGGAAAATAAGTGGCGTTAGCTCCGAAAATTCCTTTCAGCGCGGTATAATACCTTATTGGAAATTCATATGCCGAATACCGGTGCCTGAGTGGCGTCTGAATATAGAAGGCACAGCATGAATAGTTATGCATATGAATGTCTCACAGCTGTGGATACTAATCCATTTCTGAGGAGGGTGGGGGAGGAACGGCGCCGAAAAGGAACCTTTTTAGTCCGTATTGTCGGTGTCTTTTCTGCCGGGAACGCTCCGCCGCGAGCCCCGTGGCGGTCCGCCTGGCTCCTGGCCGTCACATGAATTTTTAATCTCTTCCGTCTCCCGACGCAGCCGAACGGTGGGCCGAGGGCGCCGGATCTGCAAAATTCAATAAGCCGCTGATATCCAGCCCTCGCCGGAGACTCCGCCAGGCCCCTGCGCCCCCGCTGGTGCGCCAAGTCCAGTGCTAGGCCTTAAATATATATCAAACCCTCAAACACCCACCCACCCGTTTCTTGCCATGGAAACGTGTCCCTGATGGGAAAAGGGGGCAGGATAGAGCAGGTTTAGAGGGAGGAAGCTCCTAAGCCGCCTCTGCATGTCAGCTAGAGGGCGTCACAGTGGGAGGCAAGTGAGGAGAGATAGAGGCAACCAAGCAGAACAATGCAGGAGCCGTTACATCAACAGCACATGCCCAGAGGAAGACTTCAAGACTTCCAGAGATGGTGATGGTGGCGGTGGTGATGTTAGTGATGATGGGGTAATGGTTAAAAGCAGTGGACTTTTGATGGCCAATTTATTTTTCTACACATGACTAAATGTTAATGCCAATGTGATTGGTCAGCTGACTCCTTGTCACGTCCTCGCCCTGTTCCTGTCTGTCCTCGTGCCTGTGTGTTATTCCCACGTGACCCCTGCTCCTCTGTGTCTCCTGTCTCAGTAGTTTTATACCACGTGTCTTATTTGTAGCTCCGCCCCTTCCCCAGGTGTTCATTGTTTCCTGTTCCTATATATAGTCTTCCTGTGGCACTTCCTCTTTGCACTAACCCCTGTTGTTTGTCTCTCTCAGTGTTCCATAGCTTCTCTCAGTGTTTCCTTGTCTCCAATATCCTTAGTCCCTTGTTTCTCATTTATTTCTTCTTTTCACGTTTATAGTTTATTTCCTTGTTTATTTCTAGTTTATTCCCTTGTATATATATTCCCTGTTTATATATTATCATTATCTCTACTTGGTTTAGTTTTTGTTCTCTGGTTTCTCTTGTTAGTTTTGGTTTTTGGTTATTTGTTTATCAAGTTTTAGTTATTTAGTTCACTCCCTTGTTCCTTGTATATATCTCCCTGTTTTATGTTTACGTGTTTACTTGTTAGTTGTTTCTTTGTTTATTTGTTATTTATTTATTAAATATTTCTTCACGTCTTCCCTACACCTCACCATGACACTCTTTTTGTGCCAACGTGGCAAAAGTATCTCCATTCATTAGAGTAGATATAGGTAGAAGTATAGATACAAGTGTTTAAAATACTTTGGTAGAAGTTGAAGTGTAAACTCAAGCTTTTTACTCTTTGAGTAAAAGTGTTTAAAAAAGTACTGTTTTCAAAAGTACTTAAAGTATAAAAGTAAAAGTGAAAAGCCATTAAGAACATAAGTCCTATAGTGCACTACCCCCCCTCCCCAAAACACATTTTTCTAAAAGCCATAAGGACCATAATGTTATATTAAAATGTTAACGATGATACATTTGGGATGCACTAGGCTCCTTCTGCCCAGCAATCCCTACCAGGCCCCCGTCATATATACTGTACTTGTGCATCTCAAAAAAATGAGAATATCAATTATCTATTTTAAGTGTTTTTGTTTTGTTTTGTAGTTGATTATTGCTCACAGCCAAAGAAAACCCCAAAACTGGTTGAAAATCTGCTGTAAAATGAAATCCGCATCTCCATAAAAGTTGTCAGTAGCAGAGGGAAGCATGAAGTGCTGTAAGATTTTCCGGGAAAACAAAACTGCACTGAATTCAGACTTTGGTGGTGTGCTTCAGGTCTAGTGCTGAAGATCAAACTAAACTAGCTTATTTTAAGGTTATATTAGTGGAGCGCCAAGTGGCTCATCACTCTTAAGCACTCTAAAGCACTGCCACTATGACTGGGAGATCGCTGGTTCGAATCCAGGTCATGCTGCTTGCTACAACTACATTCTGTAAATAAGATCAGATGAACTTACACACATTCACACACTGTCCTGTAATGATGCTCTCTCTCAAAGGACGTTCAGTCTGTGTCACTTAGAGACTTCATTGGTTTTAAACCATCTGTGATACATACATTAGATCACCATGGGTTCTTTTGGGATATGATTGGTGGTTGATGCTTGTCATGCTTGTAGATTAGCATGGTCTGGTAAATAATTCTTGTAAACCAGCTAAACCATCAGACTCATACAAGAACATAACCTATACTGGCCAAAGAAAGCTAGGCCAGTCAACCAGCTCAACCACCATGAATCATTATGTTTCTGTTTTCAATAGGAAGGAAAGCTAAAGAGTAAAGACTAAAGATTAAAGTTTCTGGTCCAATATCCAATCTTATCTCAAAGCCACCCAGAGCTTTCAGCCTTGGGTCTTCTGTTTGGTATCTTCTTGTAGTCCTCTGGGTGCCATCCTATCATTGTAGGGGTAAATCCGGGGGCACGGGGTGGGATTTTCATCGTGCGTTTCTTCACCAGAAGAGCTGAGCTGATGTTTGCTGTGAGCCTACACATTCAAAGTGCACCAGGGAGACTTCCTCTCATTAGGCTTTCAAAGACTAGACTAAAAAAAAGAAAAAGCAGCTAAATTTGGAGCCATGTGGACCATGTGATCCGCGGCCCGATAATGCATGCATCTTCTTGCCTTCTCCTGCAATTAGACGCCTATGAAACAAGGAGAAGTAGAAGGAGAACACTCGCTCCCGTTGCTTTGATATCACGTCGTTCCTCAACATCTCCGCAGGACTCTTCAAACGCCGCCCTCCCCTTTTCTCACTTCATCTCCGCCTCACTTGGCTTTAATGCTGCACCTGCGCTCGACTCCGAGCCCGGCGGGTCCTCCGGCGCTAATTGGCGGGGTTATCCTGAAGTATTTTCATTTTTAAGAGCAGGTAGGTGATTTATATTCGTCCTCAGCGACTGCCGGAGCGGTCCGGGGCTGCCACGGGGACGTCGTCCGGCACGGTTCCATCACGGCTGCTCGGAGCGAGGCTCTTTTTGTGGAAATTATCTAACGAGAAGTTGACGTTGATGAATTGCTGTTGTCGGAAACATCCTGGCGCCATATTGTTCCCACCAAAAGGTCTGAAATGTTCTCAACGATGACAAATGTCTTCTTCTAAACGCAGTCCCTCCTGCGGTTTTACCCAATCGCACAAAACCCCACACAAAACACCGGGACAAGTCAAATCGCTTAAAGCTGTTCCTCCTTAAAGGGTAACTAAACCTATTAAACCCTAAAAAAAGCTAAAATGCTCAAAAAAAAAAAAATGGTTCGCCAACCTAATTTTGAACCGGTTTGCCGTGTTTCCACCAACAAAAGTAGGTTCCGGAACCAAGAACGTTCGTTCGCAGCGGGAACCAAAGAATACTAGGTACCTCAGCGCAAACCATGACGACATATGTGGGCGTGTCAAAGGATGCACAGTGGTCTGCTGAGAAAACACAGTTTTGGTGTGCTCCGGAGTTTTAGGATAAACTTGAAGGGAGAACTAGGAAGGAGAAACAAGTGAAAAACAGGCTGAAAAAGCTTAAAAATGGACTGGAGCTGGGCGGGGGAGTGTACCGGCATTTTTTGATGCGCTAGACAATGTACTGAGCAGAAGGTCAGCTAACAAAATGACTGGGGCGCTGAGTTTGGCCACAGCAGCGAACCAGTGAAACCCTGGCTCTCCGACTCCGCCCACATCCGCCAATAGTGCCGATACATTTACTGATGTGACGTTTTGACGGTTCCACTAAAACTGGTAGAAAAGCGTGGGCCGGTTCACTAAAAAAAGTCTGAATGTAACTGGTTCAAGAACCAGAGTTCTTTTGGTGGAAAAGCGCTATGGGTGATGTATGGGTTTAGAGATGGGGCCGAAGGCAGAGAGAGCTGATTGGGCTGATGAGCAGTGTGCCCCTGAAAGTGGTGAGACCCATATGGTTATTGGTTATTGATTGATTGATTGATTGCTTTGCATATAGTGAATGATGTGTCTGTGTACCAAAAAGGCAACACGGAAACATCATTTTTGCTTATAACAAAAATGACCACAACTAATGATTGTAGGTGACACCTCTGTTTATAAACTTAGCAAAGTATTAGTAAAATAGCAGTAAAATAATTTTATCTTCTGCATTAACGGGCAAGAAAACATATTTACAATTTTTCATGGAAAGTAAAATTAAAGTTAAAATCTTTAACTGTATGAAAAAAAAAATAATGAAAATGTTTTAATGGAACGAGTGTCCTATTCTTTTTACTCCAAAATATACATTTTACTATAAAATGTAGGACAAGGCAGTTGAATATTTAAATCTGTTCGACTTGTAGCCGTGTTATATTTATTATACTCCTGTTTTTATTGCTTTATTTATTTCATAGAATCTTTTAATGCGTATAACACTGGTGCTCACTATCTTTGGTGTGCTACCAGCAAATGTTTTTTGCTTGTTTTTTTTTTTTTACTTTGAAACCAATAAAACATTTAATAGAAAAAAGAGCAGAAATAATAAAACCACAATAAAAGTGTTTTTAAAGGTTAGGAAATGTGTATAACATTTTAAGCACTGCTTGTATGTTTCTTTATTTCAAAAGAACACATTTCAGCTATTTTTTAATAGCTTTTTTAATAGAAAATGCATTCAAATAACACCTTTTGTTTCCGATGCTTTTTTTGATTGCACATTGAAAATGCATTGTGAGCTCCTGGCCGCCTGCACTCGGGTGAACCTAATCTCAAAAGGCGTAGCGGCGCAATGTTTAATTATTGAGATAGAAAGTAAAGCAGGGTGCACTAATTTCACAGAGTTAATTGTATGTTATTATAATTGCTGATACATTCATTTGCAGACACCTTAATGATTTTAATGTTATAATCACTTGCAAAGCAGTGGAACAGAATGCAGAAAAGGGATCAACACCAGCGCCCTACATAAGCACAAAGCAAAGAGAAAACACCGTATTCAATCAACATTCAATCAAAACTGACATTAAAGGCCTTTGAGTTCTGAGGTGTTAATTTTCAGGGAAAACAGTGACAGGCCTAAAGTCACGGGTGTTAAGTGTTTCCACTTTAAAATAAGACTACCTTTATAAAGGGTTTGTAACTGGTTTACAATTAGTTTATTAATGGTTTATAACTAGGTTGTAAATGCTTAAAAATCATTAATAATCAGTTATAACACATAGTTAGCAAGGGCAACGATATAGATGGCTGTGGGTTCACTATTTGGCAAACACCAGGTCATTGTTGCCCTTTCTACGTATGTGTTATAACTGATTATTAATGATTTTTAAGGCATTTATAACCTAATTAGTAACCATTAATAAACTAATTGTAAACCAGTTATAACCCCTTTATAAAGGTAGTCTTATTATAAAGTGGTACCGTGTTTTCTTGGCAAGAGGACGGCTTGGGACAGGGTTCTTGCTCCATTTTAAAAGTCAAATTTAATGCTCTTTAAGATCTGAATAAATAGAATTTAAGGCCCAAAAATGTAGTCATAACTTAAAAAAATAAATTACAGTATTGAGAATTATAACTTAATGTTTCCCATTTTTTGGCAGTTTTCTTTTTCAATTTTGTTCCATTTTAATGCAGAACGTTAGCAGGTTCGCTAGCTCACCGCAAATGTTAGCTATAGCCTATCGCTAATGATAACTCTGCTAACCTTAGTGCTCTCCTCGTTAACGTTAGCTAGCTCTATGCTAATGTTAGCTAGCTCTATGCTAATCTAAGCTAGCTCTACGCTAACATTATTTCTCTCCCTAGTAACTCGCCCTTAATGTTAGTATGTGTTTTTTCCTAATGATAACTCTGCTAATCTTAGTTCTCTCCCCGTTAACGTAAGCTAGCTCTATGCTAATCTTAGCTAGCTCCATGCTAACCTTAGTTCTCTCACCAGTAATGTTAGCTAGCTCTACGCTAACATTATTTCTCTCCCTAGTAACTCGCCCTTAATGTTAGTATGTGTTTTTCCTAATGATAACTCTGCTAACCTTAGTTCTCTCCCCATTAACGTTAGCTAGCTCTATGCTAATCTAAGCTAGCTCCATGCTAACCTTAGTTCTCTCCCTAGTAATTCGCCCTTAATGTTAGTATGTGTTTTTCCTAATGATAACTCTGCTAACCTTAGTTCTCTCCCCATTAACGTTAGCTAGCTCTATGCTAATCTAAGCTAGCTCTACACTAACCTTGTTTTCTCCCCAGTAACGCTAGCTAGCTCAATGCTAATGTAAGCTATTTCGCTTCTAATCTTAGATAGCACTACGCTAACCCATACCTGTCAAGTTTTAGATTAAAAAATAAGGGATATTTTCCTCTGTCCGCTTAAAGCCGTCCCACCAGCCCAACGAAAATAACCACATGTGAACCACTTACACACTACAATTAGATTATCAGAATCTGAAATGTTGTGGACATTCCTACATATGTCATTCTTTTAATACAGCCAAATTAAAAATCCTTTTCTAGATATTAAAAAAAAGTTAAGATTTCATGTCTTTTTTGCCATAAATGCACTCTTTTGTATTATATATTTTTTATTTATTTAATAGATTTAAAATTGAACAAAGGGTGCACAAATTCTGCAAAATGACTGTTGGTGACCTAAAAATAGTATCATGAGCTTTTACTAAAAGGAAATGGACCAGATATATTCCATCAGTAAAAATTAGTCCTAAGGGGCCTACACAATTAATAATTTTTAATTAATACTTCTTTCTTTTGATCACTCCACCCCTGATCAGTTCAGGTAATTTCGGTCCTCTCCACATTTTAGTTAAGCTGAGTCACAAGCTGTAATTTTTTTATTTTAAAAGGTTTAATCTGTGTGTTTTATTTTGGAGTATTTTAAGCAGCTATCAGAAAAATCTCTTCACAGTTTACATGATTAGCCTATCCTTCTTTGAGAAAAATCGCTGAATATCCAGATATGTTTTAACATCAGCTGCTCCGACTAGCTGCCTGAACTCACAGCGACTAGGGGCTTCACCACACTGACTCTCCTTTGCAAGCTGATTGGCTGTTTCTCCTGAAAGGCGGGACTTTCTCCTTGAACCGGCTCCACGATTGGTTAAGAGACACAGAGCGGTCAGTGCCCTGTCTCCTCAATAATATTTATTTTTTAATCTTAATATAATACGGGAAAATACTAATACGGGAGGAGGGCGGGAAAGAGGAGTAAATTACGGTAGTTTCCCAGCCAAAACGGGAGACTTGACAGGTATGCTAACCTTAGTTCTCTCCCTAGTAACTCGCCCTTAATGTTAGTATGTGTTTTCCCACTGGCATTAAACGCACCATCTAAAAATTTATTAAAAGGTTAAAATAAGAAGAAATGGGGACCTTCAAAACCACCAGCAAGACTTGGTAGACAACACTGTCGCTTCAGGTCTAAAAACATCTACATAACAAAATATGTAGTGACCACGGATCATACCCAGACCTTAACGTTATTAAATGTGTTGAATATGTTTCTGAATCTGACGAAGCTTCAAATTTTAATATGTGGAAAAATCTCCCAAATATTCTTAGAACGCTTAGAATACTCCCACCACCAAGTTTAACGGATTAGGTAGTTGGTTATGCTTTTTGATCATGGGCAGGAGGTATAAACAGTGAAAGTAAGTCTCCTAAGTAAAATGAAAGCTGTAACAAAGGTAAAGATGGCACTTTAAGCAATCAAACATCTGATATTAGATTTACTTGTCAAGGTTCTTTGGGTTTTGAGATGTACTAATTGATACATAAATACAGCTCTGGAAAAAAACGAAGAGAGCACTTCAGTTTCTGAATCAGTTTCTCTGGTTTTGCTATTCATAGGTTTATGTTTGAGTAAAACCAACACTGTTGTTTTATTCTATAAACTACAGACAACATTTCTCCCAAACTCCAAGTAAAAATATTGTCATTTAGAGCATTTATTTGCAGAAAATGAGAAATGGCTGAAAAATAACAAAAAACGATGCAGAGCTTTCAGACCTCAAAAAATGCAAAGCAAACGAGATCAGAAATCAATATTTGGTGGAATAACCCTGTTTTTTAATCACAGTTTTTATGTGTCTTGGCATGTTCCACCAGTCTCACACACTGCTTTTGGATAACTTTATGCTTTACACTCCTGGTGCAGAAATTCAAGCAGTTCAGTTTGGTTTGATGGCTTGTGATCATCCATCTTCCTCTTGATTATATTCCAGAGGTTTTTCATTTGGTAAAATCAAAGAAACTTATTATGTTTAAATGGTCCAGAGCTGTATATTAATAGAGTAAACAAGTACAATCATTTGTCTTTCTTTCCAACCATTACCATTTTGATTTACCATCCAAATCTCTCTCTCTCTCTCTCTCTCTCTACCGACCCCCAAATTTCCTCTGAATGCACTAATGGAAAATCTCACCATTGTCGTTTCCCAGATGGAAGTACCCGTCCACCAGCGATGCCCCACTGTTAAAGTGCTGAGTCATGTGATCCAGCCAGTTGGCCTCGACGGCACGGACTCCCCCCTCCCTCGGCTGGACCCTCAGGGGCACCTTCACCGTGTAATACTTCAGTGGGTTCCGCTGCCCGCCGGGGTAGTTAAACAGCCCGAAAAGCTCAGCGCCTGTGAACCACAGAGGAACCAAACACAGTCATTAAAACAGAGCATGAGAAACACCTCATAGTGCCTTCATATCCTCCCTGTATGATTTTCACAAGTACACCACAGACATACTGTCTAAACACATCACAAACACACTCACGATTATTCTCTTTAATATTATCACTCTACTCTTACCCAACGACTCTTAATGGTGTTGTGTGAGGAGAGCTGTGTGGGTTTGTTTAGACAGTGAAATGACCCTACAGCAACTGGGGAAGACAATCAGTGTTGTTATCCACTACAATGTTCAGTATCTACTACAAATTGTTCTGCATCTACTACAAACTATTTAACATATATTATGACTTTTTGTGTCTACTTAATATCCACTATAATTAATTCAGTACCTACTATTATTCTGAATTATTTAGTATCCACTACGAGTGATTCAGTATCTACTGTGAGTTAGTCTGTATCTACTATGAGTTATTCAGTATCTACTATGAGTTATTCAATATCTACTATGAATGATTTAGTATCTACTATGAGTTATTCAGTATCTACTATGGATTATTCAGTATCTACTATGAGTTATTCAGTATCTACTTTGAGTTATTCAGTATCTACTTTGAGTTATTCAGTATCTACTATGAGTTATTCAGTATCTACTATGAGTTATTCAGTATCTACTATGAGTTATTCAGTATCTACTATGAGTTATTCAGTATCTACTTTGAGTTATTCAGTATCTACTATGAGTTATTCAGTATCTACTATGAGTTATTCAATATCTACTATGAGTTATTTAGTATCTGCTATTAGTTTTTTAGTATATGCTATGAGCTATTCAGTATCTACTATGAATTATTCAGTATCTACTATGAATTATTCAGTATCTACTATGAGTTATTCAGTATCTACTATGAGTTATTCAGTATCTGCTATTAGTTTTTTAGTATATGCTATGAGCTATTCAGTATCTACTATGAATTATTCAGTATCTACTATGAATTATTCAGTATCTACTATGAGTTATTCAGTATCTACTATGAGTTATTCAGTATCTACTATGAGTTATTCAATATCTACTATGAGTTATTTAGTATCTGCTATTAGTTTTTTAGTATATGCTATGAGCTATTCAGTATCTACTATGAATTATTCAGTATCTACTATGAGTTATTCAGTATCTACTATGAATTATTCAGTATCTACTATGAGTTATTCATTATATGCTATGAGTTATTCAATATCTACTATGAGTTATTTAGTATATGCTATGAGCTATTCAGTATCTACTATGAATTATTCAGTATATGCTATGAGTTATTTAGTATCTACTTTGAGTTATTCAGTATCTACTATGAATGATTTAGTATCTACTATGAGTTATTCAGTATCTACTATTAGTTTTTTAGTATATGCTGTGAGTTATTCAGTATCTACTATGAGTTATTCAGTATCTACTATGGATTATTCATTATCTAATATGGCTTATTCAGTATCTACTATAGATTATTCAGTATCAACTATGAATTATTCAGTATCTACTATAGATTTATTTAATGTCCACTAAAAATGACTCAGTATATACTATTAATTTTGAATCTACTATGGATTATTGCGGGTCCTCCATAAGTAATTTAGTATTCACTAGGAGTTATTTTGTATCTACTATATATGGTTTTGTATCTACTATATATGGTTTTGTATCTACTATGATTTATTTAGTATCTTCTATGAATTCTTTAGTATCTACTATGAATTATTAAGTATCCTCTATAAATGTTTCAGTGTTCACTATGAATTATTCTGTATCTATTACAGATGATTCAGTATCTACTATGCATTTTTTCATAGTCTACTACGGATTATTCAGTAGCCACTATTTGCTATTCAGTATCTGTTATGACTTATTTAGAATCTACTATGGATTACTTAGTATCTACTATGAGTTATTCAGTACCTATTATGAATTATTCAAAATCTACTGGATATGGATTACTTAGTGTTCACTATAAAAGATTCAATATCCACTATGAATTATTCATTCATCTATCATGAATTGTTCATAACCTACTTTAATAGGAATTATTTAGCATCTACTATAAATGACTCAGTATTTGTACACTATCATCATTATCACATCTGCCTTCCTTCTGCTATATGTTTCGTTTGGTTTATAGTTAAATTCACATCCTTTTTTGTAGTTATAAACTCTTTCACTGCAGTTTTACAGACTTTAGTTTGTTCATTTACAAATTGTGGATTTCTCTACATTCCCTACAGAATATTATTACAACTAACTGCAGTAAATGATTTGGGGGATATTAATAATCTGGAACAAACAAACAAACAGATAATAAGACAAAACAAAGAACAATAAAGGTTCAAAACCAAGCAAGCAAGCTTGACTCTTTCTATGAAATCTGTCTGTATCTGTTGGAATGACCATAATAAACAGTGTACAAAGCAGTGCAAATGAAGGATGGTGCATATGCTAGTGCTCTGGCGTGAGGGCGCCTGGTTGCAACCTATTAGAAACCTCTTACAGAGATGTTAAAGGTGCCCTCTATGCCGGTGGAGCCAAAGAGCATGAAATATTCAATAATAGGCATGCTAGCGGCGCTCGGCGCGACCAGGTCCGCGGCTCCGGTTCATCGCTATTCAATTATGCTCTGGGCAGCTGCGTCCTGTTCCAGCGCCGGCTCTCAGGATGCGCTTCGGCAATTAATTGATCACATTTCCAGAGGGAAGGGAGGGCGGCTAATTAGTTAAATCAGTGGATGCGGAGTTAGCTGGAGTGGGTGCTTAAAGGGGGGCTGGGCCGCCGCAGACGCCGCGGACGCCGGTGACCACCCGTCCCCTTTTTATTCAGCAATGTTCCGATGCTGCAGGACAGCAAATTAGCTTTTCCGTCTGAAAGAAAGTGCACCTAATGGGTTCAAATAGGCAATGATGAATTTGTTTGTTTGTGCGCATGGAGCCGGCCCCGGTCGGCCGCTCTGCTTTTAAATCTATATAAAAACTAATGGCTATTTGACCAAAAAGATAAATACAGATGCACTCTGGCTCTGGCAGCGGACGCTCGGGTTGCCACTCGCTGCGCCAAGCCATTTACTGTCTCTCTCTCTCTCTCTCTCAGGACCAATGCAAAGCAAATGAGAGAACAGGATGTTTTTCACCCTCCCACACACATAGAGAGAGAGAGAGAGAGAGAGAGAGAGACGATCAGAAAGCCGTCATGCCTCGCTCGCCACGCTTCCCTGTCAAACATACAGTCAGGCAGTATGAATCATTAATTGTAATTTCTCCTCAGCTCTGGATGAGCGATGTGACAGGCAGGCAGTAAATTCACAGCTCCTCGTCCCACGACCAGCTGCACATATATCACCAACACACCACCAACGTCCAACGCAGCAGCAGCAGCTCCCGCTAAGAGCCGCGTAAAAAAAGTTACAACTTTTTTAAAATAAAGCAGGAGTTCAGCAAACAGCACAAACAACAAAAAAGTCAATGTCAGGTCTAGGTTCAGCAACAGTATGTGCTGAAAGAATGAGGTCAGCTGACTACCTGAATATACTGAATATAGACCAGGTTATTCCATCAATGGATTATGCAATTCTTCCCTGATGACAATGTCAGGATTCAAGAGTCTGGAATAGTGAAAGAGTTCAGGGTTCAGGGAGCATGAGATCATCATTTTCACACATGGATTGAGAGAGAGTTCTCCACAGAGTCCAGATCTTAACCTCATTGAGAATCTTTGAATCTTTGGGATGTGCTGGATGGAGAAGAGCTGCTTTGTGCAGTGGTCAGACTCTACCATCATCAATGCTGCTGCAAGATCTTGATGAAAAATTAATTAATGCAACACTGGATTAAAATAAATCTTGTGAAAACATTGCAGAAGCTTTTCGAAACAATGCCACAGTGAATGCGTGATGCATTCACTGGGAACGGGATGCTGCTGCCGACTGAGTTTAACCCAGTCACACCATACGGACATTATTCAACCACTTTAATTCTTAATTCTTTACGCTATCACTTCCCCAACCTCACTTACATTCAAATACATGTACTCATGATTGGGTATTCACATATCTATCTATCTATCTATCTATCTATCTATCTATCTATCTATCTATCTATCTATCTATCTATCTATCTATCTATCTATCTATCTATCTATCTATCTATCTATCCATCCATCCATCCATCCATCCATCCATCCATCCATCCCTCCCTCCCTCCATCTATCTATCTAAGCTAAAGACTGTCAAACCAATCAGTAAACCATCAGTAAATTTTGTGAATTTTGTGTTTTAGTGTGAAGTTTAGCCAATCAGTGATGGTTTGGAGAGATATGTCATCTGCTGGTGTTGATCCACTGTGTTTTATCTAAAAGTCTAAAGTGACTGACTGCTAACTTTTATGGAGATGCGGATTTCATTTTCCAGCAGGATTTGGCACACTGCCCACACTGCCAAAAGTACCAATTGGTCTTATATAATATTCTAGTTTTCTGAGACACTGATTTTTGGGTTTTTATTGGCTGTTAGCCATAATCATCAATCAACACTAAAAGAAATAAACGCTTGAAATAGATCACTCTGTGTTTAATACATCTATATAATACTGTATATAGTTTCACATTTCAACTGAATTACTGACTTTTTGCGCTAGTAATACCGTCTCTTGCATTTTACAGGGTTAATTTCCCAATCACACTGCTTACCGGTTATCATACCCGTTATAATCATCTCTTATTCGGATCAAAAGAAATGATTCTGGCAGTGTTGGAAAGATTGCGCCTCTCCGAACATGAAAGGAGTCAGATGACGAAGCGCGGCCCGACGTTAGCGTAGCTACCTTTCTGAGGAGAGCCTGTACTGTAAGTGCCGACATGCTGCTGCAAACAAGCAGACAAGCACATGAGCGCAATTACAAGCCTTCACATCTCCCAGCGTCTCCGTCTGATCAGCAATCATCTCCGTGACGGGGTCACAGCAACTCCGCATCAACACACAGCTCCGCCAGAGAACACGACATTCCATCAGCCGCTTGCCTAATCCTCTCCATCTGAACTATTTCAATCAACACAAACACATTGCTAAATAAATCCCCCAGGTCCTGACCTCTGTCTTCTCCGGGGCTTAGAACTTTGCGAATATTTGGACATGATGCGCTTCCAAGCGAGAGCACGTCAAACCATAAATAGGTTTCAATAAAACATTCTGACAACACGGCCGGCCCGACATACCAGCTGCTGTGGTTCAGCAAAACACCACTTCATTTCTGTTTTTATCTCATTTGTCATTAGTGACCTCGTGTCCGAACTCTAATACCGAAGTCACGTGGGCTTCATCACATTTTCTTGGGAAACTCTCTAAGACCCTGTGAAAAACTCTATAGGCCCCATTTTAGAGATCTATAGCGCACCAGTCAAATGCAGCTGGTGCAACTGGATTTAGGGCGTGTCGGTGTGTCTTTGGTATCGCAGCGCGCAAAAGGCATGTACTAATTCTCTTAATTTTTCATTAGTGTGCTTTGGGCGTAACATATAATAAATGTGCCAGTTGCCTCACATTCCCCTTAAAGAGCCAGATGAGCTCTGACTTGTCACGTTTGTATCTTCAGAGCATTAAGCTTGATTAAAGGTGTGTCAGTGTGTCTTTGCTATCGTAACAACGGGAAAAGTACACCTTGTGCAGCTTGAAATACACAAAAGGAATGTACTAATTCTCTTTATTGTTTTAATGTCTCCTCCAGATTGCAGCCATTCTTTGGCCTGATTAATCACCAGTTGAGATTTAATAAGACCAGCTATGATTGTGCAGCTTCTGCAACCTGTGAGTGTAGAGCAGGATCTTCAGGCCCAGCTGCAACATCAGTGGGTAAATGAGGTGCAGGACCCCATATAGAACCTGTAGAACCTCCATACCCAACCTAATGTATCTTATTAGGCTCCCTATTGGATTCTAGAGCCTCCTTTCAATTACAGTACAGTTTCCCCCCAATAGATAGACAGATAGATAGATAGATAGATAGATAGATAGATAGATAGATAGATAGATAGATAGATAGATAGATAGATAGATAGTTTTGTAAGGGATAGATAGATAGATAGATAGATAGATAGATAGATAGATAGATAGATAGATAGATAGATAGATAGATAGATAGATAGATTGTTTTGTAAGGGATAGATAGATAGATAGATAGATAGATAGATAGATAGATAGATAGATAGATAGATAGATAGATAGATAGATAGATAGATAGATAGATAGATAGATAGATAGATAGATAGATAGATAGATAGATAGATAGATAGATTTTATAAAATAAAACAACAATGTTCATTTTGATCAAATATAAACCTATAAATAGCAAAATCAGAGACTGATACATGTTCAGAGTTCTCCTGTATTTAGGTTTTCAATTGCATTACACATTTACATTAAAACTCCTCCTCCACACTAAGCAGTGCTCTGGTGCATTTCTCAGACTACATGAACACACTCCACCAATCACAGCTGTCTCTGTGGCTGACACAGCAACAACCATACTGAACAGACAGCTGGATCACAGCATCTACAACTTCCAACAAAAAAGGATTTCTGCTTTTGAAAGCAGCTGAAAGTAGGATACGGATATCCGAAGTACGTGTGGAAATTCAGAGTCAGCTCCTTAACGAGGGAGAAAGAGTCTCTGCTGATTTCACTTTTCCTACATGGAAAGTAGCTTTCCCCAACGGGAAAACCACTAAACTCAGCAATTAGTCAGAAGGGTTAAGTGTTGAAATCGCCAAACTTACTAGTTAAAAGTAAGAAGATTACAGGTTACAAGGTAACAAGGTAACAATTTTAACAATTATTTTGAAGGTATAAGTTGATAAATACCCAATTTTAACAATTAGTTTAAAGGTTTAAGCTGATAAACACCCAATTTTAACAATTAGTTTAAAGGTTTAAGCTGATAAATACCCAATTTTACCAATTATTTTGAAGGTATAAGTTGATAAATACCCAATTTTAACAATTAGTTTAAAGGTTTAAGTTGATAAATACCCAATTTTATCAATTAGTTTGAAGGTTTAAGTTGATAAATACCCAATTTTATCAATTAGTTTGAAGGTTTAAGTTGATAAATACCCAATTTTATCAATTAGTTTGAAGGTTTAAGTTGATAAATACCCTATTTTAACAATTCGTTTAAAGATTTTACACCAAAGTTAGCAATTAGCTGTGATGTTTAATGGGATTTCAGTGGATTTTTTGTGAAATGTAACAATTAGATGTGATGTTTAAGTGGATTATTCACCAAATGTAACAATTAGCTGTGGTGTTTAATTGGATTTCAGTGGATTTTTCACCAATACTACAATTAGCTGTGGTGTTTAAGTGGATTTTAAGGAAAGTTAGCAATTAGCTGTGGTGTTTAAATTGATTTTTTTTTTTTTTTACCAAAATTAGCAATTGCCAGTGATGTTTAAGTGGATTTTACTGGAGTATTCACTAAATTTAGCAATTAGCTGTGGTGTTTAAATGGATTTTTCAACAAATGTAATAATTAGCTGTGATGTTTAAGTAGATTTTAGTGGATTTTTCACCACAGTTAAACAACTAGCTGTGATGTTTAAGTGGATTTCAGTGGATGTTTCACCAAATGTAGCAATTAGTTGTGATATTTAAGTGGATTTTTCACCTAATTTAACAACTAACTGCAATATAACAGCTAGCTTTGTTTTGTTTAAATGGACTTTAGTGGATTTTCTTCCCAAATTTAACAATTAGCTGTGATGTTTAAGTGAATAAATCACCTCATTCTGAAATAAGTTAGAACGGCTGATTGTAAAAATCCCACAAATCCAGCACTGTGTTAAAAAGGCTTGAGCAGGAAATCACAGGACTGTGCTGGAGGAGCAGAGAGCAGAGGCAGCAGCTGTGTGGATGAACCTGTGGGCTGGGTTCAGGAGTACTGCTGTAAGATAACGCTGTGCGGCGCTGATTGACAGCAGCTTTTGGCAGGGGTCGCGGCGCCGCTGCTCGGGCCGGATCGGTGGAGTGTGTGGGCCGCCGGTGGCAGCAGCGGGATCGCTCTGCTCCCGGAGCCGACGCCTCCCCTTCCAGATGGACCCCAAGCTGCCACCGCGAGCGTCCCAGCACGCCCGGTTCACTCGGCGCGGCATACGGCGCGCACAATGCCATGTTTTCTGGAAAAAAAAAAGAAAAGGAATCTCCGCGACTCGTTCACAAACGGCAAGGACGATTACTGCCATCTGGTTTCTACACAAAAAAACAGGCTGAACAAAGCCCTATCTAAAACCCGCTGTGTGTTTGCTGGAAACGCCAAGGCTGCTTTCCATTCTTCCAGCCATTGTGTGCGTGCGTCCGACGAGCAACAGTACATTTAGTGGGGAATTAAGGGTTTTGAACGCTGAGGAAGCAGCAGGGCGAATAGATGCTAACAGTACGCGATGCTCCATAATCTGCACTTCAGAAGTTGGAGAATAATAGAAGGTCTCATCATCTAATGCTGGAACATCAAAGAGCTTCCCTGAAGACAGAGGATTGGGCGGATCATCTCTCCTCGTAATCACTTCCACAGAAAAAGATTTTTTTCTTTCTGAAATGAGATATTTTGAAGGGAAAGATGTTTCTGAAAGCTCGACACCCCGGGACTGTAAGAGCTCACAAGCGTCAGAAGTTTAGAAACAAACAGAAAACTTGAAGACTAAGATTAACTGCAGCAGAATTTCTCAGTCGAGGTCCTGGATATACCTCTGCTCTACATTTTAGAGTTTGCCCTGCTTTAGAACACTTGGTTTAACTTAAGAATTACAGTATTTTTAACACATAAAATCCTTTAATTTTCCGGTTAATGTCAGGTTGTAAGGAGCAGTAAAGCCACTCTGCTGAAGTTTTAGCCACTAGCATTAGTATAAGCCACTAACCATGCTAAGCGCTAGCTCTTTTGCCGTTCAGAGGTGAGTATTATTGGTTTGTAGCCTGCTGCTAACCCCGGCAAGCACTGCTGGAGCAGCATTAGCGTTACACAATAACCCCAGCACTAAGCGCTAGCTCGTTCACCGTTCAGAGGTGAGCATTATTGCCATGTAACCTGCTGCTTACCCCAGCTTGCACTGCTGGAGCAGCATTAGCATTACCCGCTAACCATGCTAAGTGCTAGCTTCTACAGGAGAGTATTTTTGGACTGTAGTGTGCGTGTTGACTGTGTTAAAACAAGGTTTGTGGGACGTTTATTAATAGTACGCCTTATAATCTCTTGCCTCTTAAAATGCGAAAAATACGGTAACTATCAAGTTAATTTCAACTAATCAATTAATCAACTAATTAGCCTTACAGTCATTGCCATAGTAGTAGTCGCTTAAACACCTTGGAACCACTGGTGGGTCTCAACTTGTATTCTTCACACTCTTCACTTCATAACTTCCATAAATCACACAATTAATCTGTTAAATGTTCAAAAGAATATGTTTTTATTGTTTTGGCAACCCTGGGCTTATTATTTAAATATTTCTGGTGAATTTACTGTGTTTTAAGACAGCACACTAAGGCACTGACATGCCAATTGTCATGGGACAGTAGTAAGTACACTGATAGTGAAGTATTAACTAAGGGTATGGCTTAGAAATGCCCACATCTGTATGTTTTAGGTACAACATATGCTGATTTACAGCATTACGTGTCTTACCGCCCACAGTGGACGGTGTGTTGGGGGAGGGGTTTAATGTCTCATTCATATCTTACATACAGGGGTTGGACAATGAAACTGAAACACCTGGTTTTAGAGCACAATAATTTATTGTGGTGACGGACTGATTTGATCAGCCGTGGTTTTATGTTTTTTGGATACAATCCGGGTTGGCCCCCGAACATCCCTTTCAGACAGCTTCCTCTTACAGCGTCCACAGTTAATCCTGCTGGATGTGGTTAGTACTTCTTGGTGGTATGCTGACATTACCCTGGATACCGTGGCTCTTGATGCATCACAAAGACTTGCTGTCTTGGTCACAGATGCGCCAGCAAGATGTGCACCAACTCTGGTATGTCACCCGTAATGTTGTGTGCATTGCAATATTTTGAGGATAACTGTGCTCTTACCCTGCTAATTGAACCTTCACACCCTGCTCTTACTGGTGCAATGTGCAATTAATGAAGATTGACACTCAGGCTGCTCCAAATTAGCCATGATGAAACCTCCCACACTAAAATGACAGGTGTTTCAGTTTCATTGTAGCATTTTTTTAGTTTTCAGGGAGCACGGCATGACTTTTGGCATCTCAGTGTACATTCCATTAGGTCATTTTTTTTAACTACTAATTAAACTACTGGGGTAAGACTTGTAATTACAAGACTGACTAATGGACATCTGGACTTGCTAATGGGTCCTTAGAGTATAAGGAGTTGAATTACTGATGTACACCAATAAATAAGACATCAAAAACTAAGATAAAAATAAGATAAACTTCTCACCACTCCTGGCGACGGATGGTCTGCCCAGTTTTTCAGCGTCTTTGGCCTTGTTGTTGTTGTGCACCGGCGTATCTTCCAGACCCTCTGAAGGCTCCGGTGTTAATGCGATGGAGGTGCCGTCTGATAGGGCGTCTCCACCTGCTTCTCTCGATGCTTTCACTGCCTCGGACTCCGTGTGGCTGCCCCAGTCCTCCAGCCCGCTCTCAGCTATCTGGTCGGGGTCGCCCTGGTGGCTGGGACTGGCCGTGAGCTCGGAGCCGCGGAGCGAGCTGGGGCTGGAGTGTAGAGACAGCGATGGCTCGCCTCCATCTGCTCGTCCTGCCGTGTGGGGGTGCAGGCCGGCGGGCTCTTGGATGAAGCCAGCGAACACAATGCCCTGATCTGCTGCGTCCTGGATCTGCTGGAGGTAGAAAGAAATGCACCAGATCACAGTCTAAGTACAACACTCGAGGCCTGTCACAATAAATATTTTGTTTGGATGATGTATTATCCCAGAAATTAAAACTATTGAGATAAATGATAATTACTATTAAGAGTAGGAATCTAAAGCCCTGTCCAGACGGGATTCATTTTTTGGCTTTCTTGGTCACATGACATCACATTTAGTTAGGCCTGTCACGATAAGACTTTTTTGTGGACGATATATTGTCATTTTTGTCATTTTAAGACACTGACATAATGATAACAGACAAGAATAAAAAAGAAATTATACATGTTTTAAAGACAGCCAATTTTTTTTACAAATAATTAATTTTAAATAGTTTAGGAATGATATACTTATTTTTTCAACTACTTTAGTTCACACTGTGTGCATGGAGTCATAGTTACTGAAGCATGATGGGCTACAATACTGTTCACTGTTATCAATGTGAACAAACTTACAAATAAACACAATAGACGATGTCACGGTTATCAAAAATGATTCAGGTCATATTTATTGTACGACAGGCCTATGTTCAGTAGCTCCTCCATTTCCACTTGCTGTTGTGTTTTTACGTGGATCTTTGTGGAAACGCGCACCCACAGTGTAATTACGGTGCACAGCAGTGGTAAGATAGCTATTTTATTAAACACGAGGTGATAAAACTCAGAGATGTGGATCCAGACTGGACTAAAATTACCGGAGGACCACGAGGAGGAGTGCAGCAAAAAACAGTAGATAATTCAGCCTGTAATTTTCTCTCAGAGGACGTCTGAGAAAAACACGTACATGGTCGTTTCAGACGGGAATAAAATCACATTAAAAAAGGGAAAATGACCCCAGGACCCCCTGAGAAACTAATCCCGTCCGGATAGGGTTTAAGATGAATTTATTTTGCCATTTTTTTGCAATATGATCCTAAAATAAAAAAAAACAATATGATGAAACTGGCAATGTTTCAGGACCATTCCAGGAAAGGAAGAGCAAGAGTTACATTTTGCTAATTTCTTTTAGGAGCTTTTGTCAGACTGTGTCAGAAACCATGTAAAACTAAAGCCTATTTGAAAAGTGTTAGCCCACCATGCTAAAAGAATGGCTCTATTTATTAACTTGTTAATTACATTAGCTCCAATGCTCCAGTTAAATACATCGGATAGAAAATATTGATTGTCGCCTGCTAAGGTAAAGGGGAAAAGCCAAAAATTGACGTTTTCAAGTGAAATTTCACCACTTTTTCAGTATTTGTGTGTAAGTTGTTGAGATTTAAACAAGGTAATTCAGAGTGTTTTGGTGTGAAAGCTCAGGTTCAGTGTAGAAAATCCTACTAAACTGAGGCATGAAAAATGAAATTATGGAGAAGGAACAAGACTGAAGTTTCTTGTTCCTTCTTTTAATCTAAGGTTAGTCTAAGGTAGCAGTTCTCAAAAAGTTCCCAAAGTTCTATGTCCAAACAGTGCAAAAGTATTCATACCCCTTGAACTTCCCCCTTTGTTGTTTTTAAGGTGTTTGTAAGGTGACAAAATGTGAAAAAGTTCAAGGGGAATGAATACTTTTGCAAGCCACTGTAAATCAAATAAAACAAAACATCAAGCTTTATTTGTAGCCCTTTTTACGTAACATCATTATGTCAGGTATTATAACAGGTTTATACAGTTTTCAAGTACGGTTATGTAGCGAAGGCTAACTGTGTTGGAATAAAGCTGCCAGCTCTGCTCATATTAAAAACGTCAAGCATGAAAAACAGCCCACAAAATTCCAGACGATCGCACAGTGTCCAAAACAATTATTTACCGGCCCCGCCGCCCCTCCCTCCCTCCATCCATCCCTCCCTCCCTCCCTCCCCCCGGGCTGGGCCGGCCGGTATTAACGACGTCTGATTAGAATGGCTGCGGTCGCGCCCGGCCTCGGCATGCTCTCAGCGCGGCTGAGGAAAAAAAAATCGACCATGCGCATCTGCCCCTTTATTGTCGGTTAGCATTCGGAGGCCAATATTTGAATTCTCATCAAATGAAATTGAATTGTTATCTGTCAAGGAATGCTAATGACGCCATTTTCCATTCTGCCGCTTTAATAAAAGCCGGCCCGAGGCCTCAGTGGCCGCCGCCGCTATCTCCGCCCGATGCCTCGGCCGACAGCAGGAGAATCACTCTGGCGGGATGCGGCAGTTTATTCTGTCGAAAATTAAACCGCGGAACAGGGCCCGTCCTTTCCAATTGCATTGTTTAATACATATTGAACATTTACGCCCAGGGTCCCGTCATTATATTCTCCAGCAATAAGGCAAATGAAATTGCGGAGATAAGAAAGCGCTCCTCTATCGCTCGTCGGGGGTGATAGTAATTCCTCCGTCGGGCCAGTGAATCATTTCCGCCTTTATTTTTCATTTATTTATTTCTTTTCTTTTTTTTTTGTGATGCGGGGGGAAGGAAGATTGATGTGCCGACGGTTCATTGAGATTAATAATGCTGAAGATATGCACATCAGAGCGGCGGGTTCACGCAGATACTGAACCATACTGGCCCCGTGCTTTCCAATATCAATCCATTCGGCGGATGAATGATGACGCCGCGGACTCAGATTACTGTTCTACACTCATTGGTATGGACAGCGCGTCTGGATCTGATACAGAACGGCTGTGTGTGTGGCTCTGAGGCGCTACGACAAAAAAAGAGCGACTTACTTTCTTGACGTAGCCCTGGATGTGCTCCGGGGTGGGGACGTGGTCGGCGCTGAGACACTCCTCCAGCTTCAGGTGATAGGGCTCGAAGTCTGACGGACTCCTCTCAGAGCTGACAGGAAACAAGAGAGGAAATGATTTATTAATGTAGAACAACGTGAGGCATTAATATAGGAGAAGACAATGTGACAATGTTATGAGTATCAATACTGTGATATCACACTATCGGCACCATTGTACACTCTGCGCAGGGCACGTCTCAATGCTCATTGCTATTTTACACCCCATCAACAGTCTATTTTCACATCTTGCGACTGCGCTGTTAAAATAGCATCAGAGTTTGAGGTTTGTTCAGGTACATTGCTGGCGTGTTTCTATCTTGATTTCCGGTGGGAAATGCAGGAGCTCCACTGACTGATTAAAACCCTGACAACAGTCAACAGTCAGCCGTCCAATCCTATCTTAGCTATGCAGGAGCATGCGCTTGGCACATGTTAAGATCCGAACGTGCCAAAGTCAGAGCGCACCTGGCTCTTAAAGGGTATGACATCTAGCACAATGGTTGGTTTATTTCACGTTACGCCTAAAACACACCTATGATTATTTAAGAGAATTAGTTCAGAATTAGTTCAGCGTTTTCCGCATTTCAAGTTGCGCAAGGCACATTTTTTGCTCCCTCACGATACCAAAAACACACCAACACAACCTAAATCCAGGTGCGTGATACACAACTGACTGGTGCACTATACATCGCTATGTGTGATATTACAGTATGTTTTATTCAGTATATAATGGGTGTTACCTATAGCAATTATAAAGAGTCTATAACCAAAAGACAGGAAACAGTACCAGCACATAATCTGCAACGTGTAGCAAGTTAGCTATATGCATTCAGAATTAGCATTTGCTTAATGCTTAATTAGAAATTCATAGGGAATATTAGGGCTTATCATTTAATGTCTGGTGGCAAGTAATCAAGAGATTTTCTGTAAATCTGTAGATCAGTTATTTTCAATGGGGCTTTTTTTGCATGTTATCTGCATTATTTTGTCACTGCATAACTTTTTACAGAAGTTTTGTTTGGATTTGAATAGGATGCAAATTACGCTCGTTTTTTACTTGTATTAACTGTGGTTAATCTGCAAGGATTAAACAGGGTAAAAAGATTTGCCTTAATGATACAAATTTACAAGCAAAACCCAACCACCCATTTAGGATACCACAGCAACCACACAGCCATAGCTCACAGCATTTGCACCATAGAAATGAATAGGCTGCTTTTCACACCATTAAACCCCAACCAACCACATAGGGTACCACAGCAACCACACGGCAACATGCTTGCATCAAAGTTGCAACCCGGAAAGGAATGGTTTCTAGTAAAGAACTGTTTTTATAGGATTAAACAGGATGGAAATATTTGTCTACTCTTATTTTGCCTCAATGATACAAATTCATCAATAAACCCAACCGCCCATAAAGGATACCACAGCAACCACACAGCCACAGCTCACAACAAACCAAAGATCATTTTTTTCCATAGCATTTTCCCACAGGAATGAATAAAATAGAATAAAATACTATTTGTGATAACAAAAATACTAAAACACACTAGTAACACCCAAACCAACCACATAGGGTACCACAGCAACACATTGGCAACATGCTTGCACCAAAGTTTTAACCCAGAAATGTATGGTTTCTAATAAAGAACTGTTTTCATAGAATCAAACAGAGTGAAACGATTTGTTCACTCTTCTACGTCTTTTTTTTAATGATACAAATACATCAGTAAAACCTAACCACCCATATAGGATACCGCATCAACCACAAAGCCACAGCTCACAGCAAACAAAAGATCATCTCTTTCCATAGCATTTTCCCACTATGTTTGAGCAAAATTAACATTGTTTTTTAATTCTATAAACTACGGAAAACATTTCTCTTAAATTCCAAAAAAAAAAAAATTGTAATTTAGAGCATTTATTTATATGCAGAAAGTGCAAAATGCTAATAGTGCAAAGAAAACAGGTTCATATTCATAAAGTTTTAAGAGTTCAGAAATCAAAATTTGGTGGAACAACCCTGGTGGTTTTTAATCACAGTTTTGATTAATCATGCATCTTGGCATCATGTTCTCCTCCACCAGTCTTTCACACTGCTTTTGGATAACTTTATGCCTTTGCTCCTGGTGCAAAAATTCACCAAGCAGTTCAGCTTGATTTGATGGCTTGTGATCTTGATTACATTCTATTTTTCCAGAGCTGTATACCACAGCAACCACTTGGCAACATGCCTGCACCAGAGATTAAAATCCAGCAAGGTGGGGTTTCTAATAAAGTGGCCAGTGGCATATTAAACAAGGGGATTTGTGAGTATTCATGAGCTCAGGCTGAGCAGTCACAGCCTACTGGACATTTCTATTCATGAGCTCAGAGGCTGAGATATAGTGAGTGATATATTCTGGCTTATTCCAACATTCTTACACAGCTTTTTCTCCTGTTTCCACCTCCAAACTGAAATCACTTTCAGAGGAAGTGTTCTACACTTTATTTACGATGAACCGCAGCGCTGCATGCTGCTCAGCGTCAGTAGAATACAGTTCTAGCTTCAACATTTCCGTTTGAAAATTTCATATTCTCTTCTCTCTCCTCCAACAATGGCTCTTTGTGAGAGCATCTTTTTCCAGCCGCCTCCTCTTCAAAGGCAATTCAGAAAGCTTTAATAAAGGCACGAAACCACACAGCCTGATAAAACACGGCCTGTGCATAATTCAGTGGTGTGCGTTTACAAACACAGACAAACACTGGCATTATTTAATAAAGAGGATTTAAAAGCAGCTCGCTCACGACGGATAAAGATCAGTAAATCCCGCACCCGGGCGAAGAGCAAAACAACAAAACAGAAGCCAGTCAGCTCAATATTCTCCAGCTTAGCATCTTCTGAGCTCCTCTGCTCCTGCCGAGGAGACATACACGGCTGATTCTTCAATTAAAGGAACTTTCAGGTTCTCGGATTAATAAAAGCAAATAAAATAGATTCAATCTTAAATTAAATATATTATTTGTGGGAATCTCACAAACAATGAGACTTCAAACTTCTCTTTTAAACTTGTAGACACACACTACCTGTGATTTCTGTGAGGAATTGTTCCTTAAAATACTTTTTTATTACTAGGGCTGCGCCATATACCATTTAACCCTTGTGTGGTGTTCATAATTTTGTTACTCGTTTACTTTGTTACTTGTATTTAATTCAGCAAAATTAAGCAATTCTACATTAAAATGCTTTACACATGCTTGCTTCACCTAAATTGCAAGCAATATAAACAGCTTACATGGTTAATATTTGCCCTTTACCTTTCTTATGTTACATTTCTTTCAAAAAGTGCTACTCTTTTTTTTATTAGTTTTTTAATAAAATGTAAAAGAAAATGAATTAAACTCAAGATATGAGTAGAAAATTTGTTTAGTTTCAAATTTACAAATGAAGCAATGTTTATTAGCCCTTGACCAAACATACTGTATGTAATATAAATGTGTGTGTGTGTGTGTGTGGGGGGGGGGTGTACAGTGTGTGTTTGTCGAAAATGTGTTTTGATGTATGTTTTTCACAAAAAATGAGTCAATGCCAATGAGTTTGAGTTAGAAAAAATATTTTTTTAGTATAATTTGATGAAAAATGAAAACGGGTCCCACAGACCCGAACACCACACAAGGGTTAAGCATCATCGTCGCGATGTGTGCATGCGCGATAGTCACATCGCAGGACGTGTGATGTCTGTTAAGGCAATTAAATCAAACATGTTATGCTGTAATGTTTTGATTCTTGACACAAGAAGTAGATACACAGCGCTGTCTCTGTGTCTGTGTGAGTGACAGGCTGCTGCTGCCTGAGAAGCGGGCGAGGGGGAGCACGGAGTTAACACAAGGTAACTGTCGCATGGCCTTGATCCACATGGTTGGGCACGTGCTTGTAAAAGTGGGCACGTGTCGAAAGCTGTGCACCTCAGTCCAGCACAGTTTTGCGGCGCAGATATTTCCAGTTACAGTTGAATTCACGCTTTCAATCCCAGAAAAAACGTTCTTATTTATCTTTATAATTCTTTTTAAAAACATTTGACTGCCTGATTAAAGGGCAGATTACTGTTGATTTGCTGTTTTGAGCTCAGCACTGACTCAGCTCTTGATCGGTCCGGACACCAGACAGCGTACGGGTGGGGGCGGGGCTGGTGATGTTATGGGCCCTGCGTTGCTTAATATTGCGATATATATCTTTGAAAATATTTGCAATGTCATTTTTCCCGCACAATATTGTGCAGCCCTAGTGTTCACCGTGTTAAAACAAGCTAAGCTAGGCTTACCGGAACACTCAGGGTTTCTCAGTGAAGCGCTGTCGTACGGCACTTATTAGCGCTAGCTGCAGATAGCGGTTAGCTGCTAATGCTAATGCACCCAGCGTCGAGACCAGCTGAATTAGAAGGAAAACATGGCGACACCCCTGTTCCTTACTAGTGTCGCACAATGCACCTCATGATTCGGTGCGCCTTATAGTCTTTCTAGAATTTTATAGAAATGTAATAGAAATGAAAATTGAGTGCAAACAAAATTTTCTAAAACAATTTTTTGGCTGTTATACAGAAATATGTCCGTAAGAACAGCAAAGATCAGCAAAAAATAGCAAAAAATAAGTGAAGAGTGAAAATTAAGTGAATCCTTTGTAATACTATCTGCACAAAACCAGTTTGCAAAAAAAAAATTAAATTAAATCTATATAATCTCAAGTTCAGCCATCATCAGCCTTCAAATACATATTTAAATAATAAATTTTTCTTAGTTATGAAGGTAAAAAAAATGGCAATAGAAGAATCATCCACATGTTACTGGCAGAGCGGCACACACCCTTCCTCCATCCTGTTGACAACGGACACCCAGACACCACCACACACACACACAAGTCTGCTCCCTCTTCCTCTCTCTCGCTGTGTGTGTCTGTGTGTGTGTCTGTGTGTGTCTGTGTGTGTGTGTGTGTGTGTGTGTGTGTGTGAGAGAGAGAGACTGAGACAGACAGGATGGAGAATTCACCCCACTAGCCTCACTATTCCCTCTACACAGCCCAGCAGGACCCAGACTCACCTCACTACAACACACACACACACACACACACACTCACTGCAGGCAGAGATTCGCACCTCCTGCCGACACACAGCCATCTGCTGCCTAAATACAGCTCGGCTCCTGCAGCCGTGTGACCGAGTCCCTGGACACACACTTAAAAACGCTGCTCCTGCCTTCACACACTCTCACTGAGCTTGAGTCAGGAGGTGAAGCCCTGCTAATCGGATTTACCCAAAAAACCCACCCAACAAAGCCCATCCCAGAGGCATCCCAGCCTGAGGAGCACATCAACACGTAATGCTAACACAGATAGCACTTTTAGGAATGATTCTAACTGGCTAATATCAGCTTAAATATGTTATTAGCATTTAGCCTACTCTACTCTACTGTACTACTTTAGCTTCTTTTAATCATAGTTGTATATACAGTTAAAGTTATAAATAAAAATTATGTAATTTAAATAACAAAAAAAGATGCAAAGCTTTCAGACCTCAAGTAATGCAAATAAAAAAACAAGTTCATATTCAAAAAGTTTTAAGAGTTCAAATATCAATATTTGGTGGAATAACCCTGTTGGTTTTTAATCACAGTTTTCATGCATATTGGCATCATGTTCTCCTCCTCCAGTCTTACACACTGCTTTTGGATAACTTTATGCCTTTACTCCGGGTGCAAAAAATTCAAGCAGTTCAGATTGGTTTGATGGCTTGTGATCATCCATCTTCCTCTTGATAGGTTTTCAATTTGGGAAAATCAAAGAAACTTTTTTAAGTGGTCTCTTTTGTTAATATGTAAAATATATGCCATATATATTGATATGTGAAAATTATAGAACAAATATTGAACATATTAGGCCCTATTTTATTGATCTACAGCGCACCAATCAATTGTGCATTGCACAGCTGGATTTAGTGCGTGTCGGTGTCTCTTTGGTTTTGTGAGGGCACAAAAAACGTGCAAAAGTCATGTACTATTTTTTTTAATTAATCATGGGTGTGTCTTGGTCGTAACATAAAACGTGTGTGTGTGTTTAACGAGCGTGAGTGTACAAACGCTGGGTGCACCTATAGAAATGAACTCTGATGATTGACTGTTGTAAGGGTTTTAATCAGTCAGTGGAGCTCCTGTGTTTCCACCATCAAAAAATATAGAAATACACCAGAAATTTACCTGAACACACCTCACTTCCAGACCACAGCACCCATCAGTGTAGATTTATTAATTAAAAAAAGGCTATTTTAGCTGCTATTTTGACAAATTTAACCTCTATATAAAACGCTGAAAGATTTAACCTCTATATTGTATAGTGCCATATATCAGACTTACTGTACCTTTTATGGCTGTGTATGTGATTAAATATTCTTTAATTTGATCTGGGGTTGATGCTGCAGTTGGTCTGCAGGTTTAGGTTCAGCAATAGTATGTGCTGAAAGAATGAGGTCAGCTGAAGCTACCTGAATATACTGAATATAGACCAGCTTATTCCATCAATGGATTTTATATTTCTTCCCTGATGATCACGGCCATATTCCAAAATCAGACAATGTCAGGATTCATGGTGCTGGAATTGGAGTTCAGGGAGCATGAGATCATCATTTTCACACATGGATTGAGAGAGAGTTCACCACAGAGTCCAGATCTTAACCTCATTGAGAATCTTTGGGATGTGCTGGATGGAGAAGAGCTGCTTTGTGCAGTGGTCAGACTCTACCATCATCAATGCTGCTGCAAGATCTTGGTAAAAAAATAATTAATTAATGCAACACTGGATTGTAATAAATCTTTAAACAAATTTGCAGAGGCTTATTGAAACAATGCCACAGTGAATGCATTGTGCTGCAATCAATGATAAAGGTGGGCTGCAGATGATCTGAGTGTGTGTGTGTGTGTGTGTGTGTGTGTATGTGTGTGTGTGTTGTTTTTGTTTGTGTGTGTCACTGCTCACTGCTCACAAGACTTCACTGATCTTGTCAGATAGACACTATAGGCAATGTTTCCGGGTCTTGAGGTAGCATCCTGCTGTGTGAGTATATAAGTGTGTGTGTGTGTGTGTGTGCACACACAAGTGTGCCCGTGCATGTGCCCGTGACCGCATTTCCATGACAACAACGTCATCACAGATCCATTAAACCTGTTTCACAATCTTTCATCAGTGCATTAATTATGTAGCGCATTTTCCTTGATGCCGCCTATTTACCCAGCCATGAATAATATTCCTGCAGCAGATCAGCCCTAATGGGGTCCCCCCTGTACCACTCCTACAGCCAAGCACACTACAATTACCCAATGATGTTGAATAAATTACCCAGGGGCCCCCACCCAGCCGGCACGCTAATGAAAAAAAGTGAACTTGGACATGTGTGACGCTTGACATTTGAAATTATAAACGGCAGCAGCCTGGTCTCCATCAGGTCCTGATAATAATTTGTATTTAAAATGACCCCCCCCCCCCCCCCCCCGCCCCCAAAGCCTGAAATGAGAGTGAGAGAATCAGGTGGGGCTGGACATCATTTCTCTAAAGCCTTCTGGGCTCAAGGGATGTTCAAATATTAAATTCTGATTTCTTAACAGCCTGTCCTCCATATTTAATGGGTTTTGATGATGTTTGGTGGTTTTTGATGCATTCCATTGATGGGCATTACAGGTTTGGAAATGTTACAGTTGCTACAGTTGTCAAATTTGGACACAATTTTGTAAAAAAAAAAATCACTTGGGAAATACATCAGTGGTAAAAAAACAACTTAAAATTATGTTTTCACTTGATTTTACCAAATTGAAAATCTCTGAAATATGATCAAGAGGAAGATGGATGATCACAAGCCATCAAACAAAGCTGAACTGCTTGAATTTTTACACCAGGAGTAAAGGCATAAAGTTATCGAAAAACAGTGTGTAAGACAGGTGGAGGAGAACATGATGCCATGCAACTTTCTTGGGTAATAGTCCAGTTCAAACACAGTGTTCTTGAACTAAATTTGAGATATTTTTTTGGTGGGGGGGTTAGACTCAAGTTTTGACACAATGCTCCTGGTTTGCAGCCAAACTCAGACCATTTTTTTCCTTGGACTATATTTTTTGGGTTACAGTTGAGTTTAGATGCAATTTACTTCATTCTCAAACAAGTCATGTCAAATGTCTTGGGTTGCTATAAAGTTTAAACACAATTTTCAGTCAAATTTGATGGGTTACAGTCAAGTTCAACCAATTTACTTGGGTAATAGTCCAGTTTAAACACAGTGTTCTTGGGCTAAAGTTGAGATCAGATTTTATTTTGGGGGTGTTCTTGGTTTGCAGCCAAATTCAGTCAATTTTCTTGGGGTAGAGTTGAATTCAGGAAGACATTTTGGGCCAGGAAACTTTGTTGGGCTTCAGAAACGTTTTTAGAAAACTTTCTTAGACTAAGTTTTGCTGGGTATGGAAATTGGTCAGGGCACAGTTTAGTTCAGGAAGAATGGCAGCAGACTGCAGAGACAGGATTGGACAGAATGTTCTTGGGTTGAATTTTAGCATTTCAGTCATTTAAACCCCTAAAACCCTGAGATTATTCAGTTTATTATTTATAAAAATAATGAATAGTTAGAGTTTGGACCCAAAAGCAGACCCTCAGACTAGAGTTTAAAGGGTAAAAACTCTACCAGACCAGCCAGAGTTAAAACCTCCTCCTTTTGGTCTGTAGGACAGGAGTGGTGAGGTATTAGCGCGTTAGCATGCATGCAGGCTGGACTGTGGGGGTTGAATTGTAGCAATGTCACCTCCTGCTCTCCGTCATAGGGCCACGCACAGCACCGCTGCAGTAGGGCTAATCCTCCCAGGGAGAAATGCGACTGTATCCAGAGACTCAGTCAGAATACTAAACACTGCACAGCTAGCGGCGAGCGGCTAACAGCGCTAACGCTAACGCTGCAGACTCCTATACATCTCACATCACACCAACTTTTACCTCCACCTTCATTTCCTTCCCTGTTCTCCTCCACCTCCCTTCACTTCTCTCTTCCCCTCCCTCCTTCTCTTCTCTCCTCCTCCGCTACTGTGCTCTTCTTTTCTTTGATCTGCTCTCTATGTCTTCAATTTTCTATCTTATCCTCCTCCTCCTCCTCAAGTGTCTCTTCTTTTCTACCCTTCATCTTTATCTACTCCTCTCCTCTCTTCATCTACAGTATCTACTCCTCTCGTCTCTTCTGTTCATCTTCTCTTTCATCATCTCTTACTGTAGTTTCTTTTCCCTTTCTTCTCTCTTTCTAATCTTCTCCTCTTTTTTCTGTTCCCCATCTTATCTTTTTTCGGTTTCTCTTTTTTCTTAGTTTCATTTTTCACATTTTCCCTCTTTTCTTTTCTCCTACTTTATCTTATTCATGTATCTGTTCCTCAATTCCCTTCTTTTCTCTTCTTCTCTTCGCTTTTTCATCTATTTTCTTTTCTAATATCTTATCTTATTTTCTTATTTGTTGCTCAGGGGTGGGTTTCCCGAAAACGATCAATCTTAGCGAATAACGAACGAACTAACGAATGACGTGAGTAAAGAACGAGCCAGTTCTGCGAGTGTTTCCCAAAGAGCTTCGCAACGTGAAAATTAACGAAGGAGGTTAAAGAACGTCTTTGTTGACTCCTCCCCAAAAACAGCGCACTCAATCGATCCACAAATATCGATTCAACATTGCCAATATGCAGTATTTATTCACTGTTACACCCTAAAAACGTAGAAATGTGTTGTAATCATCAATATTATACATATTCTGAAATTTAAATTACAAAAGGTGATGTACTTTGGCATTAATAAAATACTCCTAAAGATACATATGACTAAATAAATACTCGAAAATCTAATCTATTAAAAAAAATAAACTTTTTTACTTTTTTAAAACTATTATTGTTAATATATATACACATATATATATATATATATATATATATATATATATATATATATATATATATATATATATGTATATATATATTATATTAATATATATTATACTAATATTATTAATAGTAATTTGGCGAGTAATATTAATTTATTATTATAATTATTTATAATAATATAAAAAATATAATATATAAAGAATATTAAAATAATATAATAATACATATACGTATGTTATATATATTATACCAACATGAGTATGCTCATCCAAATCACCATCTCAGTTGGGTTTAGGTCAGGGGATTGTTAAGGCCATGCACCTTTTTGTTTACTAGATAATTCCATATGCGTCAATTAATAGTTTTCATGGTTTTAATATTAATCCACAATGTAAAAAAAAAAAAAAAAAAAAAAAACACTGAATGAGACGTGTCCAACTTTTGACTGGTATTTATATATTTGTGAGCTGACACACCCCAGAGTTTGCCCAGATGAACGGCCAAAATGTTGGTTAGAATCACCTGATTAAGGAATAATATTAAATATTACCTGCACATTCACCGATACCCTTTACAATACGTGTAGGTGTGAGTAAAGACACTGCAGGCGTCCCCTGCACCGGACCTACAGTACCAGGAATTTTCCCAATAGCATGGAAATATATAATGTTGTGCTGTAATTCCCGGTCTGGTGGGAATTGTGTATATTTGCGTGTACTCCACAGTAACAGCCTGATTACAGAATCCACGGACTTGGTGACTTTGCAGCTTTGCTTAGACCGTGAGCATCATCTGCAGGAATCTGGATTTTAATAATGGGTTTGCCCAGTTAGACTACAAGCCACAGACAAATTGGCATTATATATGGCATTATATGGCAATATAATATAATATAATATAATATAACTCATTCACTCACTTACTCACTCATCGTCAACCGCTTTATCCGTTTAGGGTCGCGGGGGGGCTGGAGTCTATACCAGCCGGCTATACACCCTGGAAAGGCCGCCAATCCGTCGCAGGGCAGACAGACACAGACAGACACACAGACACATCCACTCACACACTCACACCTAAGGGTCAGTTTTTAATTTTTATCCGACATCCAATTAGGTCTTTGGACTGTGGGAGGAAACCGGAGCACCCGCAGACACGGGGAATATTATAATATAATGTAATGTAATATAATATAATATAATATAATATAATATAATATAATATAATATAATATTATATAATTAATAGTAATATAATATAATTGCTTCAACCACGGAAATGAACATTTTTCTCCCTTAAAATTGGCGGTCCCTGGTGTTTAAGGTGCTGAACTGCAAGTAGAGATCCCCTAAAGAAGCTCTCTAAAAATAACGACTGGGTGAGGGCACTCGTTAATCTGCGAGCGAGTTTACGTAGTACTTTCCTGCTCTACTCTTCCCTTCTCATCTTTCCTCTGCTTCCTCTTCCCCTTTCATATTTTCTTTTCTTCCTCTATTTTCTTTTCTCCTACCTTATCATATTTTCTTATTTGTTCCTCATTTCTCTTCTCTTCTCTCATTTATTCTCTTCTCTTCTCTTCTCCTTTCTTCTCTAATCTCTTCTCTTCTCTAATCTCTTCTCTTCTCTTCTCTTCTTCACTCATCTCCTACCTTATTTTCTTATTTGTTCCTCAGTTATCTTCTCTTCACTTATCTCTGCTCTGCTCTACTCTTCCCTTCTCATCTTTTCTCTGCTTCTCTTCCCCTCTCATCTCTTCTTCTCTTCCTCTATTTTTTCTCCTACCTTATCATATGTTCTTATTTGCTCTTTTCTTAGCTTCTCTTTCTTCTCCTCTTATCTTTACTCATCTCTTCTTCTACCTTATCTTCTTATTTGTTCCTCGATTCTCTTCTCTTCACTTCATTTATCTCTTCTCTGCTCTTCTCTGTTACTCTTCTGTTCCCCTTTCATTTCTACATCTTTGTCTCTATTTTCTTTTCTCCTACCTTATCTTATTTTTATTATCTGTTCTCTCTTTCATCTTCTCTTATTTTCTCATCTCTTCTTCTCCTTCCCTCTAATCTTCTCTCTTCCTCTATTTTCTTTTTGTCTCCTTTATATTTTCTCTCTTCAGTTCCTATTTTTTATCTTCTCGTCCCTTCTATGTATTCTCTATTTTTTTATTTTCTCTTTCATAATGTGTTCTTCTCATCTCTTCTCTTCTGCTATCTTTCTCTTTTCATTTCTCCTTGTTTTTCATTCTCTCTACCTCTTTGATCTTTTCCCACCTCCTCAATTTTCGCTTTTTTATTTTTTTTTTCTCTCTTTCATTTCATCTCTTCCTCTATTTTCTCCGCTATTCATCTCTCTCTCTCTCTCTCTGTTTCTCTATATCTCTCTGTGTTTAATGTTTTGGCGGTGTGAATAGGTGCATGGAGTCTCTCTCTTTCATCTGCTCTCTCTCTCCTCCTGTGCTCTCGCTCTGTGTTTTGGATGATTGGCGGGTGAACAGGAGCAGCGCTGTGCCTTGTTTGATATCTCTCTCTCTCTCTCTCTTTCTCTCTCTCTCTCTCTCTCTCTCTCTCTCTCTCTCTCTCTCTCTCTCTCTCTCTCTGCAGGTTTATCCCCCAGGGCTGCTGCTGATGCGAGCAACTGTCTCCACAGTGACAGACACTGGTGATAAAGCGGGGCAGCTTGGCCGGAACCATCAAAAGGATGGCAGCCCCTCACCCACCTCTTTACCCACCCCTTCTCTCTCTCTCTCTCTCTCTCTCTCTCTCTCTGTATCTCTCTCTCATAGACGCACAGATCTTTACGCCACTGTCACGGCGTTCCTCACGTTCCCTTTTTTCTCGTTCTCCCGTCTCTGTCGTACTGCACGCGCTCAGAAGCGCCTCCCCGCCGCTCCTATCGCGCCTCTTTCAAGCACAAAGCAGAGCACGGCTTGTTTAGTTGTCAAGGATTATGCTTGAAATGAAGCCTTGAGCTCATGCATGCATGTGTGTGTGTGTGTGTGTGTGTGTGTTTGTGTGTTTGCATGCTGGCTGGCACAGTGCATGCCACTCTGTATTAAGTTAACCCTTAGAAGCTTAATTTGAGCTGCAATGCAGCTTTTTATCCTACGTACTGCGTTTCCATGTAGCAACAGATTTTAACAGAACTGTTTCCCTCAAGAAAGAAAGAAAGGTGTGCAAAATGTACTACTGATACACAATTCACTAGTAAAGCCCTAACAACCACACAGTGTACCATAGCAACTGCTTGGTAATGCCTGAGCAGCCACCTAAGACACCACAGCAACCACATGCAATACCACCAAACATAACTAATGCCTAGAAACTACACTGTGTCTACAAAGAAACACCTTTATCTTGCAACACTATATAGTAACACCAAGCAACCTTCTAATACACAGTAACCATTGCATAGCAATCACCTGTTGAACCACAAAGCAACACCATAGCGACATTAAGCCCATATAGAGTGACAACATAGCAACCATCTAATAATCAGTAAAGCATTGCATAGCAATCACCTAGGATATCACGTGAACCACAAAGCAAAACCATAGAAACTATTTAGAACTTATAAAGTAACACCATAGCAACCATTTAACAATCAGTAAAGCACTGCATAGCAATCACCTAGGATATCATGTGAACCACAAAGCAATCCCATAGCAACCATTTAACGCATATAGAGTAACACCACAACAACCACTTAGTAACCCCACACAACCATCTAAAAACCAGTTAGCATTGCTAAGCAATCACCTGGGATATCATGTGAACCACAATGCAACACCATAGTGACCATTTAGCCCATATAGGGCAACACCATAGCAACCATCAAAAAAACAGTTAGCAACGCATAGCAATCACCTGGGATATTATATGAACCACAAAACAACACCATGGCGACCATAGCAACCATCAAATAACCAGTTATTAATGCATAGCAATCACCTAGGATATCATGTGAACCATAAAGCAACACAAAAGCGGCCATTTAGCCCTTATAAACTAACACCATAGCAACCATCAAGAAGCTAGTTGCATAGCAATCACCTGAGACATCATGTGAACCCTAAAGCAACACCTTAGCAACAATTTAGACCCTATATAGTAACACCATAGCAGCCACTTAAAAACACCAACCAACCATGTAATAAACAGTTAGCAATCCCCTGGTATACAATGTAAACCACAAAGCAACACTATAGCAACCATTTAGCCCTTATAGAATAACACCATAGCAGCCACTTAGTAACACCAACATCTGGATGGAGAGATGTATCTGGATGGGGGATTTATTGAATGAGAAGCCAGAATGAAAACGAGCTGAAATTAAATAGGAGTAACGAGGCTGTTTTTAAAATGTAAGGAGTAGAAAGTTCAAATAATTGGGTGAAAATGTAAAGAGTAGAAGTACAAATTTATCCAGTAAAGTATAAATAATCAGAGTTTCTACTTAAGTAAGCCATAGAAGTGTTTGTCTATGCATAAACCTGAATTTTCCACTTATTAAAAAGGCTCTATAAGACTGTAGGACAGTCTCTAAGCCCACGCTTCAGTATCTCACAGAAGGTTTATATTAGTTTCATGGCAGCTTGTGAATATTAGGACTTAAGATCAATAATAAACACTAAGCCCAGAGTTCAGACGCTGAGTCCTCCTCCTACAGCCCTGTAAACAAACCCTGAGAGACAGCAGAACATCTCCACTGTCTGCTGCTCAGAAAGGGATCAGCCAGAGACGCTCATTTGTGAGGAATGTGCAGTATGGACTCCTGGTGTGTCCATAAAGTCTGAGAGATTCCTGGGGTTTACTGAGTCTGGAGGAGTCCGACTATCTGACTTACAGAGGGAGAAAGAGAGGATGTGAGAGAACCAGCCTTGCCAAAAGTCACGGGACAGCAACTGTCCATGAAGTGTTACCTTAGAGAATGCTTAAACATGTATAAATAGTGAAATATTACATTGGAAGGGATGTTGAACCCACAGTGGATACAGTGGTCCTTTAGCTTTTGGCAGAAGTCATAGGACATGATCATGTAAACCACAAAGCAACCCCCATAGCAACCATTTAGCCTTTATAGAGTAATAAACAGTCATCTAATAAACAGTAAGTATTGCATAGCAATCACCTGCGATATGATGTGATCCCCAAAGCAACACCATAGCAACCATTTAGTCTTTATAGAGTAACACCATAGCAACTATTCAAAAGCCATGAATTGCATTGCATTGCATTGCATTGTATAGCAATCACCTGGGACATCATGTGAACCACAAAGCAAGACCATAGCAATCACTAAGCCTTTATAGAGTAACACCATAGCAACCATTTAAAAAACAATAAGCATTGCATAGCAATCACCTGAGACATAGCAACCATTTAGCCCTTATAGAGTAATAAACAGTCATCTAATAAACAGTAAGTATTGCAAATCAGTCACCTGCGATATGATGTGAAACCCAAAGCAACACTATAGGAACAATTTAGACCCCATATAGTAACACCATAGCCATCACTTAGTAACAACAAGTGAACCACTAAGCAACATCCTAGCGGCCATTTAGCCCTTACACAGTAATACCATAGCAACCACTTAGTAACACAAAGCAGCTATCTAATAACCAATTATCATTGCATAGGAATCACCTGGGACATCATGTGACTTACAAAGCAAGACCATATCTACCATTTAGCCCTTACAGAGTAACACCATAGCAGCCACTTAGTAACAACAAGCAACCATCTAATAACCAGTTGGCACTGCATAAAGCAATCATCTGGGATATCAGGGGATGCCTACACCTGTATAAATAGTGTAACCATGTGAGTGAGGTTGAACCCACAGTGGATACAGTGGTTCTTTAGCTTGGCAAAAGTTATAGGACATGATGGACGGTTCATTATGGACTTTCAAACCAATTACAGAGAGTTGAGGCAGGATATTGTCCCCTGTTAAACAATAGAAACAGAAAAACAACAGTAAAATAAATAACAATGAGCAGCATAATGTTTGTAGACACACGCTGGCTGGAATGATGGCGCTCCAATACTCCAGTACTCCAATACTTTGGGATGAGTTGCCAAGTTGGGGATCAGGTGGGGTGGTGATCATCCAACATCAACATCCAACATCCTGACCTCTCTGTTGTTGCTGAATGCAGTTAACGCAGGAAGTGCTGTTAGCGGTTAGCGGTTAGTGCTAGTAAATCAGTCCAATATAAGTCCAATATACTTACCTCTGAACAGCAAGAGCTAGTGCTGCAGTTAGTGGCTAATGCTAATGCTGCTGCACCTAGCCTTAGTGCTGGAGAAACTTCACTGAGACTCCCTTATAACATTGTACTTCAGCGGATTGGCATTACTGCTTCTTACAACCTAAATTTACAAATAAAGCACACAGGATTATAAGGGGTACTATCGATTTCTGGGAAAATTTAAGGATTTTAACTGTGCATTATAGTCTGAAAAATACGCTACCTGTTTTTTCTTATTTTTGCTCACCTATATTGGGTACATATAGATAAGAAGGCTGGTCAATTGTGTCCGTTTCTTGTGTCTGTCTGAAGCAGTGGTGGCAAAATATATGCCGTGTAGACACTGGAGTATAATATACAGAATGTATGTGTTTACAAGCGAGAGACAGAAAAAGAGAGAGACAGAGAGAAAGAGAGAGAGAGCAGACAGCGATGTCTCCGGTGTCCCTCTCTCTACAGTAAGACTGTGTCCAGGATCAGCAGAAAAGGCTATAAAACACACGGACTGAAGCTCAGCCTGAGGCTCCGGATCCTCTCTCTGCTCCTCAGAGGAAACTCTGTCTATTCTCAGAGATCAGCTGGAGCTAGACACACACCTGACACACACACACACACACCTGACACACACACATCCACACTAGTGTATCTATTGTAGTGGAGAACTAGCTCAATTCTGAAGATAAAAATGTTGCTAAAATAATGCATGCGCCGTGGATCACCCAATATATGCTTGATATCTAATAATAGATGCTTAATAGATGCTCTGTTATCAAAATTTACATTCTGCTGAATGTTTCTTCTTTCAGGAAGTCCTGCATACAAATTCACGATAATTCACATAATCAAAGAGTATAATTCCAGGAAGCCGGTGAAAAAGAGCACAGTTAACTTAAAGACTGACTATTCAAAATGAAACCTGCATTGATTGGACGCTGAACAAAAGCAGGAGTAGCTTGTTTTTTCGCTGTTAGACAATCTGTGTGCAGATTTTAGACACACAGAGAAAGGACTGATTGAGTCTGTATGAATGAATTGTTGATGTTCAGTAAAGATAAAAAAGGTTCAGTTTCTAATGAACTTCACCTCAGACAGAGAACCCAGGCTTGTCCACAGTCTCAGAGTCCACCTCACCCTGAGACTGAGTCAAGACTGATTCCGAACAAGGTCAAGTTCGAGACGAGACCAAGAGCGCTCGTTTATGGTCTCGAGACCGGTCTTGAGACCGAGACAAGACCGATTCCAAGCAAGGTCGAGTCTGAGACGAAACGGAGACCGCTCGTTTATGGTCTCGAGACCGAGACAAGACCGAATCCAAACAAGGTCAAGTCTGAGACCGAGAGCGCTCGTTTATGGTCTCGAGACCGGTCTTGAGACCGAGACAAGACCGATTCCAAGCAAGGTCGCGTCTGAGACGAAACGGAGACCGCTCGCTTATGATCTCGAGACTGAGACAAGGCCAATTCCAAACAAGGTCGAGTCCGACACCGCTCGTTTATGGTCTCGAGACTGGTCTAATTAACAGCTATAAAAGTGTGCACTAGTGGGCGGCGTATGTTGATAACAGGTCAGTTAATAAAAAAACAATGTAGAAACCCTGACAGTATTTAAATATACAGACAGACACACAAACACAGAAACCCAGAAACACAGAGACCCTGACACACATAGCAAATCTGCAGACACGCAATAAAAAGCCTGGCTCTGCTTAGTGATTGGCAGCTGTGGGGGTGGGGAGGTGGAGAGGTGGAGAGGTCAGCCCAGTGCCCGCTGGTCCTCTCCAGCCATGTGCCTTTCTCCCTGTCACACCAGCCTGTCTAGCTGGATACGAAACACGACTGGACACACACACACTAACACACTAACACACATGTCACCTCGGACTCCGGTAGCCAGCATGGCTACAGGCAGGGGGTGGATGTGACTTTGACTTCTGGCCGCTCTGTGCCGGAGGATTAGTAGCCTGCTCTTCAACTTTCACACAATCCCCGAGTCCTGCTGACCGCCTCCTGACTGATACACTACAGGGACTGCGAGGACAGCGCAGGGAATTTACTGTAAAAACTGCTGTCTTCGCACGAACGCACTCCAGCGTGGTGAAAGCTCAGGACGCTCTGCTTTGCGGAACCGCGGCAGTGGCATCAAGAGAGCAATTTAGACGTTAAAATCAATGAAACAGTGATACTTTCCATGTCTGCGTGTCTGATATGTTGGGAGTCTTCTGGGAAATTAGGAATCACACTGTGCCTTTAGGGTTCGGGCTGCATGGGAAAGCTATGACAATTAAATCTAAAAACCTAGAAGGCTTGATGTCTGACAGATCAAATCAATGGGGAAGCAACGAAAGCATGAATTGAACATTCTGCCACTGTGCTGACGTAATGGAAGACTGACTGCACATGTACTGGAGAGGGATCTAGACCAGAAGTCTCCAACTCTGCTCCTGGAGAGCTTTTGTATCTTCCTGCGGATTTGAGATTAATCCACCTGATCAATATAAGTACTGCTTTCAGGGGAACCTGGTCAGTTTAAAGGAGTGTGGTAGACTACAGGAGTAGTGTTGGAAACCCGTGGTTCCTGAGGATTTTGAGAAATGCACAGAATGTGATACTAAGAAACTTGGTTAAATTGTTGCATATCCTCTTATTCTACATTGTGCGCAGTTTGGCTATTAATTCTCCCTTTCAAGTACTTCTGCACAGTTTACCTAAGAATGCTGGATTGTCTGACTGAGACTGTTGCATAAACTGTGCCCACCAGGCCCTTATCCATTGGGTAGATTGGTTAGAACTGTCTGCCTTCACGATAGTTTGCACAGTGTGAACTATTGAGATTTCGGACATTAGTTTTCTGGAAAGTCTTTTTTTAATATTTTTTTTCCCATTTTTTCCCATTTTATCTAGCTGATGTCACAACACAAGGAGTATAAGGACTAGCACATGCCTCCTCTGTTACATATGAAGTCAGACTCCACCTCTTTTCTAACTGCTGCTGATGCAGCATTGAAGAGTAGCATCACAGTGTACTGGGAGGAAAGAGCAGTGACTCGGTTCTGATACATTAGCTCACAGACGCAGCCTTCTGCTGATCAACATCACCCTAGGAGTGATGAGGGGGAAAAAGCGCCATCTACTGTACCCACCCAGAAAGAGAAAGGCTAATTGTGCTCTCTCAGGGCTCCGGCAGCTACATGACTGGGAATCAAACCAGCGATCTCCCATTTTGACTGCTGGACCAGTATTAGACTGCTGGAAAGTATTTTTCTGGCAGTTTCGTAAAAACTATGTAGTTTTTTAATGTTTACTAAATATTCCTTTCCTTTTGGGCAGTTTGCACTGGCTTCCAAGCTTTATATCAGTTTAATAGCACTATAGTTTGTAGTCTTTTGCATTTTGAACAGTTAGGTTAGGACTGCCTCAACTTGCCTTCCATGCAGTTGAATGCAAAAAAAATCACTGTCTACCGTACAGTCAGCTTTACTTAGGACTACTTTCCTTTTTAGGCCTTTTGGTAAAGGATATTTATTTTTCTAGACTGGACTAGATTTCCTCTTTCAGAACGTTGGTGTGGAATTATCACCTGTTAGTCCAGTGTTAAAGACTGTTAACCATTTAGGCAGTTTTGATATTTTGGAAATGTTTCCTTTGAGGCATTTTGATAGAAAATGTCTTTCTTTCATGATCTCACTTATGACTCTATATTCCAGACACTTGGTTAGAACTGTCTACATTTCAAGCACTTTGGTGTGGACTGTCTTTCAGCTAAACATGGCTGAAACATGGTGAACATGACCTACTTTTTAGGCAGTAGAATGTGGACTATGGAGCCTTTAGGAACATTGTGGATATTTGCCTTCTGTGGCACTTGTTTAGGATTGGTTTTCTTTGTGGCACTGTAATAAATACTGTATACCTTTCAGAAGCTCTCTTAAGCTATCTTAACTATGTAAAGCTTTACCTTTCAGGCAACTTGATCTACTTTGGCAAGAGCTACCTGGATATCAGACAGACTAAAGAAGGTTTTTTACCTTTCAGGCAGTTTGGTGAGGACGGCTCGGTAAAGCTGCCGCTGGACACTTGCAGGCTCTGGACCACACGGATGGACAAACGGGTGGACAGCTGTGAGGACGAATCCCTGCTGGTAAAGATCCTGCAGCTGGGAAGGCAGCTCCCGCACCGAGGACAGACACAGAGTAGATGTCCCATCTGCCAGAGGACGGAGAGAAGAGAGAGAGAGATAGGTACATGGGTCAGAAATGAGAAAACACAATGAGACATGACATGTGGTCACAGCAGTAGAACTTCTGGTGGAGTGCTCATATCCAGTACACTGTTTCTCTATATACGTCTATAACTGGCTGCGTTCCAGTCCGAAGACCAGCAAATCCCTGCTCAAGTCTTTTCTCCTTGGCAAAGCCATGATGAAGGGATAAACCGGCGTCTGTTTTTGAATGTTGAAATGTGTTTGATGATTCCTTTTAAGTGTAACCACTCAAGGATGGTGGATAAATATTAGGCGGAAATTGAAAGGCGTTTGACGGAATTGGGAGAAGTAGCATTCCTTTATGGATTATCTCTCAAGCGTAAATGAGAAGCGAGAGAGAGAGAGGGCTCGGTTTTTCTGAATTGGAATCCGGCCATACAGTTCATAGCGCAGGACACTCTAACGCATCGCTCTGTTTTGCATTCTGACTGTGAAAATTGCACTGCGTTGTTGATGCGAGAGGCAGTGGGAGAAAAAAAACAGCGATTGTTTTAGCAATTAGAGTCATGCCGGTGGCTTTCTATCCTTGTCTATGATTTAATGGGCCTGGATGAAAATCCAATTAAACATGATTGTTTAGCTCAACGTGAGACGAGAGCCTTTTAAACCGGGGCTTTGATACCTTTCTCGGCAGGGTTGACGAGGCCAATCACAAAGCTTCTACTGGCATTAATGAGGAGTGCTTGATAGACTGACCAGATATTCTGGAGCTGGGGAAGGGGGAGGGTTCTGTTTTTAGAGCAGCCGAAAGCGAGAGAGACAGGGCATGGCGAGAAACAGCAGACAGAAAGTGTCAGGCGCTCCTCTGAGCCACCCAGCTGTGCAACAACACGTCCAAGAGCAGAATCAAAGACAGCCATATGCTAATGAGAGAGACAGACAGAGGGAGTGAGAGAGAGAGAAAGTGAGAGAGAGAGAGAAAGAGAGAGATGTGAATGGGCCAAGACTTTGGCTAGCGCTCTGCTCCCAGGGCACCGTTCCCAAAACTGTAGCATTTTAAACGAGTCCAAACAGCTGGCCGGCCAGAATCCATTCCAAGATCAACACACGTGTGGACAGGGCTGGCTTCTCTCCCTTACACTGCAAGTCACGTGCGGACGGCATGGCGAAAGGGCATGGCCAGAAAACTCGGGACTCTGATCAGTCGGTAAGAAGGACTGGGAATGTTCCCTCAGGTCACTTGTTTCAAATTGAAGGTCAAAAAGTCAGGAATGATCCCATTCCCTGGCTTTTCCTGATTGTTAGCGTATAGCACTAAACTTTAATCACCCTTAAAAGCAAAAAACAGGAGGTGTTTAGTACTAATAAATGTTTCTAAAACATATTTCTAGAACTAGTTTGAAAAATATTCACTCGCTAATTCTTTCATTCATCAACTTACCCACTTCTTCTTGAAAAGTGCACCAGTCCATCACTGGGTACCATATGCACCCAATGACCCAAACATAGGGGCAATTAAGCACTGTTAACTCATGAGGACAGCATGGTTAAATGGCATGGCTGAAACTCGGGACTCTGGACTGGGAATGTTCCCTCAGGCCATTTGTTTCAAAATGAAGGTCAAAAAGTCATGGATGATCCCATTCCCTGGCTTTTTCTGATTGGTAGCGTATAGCACTAAACTTTAATCACCCTTAAAAGCAAAAAACAGGAGGTGTTTAGTACTTGTATTGATGCTAGAATTACTAGAACTAGTTTGGAAAATGTTCTTTCGCTAATTCTTTCATTCATCAACTTATCCACTTCTTCTTGAAAAGTGCACCAGTCCACCACTGGGTAGCAAATGCACCCAATCCCTCAAACCTAGGGGCATTTTAGCACTGTTAACCCATGTAGACAGCACAGTGAAGGGACATGGCTGGAAACTCAGGATTGTTTCAAAATGAAGGTCAAAAAGTCATGGATGATCCCTTTCCCTGGCTTTTCCTGATTGTTAGCGTATTGCACTATACTTTAATCACCATTAAAGCAGGTTAAGGTGTTTAGGACTAAAACAGGAGGTGTTTAGGACTAAACATGGTTTTATAACCATTTGTGCCACCACTTTGGAGCAGGTACTTTTTATAATTTTGTTCATTCATTTATCATTAACTTCTTGAAAAGGGTATCAACAGGTCTCAAGTTTACCCAGTCATTATTTACCTGGCTTTTCCTGATTGTTAGAGTATAGCACTAAACTTTTATCACCATCAAAAGCAAAAAACAGGAGGTGTTTAGAACTAATAAATGGTTTTATAACCTGTATCAGTACTAGAACCCATGCCAGTGCTATGTAGAGCTGGTTTGGAAAAGGTTCTTTCATTCAGTAATTTATTTATTCATTCATTCATCAAACTGTGCACTTCTTCTTAAAAATGTTTCAATGGGTCTAAAGTTTAATCAGTCCATACACCCATCCATTCAAACCTAGAGGCCTAGTTAGCCCATGTAGACAGCACAGTAAAAGGACATGGCTGGAAACTCTGGACTGCAGAAACTGATCAGTTGGTGAAAAGGATTGGGAATGTTCCGTCAAGTCATTCCAAAGTTTCCAAATGAAGGTCAAAAAGTCAGGGGTGATCCCTTTCCCTGATTCCTTTTCCTGGTTGTTAGCATATAGCACTATGCTTAAATCACCCTTAAAAGCAAAAAAACAGGAGATGTATAGTACTAACACATTGTTTTATAGCTTATATCAATACTAGAACTCATGACAGTGCTGTATATAACTAGTTTGGAGGCGGTTCTTTCATTCAATCGTTCATTCATTCATCAACTTGCCCACTTCTTCTTGGAAAGAGTATCAATGGGTCTTAAATTTACTCATTCATTATATATAATTGGGTGTAAGGCAGGAAAACCCACTGGTTATGGCACCAGTCTATCACAGGGTACCACATACACCCATTCACTCAAACCTAGGGGCAACTTTGCACTGTTAACTCAAGTGGACAGTATGGTTAAATGGCATGGCTGGAAACTCTGGACTCCAGAAACTCATCAGTTGGTGAAAAAAATGTGGAAATATTTCCTCAAGTAATTCCAAAGTTTCCAAATGAAGTTCAAAAAGACAGGGATAAACACTTTCCCTGGCTTGTCCTGATTGTTAGCATATAATACTTAAAGCAAAAAACAGGAGGTGTTCAGTGCTAAAAAATGGTTTTATAACTTGTATAAATACCCATGAATACCCATGTATACAAGAACCCATGACAGTGCTCTATAGTACTAGTTTGGGAATGGTTCTTTCATTTATTCTTTCATTTGTCAACTTGTCCACTTCTTCTTGAATAGGGTATTAATTGGTCTAGAGTTTAATCAGTCATTATTTATCATTGGGTGTAAGGCAGGAAAACCTTTTAACCTAGGGGACAACTTAGCACGGTCAACTCATGCTGACAGCATGGTGAAAGGGCATGGCTGGAAAATTTGGAGTCCAGAAACTAAATGAAGGTCAAAAAATCAAGGAATTTTCTTTCCCCTGGATTATCCTGATCCTTATTATCAATAATACAGTTTTACCACTCTTAGCAATACAACAAAAACAGGTTCAATATGGTTCTAAAAGTTTGTGTGCCAATTTTGGTGCTATGTGGACATATTTGGAACATGTTCTTTAATCTGTTCATCTACCTATGCTATTTTTCCTGATCAGGATTAAAGAGGGTCAAGAGCCCACATAGAATCATTGGACACCAATGGACACCAGTCAATTACAGGGTTCAACACACAACCACTCAAATCACTCAAACCTAATGGCAATTTAGCACCATTACGTCATGAGGACAGCATGGTGAAAGAGCTTGGCTGGAAACTCATGACTCTCATCGGTTCACGGGAAGCACTGGGAATGTTTTCTCAGGTTATTTGTTTCCAAATGAAGGTCAAAAAGTCAGAGGTGATCGCTTTCCCTGGCTTCTCCTGATTACTAGCATACAGCAGTACAAAAATCCTCACATACAGAGACCAGAGTGATCATGAAACCCACAGCCCCCGGCTCCTGGAGCTGTGCAAGCAAACCAAAATACAGCAAGTCCTTATTAAACAGTAGAACTCAGAATATTCAAGCATTCAAATGCTTCATGGTTTCATGGTTCAAACTATTCATGGTTTTACATACAACCACTGCCTTTACCCAAAAAAACCTTGAAGAACCCAGTTTGTTAATGGGTTAATGTAGGGATGTCCTGGTTTGATCCAGTTAATTAGAAATAGGGCCATCTGATTATCAATCAATCAATCAATCAACCATTATTTAAACTCGGAGTACATTGAGAACGGCCCTCATTTACAATGTAGCCGAGCAATTACATAGGGATGGGATTGATAATTTTTTAAATAAAATAAATAAGTAAATATTTAAAAACATCATTTTAATAAGATAATATACTATTAAAAAAGATATAAAACAAATAAGGTAAACAAGAATTTAAGAATAGGAATCATAAAATCATATGTAAAAAAAAAAATCAAAGGTAATAAAACTAATCAGACATTATTGCCAGGCTGACAGCACTAAGAAAAGTTCTCAGAAGGTAGAAAAGATTTTAATTAGAGCCTGCAGTGTTAAACTATTTTCTGTGAAGCACGAAAAACAAATCATAACATATAACACTTATTATGACCCAATCGCTCTGTTTGAATGTTGAGGTAGGCAGATATTAAACACACTATAAATATATAAATGGCACTGCTAAACTGAATAAATCAGTCCAGGTACACTGTAAAACCCATTAGGTTCAGTAAACTCAAACTCAAAACTTTTGATTGTGATAGAATGTAATAGTTCATGTAATATAATTTTTTTAAAGTACAACAAAAGAAATGATTTGCATAATAATTCTACTTTAAATGTGATGGTCAGGTGAATAACATTTTGTAGATTTGTATTTATCTCTCTTTAACTGCGTTTAAATGTATATTTTTTGAAACTCATAAAAAAATAGATTGGGAAACAAAATGCTATAGAGTGAACAGTATTGAACAGAAGCCAATAGAAAAGAAGCTGCCAACAGACTAAACTCTCAGTTATTATACGTTGCATCAACTCAAAGATCTCTGTTTGAATGTATCCCTGCTATAAATTGGTTTATGCTTTGGATACATGGGTTTTGACTGGTACAGACTTCACTTCAACCCTTAAAAGGTCTCTACACACTTCCACACCGTCCAAGGTTTACAATAAAATGTTTCTATTGAAATAAAATATATTTTTTAACTATTGAGATTAACAAATCAAGTTCTTGCCTATAGAACCTTTCTTTCAGATCTCCATTCTTACGGCTAGGATAGAGTGGACTCTGAAAGAGAGAAAGAGAGCCGAGTTAATGTGAATGCTCTTTTTTATGGTCCGACCAAAAGGGCAGATAAGCACATCACAGAGATGTCCCCTTTTTTGCACGGGACATCAATTTCAAATGCAGTCTGGCTCTGTGATCTTCTGCAGAATGGCAAATTCAGAAGCTCCGCTGGATCGGGTGGAGAGGTGAAGGGTATGAAAGAGAGACAGAAAGAGAAAGAGAGAGAGAGAAAGAGAGAGACAGAAAGAGACTGAGGGACAGAAGAGTAGGGAATACAAAGAAACAGCTGATTCCAGCAGGATCTGGGCCCTGTCTTCGCCGGGCGTAATTCCAGAGCTCCATTGTAGAGGCGCATCGGAAAAAAGAAAGAGGTCCCTTAAGGCAATTGTTGGCCGGCTAAAAATAGCTCAGGATTTCTCAATCACATTCTCTTTCTTAGCTTGCCATGAGAAAACCGCAATGTCCGTGAGATAGAGGGTGGTAGAACGTCGGAAGCAGGAGACTGAGGAGTCTGAAACGGCTCAAAAATCTTCCCTTCCTGTGTCGGTGTGTTTCTGTATAATTAAGCCGGTCTGTTTGATTTGATTTTTCTTTTTTTTTTTTTGCCTTTTTGGTGTGCAAACAGTGAGATTCCCCAGAGGCGGCGTGCTGTGTTTGCCGTTCGTTCTGCGGAGTCGGAGGATATTAACTCTCTCCGTGCACTCTCACATTGGGCGGAATGAATAAGGGATGGTTTTCATTACATGCCACTGGGAAAACAGCCACAGGGCACTCGCTTAAGTTGGCCTTAATCGCTGTGAGAACTCCCACTGAAATGTGAACCCTGGCTCTCCCTCGCTTGAACTAGCTAACGCTAATGTTTTAGAGGCTAATGAAGAGCCGGTCTAGCCTTTACTGAGAGCTCGGGATACCCTCATCTGCTTGGAACATCACGTAGGTTGGGTCGAAGCCAGGCTGAAGACGCTTTTAAAAACACATCACACCTCGCGTGTGGAAGAAACGGCGGAAAGGTCAGGGAGGCAGTAGGTTAAATGTTAGCTTGTTTGCCGAACTTTCATAATGTCAGCCCTGGCTAGTACAAGTTTATTACTTTAAAAATTGCCTGCCTCGGAATAATAACGATAATAGGCGTAACCTTTGCTCAGAGACATGAAACAAGAAAAAAAGTAAATTACAAAGGCAGTCCCTTGCCATACCCTGGAGACTATTAATAAGAAATGTAATTATTTCTTCATTTACTTTCAGATGCTACTCATTGAAGTGGAGCGGGAAATTACTCAAGGCAAAAAGGACAAGCCTGGTTTGGAAGTCTTGTAATTTTCATAATATTGCTTTGCTTTTTTTTTCCTTCTGCACCTTTGGTGAGTCGATTTCACCAAGGGCTGTGGCGGCACGAACAGGATACAGTCGAGAAATCGAGAAACTGTAACCCTAACCCTGGTTAACCTTGCCAGAGCCGGTCACCATTAACCTGTAACCTGTGACCATTAGCATGTCCACTTCCATCACATCTCCCTTCTTCCCTCTTTATTATTCCATGTACCAATGCTCCAGAGAGTTCAGACAAATAGTGGGTTTACATAATTATGGGTCTTATCAAAACTCTTGGTTATGATCGATATCAGCTGATACGCAGCATTAAGACACGTAAATCAGACTGGGGGCAAAATAACCTGATCTGGGCATCACTAGTAAATGGTTTATATGGTTTATACTTTGGACAAACGGCCAAAAAAAGTTCTTTATCCATAAAAACGTTTCTTCACACTTCCACACCACTTCCCCCAGGTTTCTATTGAAAGAAATGACTTTCTTTAGATTCTTGAGAAGAACAAATCAAGGTCTTGACTACAGAACCTTTCATTGAGATCTCCATTCTTACGACTAAGGTTGAGTGGAGCCAACTTCAACTTCTGCCCCTTGAGTGAGTCTGTTTCTCTAACACACACACACATATAAACTAAGGGCTGTGGCATCAGGAATAGGATACAGTCAAGAAATCAAGAAACGAAACCCCTAACCCTGGTTAACCTTGCCAGAGTCGGCCACCATTAACCTGTAACCTGTGACCATTAGCATGTCCACTTCCATCACATCTCCCTTTCTTTCCCCTTTATTATTCCATGTACCGATGATACAGAGAGTTATCAAAACTGTTGGTTATGATCGATATCAGCTGATACGCAGCTTTAAGGCACATAGATCAGACTGGGGGCCAAATAACCTGATCTAGGCATCCCTAGTTATGGTTTATATGGTTTATACTTTGGGCAAATGGTCCAAAAAAGTCCTTTGTCCTTAAAAAAAACATTTCTTCACACTTCCACCTCATCCACATTTACAATGAAAGGTTTCTATTGAAAGGAATGCCTTTCTTTAGATTCTTAAGATGAACAAGTCAAGGTCTTGACTACAGAACCTTTTTTTGAGATCTCCATTCTTACAACAAGGGTTGAATGGGCTCTAGAAGAGAGCCAACTTCAACTTCTGCACCTTGAGTGAGTCGGTTTCACAAACACACACACATACACACACACACACACATACATACAGTACAGGCCAAAAGTTTGTAGACACCTTCTCTTTTTCAATGCGTTTTCTTTATTTTCATGACTGTTTACATTGTAGATTCTCACTGAAGCATCAAAACTATGAATGAACACATGTGGAGTTTAATGTACTTAACAAAAAAATGAGCTGAACCTCCACAGTCACCGGACCTGAACCCAATCCAGATGGTTTGGGGTGAGCTGGAGCTTCACAGAGTGAAGAAGGAAAAGGGGCAACAAGTGCCAATAAACACCTCTGGGAACTCCTTCCTTCCTTCAAGACTGTTGGAAAACTTTTCATTTCAGGTGGCCACCTCTTGAAGCTCATTGAGAGAATGATGCCAAGAGTGTGCAAAGCAGTAATCAGAGCAAAGGGGGGCTGGATTTTCTAGATCACCTTTTTTTGTTAAGTGCATAACTCCACATGTGTTCATTCATAGTTTTGAGAATTTATAATGTAAATAGTCATGAAAATAAAGAAAACACATTAAAAAAGAGAAGGTGCGTCCAAACTTTTGGCCTGTACTCTATACACTAAGGGCTGTGGGCTGTGGCGTCATGAATAGAATACAGTCAAGAAGTTAAGAAACCCCTAACCCTGGTTAACCTTGCCAGAGCCGGTCACCATTAACCTGTAACCTGTGACCATTAGCATGTCCACTTCCATCACATCTCCCTTCTCCCCCCTTTATTATTCCATGTACCAATGCTCCAGAGACGCTGTAGTCACATTTTAAAAATAACCGAGTAAATATGAAAAGGCTGAGGGATATGAGTGGGGGAGCCGGGGAGCGAGCAGCGGCGCTGCGCTATTGCCGCTGGGGGACATGGTTCAATCCGATTTGCACGAAGCCTCGAGAGGAAGGCACGGGAGCAATAAAAGACGGGTTGGAATAAATGTGGAACGGCGTAATGCAGGCGAAGAGGAGCCGCGAAGGTTTTAGCGACGAGAAGCCTGCTTACTTTTCCGCCTCACTAATAACACGATTTATACGGAGCGAGCGCTCTCGCCAGTGGCGATGTAGGGTGGTACGAATGTCTGGAGCAATCTTTACGATTATCAATAACAGATTCGACACAGGCCTGCTGGGGTCACAGTGGAATTCCCCCCATTTTGTGGCGAATATTAAACACTGGATAAAAAAAAAAAAAACACTGAATATAAATATGAAATCGTGCTTGAACTATTTCGAATCAGCCTTAACATTAAAACCATTAAAACTGACAGTTGAAGTGAATAACACTGATTATCTGGTTACAATAGCACCAACGCTATATTCAGACTGCCATCACAAATCTCCCAAATCCAATTTTTGGGCATATCTAGACTATATCTAGAACAACCCTATGAAATCTGATTTTTGCAAATCGCATCCAATCAAAATGAGATTGCAATCAGATTTGCACAAAATATGTCTCAGTCAACTTGTCTTTACGCTTACTCAGAATGCAACAAACTATGGCAACACCCTAGCAACCACCTGAGAGACTACAGCAACCATGTAGCACACAGCTGGGATAGGATAACAACGTCCTAGAAGTACCTTAGCAACCACCTAAAGGACTACAGCAATAACCAAACACACAGTTGGAATGGAGCTAGCTAAAAAAAAATACCCTAGCAACCACCTGAGAGAATACAGCAACCACATAGCATATAATTAGGATATGATAGCAGCAATACCCTAGCAACCACCTAAGAGACTACAGCAATCACCTAGCATAGAACTAGGATAGGATAGCAGCTACAAAGCAATACCCTGGCAACCACCTCAAAGACTATAGCAAACACCTAGAACACAACTGGGATAGGATAGCAACTACCTATCAATACCCAAGCAAACACATATGAGACTGCAGCAACTACCTAACAAACAGCTGGAATAGGATAGATGCTACCTAGCAATACCCTAGCAACCACCTAAGACACTACAGCAACCACCTAACACAAAAAAGGAAGAGACCACTTCAGTTTCTGAATCAATTTCCCTGATTTGGCTATTTATAAGTATATGTTTGAGTTAAATGAACATTGTTGTTTTATTCTATAAACTACGAGCAACATGTCTCCATTCCAAATAAGAAATGGTCATTTAGAGCTTTTATTTGCAGAAAATGAGAAATGACTGAAATAAAACTAAAATAAACTAAAAAGATGCAAAGTTTTCAAACCTCAAATAATGCAAAGAAAACAAGTTCATATTCATAAAGTTTTAAGAGTTCAGAAATCAATATTTAGTGAAATAACCCTGCTTTTTAATCACAGTTTTCATGCATCATGGCATCATGTTCTCCTCCACCAGTCTTACACACTGTTTTTGGATAACTTTAGTTCAGCTTGGTTTGATGGCTTGTGATCACCCATCTTCCTCTTGATTATATCCGTGAGGTTTTCAATTTGGTAAAATCAAAGAAACTCATCATTGTTAAGTGGTTATTTTTAAATCATTACCCTAGCAACCACCTGAGAGACTACAGCAACCACCTAGCATACAACTGGGATAGAGGAGCAATTACCTAACAATTCCCTAGCAACCACCTAGCACACAACTGGGATAGGATGGCAACTACCTAGCAATACCCTAGCAACCACCCGAAAGACTACAGCAACACCACAGCAAGCACCTGGGATGACACATCAACCACCTTGAAAAATTTTAGTGTTTTTTTTTAAAGTAAGTCAATGTGAATTTAGAACACATGCATATTTACAGTACACAATATAATATTCACAATAAAAAAATACAGTACATGATATATTAGTTTCCAATATCATGATGGATGGGTATTATAATTAGCTGTTATTGTATATGATATTAAAATTATAAGCATCATTGATTGAACTTTATATGAATCTATATGAATCCCTCTGTAAATATAACATATGAATAAAGCCTGGGGGTAATATGTATGAGAAATATGAACAATATGATATATGTGTGCAGTAGAGCTGTGGTCGGTACTGTGTGTGTGTGTGTGTGTGTGTGTACGGCTGCTTCCTGTCATTAGTAGTCATTGCTCACTGTGGGCATATGAGCCTGGGGGCACAGCCGCACGCGTTAATTACCTCACTAATGACCCTGTGTGAGAGCAGCCTGCTGGGGCCAGGCAGCGCAGTGCCCCGCACCTACCACTCCGTCTCCAACCCTTCCTCTACCCACCCCCCCCACAAACAACCGCCCCCCCCCCCCCCCCACCACTGCTGATTCTGAACTACATCCAGAACACTTCAGTTTAAAGGCATGTCGTGATGCTCATTGCTATCTTACACCACACCAACAGTCTAATTGATGGGCGTGGTGGTCTTGAAATGAGGTGTGTTCAGGTAAATTGCTGGTGTATTGCTATCTTGGCAACAGAAAACACAGGTGCACCACTGACTGAATACTACCTAGACAGACATCATCAATAAGACATTCATTGCTATCTTAGCAGTGAACTTTGAACACAGGTGCATCCCCAATGCTTGTTACGCACCTATAAACACACAGCAGTGCACAAACCCATAGCTAAAACTTTTATATCAACAATTAACAGAATGAACAAGTGTGCACATGCAGGTCAGTTTCCTCTGCTGAGAAGCGCAGAAGCCTTGCGCTGTTAAATTAGCAATCTGCTAAAGTCAGAGCACACCTGGCTCTTAAAGGAAATGTCCATTGACACGCTAATTGGTTTATTGTATGTTACACCCAAAATACACCCATATTTAATTATGAAAATGCGTGTTTCGAGCTGTGCAAGTTGTACTTTTCCCGACATTACGATAGAAAAGACCTTGTATATAAAATATCCTTGTATCTTCAAGCTGGGCAAATAACAAGATATCTTTTATTTTAAGTCATCATGAACTGCTGGTGCAATAATAATAACTGTCAGATTTACGTTACGGCCAAAATTTAAATAAAAAAGCAAAATGGGAAAGTGGTTTGTATGTAAGTGCAATGATATTAGAAATATTTTAAGAAATGGCATCACAGTGCCCTTTTCTGAATATATAGTGCGTATAATCAGAACTTCTTAAACACTGTACAACTGTAAGAAATACACAGAAAAAAATATATATACACTCTAGAAACACTTAAAACCACATGGAATACCATAGCAACCATGTATTAACACACTTATAATCACTCAGGATACTGCATCTTCTGTATTATCCGGCTAGCAACACCACATCTATGCCTAGCAAACAACTTGGCATGTTAACCAACCAACAAGTCCTAGTAACCACTTGACAGACTACAACGACTACCATCTTGCAAGCACCTGGGCATATCAACCACTTAGCAATAGATCAACACCACCCTAAAAGAGTACTACAACCACTTAACAAGAACAAACTACAATACTACAGTAAACCACCTGTGCAGCACCTGCTATACCACAGCAACCAGTTAGCAACACCCTCGTTTTCATCTTAGATACCACAGTAACCACCTAGCATCAGCTTGTCTCTCAATGTGGAAGCAACACTAAAATTTCAACCTGTAATACTACAGTAAACCACCTAGCCAGCACCTGCTATACCACAGCAATCAGTTAGCAACACCTTCGTTTTCATCTGACATACCACAGTAACCACATTGCATCACATATGGGCCAGCATATCAACCACCTAGAAATACCCTAGAAACCACTTGAGAGATTGCAGCAGGCACCTACTGTTCCATAGTAGACACCAAACAACAACAACACCATATCAATCATCTGAGAGACTACCACAAATATTTGCAAGGACCTGGGCTGGCACATCAACCACCTAGCAACCAAACAACCCACGCAACCACTTGAGAGACTACAGCAATATGGAACCATAGAAGCCACCTACTAACCCCCAACAGCAGCAAACTACGTGACCACAGTAAGCACTTAGCAATCACCTGGCATACCATTGCAGCCACCTAGCAATCACCTGGGATACCATAGCAGCCACCTAGCAATCACCTGGGATACAATAGCAGCCACCTAGAAATCACCTGGAATAGCAAGCTTCTAGGATACCATAGCAGCCACCTAGCCAGCACCTGGGATACCATAGCAGCGACCTAGCAAACACCTGTGATACCATAGCAGCCACCTAGCAACACCACAGGAACCATCTGAGGGACAATAGCAACCACCTAACAAACACATTGGCAATTAAAACACCTATAAATACCCAGGCAGATAAATTAAAGACTACCACAACCCCTTGATAAGCACTAATGGAGATCCAATACAATGAAATACACTGAAAACTACAGAAATACCCTAGTACCTAGGATACCATAGCAGCCACCTATTAATACCCTAGCGACCACCTGAGAGCATACAGCAACCTCCTAGAAAGAAGAAAAACTGATTCTAAATATAAAGACAAAAATGCAACAAAACAACAAAAAAAAACTTGAAGAAACATAAAATATGTAAGTATTATTTTATATTATTTATAGCAGTGGGCTGTATTTATGTGGAATGTTAATGATAACCAAGCTGCTATTACTTCAGTATTTACTGAAGCTTAAAAATCTGCTGATTTGATGTTGCATCTTTATACCGTGTTGTGTTTATGGTGCTACAGGATACGATGCTCTTTATGTGGGAAGGAGAAGCGGCGTGTCCTTCTCATTATAAAAGAATTTCATTTCATTGAAATGCATTGCATTCATTAGGTAGCACCAGCCATTTCAGTATAAAAGCAATAAACACTCGTGAAATATGAGGATGTCTGCTTATAAAGTCACGACTTTCCCTTTCATTTCTGATTTTGGGAGTTATAAAGCAGAATTGTTCTTCATCATGGCCACTCATAAAGAAAAAACTCCAATAAAATGCTCTAAAGCAACTCGAGACATGACTTCATTCTTCCCGAAAAGCCTCAAACATTCAAATAAATTCCCCAGGCTTTCTTTTTTTCTCATTTTCTGATTTTTTTTACGAGAGGAACTCATATTAGAGACTGTTTTTTTTTGTTTTGCATATTTGCTATGTTCAAATATGATACAGTTAAAACACTTTTTGCACAAAATACCACAGTAACCACCAAGAAACATTGTAGTTCTTAGTGTGAAAACAACACAAAAGTCCCAATATTTAATTCTACAGAAATCACGTAAAAACACCTAAGCAAATACTGTACATGCAACACTACAGAAACTAGTTGACAACACCCTAGCGCTTACCTTGGATACCACATCAACCACACAGCAATAGCTCGTCTAACAAAGTGGAACCAACATTTGAAAATTTCAACCTGTAATACTACAGTAAACCACCTAGCCAGCACCGTTTATACCACAGCAACCAGTTAGCAACACACTTATTTTCAGCTGAGATACCACAGTAACCACCCAGCAACACCCTGTCTCTCAATGTGGAAGCAACACTGAAATTTCAACCTATAATACTACAGTAAATCATCTAGTCAGCACCTGCTATACCACAGCAACCAGTTAGAAACACACTTAGTTTCAGCTGAGATAGCACAGTAACCACCTTGCGACACCCCATCTCCCAATGTGGAAATTTCAACCTGTAATACTACAGTAAACCAAACCACTTAACCAGCAACTGCAACACCACAGCAAACAGTTATAAACACCCTCATTTTTATCTGAGACACCACAATAACCACCCAGCAACACCCTGTCTCTCAATGGTGGAATCAACATTGAAATTTCAACATGTAATACTACAGTAAACCAAATCCCCTATCCAGCACCTTTTATGCCACAGCAAGTACTTAGCAACACACTTATTTTCATCTGAGATACCACAGTAACCACCCAACAACACCCTGTCTCTCAATGTGGAAGCAACAATAACATTTCAACCTGTAATACTGCAGTAAACCACCTAGCCAGCACCTGCTATACCACAGCAACCAGTTAGCAACACCCTTATTTTCATGTGAGATACCACAGTAGCCACCAAGCAACACCCCGTCTTTTAATATGGAAGCAACACTGAATTTATAACCTATAATACTACAATAAACCACCTAGCCAGCACCTTCTACACCACAGCGACCACCCACATGTTCAGCTGAGATACCACAGTAACCACCCAGCAACACCCCTCCTCTCGATGTGGAAGCAACACTGAAAATTCAACCTGTGATATTACAGTTAACCACCTAACCAGCACCTGCTATAGCACAGCAACCAGTTGGCAAAACTCACATGTTCATTTGAGATACCACAGTAACCACCAAGCAAGACTGAAATTTCAACCTGTAATACTCTGCCATGCAGGCAATTTGGTCATAAACCTGATCTTTTAACTGAGGCAAGTAAGGCCTGCAGTTCTGTGGATGCTGTTGTGGGGTCTTTTGTGACCTCTTGGATGAGTTGTCGCTGTGTTCTCGGGGTAATTTAAAAAAAAGAAAAAAGAAAAAAAAGAGACAACTTAAAAATGATGAATTTCTTTGATTTTACCAAATTGAAAACCTCTGGAGTATAATCAAGAGGAAGATGGACGCCACAAGCCATCAAACCAAACTGAATTGCTTGAATTTTTGCACCCGGAGTGTGAAGGCATTAAGTTATCCAAAAGCAGTGTGAAAGACAGGGTTATTCCACCAAATATTAATGTCTGAACTCTTAAAACATGAATATGAACTTGTTGTTTTCTGTGCATTATTTGAGGTCTGTAGCTCTGCATCTTTTTTTTGTTGTTATTTCAGCCATTTCTCATTTTCTGCAAAAATAAATGCTCTAAATGACAAATATTTTTATTTGGAATTTGAGAGAAATGTTGTTTTTAGTTTATAAAATAAAACAACAATGTTCATTTTACTCAAACATAAACCTATAAATAGCAAAATCAGAGAAACTGATTCAGAAACTGAATCTGTTCATTGCTAATGAAAGAATGCAGGATCAGCTTTGTCTCTTCAGCTCTTACAACACAAAGACGTTACACTTCCAGACACATTTCCATACTGTAGTTGAGAAGTGTGAATCTGTAATGACCTTAAAGCAGAGTAAAGCATTAATCTGCAGGGTACGGCACGCGCTATTACTGATATCAGATTCACTCCAGTCCCACGGTGAATTTATGCTGGCTCCAGACGCCATTGCGGAACTAATGATTGCTGTAATCAAGACTACAATCAGGCTGATAGTGTTGGAGCAGAAAAAAAGGGCTCGATTCTGCGGCGTAAAAATAATTGCGACCATTAATGCTGGTCAATTCAAAGCCTTTCTTCAGCCGTTCTAATCACACGGATCCTTTGCACTTGTTTGGTCTGTTTATTCACATCTTTATTCATGTCTGATTCTGTGGAGAGATGTGATGGGTCTGTGATAAAGGCCTTGTGTAAAGTAAAAGAGTTATCTCTACAATGTAATACAGCCCTATATACAGTATTTTACAGATAAACGAGGAAAAGGAAATAATAGTTACAATATTCTTCCTCAAAACAATCAATACAAAGAAGATTACGACGAACAGGATCATCGTGTTTGCTTTTAAACTTCCTAAAAAGTCACAGCACATCACAAATGCTTAATTTAGCTTAAGACCTAACTGTGCCCAAGAGAAGCTTTATGTTAACCATGTCCAGGAGCGGCGTCAACTTCTCTGGGCTTAAAGGCTTCTGGGATGAAATATCACACAGTTCAAACCTGAAACTATCTTTCACCCCCTCTACATCATGTTCCAAATTATCATGCTAATTGGATTGATGAGGTGTCATAAAGATTCCTTTTTATGTTTCTCAATTAAACTCATGGATGGTATCGTGTCTCAGGGCTCTTTGGATCACTGAAATCAATAAATCAATCTCAGACACCTGTGATAAATAGTTTGCCAGGTGAGCTCAATTAAAGGAAAACTTAAAACTTAAGAAGGATTAGAGGTTAGATCGGGCCCAAAAAATCCGACCCGACCCAGCCCGAGCGCGTGCACGTTCTGCCCGAGCCCGACCCAACCCGAACCATGAACTGTCATTATGAGCCCGAGCCCGTGCCCGACCTGAACCATAAACTGTCATTATGAGCCCGAGCCCGACCCATAAACTGTCATTATGAGCCCGAGCCCGACCCGAACCATAAACTGTCATTATGAGCCCGAGCCTGACCCAACCCGAACCATGAACTGTCATTATGAGCCCAAGCCCGACCCAACCCGAACCATGAACTGTCATTATGAGCCCAAGCCCATGCCCGACCTGAACCATAAACTGTCATTATGAGCCCGAGCCTGACCCAACCCGAACCATGAACTGTCATTATGAGCCCAAGCCCGACCCAACCCGAACCATGAACTGTCATTATGAGCCCAAGCCCGACCCAACCCGAACCATAAACTGTCATTATGAGCCCGAGCCCGACCCAACCCGAACCATAAACTGTCATTATGAGCCCGAGTCCGACCCAACCCGACCCATAAACTGTCATTATGAGCCCGAGTCCGACCCGGTCCGATCCATAAACTGTCATTATGAGCCCGAGCCTGACCCAACCCGAACCATGAACTGTCATTATGAGCCCAAGCCCGACCCAACCCGAACCATGAACTGTCATTATGAGCCCAAGCCCATGCCCGACCTGAACCATAAACTGTCATTATGAGCCCGAGCCTGACCCAACCCGAACCATGAACTGTCATTATGAGCCCAAGCCCGACCCAACCCGAACCATGAACTGTCATTATGAGCCCAAGCCCGACCCAACCCGAACCATAAACTGTCATTATGAGCCCGAGTCCGACCCGATCCGAACCATAAACTGTCATTATGAGCCCGAGTCCGACCCGATCCGACCCATAAACTGTCATTATGAGCCCGAGTCCGACCCGGTCCGACCCATAAACTGTCATTATGAGCCCAAGCCCGACCCGAACCATGAACTGTCATTATGAGCCCAAGCCCGACCCGATCCGAACCATAAACTGTCATTATGAGCCCGAGTCCGACCCGATCCGACCCATAAACTGTCATTATGAGCCTGAGCCCGACCCGATCCGACCCATAAACTGTCATTATGAGCCCGAGCCCGTCCCAACCCGAACCATAAACTGTCACTATGAGCCCGAGCCCAACCCGATCCGACCCATAAACTGTCATTATGAGCCCGAGCCCGACCTGAACCATAAACTGTCATTATGAGCCCAAGCCCCACCCGATCCAACCCATAAGGATGTTCCACATTATTAAGCAGGCCACAGGTTTCAAGCAACATGGGAAAGAAAAAGAGCACAAATGAGTTCATGCAGATAAAGGCAAAATGAGGAAGGCAAGTTTCTGTCAGGCAAGTTCATCGGTTCAATAGAGCAGCTGCTAAAATTCCGTTACAAACCAGGAAACAGGTATTTGAAGCTGCTGGTGCCTCTGAAGTCCCGCGAACCTCAAGGTGTAGATCCTTTAAAGACTCACTGTGGTGCATTAACCTACTATTCGGCCGCCCCTGACCAGAGCTCACAAGCTTACAAGAAACAATTGCAGTGGCCCAGACATACACGGAGACTCCTTTAGAGTCCCTGAAGGTGTAAAAAAAATGACCTCAGCAAAGTATATAGAGTTTCTGACTGACCACTTTCTTCCATGGTGCAAAAAAAAATAACCGTGCCTTCCGGAGCAAAATCATCTGGTAACACTTTCTATAAATGTCATCTCTATTAGACTCTATAACCACATTCATAACATATTATAATGCAATCATAAGGCATTATAAACATGGCTATAAATATTTATAAAAATGCATAACCCATTATAGCCATGTTTATAAAGCATTATGACTTGTGATCATAATACATTATAAGCTGTGCTTATAATACATATGTTAAAATAGTGTATATATATCGGTAATAATGTAGTCCCACAACGAAAGTCTGGCACTTTACTTAGAGCCCACAAAGACCTGTTATAATACATTATAATTGACTATAATTAATATGTTCAAGGGAAGAATAATTGGTAACACTTTCTATGAAAGTCATCTTTATTAGACTCTATAACTACATTCATAATATATTATAATGCATTCATAAGGCATTATAAACATGGCTATAAATATTTATAAAAATGCATAACCCACTATAGCCATGTTTATTAAGCATTATGACTTGTGATTATAATACATTATAAGCTATGCTTATGATATACATGTTAAAATAGTATATCTCTATCGTTAAAAGAGCGCACAAAGACCTGTTATAATTAATTATAATTGACTATAACTAATATTATATTCAAGACAAGATTAATTTATGAGTGGTTAAAAATATATTTGTAGGATTATTTAGGGTGTGTTTATAAGTTGGAAGCTTTTTTAGTCATAATACAGTCTACAAGCTGGGACTGAGTTTCTTGGTATTGATGTATAACATGTTATAAACACAGCTATTAATGCATTATAATCACAGTTCATGATGCATAATAAACATGGCTATGATGAATTATACATTTTTTATAAATATGTATAGCCATGTGTATAATGCCTTATGAATGCATTATAATGTGTTATGAGTATGTTTATAGAGTCTTATAGAGATGACATTCATAGAAAGTGTTACCAATCATCTTCATGCATGACGACGCACCATCTCATGCTGCAGAGAATAAATACCACTGCGTGATTGGTTGCTATGGGCATAAAAGGAGAGAAAATCATGGTGTGACCTCCTCAACCCTATAGAGAACCTTTGGAGTATCATCAAGCTAAAGATCCATGAGGGTGGAGGCAGTTCACATCTAAACAGCAGCTCTGAGAGGCTGTTATTCCGACATAATGCTAAAAAATTCAAGCAGAAACTCTCCAAAAACTCACAAATTCAATGGATGTAAGAACTGTAAAGGTGATATCAAAGAAGGGTTCCTATGGTAACATGTAACTTGACCTGTTAGGATGTTTTTGATTGAAATAGCTTTTGATTTCAGTGAATGTGAAATCCTCCTAATGCTGCAAATTCAACAAATGAACATTTTCAGTTCTTTACAACCTATAACATGTTTTAAAACTATGCTGTGCAAAATATATATATATATATATTTTGAAGAATATACTGTTATCATCGGGAGGTTTGTTCAATAAAATTTGATTTATACTCTAACAGGTGACAACTTTTATTATACTGGCTGTCATTTGCATTGACCATTTAGGAAAATCAGGGAAAAATATAATTTGCATAATAATTTGGATATTTTTTTTTTTATATACTGTCATCATTGGGAGGTTTGTTCAATAAAATTACATTTATACTCTAACGCAGGGGTGTCCAAACTTCTTTTTGTTGGGGGCCAGAAGGAGAAATATATTTTAAGTCACAGGCCACACTCTGTAATAAAACAAATAATGAAATATACCACTTTAAATAATACTTTTTCCTGATTACTTTCATTTACACACCATTTTACTTGACTTACTATCTTTATCTATCTTTGACAGTGTTGTGTAAACTAAGATTTTTCAAATTGATGTTTCATTTCATGATGTCCCTTATTTTAAACTCCTTAATTACGGCAACTTTTAGGCTCGATGGCCCATTTTTCTGCGCTATAACTGCGCACCCTCTCCGCTTTTAGACTCTTTGGCCCATTTTTCTGCGCTATAACTGCGCACTCTCTCCGCTTTTAGACTCTTTGGCCCGTTTTTCTGCGCTATAACTGCGCACCCTCTCCGCTTTTAGACTCTTTGGCCCGTTTCTGACACCTAGCATTCAAACTTTGAATCTCACATTAAAAAAATCTGCTTAACAGCGGGCCAACTTTCATTCTATTTCTAAAATACCTCGCGGGCCGCTCCAAAAAAGGAAACGGGATGAAAATGGCCCGCGGGCCGTGGTTTGGACACCCCTGCTCTAATGGTTGACGACTTTTATTATACTGACTGTCATTTGCATCGACCATTTAGGAAAATCAGGGAAAAATATAATTTGCATAATAATTTGGAACGTGGTGTAAGTGGTTAGTGGCAGTAGCATTGCTCTGGAGAACTCTTTCTGACCTCTTTATTTTTAAGAATTAAAAACTTTTTAAGAACTAAAAACCTTCCAGAAAATTGTCCAATTACAAATTAATCTAAAACCTAGAACTGATTTTATTGCTCTTTATTTATTAATTTCAGGTCTTCCCGCTCTGACACGACTTGTTTGTGAAGTCATTATCTTACCGTCGTCTCTCTGAACCATTTGAGGGAGCAATTTGAAGAAATTGCCGTGAGAAAGCAGACTGGCGCGAGAGCTGCTGACAGCCCTTTACGCAGATGCTGTTATTTTCCCTGCTTTGCAGCAGCTCTGGAAGGGCTTGGCACCTTGGTCCCGTGACCTTTAATAAAAAGGGATACTTATCTCTCTAATGAATATAATGCATTTTAATGCACTTTTCCCTTAGAAACACTTCAAGAAGGACAAGATGCCCCTCAAACGCAGCGTGATGTGGACAGCTCTTAAAACAGCTCAGGGTTTTAATAAATAGCTCTTAGTCAAAAAGCATATTTGTATTCCTGTAAGGTTTTAGTGCTAAATATTAAACGTTGAGGTCAAACCTCAGTAAGTTCCACAGTTAAATAAGGAAAAACTTGGTACTAAAACTCAGAGGGAACACAATATGTTTGCACAGCTAAAATTGCTCCCACCATTCTCTATCGTAGTTTCTATGGTGTAGCTAAGTGGTTGGATTGGCGGCTGTTAAGGTGATTGCTAAGGTGCTGCCCGGTGGTTGCTAAGGTGTTGCTGTGGTGTCTGTGGTGGTTGCTAATGTGTTGCTAAGCAGTTTCTAGGTGGCTGCTAAAGTGTTGCTATGGTATCTGTGGTGATTGCTAGGTGGTTGCTATGGTGTCCATGGTGGTACTTCCAAGTACTTTTGGATGGGATGAGTTTGGGAGTGATTAGCCAAGATCCTAGCCTGACCAAGTCACTGAAATACTCTTTAATACTCTTGATTTTGTGAAAAACAATGAATGAGCAGGTGTTATAATACTTTAATACATATATAATATATGATTATGAATACTGTACTGACAAATATACTACGGTATACAGTACAGGCCAAAAGTTTGGACACACCTTCTCTTTCAATGTGTTTTCTTTATTTTGTTGAAGCTCATTGAGAGAATGATGCAAAGAGTGTGCAAAGCAGTAATCAGAGCAAAGGGTGGCTGTTTTGAAGAAACTAGAATATAAAACATGTTTTTTTCAGTTATTTCACCTCATTTTTTGTTAAGTACATAAAACTCCACATGTGTTCATTCATAGTTGTGATGTCTTCAGTGAGTATCTACAATTTAAATATTCATGAAAATAAAGAAGTATTTTGTGCTATTTTTTTGAACCTACTAATTAAAACCCATATTAACTGGAATTCTAATCAAATGAAACTCTGACCTCTGGGCCAGATCCAGACTCTTGCTCACCAGTCACGGATATCTGCTGCGTCTACAAATCCTTTTTTGGGCAGTGCCCAGCTCTGCGTGAAGTCGGACGCCTTTAGCAGAAAATGGACAATTTCAGGCTCTGGCGGTTCCAAGCTTGTGGTAAAACACACACCGCTAACTTCTCCTGCCATCCTTTAACTTCCGTCCGTCCTTCTGTCTGCGCTCTGTTCCTTATGCCCCCTTATTCCTTATTCCCTCGGGTCCTTCATCTGCCCCACTGCGCTAATTCCCCCTCTCCTCTATTCTTGCTATGGCCGTTCTTCTGAACTGCAGGCCGGCTTACCCATACCGATGCAGAGCAGCCAAAAAAAACATAACAGCCCCCAAAGACCCAATCAGTCTTAGTCTTAGTGCAGTGTTAAGAGCTTACTTAGCTCTGCCCGTTTATCTCAGGAGATCCAGGAGCTCACAACTGCACTAAAAAGCAAACTGAAAAGTTCCCGACTCTACAAAAAAGACTTTTATCACGGATTAGCCTGAATATATCAGTTAAAGCCAGTGTACATAAAGGTTAATGGAATCGCTTAAGCTGAAATGCTAATATTGCAGGAAGGGAGTAAAAGCTAGCAATCGGCAGATCATGCTAATTGATGCTAACTGTAGCCTTCATTTGCTGTGATTAGAGCCTGACCATAATGGTTACCATCATGTACCCAGCCAACATTCTCCCAATGTTCCTTATGTCTTTCACGGGTGGGCTCTGAGTGGGACTCTGAGTGGGACATTACAGTCTACCTTAACAGTGCAGGGGTCTCATGTTGGCCCCAAATGCAGTGTAGAACCCAAATGGAGCCCATGTTCAACCCATGACACACTTTCTAAATCCCAGTTGGGCTATATCTATACAGGCTCTCGTGCGCATGTAATCTGGGTATGGGCAAATATACTGGTTGTCTGATAATGCTTGATTTAGGTCACAAAAAATGTCTCGAAATGCACAAAAGAACATGAACTAGTGTTCCTAATTGATTATGGCTGTGTTTTGGGTGCAGCATGAAATAAACATAAAATAAATCAGTGTGTAACTTGTCATTTCCTTTAAGAAGCAGATGCGATCTGACTTTGGCGCATTTGTATTTTAACAGTGTGGCGTTTTTGCGCGTCACAGCAGAGGATGCTGACCTCTGTGTTTAAGGAGTGGGAGTGTTCACGAACTGGACGCACCTACAAGGGTTGGACAATGAAACTAAAAACACCTGTCATTTTAGTGTGGGAGGTTTCATGGCTAAATTGGAGCAGCCTTGTGGCTAATCTTCATTAACTGCACATTGTACCAGTAAGAGCAGTACGAGTGTGAAGGTTCAATTAGCAGGGTAAGAGCACAGTTCTGCTCTAAATATTGCAATGCACACAACATTATGGGTGACATACCAGAATTCAAAAGAGGACAAATTGTTGGTGCACGTCTTGCTGGAGCATCTGTGACCAAGACAGCAAGTCTTTGTGATGCATCAAGAGCCACGGTATCCAGGGTAATGTCAGCATACCACCAAGAAGAACCAACCACATCCAACAGGATTAACTGTGGACGCTGTAAGAGGAAGCTGTCTGAAAGGGATGTTCGGGTGCTAACCCGGATTGTATCCAAAAAACATTAAACCACGGCTGCTACTGTACTCAGATGTAATGACAATAAAAGCCTCTTGATTTTGACTTTTTTCGAATGGACTATAATGATTGAGGGTTGTCAGGGTTTTAATCAGTCAGTGGAGCTCCGGTGGAGTTTTACACCACCAAAATATATAGAAACACACCAGAAATTTACCTGAACACACCTCCACACCCATCAGTGTAGATTTATTCCTATTTTTAAGCACAAGGCCAAATACCCGCTAAAATTTACAAGCTACAGATTTATTGCTATGAGTAGAGATGGCACGAGATCCACAGTGAATAGTGCAGTGGATGGTGAAGATAAATCTCCCTCATGTTAATTATATACTAACATTTTTTTTATTTTACTGTAGATCAAGTTTATGGTGCAATTAAATACAAATATTCCAACAAAAGTATCAACATTTTTTTTTTTAGATGTAACACTACATAAATATATGCTTTATTGCCTTTTTTGTTGTACCGCCTATTTGACAGCCACCCAACGGTAGCATTGGGCATCATGCCCAAGGACTTTTATTGGTGTCAGGTAGTGTTTTCTAACTAGGCTGTGACAATCCAAGCCTAAGCTTCAATGTTGTTGGCTGGTGATAGATCCACCTGTTGGATTCTTCAGTGGCATGGAAAAGAAGAACACATTTCTTGGCTGCACATGAAGGAACCTGCAAAATGGAACAGATTATTTACGCCACAGTGACACAACCGGTCTTTAAATGAAGGCTATGAAGGATGCAGCACTTTTTGCCATTTTGGATGGGCCTTGTTTTAGCGGCCTATAGCCAACAAACTGTTAAAAGAGCACAGTGCAGCATAATTTAGGGCGTGTCAGTGTCTTTGCTATCGTAATGATGGGTAAAGTACACTTTGCATAGCTTTAAATGTGCAAAAGGCATGTACAGGTTCTCTTAATTAATGGGTGTATTTTGGGTGTAACAAGAAATAAACCAATCAGCTTGTTGTTTGCCATCGCCTCTGATTTTGGCAGATTGGTATCTTAATGGCGCAGTGCTTCTGCGCTTCTCAGCAGAGGAAACTGTCCTGCTTGTTCACGCTGTAAAGGTGCTTGAGCAGATCGTTTACAGTGAACAGTAATGCTATTATATTTTGTATTCTGTATATTCTTGATGTAAACTTTTTGCACGGGTTTGTGCACTGCTGCATGCATAGCCAAGATAGGTATGGACGTGTGACTGTTAATTTGTCAGGGTTTAAATTCAGGGTTTGTCAGGCAGTGAAGCACCTGTGTTTTCCATTTCCTAAGATATTATACAACAGTTAGGTCTGACCCTGCAATGTGATTGGCTGAGAGTCGTTTTATCAGTGTCAATATTATCCGATAATGCACTCTAACCAAAGCTCTCCCATGTATTACTCCGCCACATACAGCGCTTACAAACCAAATACAAACCAAATGTAATGTGATTATACACCACTGGTAGCCTTAATTCTTAAAAAAAAAAAAAAAAACATTTTCTTTCAGTCAAAGGAGCGCTGGACTAAAGTTTCCTTTTCTTCAGCTTGTCTTTAGCTAAGATCTGAACTTCCGACTCCTGACTGATGGATGAACTTTACTATCTTAAAACTGGTGTGAGTTTCGGCCACAGAATCTGCATATTGTTAATAACCGATGCTACCAGTTTAGCTGTAAAGCTGCAGAGAGTGATTTAAGAAGCCATCTGTCTTTGTGCTTCTGAAGGTGTCTGGGTTTACGAGCCAAAACTTGTGTGAATGTCTGTGAAACTTTGCTGCTTACCGCATCCTGGCTATCTTTAGAAACGCCGGCTAAACAAACACATTTAGGGTGTGAAAATCACAAGAGTGGCTTTTGGAAGCTGCTTCAAAAACAAGAGAACCAACAGCAAACACATTTCAGCTTGAATCTCACTTCAGGATTGTGCGTTAATGATTTTATCTTGATTTTATATAATAATAGTTATAATAGTGCAATAGGAAATGGCTAGGCTATGTTATAGAGACTGTGAACTGGGCTAGATTCACAAGATGGACAGAGAAGAAGTAGAAAGCATATTAATACCATATAAAGGGTTAATTGGCGAAAACAGAAGAAATAAACTATTTATATATTACACCAATTTTTGTGCAAACACTTCAAAATGTACCTTTCACATCATATATCGCTCTCTGGAAAAAAATAAGAGAGCATTTAAAAATGATAAGTTTCTTTGGAATATAATCAAGAGGAAAATGGATGATCACAAGCCATCAAACCAAACTGAACTGCTTGATTTTTTGCACCAGGAGTGTAAAGCATAAAGTTATCCAAAAGCAGTGTGTAAGACTGGTGGAGGAGAACATAATTCCAAGATGCAGGTTTCAAACTGTGATTAAAAACCACCAGGGTTATTCCACCAAATATTGATTTCTGAACTCTTAAAACTTGAATATGAATATAAACTTGTTTCCTTTGCATTATTTAAGGTCGCAAAGCACCTCATCTTTTTTTTGTTGTTATTTCAGCCATTTCTCATTTTCTGCAAACAAATGCTCTAAGTGACAATATTTTTATTTGGAATTTGGGTGAAATGGTGTCTGTAGTTTATAGAATAAAACAACAATGTTCATTTTACTCAAATATATACTATAAATAGCTAAATCAGAAAACTGATTCAGAAACTGAAGTGATCGCTTAATCTTTTTTTCCAGAGCTGTATTTAATTCATGGAATTAATTAACGTTCAAAAACAGACCCGTTTCTGTTACCTGCTTTTTAATGACACAAAAAACTCCATCTATTTAGCCTATATTACTTAAACCACATCCACTTATTCTGAAATCATAAGGAATATTCTTTAAACAAGAGAGAATTTGCAGAAGCCAATTTAAATACAGGTTTATATATATATATATATATATATATATATATATATATATATATATATATATATATATATACAATATACTGACTGTACTTGAGGACAATTTCTTGAAGTTCTTAAAAATATTTTAGATTGACTGATCTTAATTTCTTAAAGTATTTTTTTTCTTTAATTACTTGAGTAGTTCTTACCATATTGTGGATTAGAACATTACTCAAATATTCACTATTCATTGTATACCTGTAACTCTACCTCTTCACTACTTTACTACTGATGCTCTCAAACACTTAAATTAAGAGACAAGAAATTCAAGTAATTAACTCTTGATGAGTTCAGCACAGCTGTTAACTGAAAGCCTGAATTCCAGGTGACTCTATTTCATAAAGCTGACTAAGCAAGGTGAAAAGAAAAAACACTACATTTAGGTTGTGTCCAAACTTTTGACTAGCACTGTACGTTTTAAGGGGAACAACCTTTTGTTGGTTGGTAACTGTTTCTACTGTACTTTGTACTAGATTTTAGAACTTTGATGCTTTTTAATTCAAAGAAAAAGACTAAAATCTATTGAGGTCAGGATGTTGGATGATCATCACTCTCCCTCATCAACCCCAACCAACCAACTCATCTCAAAAACACTAAACAGAGCACCATCATCCTTCATCAACACAGTTTTACAGATATTTTCCAAAGTAATTACGTGGTGGGCCACAACAAACAAAACAGACTACAGACTAGTAGCTCTCCAGCCCAGAGGGTTGTTGAACCCAATTGCAGAACAGTTGATCTCAAAGCAGGTAAACCCCCCAAAAAAGGGAAAAATAAATAAATAAACACACTGCTCCTTTTGTATCATCAGGGTCGTGCTCAAAAACACTATCGCTACCCTGGTCAGTAAATTGGGACATGGCCAGGAAAAATGCCTTTATAATGAAATAGGGAGCCCAAGAACAGGCGGAAAAACGAGAACGGTCGCGACAGAGAGACAAGGGAGTAATGTAAACAAAAGCTCACCAGAGAAGCATTTTATTTCTTTTTAAATTTTTGTCATTCTTGTTAATTATAGTTTAAACAACCTTACAGGCCAGATGTTTCATGCTTTCTCAGCTATTACCGACCCCTGCTATAGTAGATGGACTAGACAGGCTAAGGACGTACAGTATGTGGTAAAGTTTTGAGACATATATTGCAGCCATGCATAGTCAAATTATCCATGTTTTTGGTAAATAAACCCACACAAACAGTATAAGTGGACCTCAGGGCAAATAAATGCACTATGTCTTCCCTTTAAACTCTAAAAACAGAAAAACTTCCCAATTTTGAGGCAAAACACGCCAACGATTAATCCGGAAAGCTCTGAGGGTTCCTGGAACCGAGTCCTCCAGCAACAAAAAGCCTCCGAGCCTAATGGAGAGTAGCACAAGTGATTTGTTTTGCAGGTAAAAAGGTCTATTAATAGCCACTCTGTGGAATTCAGCCACGCATTTGCTTGACAGGATATCTCAGACGCCAGTTTCGCCCAGGAGTCCGCTGACAGCCCTGTTGCTTGGAGACGGCTCCTGAAAGACAAGCTGGGCTAAATGGGGAGGCTTGTTCATCAGCGTTATTCCTTCCTCCATTGATGAGCTTTCTGGAAATGGGGGGCTGTTACCGTGCCATTGTCACACGGCCTTTAATGATTCTTACGCTTTGGTCGTACCTACTCTAAAAATCAAGTGCTATTCAGCCACGGCCGCCAATCACGACGCCCGTCCGTCCGTGCGAATCAATTCAATGCATTCTGATTACGGACTTCTCACGGACACGGGCTGGCCATTGTGTCGGCCATTTAGAAAACAGAACACGCTCCTCTATAAAAAATTATGGGTCTTTCACTACTCTCACTATTCTTATGCTCAGAACACGCCACAACAATAAAACCAATGACAGGTGAATTGCAGCAGTTGATGCTGATTCTTCGGCTACAATTGCACCTGTCAAACAATGGGATCTACGTGCATATTAGTCAGCTAGTGAAGGTTCAGTTCTACTAGGAGACTTCTGAGGCGAGTTTACGAAAGAAAAACTTCTGTATCACTTTACTTGGATGTTTATTTGGATGTACCACTGGAGATTTGTGTAATTTGTGGCATTTATCTGATGTTCTTATCCAGAGCGAATAATAAGGTTACACACTAAGGAAAATAAGTACAGATTTGCACTTTAAAGAGTACATTTTTCATTCATAAGCCAGACTATTTCGGATCATCAAGTTCTGGACACATATTCAGTTGATGATAAAGTTTCTAATCTTTATATCCTTTACTGGTACAAAAAAGCGTGGGTACAGTATAAGGGTCAATTATTATATTTACTTGTTTATTTATACAGTAATACAGAATACTGAATGTTGCTTTTGGCTGGTTAAATGGAACAAATCTGTACTTTCTGTTTTTAGAAAATACTTACTAAGGGTACAATTATAAAAAAATAAACCTTTGAGTACAAGAATGTACTGCTATCATACCTCCGCCATTCCTTTTACAGAGGAAAGCAGTAAAGCCACTCCGCTTAAGTACAGAGTTAAACAGGAGTTTCAGTTTAGTTCTGCAGCAGTATTAGCGTTAGCCTCTAGACGCACTAAGTGCTAGCTCTTTCACAGTTCAGAAGTGAGTATTATCGGCCTGTAGCCTGCTGCTAAACCCGGATAGCACTGCTGGAGCAGCATTAGCTAATATCGCTCTGGCTTACCGGAACACTCAAGGTTCCTTTGTGTAGCACTGTCGAGTGGTATTAGCTGCAAACCACTAGCGGTTATCTGCTAATGCTAGCTACAAGACCTGCTGAATTTAAAAGAAAAACATAGCGACACCCCTGTTCCTTACCAGTGTTGCATAAAATGCACCTCAAAATCAAGTGCGCCTTATATATGAAAATTAGACCAGATTATAGATAGATAGTATATTGATAGGATGCCTTATAATCCGTTGCGCCTTATACTGTGAAAAATACGGTCCTCAGCTCAGCGGCTCATCCCACAAATGCACCTTCCTTTCAAATGTGGCTGATAACTGATTGAATCCCGGTCATGCAGCTTGCCATCAGCTGCCAGAGCCCTGAGAGAGCACAATTAGCCCCTTAATCGATTCTAGGGTGATACAGATCAAAACAAGATGCCTATATTTTTTCACAGAATGAAAGTCTCTTACATACAGTTGCAAGAAAAAGTGTGTGAATCCTTTGGGATTACATGGATTTCAGCATGAATTGGTCATTAAATGTGTTCTGCTGTTCATCTTAGTCACAACAAGAGACAAACACAGTCTGCTTAAACTAATACCAAACAAAAAAATATTTGTTTGCATGGTTTTATTGAACACAACATGTGAACATTTACAGTGAGGGGAGGAAAAAGTATGTGAACCTCTAGGCTAATGACCTTTCTAAAATCTAATTGGAGCCAGGATGTGATGAGATTGGATGTATTGGTTAAAGCTGCCCTAGACGTGGTCGTCCTGTAAAGATGACTGCAAGAGCACAGCACAGAATGATCAATGAGGTGAGGAAGAATCCTAGAGTGTCAGCTGAAGACTTACTAGAAATCTCTGGCACATGCTAACATTTTTGTTGACAAATCTACAATAAGAGAAACATTAAACAAGAATGGAGTTCATGGGAGGACACCACGGAGGAAGCCACTGCTGTCCAAAAAAAAAAACCCACATTGCTGCACATTTGAAGTTTGCAAAAAAAGAGCACCTGGATGTTCCACAGCAGTATTGGCTAAATGTACTGTGGACAGATGAAACCAAAATTTAGTTGTTTGGAAGGAACACAAAACGCTATGTGTGGAGAAAAAAAGCACAGCACACCATCATCAAAACCTCATCCCAACTGTGAAACATGGTGGAGGGGGCATCATGGTTTGGGGCTGCTTTTCTGCCTCAGGACCTGGACAGATTGCCGTCATCAACTAAAAAATGAATTCCCAATATTACCAAGACATTTTGCAGGAAACTTTAAGACCATCTGTCCACCAACTGAAGCTCAACAGAGGATGGATGATGCAGCAGGACAACGACCCAAAACATAGAAGTAAATCAACAACCCGAATGAACGGCTTCACCAGAAGAAAATACACCTTCTGGAGAGTCCTGACCTCCTGAACCCAATTGAGATGCTGTGGCATCATGACCTCAAGAGAGCGATTCACACCAGATATCCCAAGAATATTATAGCTGAACTGAAACAGTTTAGTGAAGAGGAATGATCCAAAATTCTTCCTGACTGTTCTGCAGGTCTGATCTGCAGCTACAGGAAATGTTTGGTTGAGTTTTTTGCTGCCAAAGGAGGATCAACCAGTTATTAAATCCAAAGATTCACATTCTTTTTCACCCCTCACTGTGAATATTAACATGCTGCGTTCAATAAAACCATGCAAACATATATTGTTTTGTGTGGTGTTAGTTTAAGCAGACTGTGTTTGTCTATTGTTGTGACTTAGATGAAGATCAGAACACATTTAATGACCAATTTATGCAGAAATCCAAGTATAATCCCATTGCTATTGGTTGGTTTAGAGCAGAGCAAACTTTGGAGACCTTGGGTTGTCCAAGCCTGGGTAGGATTTGCGCAAAAACTTACAAAAAAACAGAAATCCAGCAAATCTCTAAATCATGAAGTGCTCACAAACATTACGTAAACCTCGACTGCATGTTTTCAGGAACGAGAGGTCACTGACAGAAACCCCTGATCCCCACGTCTCACACTCAGCCTCTGGCCAATCCCAGCGCTCCCCCGGGATGTGTAGTTTAAACAATCCTCCAAGAGTGAAGATAATCACAACCAGAGAGCACGGGAGTGAGCGCACCGCTACAGCACTTTAAACACAATTAGCGCCCACGTGCCATTTCAGCATTCTGGAGTAAGAAGCATCCTCCACTGCTCACTCAAATATTTATGAAAGAAAAACACTAAAAACAGTCGTTAACTTACAGGAAAGTGTTTTTTTCTTAAGCTTAATTACCGCTAATGCTGCTACGCTAATGCTACTACGCTAGTTGCGCATTCATTCTCATCAAACTCAGACTTGAATAAAGAGGCTAATGACTCATTAGGCAGGAATGTTCCCTCAGTAGATGCGGAGTTCTTCTCTTGTGGGAAACTGAAGGAAAGGTCAGAAGGTACGACAGCGTTTTTGCACAATGACAGATGAGAGGTTTGAGCTAAAGCATTCGGTTGTTTCAGTTGAGTGCTTCCTGTGCTTCCTTCCTCAAAACAGCACAGCTGGGAGAGATTTTGATTCGGCTTAATGCATTTACAGCGTCTACAGACAAAAAACACTAAAGAATCTCTGTGTATCTTAATTTAGAACTAATATTTTTACACTATATACAATAAACAGTCCCACAGTCAAAAGTACTGAGTAACTCATTCTGACCATTTTAGTAACTCTGACCATTTTAGTTAAGTTAGCTAAGTTACCAGATTAGTTACCGTATTTTTCGGACTATAAGGCGCACCGTATTATAAGACGCACTATCAAAGAACGCCTATTTTCTGCTATTTTTCCATACATAGGGCGCATCGCATTATAAGGCGCGTTAAGTGACACTAGAAAGGGTGCCTATATCAAAGTGAACAGGGGTGGCGCCATGTTTCCCTTCCCCCACCGGGGGTGGTCGCTTGCCGGTGGAGCGTCTCAGTATACAAATCTAGCTCTTTCAAAGTCAAACGAGTGCTGGATATTAATCTACACAGATTCCTCTCCTGAAGACTGTTTATTTGGGTGAGTAACGTGCTTCAGTTTATTTACAGTAAGCTTAGATTTCCAGATGTCCACTAAGGCTTGCTGCACCAGCGTTAGCATAGCTATCCGCTAGCACGCTAGCTAGTCACCTAAACTAGTAAAGTTAACCCAAACTTAAACGACAGCGTTACACTGAGTAATCCTGCGTGTTCTGGTAAGACAGTGAGATATTAGCTAGCGATTCGTCCCCCGTAGCTTGTTTTAACACGGTAAACAAGCAGATTACAGGCTGATAAAACTCACCTCTGAGAGAGTTAGCGCTTAGCATCTAGCTAATGCTAGCCAGGCAAAGCAGCACAGACTTACAGGCCGATAACTCACCTCTGAACGGTGAACGCTTAGCGATTAGCATCTAACTCTAATAATACTACTCCAGCAGTATTAAAAGTGCTAAATTTAGAAAATACTGATCTCTGAACAGTGAAAAAGCTAGCTAGCTAAGCGGTTAGCATCTAGCTAATGCTATTGCTGCTCCAGCCTCGGAGCGGCACGGCTCTGCACGGAGTGTGTGTTTACTGCTCCTTACACCTGACGGGTAAAATTTAGATAATACTGATCTCTGAACAGTGAATAAGCTAGCTAATGCTATTTGCTGCTCCAGCCTCGGAGCTGCACGGCTCTGGACTCTGTATAGCACTGAAACTCTGTATAACGCTGCACGGAGTGTGTGTTTACTGCTCCTTACAACCTGACGAGTAAAATTTAGATAATACTGATCTCTGAACAGTGAATAAGCTAGCTAGCTTAGCGGTTAGCATCTAGCTAATGCTATTGCTGCTCAGCCTCGGAGCTGCACGGCTCTGGACTCTGTATAGCACTGAAACTCTCTATAACGCTGCACGGAGTGTGTGTTTACTGCTCCTTACAACCTGACGAGTAAAATCCATACAAAAGGCGCACCGTATTATAAGACGCACTGTCAATTTTTGTGAAAATTAAAAGTTTTTAAGTGCGCCTTATAGTCCGAAAAATACGGTACTCAAATCTGAGCACTTTTTTTAGTAATAAGTAATCTAATTAATTTCCAGTCCAGTAATCAGATTAAAGTTATTTATCCAAGTCACTGTGCATTACGTTTTTGTAATTTAACTTAGTAAAAAGATATATGACACCAAGCACGGACACAAACACTGGACGGAGTGCTGAAGACAAAGTGCTACCGAGCTTCAAGAACAACAAAGCACATTTACAGAACATTTTTTTTTTTTACCTCAAACTTCTATTACTCTATGTACATCATTATTGTAAGTCACCTTGGACAAATGCATCTACCAAATGTAACGTAACAAGTCACAAAGGTGCAGCAAAGCTTCCAATAAAGTGAGTTTTAGCAAAACTGTTCGGTTAAGGCGACAGTAACATAAAAGTAACTTAAAAGTAACTTTGTTACTTTTAAAATCAAGCAATCCATGAAGTAACTTATTTATTTTTTTAAGGGCAAATCAATAATACGATTACTTTTTCAAAGTAACTATGTCATCACTGGTGTCCACAAACATTTGGATGGGTAGTATGTGATGACTATGAGTAGTGTGGGACTGAACAACTATAAACTGAAAATGAGACTGAAAATGAGATCTCATATCCAAGCTATAAGCTGATATTCTTGAATGAAAATTTTGTTAGATAAAGTGTGATATGTATGCTTTATACTCTCCATGCCCACACCTGGAATTGGGTTGGGAATTGGGATATAGTGAACATAGGTTTATCTTTATCTGTGCAATGAATAAAGTATGTGAATGCGGCTTACAGTAGATTTATTTCTCATAATAATAAAGAGAGATTGAACTACTGTAAACTAAACATCCTACTGTATGTCAGCTGCAATATAATATCCAAGCTGCAATCTAATATGCTAGTTATAACATGAAAATTCACCCAGCTGCGAGACCTGCTGAATTTAGAAGGAAAACATAAAGTCCTGTAAAGGTGACTGCAAGAGCACAGCGCAGAATGATCAATGAGGTGAGGAAGAATCCTAGAGTGTTAAATAAAGACTTACAGAAATCTCTGGCACATGCTAACATTTTTGTTGACGAATCTACAATAAGGATTCACATACTTTTTCTTGCAACTGTAGGTTTAATTTTGGCTTAGCCATTGCTATTGGTAAGTTTAGAGCAGAGCAAACATGAAGTGTTTTAGATTCATTTGACATAATGATAAAGAGAGATTGAACTGCTGTAAAAAATGCTGAAAATCCTACTGTATGTCAGCTGCGATCTAATATCCGAGCTACAAGCTAATATGCTAGTTATAACATGGAAATTCAATTAGATACAGTGTGATATGTTGTATTGTTACACTCCTAATTAACAGGACACTTCTTCTCTCAGTGTTTTGTAGTGTGAACACTGACTCCGTTAGCACAGTCAGTGGGCACTGCACTGGGGAATTACCCCAGTCGTTTCTAAACGCAGCGAAAGCGTCTACAGGAAACGTCCAATTCATTATAAACGTGAGAAAAGCTAAACATGCATATAATAACAGTTACAGTTATTCTGCCACTTGCTATTTTGCTACCATATGGAATCGTCTGGGATAGAGACACCGTAGATCTAACACCTCCTAAAGCGAAGTGAACCCGCGTAACGTGCGATTCCCAATCACCAGCCATCTCCTGACAGACGCGCCAAGGCCTGCGAACAACAGGTGGCATATCGTCATGGAAACAGCGATGCGATACCAACGTGGAGACGGAATCCATGGAAACCCTCCTCACAAGTCCCAAAATCAAACAAGTTGGGGTGCGGAGAAATGAGGAATTATGCGTTTGTCATGCAGCCGTTTCCCATTCATTTATTCATATCCGTTCCTCACAATGAAACTGTTCTTCTTAAGCTTTTATTTGAATGTGTTTGGCTCGGCACTCAGTTCGTTCGGATGTCTGCGGTTTTCTCGTTTTTTTAGGATCCCCCTCTGAGCCCAACTGGTTAGATTTAAGTGGGTCATTTGTCAACATGTTGCAACATGAAATCAATGCTGAATGTACAATTACTGATGAAACGTGGTCGGATGCGCGGGTGGTGGGGAGTCGTCGCGGTACTTCGCTCTACAGGCGCCTTAGACGTGCTTTAGAGACGTAAACTACAACAAGATTGACTAAATGAACTATATTGGTAAGAATATGCAACATCAGCTAATACATTATGACCATCTTCCTGTTTCTACATCCATTATCCAATGTTTTTTCAGCTCCTCTAATCATAGTATAGGACACTTTGTAGTTCTATTATAATTACAGATTGTAGTTCTGTATCTGTTTATCTGTATACTTTATTGTTATCCCTCTCTTTTCACCCTGTTTTTCAATACTCAGAACCTCACAGAGAGAAATGTTACGCCCAAAATTAACCACCCCAATGATTAATTAAGAGAATTAGTTCATGCCAAGAAGTATTTTTTGCACCCTCACTATACCAAAGACACACTGACACACCCTAAATCCAGCTACGTGATATGCAATCGATTGGTGCGTTATAGATCGCTAAAATAGGTCCCTGTGCATGATGGGTTATTATGAGTGAAAAAGTGCACATGGAAGCTCTTTCGATTAGGAAAAGAATGATGGTGCTTCATCCAGTACTTAATGCTTGAGTTGGATGCAATTAAAAATGTAGGCAATTCACTCCAACACATTCGCTCCAACAAAGTAAAATAAACTCCTTTTTTAAATGTTTAATTCCCTTGATTTTACAATAGACAATAAGTATGTATGAGCAGGTGTCCCGATTCTTTTGTCCATATAGTCAGTACAGTATATTGAGTAGAAGCATTTGACAATGGCATTTAAATAAAGGCGCTGTTCTTTTTTTCATTTTCATACATTTTCATTAAATTGATGTTATAATGTGAATCACGCTGAAGCCTGTGGTCTGCCGATATGTGTGTGAGTGAGTGTTTGATGGTATCCCAGCAGGAGCCACGCCTTACCCTCTCATTTCAGCTAAGTACTCATACCGTCTCGAGGTGAAGATGGAAAATAACCGCTGGGTGCTTCACTTAGCAACAACCGCTACTTCCTGATGACTACCCCCGACCGCTCCAGGCACTCAGAGTCGAGCTGACAGACCGTTAGCACTGTTTAACATGTGCAGAGTGTGAGTCTGACCCCTCCAAACCCACTGCCTGAGGACCGTCAGCACACACAGCACAGACTGGACCTGACCCCGGCCACTGATTAAACTTAATCAGACCTTATAAACTAATGAGCTGAGGAATCATTTCAGCATCAGTCTGTGTCTGATTTCTTCTGTACACTTATTTTCTTTTTATTTCTTTCCTTATTTTATTATTATTACTATTATTATTTTTTAATAGCTTTGTATTACTGTTTTTTTTAACTTATTTTTATGTATTATTATTATTATTATTATTACCATTAATATTTTTATTGCTTTTATTCTTTTAGTTATTTGTATTTTTATTGTATTATGTAAAAGTTAGTTTTACCTTATTTTTTCTAATTCTATTTTTATTTTTTTATTATCTATTTTTATATTTTATTTACTTTTTTTTTAAATAATTACATTTAGCTATTATTTTTTTGGTCATGTAAATCCCTGTATTTGTAAATGCTTGGCTACATTAAAAATAAGGGTTGCCCTCAATATAAAAAATAAAATAAAATAAAGGTGCTATAAAAGGTTATTTAAAGCCTGTAGGAACCTAAATCTGAGTTTTCTTCTTAATATCTTCCCAAAGTCTCTTTCCTCACTTTCCTCTGGATTTATTCTTAGCTTTTATTTCTTTTTATATATATTTTCTTTTATAGTTCTTCTCTTTTTTGTTTCCTTTATTATTTTATTTTAACAGTTTTGTATTATTACTTTTTAACTTATTTTAATTTGTCTCTTTTATTATTATAATTTTTGTTATTGTACTATATATGTTTTAGCTTAATTTCTACTGTTTTTTATTTTATTAATCTCATATCTTCTTTTTCTCTTAAACTTATCAATAAAACCTCAGGTTTTATTTTTTATATATTTTTATTTTTCATATTTTTCATCATTTATTTTTTTATCTGTTTTTAAATTTTTCTTTTAATTTAAAATGATTATGCATGTCAATCTCTGCTTTTGTAAATCCTCAGCTACACTGAAAATAAGGGTTTGCACCGAGTCAAAAAAAAGTTTATTAATTGATTGATTGATTGATATAGAATCAACAGATTCTATATCAACAGACATTAGCAGAAAAAATGCAGAAAAATAAAATAATTAACTATTGTGTCCCATGACGTTTTTCCATGTCCAACATAAGCTAAAGAACACTGCACTGACCTCTGGGATATGTGTGTGAGACACTGAATGTGGAATGTCCACGGTGTATGGTAATGCTTCTATAATGCATTCAAATGCCCATAGAACTTTTTAAAAATCCAACACCTAATGCATCTGGCTCCCACCATCAGACCTCACTCCAACACATTGCCTTGCCATGAGCATGCTGGCCAGTGTTCAACCTCACTCACAAGATAACACCTCACAACTCACAACAGGTGCGGGCAGACAGCTTTTACAGTTTTATGCTAAAACAAACATGCTAAAGCTTAGTAATCTCAGCTACAGTTTATATACTAGTCCTGTTTTAATTTAATTTGCTGTATTTTAATACCGTAATACCGCTTAATACCTTATTATAAAGCAAACTATCAATGAACGTCTTTTTTCTGCTCTATTTTCATATATAAGGTGCACTGGATTATAAGGCGCATTATGTGACACTAGTAAGGAACAGGGGTGTCGCCATGTTTTCCTTCTAATTCAGCAGAAGAAGAATATTTTCTTTTAAAATCAAACGAGCGCTGGATGTCAATCTACACAGAAACACTGAGTGAAATTAGCTAGCAGTTTGTCATACATAGGTTGTTTTAACAAGGTAAATGTGCAGCTACAGTTTGATATACTTGCCACTGAACAGCGATAAAGCTAGTGCTTAGTGTGGTTAGCGGGTACTGCTAATGCTGCTCCAGTAGTGCTAGCCGGGGTTAGCAGCAGACTACAGGTTGATAATGCTGCTCCAGCAGTGCTAGCCAGGGTTAACAGCAGGCTACAGGTCAAGTCTTGGTGCTGGAGAACTAAACTGAAACTCCTGTGTAATGCTGTACTTCAGCAGAGTGGCTTTACTGGATTATAAGGTGCACTGATGATTTCTTGGGAAAATTAAAGGATTTTAAATGTGCCTTATAGTGCGAAAAATATGGTAGTTAATGCAGACAGAGTAAAACATTAACTTAAACCTGGTACTTATGAGCTCTCTCTGCCCTACCTACTTCCTCTGCTAAAAAGACTAGAAATAATGCTGCTAAAAAACACAGAAAAAGAGTTATCAAAGCTCACAAACTCACAAGGTTGCCAAAGGTTACAAAACCATTTCTAAAGAGTTTGGCCTCCAACAATCCGCTCAGAGGCAGATCATTTAAAAACAGAGCACAGGGCACTGCAAATGACACTGTGAAAAGTCACAAAGAACTCCGGAGCTACATCCTATAGGCCTCTTCCATTAATCTCCATGTTCACGAGTCCAGAACACTGAACATGAACAGTGTGCGTAGCAGGAGAGCCAGGATGAAGCCCCTAATCTCCGAAAAGAACACTGACTGCCCTTCTGAAGATTGCTCAGGACCCTATGGATAAACCAGAAGCCTGCTGGGAGACGGATGAGTATAAAACATAATCTAGAGTGGAAAACTGAACACTGCGTTCCAATATAAGAATCTTATCTTAACTGTTAAGCACGGGGGTGGTAGTCACATAGTTACTAAAATATTGCCTTTGGGAACTGGATGGCTTGGCATAGAGCTGGGTGATACGATATAATATAATATATATAATATAACACCGTATTACAATATTTAAAGACATTTTCATAGTACACAGTAGGGGTGTGTCATATTGCATCTTACGCAATATTTTTGAATATCATGAACAATATTATACCCTGAAATATTGGGTGAATCCCATTTCTCCCCTTGGCCCTACCCCTTACCCCTACCCCTCGGTTTTGCGCGTTCACGTCAAGGGGTAGGGGTGTCCCGATTCCTGTTAGGATGAAGTGGTAGGGGTAAGGGGTAGGGCTAGTTAGCCCTTCAAACGGAGATTTTCCAGACCCACACTTCGTACCGAGGGGTATGAGAATGACTGGCAAGATGGCGGAACAAGCGACCAAAGAAAGTATTTTCCATGTTAAAAATTACGATTAGCACTGTATTACCTTAGTTTATTGTGTAGTTTTGATGTTTTATGGCTGAATTCTTCGTAACAAGCATAAAAAGTTCGCTAGTAGTTCGTTTCGGTAGCTAGCTAGCTAGCTAACTTTCCCGTTCCACCTTAAATGGTGCAACAGACGGCAGGCGCTACCGCATTTAAGGCGGAACGGAAAAAATAAATCAAATAAAAAATAATCAGAGCTAATTTCAGCTCCCCATCACAGAGGAATTAAGGAATGGACAATATTAATTAATTTCTGCACCTCCTGCCCCCTTTCTGTACACATACCATGCCCTGAAGTTAACTAGTTAACCAGCAGCTAGGCTACTGAACTTTAGCGCTCCACTGCTATCATCACATCAGCCCAGCAGGGTCACCTACACACCACCGCTAGTAGCCTGGTCATAAATCAGTGCTATTTATTTATGTATTTATTGTTCATTGACAAACGTCATTGTGATATACCAGTGATTCCTCTGTCACTGAGGACCCATATTCTTGCACATTATATTGTTTTTGTAACACATTACCTGCTCCAGGACCAGTGTTGGGAACCAGTGTGATATACAATTTCTAGTATATTATGGAGGCTATTTTCAATAAGATTCACCTTTCACCGGGTGCTTGAAGGGTTGTCCCAATTCCTAGGGGTAGGATTTTACCCCTTCCCCTTGTAACTCCGTTCCAAGGGGAAGGATTACACTCGAAAAGAAGGGGTAGGGGTAAGGGGTAGGGCCAAGGGGAGAAATGGGATTCACCCATTGTGTCATATCACCCACCCCTAACTATCACATCAGGGTACTACTTTTTTTTTTTTTTTTTTTTACTGTTTTTAGCAAAAGAAAATTTTACACTGTTCTGATTTTCCATTATATGCTGTATATCTACTAGAGACTATAGAGATTATATCTGTCCAGTATTATCATTTATTTTACTTATATATCCTGGATATGTGGAGATATTTGGTGTGCATTATTAATAATATTAGTATAATGACATTCTGGATCATTGACTTCTGTTACAAATCTGATAAAATTCTTGTATTTTTTTAACATCTCAGTTAGGGGTGTGCTGCATCATATTGTATGCAATAATAAAATTACATTTTCATTTAGTTGCAATTTAGTGCATTCTTGAGGTTTTTTTTTTAATTCAGTGTTTCGTCATACAGCCAAGAGTATCGTTATCATGAAAATAGCATGAAATATCATGATATTAGTTTAGGGCCATATCGCCTACCCCTAGTACGCAGTATTAATCACAATGTTTTGACACACAAAAAACGAATTAATTCTATAAATAAATGATTAAACTGGAACAATCCAACATGTTGGATCCCTGATTTTTACTATAGCAGCATTGGGATAAAATTCCTTAAAGACATTATGCGATATTGATCGTCAATACATAATATGTCCAAATGTTTGTGGACACCCCTTCTAATATATGCATTTAATTATCAATTTTAAGTTGCACCAAATACAAGTAAAGATGAACTCTTTGGAGCGAATAAATAAAATTGAACCTATTGGTACCATGTCTAATGCCAGGAATGGGATAGAGAGCTATAAAGCCCCCCAGCATTGAGTTTTAGAGCAGTAGAGCAGTGGAACTGTGTTCTTTGGAATAATGGAGCTCCATCCAATGCTTACTAAATGGGATGAGTTGAGGAGTTGGGAATGAGGTGGGTGGTGGTCATTATTTAACATTATTATAATTATTGGCATCATTAATTACACTCTTGTTGCTTAATGTTGGCAGGTTGGTGTGAATTGGTTGGTGTGGTGTAGTGGATAACACCACTACATGCCAGTGAGCTACCGCATCCCATATGTGGGAGACTGGAGTTCAATTCCCAATCTGGGCGACTGAATGCTGTGCTACACCAATAGGAGATTGGGTAAGACTCCTAACACTACATTGACCCACATCTGTTATAGGAAAAACCTATATGGTAAAAATAATGTAAGGTAAAAACATAAATGCTCTTGCATCAATTGGTCAATTTGGTTCTCTTTGTCAAGTTTAAGAACTTAAATGAGAACGTGTTCACATCAAATGTCAAATTTCATGAGTAAATACAGAACATGCAGAATAAAAAGCTTTTTATATATAAAAAACACATCTGTGGCTGCAGCATTTGCTCTAAACCAACCATTTGTCCGACATGTCCTCTTTGCATGTTTTCTGAAAATTACTGATGATTATTCATAACTTTTAGCAAGCCAAAATAAACAGTCCAGGGTGTTTATTATGCAGTATCCACTATGAATTTTTCATATGCGTCTGAGGGTTTCATTCTCGGTCTATATCTAAAGGTGCTGCACGTTAAATGATGCTTTTTTCCAGAAACGATGCTTTTTTTTTCTGCTTTAATAACTTGTAATTACATTTCGGTCCATATTGACCAAAGTCTTAACTAATCAATACTCATTAAATTACATAAATTTTATCACTACATCACACAGCTCAAGGAATGTTCTGAAAATGTGTACGAATTTATTTTGCACATCTATACATCATTATATATACAGCTCTGAAAAAATTAAGAGACCACTTCAGTTTCTGAATCAGTTTCTCTGGTTTTGCTATTTATAGGTTTATGTTTGAGTAAAATAAACATTGTTGTTTTATTCTATAAACTACACACAACATTTATCTCATTTATTTGCAGAAAATGAGAAATGGCTGAAATAACAAAAAAGATGCAGAGCTTTCAGACCTCAAATAATGCAAAGAAAACAAGTTCATATTCATAAAGTTTTAAGAGTTCAGAAATCAATATTTGGTGGAATAACCCTGGTTTTAATCACAGTTTTCATGCATATTGACATGGTCTCCTCCACCAGTCTTACACACTGCTTTTGGATAACTTTATGCCTCTATTTGTCTCATCTCATCCATATTCAATGCGGTTATCTGCATTGATCTGTGTCAAATACACCCTGGATATTAGGGGATTCCATGTACTGTATTTTACATTTATTGTAATACAGGTTTCTGTATGAGAACAGGATCAATATAGTAGTATCTTGAGGTAAACTATTAGCCCTGTGTGAAAAAGTGTTTGCCCCCTAAATCTAATAACTTGGTTGTGTTATCTTTGTCTTGTCTTTGTCTTTCACGTCTCTGTGGAGAAATGTTGTTCCACTTTTCTTTACAGAATTGTTTTAATTCAGACACATAAACATCCTGTTTAAGATCAGCCACAGCATCTCAATCAGACTTTACCAAGCAAACTCCTCCAAAAACTTCATTTGTTTTTTTTAAAGACATTCAGAGGTGGACTTGTTAGTGTGCTTTGGGTCATTGTCCTGCGGCAGAACCCAAGTGTACCTGAGCTTGAGGTCACAAACTAAAGCAAAAGCAAAAGTTCTTTTTCACAGAACTGTATGTGCTACATCAAAAATTCAGCAAATCTACAATAAAACAGAAATATATCACCCATCAGTACAACAAGACCTGACAGGAACATCATCACCCCACTGCGCATGTGATTAGCGAGAAATGTAAGCACTCGGATTAGCTCATTTTCACAGCCCGGCTGACGCTCTACAGCTGCAAATAGCACTTCCTAAGAAAACCACGGGCTGCTGTAGAGAAACGCGCAGGCCTGCTTCACTCTACCCATAACCTCCACTTCTCCTCCTCCTCATCCTCCTCTTCCTCCACCAACAGGAGGAGAGGAGGGACGCGCTCAGACGGGGGGAGGACTGAGAGAATGAGGGGGGGCTTTTGTTAAATTCATGCTGTTTTCTCCACAGTCGCAGATTTAGAGATTTTATTTAGAGCCAATCAATATCGCCATACTGGAGTAGAAAGAGAGGAAGAGGAGAATGCCTCTCTACCTCTCTACCCCTCTCTATCTCTCTCTGTCTCTCTCCCTCTCTCTCTCTAAATGCCTCTCTACCTCTCTCTCTCTCTCTCTCTCTAAATGCCTCTCTCTACATCTATTGCTCTTTATCTCAGTTCCTTTTTCTCTTTCTATCTATCTATCTATCTATCTATCTATCTATCTATCTATCTATCTATCTATCTATCTATCTATCTATCTCTGCCTCTCTCTTACTGTCTTTCTGTCTCTCTCACACCCTTTCAATATATATCTGCTCTTTCTCTCAATTCCTCTTTCTCTGGCGCTATCTTTCTCTCTCTGCCTTTTTCTGTATATGTCTCTTTTTCACTATCTATCTATCTATCTATCTATCTATCTATCTATCTATCTATCTATCTATCTATCTATCTATCTATCTATCTCACACTTTTTCTGCCTCTCTTTACCTTTGTCTCTGATTTGTCTATACGTACCTCTCTCTTTCTCTCGCACTCTCTTTATCTGATCTTTATTTTTTCACTCACTTTCTATCTTTCCCTAGCTCTCTCTCTCTCTCTCTCTCTCTCTCTCGCGTGTAGAGGGATGAGCAGCAGACGCTGTGATGTAAAACACAAGCCTGTAATGACAGTCAGAGCCCAGGGCAAACACCCCCGAGCAGCTACATGAACTAAACTAGCTTCAGCTAGAAGCCTGCCAGGAGAATCAAACCGAGGGGGGAAGATCCGCTCAACCTCCCGGCGAAGAATAAGAGGAAACACTTTACTGGCGTTTTGCTTTTCACATCGAAGACAAGGCTCTCGCTGAAGGACAAAAAAAAACTGGACAGAAAAAAAGTACTACCTTCATCTGTGTGCAGCTGCTATTCAGTACAGCCATAGTACACTGAATTAATACGAGCGTTCCTGGGTTATTCTACCAAATGTGAAGAATTTCAGAACTTTTCAGAGCATTTCTGAGACTACGGTTGGGGACTGAAGTTGCTTTGTTGAGGAATTCTACTGATTGTATTTGATTTTGATTGAATCAGTGGTTGAGATGCAGCGAGAGCCATTCAGAATGGAATGGTATTTGGTTTGAAATGGTTGAATAGTGTTTTTCCTCCTTTGTGTCAGACTTTCTGATTATTTCATTTATTGAACGATATATAGTCATATCGTATTCAAACTTAATACAGTCTGAATTACAGTAGCTATTACTGTGGACACTGTGGAACAGCTAGAGTAGCTAGCTATGCTAACCCAACATTCCAACCAGCTAATTATCATTATCTGCCTCTGCAATGTGATTGGCTGAGAGGCGTTCTATGAGTGCCATTATCAGCCGGTAATGCACTGTAACCGAAGGTCTCCATGTACAGTATTACTCCACCACATACAAGTAACCTAGCAAGGATGCAGCGCTTACAAACCAAACAGCGCAGCTACAAACAGAGCAGCAATAGAACTATTTTAACTGGTGGAGTGTTTAAAGCCAAACAGATTGTATTTTCTCGTCCTCTTTAACTCAAAATCTTGCAATAAACAGCGAGGTTTGTGCTATAACGTGTAATATTGGCACTGCTGTGCTGCATTGCTTCTCTTGTACTATAGCTAAATTTTTGGAGCTATTTAGAGCATAGCTAACCAGTTTTAAAACTCCTTCCAAATAGTAGGACCTGCGTCTTTGGTTGAAGGAGCTACATTTTAAACATCCACCGAAACGTCCCTAAATCTGGTCTTACCATTTCATGCAGGGAAACCAGCACCAGAACAGCCTTTTCCAGAGAAATGGCTCAGGTATATATGAGGTGAAGCAGTGAAGCAGACACATCAGGTGCTTTGTGAGTCTGTCAGGTAAGACGTTGCCTAAGAGCTAATCTAAGAGCCTCCTGAGCACCCAGTATATCCGCTCCACTGGAGCTTCATAACTGAAAGGTTTTAGACTATGAAGGAACACATAAGGAATCATGTAGCAACTTAAAAGTGTTAAACAACCTAAAATACTCATTTATCTGGGGTTAAGCTGTTAACTTGTGGTTTCTGAGGCTGGTAACTCTGAATGATTTATCCTGTGCACCAGCCCTCTCCTGGGGCTGTCCTGAAATAAAAGCTTCTCGCAGTTAAAATTGAAGCTCTGCATGACTAAAATAAAAGCTCCAAACATAGCGCAGCTAAAATTAAAGCTTTGCACGGCTAAGGTCGGCTAAAATGTAACCTCCACATGGCTAAAGTTAAAGCTCTGCATGGTTAAAATTAAAGCTTTGTGTGGATAAAATAAAATAAAAACTCTTGTCGGCTAAAAATAAAAGAACCTCTGGTCGGCTAAAATTAAACTTTCACATGGCTAAAATTAAAGCTCCGCGTGGCTAAAATTCTTGCGGGGCAGCCAAGATAATGGAAACGTTTGTTGGCAGAAATCAGAAAATATTGGCATCTACCACTTGCAATTGTAGTTTTAACTTTTAAAAGATTTAAACACTCTACATGGGTAGATGAGTAGTTGAGTAGTTTCTTGTCATAATGTGTATTAGTTATTTACTGTATACCTGTAACTCTACCTCTTCACTACTTTACAACTGATGCTCTCAAACACATTCAGAGACAAGAAATTCAAGTAATTAACTCTTGATGAGTTCAGCACAGCTGTTAACTGAAAGCTTGAATTCCAGGTGACTAAAATAAAAGTTAAAAACTTAGCATGGCTAAAATTCAAGCTCCTTGCGGTTAAAATTGAAGCGGCGCCTGGCTAAAATGAAAGCTCCAAAATTAGCATGGCTAAAATTAAAGCTCCTTGCGGTTAAAATTGAAGCACCGCAAGGCTAAAATAAAAGCTCCAAACGACTAAAATAAAAAAATAAAAAAATAACCTCCGGTCAGCTAAAATTAAAGCTCCACGTGGCTAAAATTCTTGCAGAGCAGCCAAGATAATGAAAACTTTTGCCACATACCACTTGCAGTTGTAGTTTTAACCTTAAAAAAGTTTAAACACTCTACATGGGGTTTAAGAACATGCAGGAGCTCGGGTCGGGCTGGATTTTATGGTCTGATTTAAGCTGTATTCACATGCACAGAAAAAGGAAACCACAAAGTTGATGGTTGTGCTGTACTTGGTTTTAAATTTAAAAAAAAAATTTAATTGCAGCGGGCTAAGGGGGCTGTGAGTTGCTAAAGTTTGGGAAACACTGACCTAGATAATGCTGGCAATGCTTGTCATTCTGGTTACATCACTCAAATAAATATAAATATAAATTTTTACTGAAATAAAAAAGTGTCTGCTTTGCTCAGCTTTTCTAGGAAAACAACCCAGATCAGCTAAAAGTGAAAATCTCACACGTAATCACTTTCAAACAGCGTGTGATATCTGTCACTGCCCAGAACAGTCCAGACCAGCGAGTAATGAAGATAATGAAAGACTCATGCAGGATCCCTCGACTATGAGATATTACTGTGTTATATTTACTGTACACTTAATTAAACGTGCTGTATTATCATCAGTGTGTAAACAGCAGCGAGCGAGCGCTGAGCCTGCTGTCAGATTGATGTGCAGCTCTGGCCTGTAAGGTGAAGCATATTGCAGCGGGCATGACTCTGACACCACCGACACTCTCAGACAGGAAGGAAACTGAGCACAGATCTGTGTTTCCTGTTGACGAGAGCGCTGTCATGGTGCTCCTGACATCTAGCAGGGAAATCTGCTGATGACTTTATATTACACTGTGTTAGACTGACATAAAAAAACAGAGAGAACAGTGTGCAGAAGAGTGTGCAGGAGTCCAAGATACTGCCTGACCTTCATCATCATCCACACAGTACTGACTGAAACTGAAGAAAACTGATTTTTCCATCTTGTGAAGTCAGGTGAACCTTGTTTAGGGCCTGATTTAAGTGATCTATAGGCCACCAAGTCAACCAAGCGCCATGTGATGCATAATTTACGTCATGTCAGTGTGTCTTTGCTATCATAACGACAGGAAAAGTACTCCTTCCACTGCTTGAAACAAAAAACAAAAATGTTTGCGTAACAATGCATAACATTACATAAACCAGTCAGTGTGTCACTTGCCATTCTCTTTAAGAGGTAGGTGCACTCTGACTTTGGGGCATCGCTATTTTAATGCCGCAGTACTTCTGCGATTATTCTTTATTCTTTTTATTGTTGTTGCGAAAGTTGTAAAATATCAGTACATGGAGATTTCTGTACGTTGCACAACTCATTATGATCAGGAGATCGCTGGTTCGAATCCAGGTCATGCAGCTTGCCTTCAGCTGCTGGAGCCCTGAGAGAGCACAATTGGCCTTGCTCTCTCTCTCTGGGTGGGTACAGTAGATGCCGCTCTTTCTCCTCATCACTCCTAGGGTGATGTGGATCAGCACAAGGCTGCGTCTGTGAGCTGATGTATCAGAACCTAGTCGCTGCGCTTTCCTCCGAGTGCACTGTGATGCTGCATCAACAGCAGTTGGAAAAGAGGCGGAGTCTGACTTCACATGTATCGGAGGAGGTGTGTACTAGTCTTCACCCTCCTGGCTGAATGGGTGTAATAATTGTAAATCTTGGCCCATAGCTAAATTTGGGAGAAGAAATGGTAAAAAAAAAATTACTAAAATACATATATATATATATATATATATATATATATATACATATATACATAACAAAAAACTAAAAACCTGCCTTTTTCTTCTCTTGTCTTCTCCAAACTATATGCCAAGACTGTTTAGACCCGTGGGGTTTAAACCAAGGTGTGAACTGAACCAAGAATTTCGTGTACTGTTACACCCCTACCAAGTGCTTAAACAAACATAAAAACAAATCAATGTCAATGTCAATGTCTTTCCCCCTCTCATGTTATCCAGGGCCAAACTGTTCCTTTTTATGCCCCACCTGGAGCTCTTTGTCTTGATGAGCCCTGAAAGTTCAACATCAAGGCGTTAAAGTTGCCATCATGGAGGCTGGTCCACAGATCCCTCACCGCCACAGCTTACTAATTACATTCGGGAAAACTGAGAAATTTGATTTATTATTTTTTTTCACTAAATGTTAAAATGTTTAAAGATTTATTAGGTTTATTAGGTTATTACAACGTTTTGTTGTAATAAAGGACTAAAAAGAACAAAAGAAAACAGACAGCATGATTTATCTCTTCCACGAGAAGGTCGAGCGGAATGAAAAACAAGCTTTGTTTAACGATAAACCTGACTGGAGAGGATGCTCTCGGATTAAAGCAGAGGCGAGCGGATTCAGCGCAAACATTCCCTGTTTGCATTTCCAATATTTAAATTAAACACAGAGATGCACAGAGATGCACAGCGCAGGAACTCCTAGAGTACACCTGAAGTCTCGGACCACTTCTTCTTCTTCGCTGTGTGTTCGCTGGTTTGTTTTCACGAGCGTTTTTATATTATGTATATAAATATATGAGTGTAAATCATAATGATGAGCCACAGGAGTAAAGCAGGGTTTGATTGGTCGGAACGGACAGAATGATTTAATCAGTTTTGGAAACGGCGAGGAAGCACGCTGTGGGAATATGAGGACAATATAGATGTCAGTGCTGAGGAGAATTGGCCAATATAGTTTTATTGCCAGACCGTTTCGGAGAAGCGACGGCGAGGTCAGAGCGCATGCCATCGCTGAGGGTAATGTGATGTAACCGAGCCGCCCGCGCTGGAGAAAAAAAAATAAAACGATGAAGGCCTCCATTTGGTTGGCCGGGATTGAGCGTGTCTCTCTTTCCTGTGGAAGGAGCAGGAGCAGGAGCCCATCAGAACAATGGCGGTCCTCCATGCGGCTCGGGCGAAACGGGGGGAAGGTAATGTGGGGTGGCGAATGGCCGTGAATTCCTCTCTGAATGCGTCTCCTGCCGAGCTCCTTTCTGACTCAATTTTCACTGGCTGGCGGTGGGATGAAAGGGGGGGGGATGTCCTCGGGCCCACCTGCTCTAATCCCAACCACAAAGACTCGACCGGTGCGTAGAATTGATGTAAAATTGGATATTTCCAAACATTACTCAACTATGAGTTGAATAAGGTGAACATTTGTGACAAGATTGAGTCTATTGGTGTTTAGTCTGTCGCCATTGACTGCTTCATTCTAATGGCCATCATCATCATCATCATCACCATTACCATCAGTGTTTAGTGACTCCCCCTCTTAGGCTACCTTAGGTAAACGTATTTCATATATCATATACTATGATTAACTGTTAGGTCTCTATGTTGTAGGACAGGGGTTGGCAACAGGCGGTCCGGGGGTCAAATGTAGCCCGCAAGCGTTAAAAAACATCTGGCATGACACGTGAGGTTGTTTGAACTATAATGAATGATAATGAACAATTAAATAAATAAATAAATAAAATGCTTCTCTGGTGAGCTTTTGTTCACATTCCTCCCCCGTCTCTCTCTCTTTGTCGTGCATGGCGTGACTTTAGTTTCCGCCACTCTTGGTTTTTTCACCCGTTCTTGGGCTCTCTATCTCCTTATAAGGACTTTTTTTTTTTTTCCCGTCGTGTCCCACTTCACTAGCCAGGGCAGCGGTAGTGTATTGGACCACGATCTTTACGACACGTTTTTATTTTTTAGTTGCACTATTATGTGTAAGTGATTGTATGCATGTTTGTTTTTATGCACTATACCTTTTGTCTATGGCTGTGTTGTTAAGAGCTTTGAGTTTTTAGGAAAGGCACTATGTAAATAAAATATTCTTCTTCTTCTTCTTCTTCTTATTATTATTATTATAACTATTTTTTTCTAGAGCGTCAAACTTTAAAATAGGCCCTTAAAAGGAGGGTTATTATTATTTTTATTAGATTTATGCTCTCAGCAAAATACCAATAAATAACAATGCAGAATTTAGCATTTTATTATTTGATTTGCATTTTATAAGCAGTGACTGCGTAGCCCCTGGCGGAGTACTTATGACACCAGGGCAGAGCATCTGGGTGGGAGGGCTGCCACGGTCATCCATCTAATGTAATAATGTAAATGCAGCCTTAACCATGTTAGCGTTTGAAGATGAATTGTTCCTTTAAGGGCTCGGGCGATTAGGCATCTTTGCATATAAATACAATGCCACACTCTCTGGTCACGTCAGATTGACTTATATGCTACGCTGGACGGGATGGAGGGATGAGGAACGGACAGAAAACATCAGCCTGTAAAACGACTGTTAGCTTCACTGCACCCTTTCCAGATCTGCCAGATCGGCAGATTTATTCTGATCAGTGCTCTGGTCCTCACCTCAGCATGAACTCTGCCTGTCTATCTAACAGAGTGCGGAACAGAAACATAATTATACGTACATTCAATATCATTGAAAAGTTACTTTATACCAGAAATTGAATTTAAAATGTGAAACTCATATATTATATAGATGTATTAAACACACAGTGATCTATTTTAAGCCCTCAGTGTCTCAGAAAATGTTAATATTATATAAGATCAATTAGTACTTTTGGCAGAGTGCCAAATCCTGCTGGAAAATGAAATCCGCATCTCCATAAAAAGTTTGGACTTGATTTAACACAGTGGATCAGCACCAGCTAGGCCTGTCACAATAATTGCAATATCGATTTATTGTACACTGTAATAATTTAACATGACCTCAATAATTTTTGATAATCGTGATATCATCTACCGTGTTAATGTGTGTTTGTTCACATATAAAACAGTAAACAGTATTTTAGCCAGTCATGCTTCAATAACTGTGACTCCATAACATTACACACAGTGTAAACTAAAGTAGGTGAAAAAATAAGTATATAATTGGCAAACTAATTATAATAAATTATTTCTATTTTTTTTTAAAGTCTTTAAAAAGTGTATGATCTTTTTTTATGCTATTCTGTTATCATTATGTCGGTGGAATTTAATTGTCTTAAAATGACAAAAATATCGTTTATCGCAATAATTTCTGGGACAATATATCGTCCACAAAAAATTCTTATCGTGACAGGCTTCCAAACCATCACTGATTGGTGGAAACTTCACACTAGACCTCAAGCAGTTTGGACTGTGTGTCTCTCCACTCTTCCTCCAGACTCTGATCCCTTAATTTACAAATAAAATGTAAAATTTTATTTTTTTATTTTTTTTAAAACTGATGATTAGTGATGGTTTGGAGAGACATGTCATCTGCTGGTGTTGGTCCACTGTGTTTTATCAATATCCCTTTTATGGAGATGCAGATTTCATTTTCCAGCAGGATTTGGCACACTGCTCACACTGCCAAAAGTACCAGTTGGTCTTATATTATAATATTCAAATTTTCTGAGACACGGATTGTTAGGTTTTCATTGGCTGTAAGCCATAATCATCAACAATACCGGAGTTCTGGAAGTGCAGGAACCTTGCTGTTGACTCAGTGATGGTCTGAGAAGTCGTCCTGCAGCTCCGGGGCTGTGAAAGCCGCCTGCGAGAGGCGAGGCTCCTTCACACCGTGTCTGACAACAGCACGGAGGCAGGAAGGCGAAGGGTGTATTTTAGGGTGCCATAAATAATAGGCTACTGCTGCTAGAGTGATTGAAAAGGCAGGGGGAGGCCGCCATAGGCAAACACTTTCACACGTGAAGAGCCGGGGAATAGAAGAAGTGCAGCTCCCTGCAGATCATCATGTGTGGGCATTCCTGGTCATACATATGTAGAAGCCCTTTCCTATCAACTAGAGGCCAAATCATCACCCACCGTTCTGAATCCTGCCCTGTTTCTGCCATCAAACATCATAAAACCCCTCAAAACCTGCTCAACGTACAGCAAGTACAGCATGGCATGCCAGTGTATGGTAGTATCTTGAAATACTTAACATTTTTAACAAAAAAAAATAAAAAATACATAATGAAGAATCTAATGCTTTTATGTTGTATTTAAATCATTTAAAATGAAATTACTACTGAAATATACTTAAGTTGCCATAACTTGTTCCAAAACTGCATACTAAGTTTTAATGTTAGAAGTACATACTTTTCAATGCGAAGTACACTTTAAAAAAATTACCTAAATGCACTTTTCTTTTACATAGTAAGATAGATACCAGGTACACCTTTGAGCTAAGTTACTACAGCTCTGGAAAAAAAAAAGATACCATTTAAAAATGAGATCCTTTGATTTGACCAAATTGAAAACCTCTGGAATATAATCAAGAGGAAGATGGATGATCACAAGCCATCAAACCAAACTGAACTGCTTGAATTTTTGCACCAGGAGTAAAGCAGCATAAAGTTATCCAAAAGCAGTGTGTAAGACTGGTGGAGGAGAACATGATGCCAAGATGCATGATCAAAACTGTGATTAAAAACCAGGGTTATTCCATGAAAATTAAATTAAAATATATTTATTTGGAGTTTGGGAGAAATATTGTCTGTCTTATATAATAAAACAACATATTTTAATTTTACTCAAACATAAACCTAAACCCAAAATCAGAGAAACTGATTCAGAAACTGAAGGAGCTCTATTAATTCAATTTATTTATTAATTGCACAATGCTAACTTAGCTAACAGCTTGGCTATAAGCTTTTATTCCTACATGCTAGCTAAATTATCATTGTTTTTTATTAGACAGCCTCACAGCTCCAGTGCAAAAGTAAAGAAGCAAAACTTCCTGAGCCAATCACGTCTCTCCAGATCGACTGCATTATAGATAATGGTTGAAACTGCCAGCTGGAAACATCTGTGGCGGCAGCTTAGCTCGGGCTGCTAGCAGCGTCTTTCTGCTAAATGTGTTTTCTGTCCCTCGCCCGCTTGACATTTTGAACATTTGAAATCACATTTGAGGGAAATAAGGGACGTGCCGGGCATCTTAAAGCGGCAGGCTGGCACACTGTTCCCGACCCGCACCTTAATACCCGGCCCATTCCTCCGGCTCCCTGGGCAGAGCGACTCTCGATAATGCCATGATGATGGAGAAATTCTGCTAAAACATGTTTTTATCCACCCCTCCCGCGACGCACCCCGGGGGATAACACTCGCGCAAACCAACGCCGTTAATTCGGCCTGCCGTCGCAGCACGTGCCGCGTCTGAACATCTATTAAATTGATAACTGCGCTGTCCTGATAGGGCACTACAACGTAATTATAATAACATCTGGCACGCTTCAGTGTCTGCGAGATCTATGACCGATTTGACTTGTCCCGCTAATCACGCTACTCCACGTCGACGCGGCGCACCGTTCCCCCGCTGTACGCGTGCGTCTGCGGGGAGATGGATGTACCGATTTGACCAGGGAACCATAAACTTGATTAATATGATTAACAAATATGCAATCTAATCTCTCCAGCAGAGCAGCGTCAGGGATCATTAAGCCGACTGAAGCAGTCTCGCGTGCAGGAGCTCATTGTACTCGTGCTGCTGTGATGTATTTGCTGCTTCTTCTTATTTAAGCGCCTCAGATTTAGCCTTTTATTACTATCCATACGCTGCAATACAGTACTAGAGTACATGACCCATTGAAAAATGTGCACCGTCCAAAAATGAGATTTTTTTTTCCGGAACACTAAAAACAAAACCCTTTGTGTTTTTTATAATCTTCCGTATCGTTTATCAGTTAAATGAGCTCTTTAAGAAGATAATCAGTTAATACGTTTAGGTGATTAATCATCGCTAAGCTCGTTTAAAACTTTTAGTCGGGCTAAATTGAGGACACACAGCTCTGATTTTGCTATTTATAGGTTTATGTTTGAGTAAAATGAACATTGTTGTTTTATTCTATAAACTACATAGACAATATTTCCCCAAATTCAAAATAAAAATATTGTCATTTAAAGTATTTATTTGCTTTCAGACCTCAAATAATGCAAAGAAAACAAGTTCATATTCATACAGTGTTAAGAGTTCAGAAATCAATATTTGGTGGAATAACCCTGTTTTTTATTCACAGTTTTCATACATCTTGGCATCATGTTCTCCTCCACCAGTCTTACACACTGCTTTTGAATAACTTTGTGCAAAAATTCAAGCAGTTCAGTTTGGTTTGATGGCTTGTGATCATCCATCTTCCTCTTTATTATATATAAATTTGGTAAAATCAAAGAAACTCATCATTTTTAAGTGCTCTCTTATTTTGTTCCAGAGCGTTTACAGTGTGCAAACACAACTCTAGAAACTAAACTGTGGATAGAAAAATGAACTACAATACTGCGCTGCATGATCATCACTGCACAGAAGATTGCCGGCTGTCCACTGCCCAGTCTGGAGGACCTGTTCAGCTCCTGTTACCTCAACAGGGCCACCAACATCCTGGTTCCAACAGCTGCCCTCTATTTGTCCATCATATCCAGGACGAACAGACTTAAAAACAGCTTTTACCCCAAAGCTGTATGGGAACTAAATGTTGCAAAACCCAGACACACCTACAGAACACTAAACAAGCTACTAAAAAATAAAAAATAGCCCACTGATAACCTTATTTATTTATTCTCCAACACTCTTAAGCTACTCCGGGACTGTGCTATATTCGGTACTGTATGTATTTTAATACATCTGCTTAATCTTAAATTTGTGTATTTGTGTATTACAGTTTTTCTTAGTTCATTTTATTTATATGTTTAGACACATATTTATGTCCACATTGTGTATGTTTATACAGCAGCTGTATTTGCATTAATGTGACTAAGCTAAGCAAACAATAAGTTATAGCATATGTTTTTTACAGTACCTGTATTAGTATTAATGTGGCTAAGCTAAGCTTACAAATAAGTGACCTCTCTATCAGATTTCTGAAGCAATGAATGAGCAAATGTCTAGATATTTTTGTTTATATAGCACCTGTATCAGTATTAATGTAGCTCAGCTAAGCTAAGCTAACAATAAGTGACCCCTCTCTCATACCTCATTAGCTACCGTAGCATTTTGTGATTTCTGAAGTAACAATGAATGAGAAAATGTCACCATCTGCAGCAAGATGAAGCTGCAGCTCTTTGGAGGTGGTCTGTGGATTGTCCTTGACTGTTCTCACCATTCTTCTTCTCTGCCTTTCTGATATTTTTCTTGGCCTGCCACTTCTGGGCTTAACAAGAACTGTCCCTGTGCTCTTCCATTTCCTTACTATGTTCCTCACAGTGGAAACTGACAGGTTAAATCTCTGAGACAACTTTTTGTATCCTTCCCCTGAACAACTATGTTGAACAATCTTTGTTTTTAGATCATTTGAGAGTTGTTTTGATGAGCCCATGATGCCACTCTTCAGAGGAGATTCAAATAGGAGAACAACTTGCAATTGGCCACCTTAAATACCTTTTCTCATGATTGGATACACCTGGCTATGAAGTTCAAAGGTCAATGAGGTTACCAAACCAATTTTGTGCTTCAGTAAGTCAGTAAAAAGTAGTTAGGAGTATTCAAATCAATAAAATGATAAGGGTGCCCATACTTTTGCACCGGTCAAATTTTCTGTTAGTACAATAAACCTCATTTCAATCCTGTAATATTACTGTGTCCATCAGTTATTAGATATATCAAACTGAAATGGCTGTTACAAACACCCAAATATTTACAACTAAAAATGATTAAGATTAATAGGGGTGCCCTGTACGTTTATCCAGTATCCGTTTATCCAGGGTGCCCTGTACGTTTAGTTTAGCTTGCTATGCTAACACTAAGTCACTAAGTAACCTCTCTTTCACACTGCAACATCAGCATTTATGAGGTACAATTTGGCTTGTAATATGTCTAGTGTGTTTGCTCTGTTGGTTTATATGCTACAGGAAAAAGCTACATAAGCATCTTAGCTTTCCGGGGAACGGTGCATTCTATGGAAATAGCGAGAGAGCATGAGAAAAGAGAAAGAGAAATAGAGAGAGAGTAAGAGACTCAGCCTCGGCTGGAGCTCAGTGTTGATCTGAAAGCTCCATACGGGATTAATGTGATCTCCAGGCTGAATTGTCAGCAAGCGCGCCAGCTCGCGCCGTTCGCGACGACATCCCATCACACCCAGCTTTTGTAAGCTGCAGCACTCTGACAGCTATATTTAGCCACGGACCGCGAGGAGAACTTCCCTTAAACGTTCTCCTCAAAGTCAGAGGGCTTCAGGATTTCACACAGAACCACCCCAGCCCCCGCCCTCCACCCATCCTCCCCCAAAAAATGCAGAAACACTTCTGCCGAAACCTGGAACATCCTTACAAGAACGCGCAGCGCCGCGCGAGAGAAACGCAGGTACCGGCTGCCAATCGGCTCTGTCTGGTGGAGCTCAGGAAAGAAAAAGAGTAAGAGAGAAAGAGAGAGAGAGAGAGACAGTCGTGGAAGGATTTGCTTTGATAATTTGCAAGTGTCATCGTTCTTAGAGGGAAAATTGCGAGCATCATCAGTCTGAGGATTTGTGAAGCAGCAGGGAATCGAACTGTAATTTTTTCAGTCGGCGTCAGGCCGTTTCAAAGTTACGCCGAGGGAATCTTTCCTCAAGAACTTTGACGGCTTCTTCATGTGATCTTTCCTAAGTAAGATGATGGAGGTGAAGACAGACATGAATCTAAAGGCAGGCGTGATTGTTTAGAAAAAAAATGGAATTTGAATGTGAATTTTTATTATTATTATTTAAATTTTAATCAGGTCTCGGTCTTGGACTACTCTTGATTTGGACTCGACTACTAAAAGTCTTGGTCTTGACTCGGACTAGACTACTAAAAGTCTTGGTCTTGACTCGGACTAGACTACTAAAAGTCTTGGTCTTGACTCGGACTAGACTACTAAAAGTCTTGGTCTTGACTCAGACTCGGCTACTAAAATTCTTGGTCTTGACTCGGACTCAACTACTAAAGGTCTCGATCTTGACTTGGACTCGACCTCTAAAAGTCTTGGTCTTGACTCAGACTCGACTACTAAAAGTCTTGGTCTTGACTCGGACTTGACCTCTAAAAGTCTTGGTCTTGACTCGGACTCGACTACTAAAAGTCTTGGTCTTGACTCGGACTCGACTACTAAAAGCCTTGGTCTTGACTCGGACTCGACTACTAAAAGTCTTGGTCTTGACTCGGACTCGACAACTAAAATTCTTGGTCTTGACTCGGACTGAAAACTGTGAGCATCATTCCGAGCATCATCAGTCTGAGGATTTGTGAAGCAGCAGGTAATCGAACTGTAATTTTTTCAGTCGGCGTCAGGCCGTTTCAAAGTTACGCTGAGGGAATCTTTCCTCAAGAACTCTGACGGCTTCTTCATGTGATCTTTCCTAAATAAGATAATGGAGCAGAAGACAGACATGAATCTAAAGGCAGACATGGACTCAGCTTTAGGGATGTGTTTCAGCAAGAAACTGAGGATTTTTCCCAAATCAGAAAAAGATGAAAAAGCAAACGTTTTTCACAGGAACGCCCAAGCAATTTTCAACAAGACAATGCAAAACCACACGTTGCACACATTACAAAGTGAGATAACTAACTTTAGCAATGAGCTAGCTAACCGTGGCAACAAGCTAAAACTAAACTAAAATACTATTGTTATTGGGAACAGGACTAAAATTAGCAATGATCTACCTAACCTAAGCAATGAGCTAGCTAACCATAGCCACCAGCTAACTAAAATTGTAATTTTACCGGGGAGAAAACTAAAGCTAGCGACAAGCTAGCTAAGCTTATTGACAAACTAGCTATACTAATGTTACCAGGGAGAGTACTAAAGCTAGTGACGAGCCAGCTAACCTTAGCAACGAGCTAAATTACACACTAATATTAACAGGAAGTGAACTGAAGCTAGAGAAGAGTTAGCTAACCTTAGCAACAAGCTAGCTAAAGTACTAATGCTACCGGGGGGAGAACTACCATAAGTGATGAGCAGGCTAAACTTAGTGATGAGCTAACCTTAGCGATGAGCTAGCTAAAACACTAATGCTAACAGGGGGAGAACTACCATAAGTGATGAGCAGGCTAAACTTAGTGATGAGCTAACCTTAGCAAAGAGCTAGCTAAAATTCTGATGCTACCGGAGGGAGAACTACCATTAGTGACGAGCAGGCTAATCTTAGTGATGAGCTTGCTTTAGCGATGAGCTAGCTAAAATCCTAATGCTACCGGAGGGAGAACTACCATTAGTGACGAGCAGGCAAATCTTAGTGATGAGCTAACCTTAGCAAAGAGCTAGCTAAAATCCTAATGCTACCGGAGGGAGAACTACTATTAGTGATCAGCTAGCTAATCGTAGCGATAAGCTAGCTAACCTTAGTGATGAGCTGTTTGAGGGCAACTCTTAACAGGATTCAAAATTAGTCTCGACTCTGCCTTGACATGATTTCAGCCTCATTTGCAGAAGCTTTTTTAGACTTAGCATTGAGTCTAGTTTTAACTAATATTCTTGGACTTCTCTTGGACTAAACAATGTAATAGTGGTCTTAACCAAATTCCTAGTGCTTACACCACAGGCTTACTTTTGGTTATCTTAGTCTTGACTCTATCTTGAGTCATTCTTCCCTTTTATTTGATCTTAGTCCTCACTAATAGCTTTCGACTTGTCTTGGAGTCAACAAAGGTGGTCTAAACTTCAATTATTGGTTTGTCATTAACCTTTAAGTGGTTTCTCACAAAGCGACAAATGCGGTCTAAGGTAATATAATGTCCACAGCTTACCTTCTCTTCCAATCAGAAAGTCCAGGTGGCAGTATGTGTAGGCCACGCCAATCTTAGTCTCCACCTGCGGCCTCTTGAGGGTGGAGTATATCTTCCCCGGACTGTTGTCGTCTGTCTGACGGATCTTCCTCAGCCCACAACCCATCGTTACTGTCCAACTTTGCTCTGATCCTCAACTAGAGATTGAAGAAAGAAAGACAGAGACAGAGATGTTGGATGGGTAACCTTTGTGGAAACTGAAGGCAGAAGGTTCCTCATGACCATGAGGACAGATGGCAATCAGTGTTTCAGTTGTTTAGGCCCCTTACTTTGGTTTCATTCTGACTAAAAACACGGTGTTCTAATTTTAAACCTGTTTATTTAGAGAAGTGAGCTCCGCGCAAAATGTACTTTTTCTTTTTTTTTCAACAGAAATCACTGAAAAACATCACCCACCTCTGCAAACCTCCACACTTCCACCCAGATGCTAATCTATAGAGATGAGCTTCTGTTAAAGGGGATTTTTCTTAAGAAGGGTCTATAAATACAGTACTGTGCAAATGTCACAGCTCCCTTTATTTATTTCATTTCCAAACAGTACAAGATTTTATATAGCTTGGAGAGAAGATAATCCACTTGTGGGAGGAAGGATAAAGTCAAAGTTTTTCTTTTTTCAGAGTTTCCAACACTGGAATAAAAAAAAAAATATATATATATATATATATATATATGGGGGTAGAACACTGAAACTAAAACACCTGGTTTAAGAGGACAATAATTTATTGTGGTGATGGACAGTTCTGGTGGAAACAGGAGAGTTGAGGTGCACATTGAATTCTGCGTGATTTGATCAGCTGTGGTTTTATGTTTTTTGGATACAATCCGGATTAGCACCCGAACATCCCTTTCAGACAGCTTCCTCTTACAGCGTCCACAGTTAATCCTGTTGGATGTGGTTGGTCCTTCTTGGTGGTATGCTGACATTACTCTGGATACCGTGGCTCTTGATGCATCACAAAGACTTGCTGTCTTGGTCACAGATGCTCCAGCAAGACGTGCACCAACAATTTGTCCTCTTTTGAACTCTGGTATGTCACCCATAATGTTGTGTGCATTGCAATATTTAGAGCAGAACTGTGCTCTTACCCTGCTAATTGAACCTTAACACTCTGCTCTTACTGGTGCAATGTGCAAATAATGAAGATTGGCCACCAGGCTGCTCCAATTTAGCCATATAACCTCCCACACTTAAAGGACATGTGTTTCAGTTTCATTGTCCGACCCCTGTATATGTATATATATATATATATATATATATATTTTTTTTTTTTTTTTTTTTTTTTTCATACAAGATATGGACATAATCTCAATAAATTGTCCTGACCTTGATTTTTTTCACATTTTGTCACTTTACAACCACAAACCTAAATGTATTTTATTGAGATTTTAAGTGATAGACAAACAAAAAGTAGTGTGAAGAAATTGTGTAGTAAAATAAAAACGATACAGTTTTAAAAAATTGTATCAAATGAAAAATCTAAAAAAGAAGTGTGAAGTGCAAAACTATTCAGTACTCTGAACCCCCTAAATAAAATCCAGTGCAGTGAACTGCCTTCAGAAGTCACTGAATTATTGTTAATAGAGTCCAGCTGTGTGTAATTTAGTCTTAATATAAACACAAACACCTCAAAAAAAACAAACACCTTCTGTGAAGGCATCAGTGGTTTGTTAGAGAACACTAGTGAACAAAAAGCATCATGAAGACCAAGAAACTCACCAGACAGGTCAGAGATAAAGTTGTGGAGATAAAGTTTAAAGCAGGGTTAGGTTTTAAAAACATATCCCAAGCTTTACACATCCAAAAGAGCACTGTTTAATCAATCCATCATCCAAAAATGGAAAAAGTATTCTACAGCTACAAACCTATCGAAACATGTCCATTCACCCAAACTGACATATCAAGCAAGCAGAGCACTAGTCAGAGAAGCAGCCAAGGAGATCCAAAAAAGGAGAAAAACTTGTGATTGGCTCCTTAACCCTTTCTCATAATAATAAAAATAGTGTGGGAGGTTTCATCATGGCTAAATTGGAGCAGCCTGGTGGCCAATCTTCATTAATTGCACATTGCACCAGTAAGAGTGCAATGTTCAATTAGCAGGAATGTTCAATTGTTGAATTGTTCAATGTTCAATTAGTGTGAATGTTGAATTATCAGGGTAAGAGCACAGTTCTGCTCAAAATACTGCAATGCACACAACATTACGGGTGACATACCAGAGTTCAAAAGAGGACAAATTGTTGGTGCACGTCTTGCTGGAGCATCTGTGACCAAGACAGCAAGTCTTTGTGATGCATCAAGAGCCACGGTATCCAGGGTAACGTCAGCATACCACCAAGAAGAACTAACCACATCCAGCAGGATTAACTGTGGACGCTGTAAGAGGAAGCTGTCTGAAAGGGATGTTCGGGTGCTAACCCGAATTGTATCCAAAAAACATAAAACCACGGCTGATCAAATCACGGCAGAATTCAATGTGCACCTCAACTCTCCTGTTTCCACCAGAACTGTCCGTCACCACAATAAATTACTGTGCTCTAAAACCAGGTGTTTCAGTTTCATTGTCCAACCCCTGTAGGTCAAGTGTCAATGAGCTTAACAAACAAATGTTGTGTTCCAATAATTAGTGCTAAAGGTATTTAAATCAATAAATAGACAAGAGTGCCCAAAGTTATCCACATGCCTAATTTTGTTTAAAGAATTATTGCACACGTTCTGTAAATCCTATGAACTTCATTTCACTTCTCAAATATCACTGTGTTCATCTGCTATATGATATACAGTATTTAACTTAAATTGCTGATCTGAACAACCAATGATTTATAAAGGAATATCATGAAAATTATCCGGGGTCCACTGTACAGAGGTGGAAAAAGTACTGAAAAATTGTAATTGAGTAAAAGTACCTTTACCTTGCTAAAATTCTACTCGAGTAAAAGTAAAAGTACCCATCTAAAAATCTACTCGAGTAAAAGTAAAAAAAGTACTCAATTTAAAATGTACTTTGAGTAAAAGTTACAGAGATACTTTTAATTATTTGATGTAAAAAAGTAAAACAAATCATAAATTAAATAGTTTTTAATGAACTATTATTCCACATAATAATTTGGAACTTTTAGACAGTATTTGTTCAGACCACCCCATAAAACATTTTCAAGAACAAGAGGCAACAAGGTTTCTATAATCCATTATGTTCATATAGGTGACTATAAACTGTTTTTACAGTTTTAAAGTTCATTATTATTTTTTAACTTCCCATTGCTATGCTTTAACTGCAATTTACATGTTTTTTTAACATTCAAAAGATTGTTTAACCCTTGTGTGGTGTTCGGGTCTGTGGGACCCGTTTAATTTTTCATCAAATGATAAAAAAAATATTTTTTTCTAACTCAAACTCATTGGCATTGGCTCATTTTTTGTGAAAAACATACATCAAAACACATTTTCGATAAACACACACTGTACACCCCCCCCCCCCCCCCCCCTTCCCCTAACCATTTATATTACATACAGTATGTTTGGCCAAGGGCTAATAAACATTGCTTCATTTGTAAATTTGAAACTAAACAAATGTTCTACTCATATCTTGAGTTTAATTCATTTTCTTTTACATTTTATTAAACTAATAAAAAAAGAGTAGCACTTTTTAAAAGAAATGTACATAAGAAAGGTAAAGGGCAAATATTAACCATGTAAGCTGTTTATATTGCTTGTAATGTAGGTGAAGCGAGCGTGTGTAAAGCATTTTAATGTAAAATTGATTAATTTTGCTGAATTAAATACAAGTAACAAAGTAAACGAATGACAAAAATATGAACACCACACAAGGGTTAATGATAAAAATACTTGCTACCACATGCTTTTGCAGGTTTGATGTGGAAGTTTTGAAAGCTGACCCAGCAGGAAAGGCACATTTTCATTGCATGAGGACGTTATTGCCTCGGTATTCCACGTGTGAGCATCCGTGTGCCGGTGGATTATTATTTTTTTTTATTCAGACAACTGTTTTTCTCCCAGCTTTTTATTTTTTACTCAGTAACGGGGAGTTTTCCAATGTAGCAAAGTAAATAACTTGTGTCAAAATCTACTTGAGTAAAAGTAAAATTACCTATTTTAAAAACTACTCTAAAAATTACAAATTACTCATAAAATCTACTCAATTACAGTAATGTGAGTAAATGTAATTCATTACTTTCCACCTCTGTCAATGTACATGTATATATATAATTAATAATTCAAATTTTTAATGGTAATATCCTCCACGTTTTAATTTAGTATCTTCTTTTATGGTGTTTTGTTTATTTGGCTTTATTTATGCCAACCACTCTGAATTGCCTTTGCATATAAAATGCGCTATAAATAAAGTGGAATTGCCTAATGGACACAGAATCCCCATAAAATAAAAAACAATAGTGTTGTTTTGAAGATTCACAACTTCTCTAGAGAGAAAATGAAGCTGACTGGTATAACTCTACAGCGGAGACTCCCCGGACTGCAGTTTCAGACTGAAGAGCAAACCCGTGTAATGATAGTGGAAGGCATTACGGATTCTTTTTCCCAACAGTAATGTTTTATGTAGTGCCCCTGATTTTCTTCCAGTGTGGAGAACCAGCTTTGATGACTATTTCTGTTCATTTTAATAGCGTTCTACACTCTCAAAAATAAAATAAAAAAAATACACTTGGTGCCATTAAAGACTTAGGGCCTTATTTAATATTATCTTTCTCAAATTCTCAAATTATTTCTCTCAAATTTTTAATTTAGAAAGTTTTTTAGCTAAATTTTGATTAGCTTGCTGGTAACACTGCAAGAGGAGGAGGGTCATATAGTCAAGGAAGTCCATATATATATATATATATATAGGACATTGTGGCTGTAGAAAAGTACACAAATAAATAAAACATTAATTTAAAAAATAATAATTATTAATTATGGGTATGACGATTTTCAGTTTGGAACAGGTGACAGAAAACTTCAAGATAGTTCGGTCGGTACAATTGTGAAAAAGGTTAGTCTGGAGCCCTATTTCTCTTCACAAGACAAAACCGCACAAAAATACTATTGTTAATTAACTTATTTTGTTCTTGAGGAGAGTCTAAATCACATTTATGTTGATTGAATTTATGTTCTTAAAGCACAGAACTGTTTGAGGCTGGATGATCTTTTCTGGAGCAGTCCTGATGAGTGCCAGTTTCATCATAACGCTTCTTTTATGGGCTTTGTGGTTCTTAAAGCTCCACTAGGTAGGATTAAGATTTTGTGCTCGTGGGCTCCCCCTACAATTGTAGAGTGTAATGAATGTTTCAGGCGGATTAGTTTCTCTTTCTCGTTTTCTGGCTTTCACAGACATATTCAATCTCTTTCCAGCTTCTAACAGAGTGTCCGTGTGTTAGTTTGTAAAGAATGAACCAGTAGTCCTTGTAGAACTGTTAGAACTAAAGGTCGGAAAGCAGGTCGCAGTTCTCGCGAGCGTTGGTCGTGGCCGCCTCGGAAAACTTACAGAGTCTGGTTTGAGCTGAGAGGAGCTCCGGCACAGACACGAGAGCACCACTAATCCTCCTATTACACCTCAAAGCAGCGCTGCAGTGAGTTTCACTGAGTACTTTGTTCTTTATTTAGTTGAGTAGTTTTTACTATAATCTGGATTAGAACATTACTCAAATATTCACTATTCACTGTATACCTGTAACTCTACCTCTTCACTACTTTATAACTGATGCTCCCAAACACATTAAATTAAGAGACAAGAAATTAACTCTTGATGAGTTCAGCACAGCTGTTAACTGAAAGCCATTCTATTCCTGACATGTAATCGAGAAAATCTAAAATATATATATCATATTCTGGTTAGTTTAACAACTATTTTTTTCATATGTTTTCAGTCTTCAGTGTTTGGATGACTTTGGTATTAATCTACAATGCTGACTTTTTTTTATGCTTGTCTTTTTCTCTTATGGTGTTTGTATCTGCCATAATGTTTACAGTACACATAGCATTCCTTATTTTCTAATTAACATGCAGGTAATTAAGGAGCCCCATCATTTAGGAACCCTGACTTTAGGATCTAACAAGCAAAAAAAAAAGATGTCTTCAATTAGAAATTGTTGTTTATTTAAAAATTTAAGAACTATCTTTGACCCAATTATTCCAAAAAACAACTTTTACAACTTTTCGACAGTAAGCAAATAAACATCAGGAGAATAGTTTCAAACATACAAAACACAAAAATTGGTTGAGAGTTTTGTATCTGGCCCATGTTTCAGTCTGAACTGGCTGTAGAAACCTTTGAATGGGATTCCCACACTCTTGATTTCAATCAGTTGAGTGTTGAGTGTTGTCATGTGACCACTAGATGATACAGCACTGTGTCCATATGAGGCCAAAGGGTTAAAGTTTTGCAAAATTATTAAGTATAATGGTGCAGAGAAGCAGAAATGTGATGTCCTCATATATATATATATATATATATATATATATATATATATATATATAAAGAAGATATATATATATAACATATATATATAAAGTGTCCATACCCTCACTTTTCATTGCAGGGAACCAATCTAACAGTAACATCACTGTCAAACGTCCGGCCCCCTGTGTTTAAGAAAGAAATTACCAATAAAAATCGACTTAATCACTTCTGACTGCCACCAAATAAATAAATAAATGAAGTAAATGAGCTCCGGCTCTTCGCCGCCGTCTGTCTGTTCCTCCAGCAGGGAGGGAATAAATAGCCAGGGAGAGTCCTGAGCCTTCACACGGCGAGTCCCGCTCCCCTCCTCAGCCAAATCTGTTGTGACAGCGGCTCGACAGTCAGGCGGCCCGATCTGATATCACCCATTGTGGCCGGCTGATTAAACGGCAGGGGAGCAGGCTGATGGAAGACGCACTTTATTATGTCCCTTTCTAATTACGCCGCGCGGCTTTGGGGGCGGCCCGCTAATCTGGGAGGCGGCGCTGTCCGAGGCCGCGAAACGAGAGGCAGGTAATGAGGTGAGCGGCCAGAACGGAAAGGTGAGAATCAATCACTCGCAAATCAGGGGCTGCATTGTTCATTAAAGGAGGCGAGGTACGGCGAGACAGGCTTTAATTAGGACCCCGGCGAGGAGCCTCGCCGCATTCGGGAACGCCGCCTTCAGAACCCGTGTTTTCCGCCGCGATACGAAGATGAATAGATGTGTTTTGTTACCCACGCCGGCTCCGGACCCGTCGGGAAAATTGCGTCTCTACTGGAGCGATCATGTCTGAGGGACGGGTGACCACCTAAACAAATGAAATGAGCCGTGAATCATTACAGAGGGACGTTACAGATCTTCCCACAGCGCACTGCTTCCCAACCATGGTCCCAACAATTTAGCGGTTTCCTCGCTTCAGCACATCTGATCCAAGTACCCTGCTAATTACAGCGAGTGCTCAGCCAGAAAACTAATTTATGCAGTGCTCCTCCAGTGTTTACCCCAGTTGTAGTCCATGAGCCAAGACATGCATGGAGGTAGGACTGTACTTAAGACTGCTTTTGTCTTGTTCATTGACTACAAGTCCAGATCAAGTCAAGACTGAGCCTAGAAGAGCCAGAAACTCAATAAATAAAATAACCCAAGCCTCAACTAGTCTTTAACTGCTGCCTGTCTACGCTATACAGCTCTGGAACAAATAAGGAAACCAGTGAAGCAGTTTATCTGATTTTGCTATTTATAGGTATATGCTTGAGTAAAATGAACATTGTGGTTTTATTCTATAAACTACAGACAAAATTTCTTCCCAAGAAATATAAATATTGTCATTTAGAGCATTTATTTGCAGAAAATGAGAAATGGCTGAAATACAAAAAAAGATGCAAAACTTTCAGACATTAAATAATGCAAAGAAAACAAGTTCATATTCATAAAAGAAATCAATATTTGGTGGAATAAACCTGCTTTTTAATCACAGTTTTCATGCATCTTGGCATGTTCTCCTCCACCAGTCTTACACACTGCTTTTGGATAACCTTTTTCCACTCTTGGTGCAACAATTTAAGCAAAAATTGCCACTCCGGGTGCAAACAAATTCAATTCAAGTGTAAATCCTCCCCCTTTATACTTGTATTAAAGAAAATGGCAAAGAACTACTAAAACTACACATTATATAATGGTAATATTGTGGTTATCGTAGTTGTTAACAAGGAAAATACTTATGCGACAGAGTCAAATTTATGTTAAAATTAGGACAAGATAAGCTTGTAAGATAAATCAGACTGAGGGAGACCCAATACCTCAAGTTCAAGCCCAATTCAAAAAGTTAAAAAAGTCCAATTAAGAGAAAGACAATGTCAAGACTAAGTCTAAAGTGGCCAAGACCAACTGAAGACAGAGTCCAACCTAGAGTGAAACATGGGCCAAGACCAAGTCTAAAGTGGACCAAGACTAAGTCAAGACAGAGTCAGATTTAGAGTAAGAAAGGGCCAAACCTGAGTCAAAATAATTAGACAGGATCAGTCTAATGAGGCCAAAACCATATCAAAATCCTTCAAAGCCATGTCCAGTTTGACTTTTGTAATTACTTAGTTAATTACTTTGTAGTTACACTACAGGTTTGAGTAGGATTCGTATCTCTGTTACATCTACTTCTAACATCTTCTTTGTTTGTCAGACAGAAATTGAATAGTGAAGTGAAGTTTTTGGCCTGTAGTTGCCACATCAGTGCATTCCTAAGAAAGTACTAAGTAAAACTGCAAACATCAGCCACCAAAAATGCCCTCACTGATTACAATTGGGGACGGGGAAAATTGCAGCAAGCGGGTTTATTCTGATTCGTGCTGAATTATCACTTCGACAAGCCCTGCCTAAGAAAAGCTGGGTGTGTCAGAGCAGAGAAAAAACAGAGAAAACAGCAAAACATTCAGGTTAGGCGCAGTACTTCAGGACTTCAGGACTGGCATTCAGTGCCGTAGCGTTCGTTACGCCTTGCGAGCAATCAGAGACGGAGTTTCATGCTGACTGGTAATTTTCTTCTTTTTTGGAGGGTTTTTTTTTTGTTCAGCTTGCTCCGTGGCATCCCTCAGAGCCAAGAGAAGAGTCGAGAAGCTGGAGAAGGAAAGAGGGGAAAGAAAGAGAGGGAGAGAGCAGGAAAATGACAAGAGAGAGCAACAGGGAGACAGAATAAGAGAGAGAGAGAGCGGGGGGAACTGGAGAACTGAAAGTACTAAAAAAAATAGTAATTCCGCTCCAGCTCTCCCTCAACAGTAATCTCTCCTAAACTGCCGCCGAGGACTTCTTGCACTCAAACATCCCCTGCCAATGAAAACATCAAAACTGTTCAGTCATCAAAGCCAGGGGAAGAAAGTGGGGGAGAAAAAAAGCCCCTAAAACACAAGTTTCAGATATTAGGAGTAGCCCAGAGTGGCTCTCTCTGAAATCTCTGCACGCTCGCAGCTTTAGACGATGGTCTCTGGAGGGCCGGAGGCGCGTTCGCCGTGTAATCTGGAGGAGTGGGAGCAGCCTGAACAAAGCTGGAGAGATTGAGAGAAGAACCAGAGAGAAAAACAAGACTGGATGGAGGGGCCGCTATTTGCATAGCCTGTGGAGACTGGAGGGAGGTGAAGATGGGGGGGAGGGGAGAGGTATTTTTAGAGATGACGGAGGAAGTGGGAGATGTTTATGATCTTTCAGAGAGACTACTGACTCCCTGAAGTTGCAATGCTACACGACGTTCTTGGCAGCCCTTTCTTTTCGTCTCCTCTCAGGGCCAGCCTCTCTGCATCTCCCCCCGGGCCGCAGAGATTGACGGGGAAAGGGTTGGCTGCCGGTAAACGGTGTGCACCGTGGGTAGTTGAGGAGGAAAACAAAAACAAAGCAAAAAGGTTGGAAAAGAAAATAAGTGCCTTTGAACTTCTCTTTGAAGGTCCCAGACGCTCCGGCAACTTCCGTCCACGCTTCCACGGTGAAGAGATGCTGCTCTCTCCCTGGTGTTTTAAAGGAAAGCCTGAATGCTCGTGGCTCCTTTCGCAGACAATCATTTGTTCCACCTCCGGTTCGTGCTTAGCTTGCAGCTTCTCCAGTTCGCTCCGTGTTAACTTGGGCCGCGAGAAATGTTTTCAAAAGCGACCGTCTTCCCTGGCGAGCCTCGACTGCGGAGAAGTGATTCACCAACGGGATATGCTAATACCACTTTCCCCAGAAATTCATTACGGCTCCTCCTTGTGCCGTTTCCCAAAAGTCTTGCCTCGTTAATCGGATCGTAACAGTTAGAGGGAGCGTTCAAAGCGAGACCCGGCTCCCCCATCTTTTGATGATCTTGGAGGGGTAGCCTTTCGGGAAAGAAAGAAAGAAATAGAGCCAGAAGAGCAAAGAGCAAATTCAATAACGGCGGGTCTGGAAAGGACAAGGTTTCAATGTCAAGCTCTTGGCTTATACGGCTCTCTCTGAGCTCAGTCAAGCAGGCAAGCCAGCATCTACAGATTGAGACCCGTGACCAGAACCAGTCTGTTGTTTCCAGTCGTGGTACAAACTCAAGGCTCTTAAGAGGGGTATTGAATTCTGATGCTGTAAGATCTTGGTCCAGGGTTTCCCTCCCTCCCTGATTCAACCCAGCAGTTCTAGCTGTGCTGGAAAAAAATCACCAAACTGTACTAAATCCTGAGGATTAGGAGAATCTACTGATCACATAGAGCATTTTCACACTAGCCTAGTGAACTTAGGAGTGTTTGGTCCAGTGTGAAAGCAGTTTTTAAGTCCAGGAGTTGTCCAGAGCACAAGTCTCTGGTTCTTCTGATACTGGAGATCTGGGTTCGCTTCTGGTATGGAAGCTATCTGCTCCCAGTGCCACTTGTGCGGTTGTGTGATTGGTTTGCTATGCACTGATGAAAGTGGTGGTCTGGGAGTGAGGAGTGTTCAGGTAAATTTCTGGCATATTGATATATTGGCGGTGAAAAACACAGGTGCACCACTGACTGATTTAAACCCTGACAACATTCAGCCATTAGACGTTCATTGCTATCTTGGCAATGCACAGCGCCTGCTCAACTCACCTACACCCCCACTCATTGAAACACACACACATACATACACGGATGCATAGCAAAAGCACAGCCCCAAGATAGTATACATCAACAATAAACAGAATATTAAATAAAATAACATTGCTGTTCCCGCATCTTCACAGCGTGAACAAGAAGGTCAGTTTCCTTTACTGAGAAACACAGAAGCACTGCACCATTAAAATAGCAATCTGACAAAGTCAGAGTGAAACTGGCTTTTAAAGAGAAAGGCAAGTGACACTCTGAGTGATTCAGAGAATTAGTGAAAGCCTTTTTTTGCATTTTGAGCTGTGCAAGGTTTATTTTCCAATCGTTATGATAGCAAAGGCTAACTAAGATTGACTCCCACTTCTGTTGTAATCTGCCCCACCCCTGTCTCCGCCCAAAGCACAGACACATGGACAGCACAGTGACAGAGGAGATATCCCCCAATGTGTGTACCCTGTTTAATCTGCACTGCACGTCCCATTGAAAACACTGTTTGCAAATTTTCAACATTTGCATGTTAATCACAGAATATAGTTGTGATTAATCTGATTTATTTTATTAACATTGCAAGATTATTATCGGTACATCATGCAACATAAGTCCTAAGTTTAAGAAAACCCTGTTCTATTGATCCTGACTCTTACTAAAGCAACAAACAAGGCCAGTTCCCAACATGAGGTGCAGTTTCCTGCCCAGTGCTTTTGTCATATCAACAAGGAGGCCGGCCTCCGGAGCTCAGACTGAGCAGGAGAGACCCTCTGTTTGGACTCTGTACTTCCTTCCTTCCTTCCTTCCTTCCAGAGCTTCCTGGTGCATAACGCCCCTCACCTGGGGAGGAATTCTCAGAGCGTTGCTTTATATGTGTGTTTTACTGTACTGTACAGTGTTCAGTGTGTTTGATGGAGGGAACAGGGTTCTGCAGGTATCAGAACTCCAGCACAGCAAAAAACTAAATCTAAGGAAGTAAAATTATTATATTACTTTCAAGGCAACAAATCTTATTTTTTCTCTGATAAGGGTTTTTTGTCTAACTAAGCATTGTGTAAGTGTGAGATTATTTGCTTATTTAAGTAATAATGATCTTAATCATTTAGAAAAACCAGATCAGGAGAATATCTCGCTATCTTTAATAAACTCCTGAAGACAGAGCTCTTCAAAGAGCACTTACTCTCCTAACACCTCTAACTAACTACCTTCCACTACCAGATCAGGAGAATCTCTCACTATCTTTAATAAACTCCTGAAGACAGAGCTCTTCAAAGAGCACTTACTCTCCTAACACCTCTAACACACTAACTACTTCTAACTTCATTTCCTTCTTCCCCTCCTTCACTCCTCTATCCTATTATTTCCCTTTGACCTCCTTTAAGCCCTATCTAAAAAATGTTTAACTTCTATTATTTTTGTACTTCACTATTGTAAGTCGCTTTGGACAAAAGCGTCTGTCAAATGTAATGTAATGTAATGTAAAAGAAGTAGAAGTGGCTTAAACTTAAAATAAGCACAAAAAGTCACCATTCAAATTATTCTGTTTCTTGTGTCCAAATGTAAGCCGAAAAACAGAGATATTTGCTTGATTTAGGGGTTACTTCATTCATTTTGAGACTTTGCGATTGCTTGTTATAATAAATCTTACTAAGAAAATTTTGCTTACCCCATTGGCAGTTTTTTTGCTTAACATAAGCATAAACATCTCAATTTACATATATTTTTGTCTAGTTTATGCCAATGGATTTTTTTGCAGTGAGGTTACTAGGGGTAGTAACAGGGGGCATGTGACAGGAACTCAACAAAATGATGATGAGGATGATGATGAGTCACAGTCAAAATACAGTCAAATCGCTCAACACAGCTGGAGGGGGCTGGAAGAACTGAGAGCAAGAAGGAGGAAGCTAGCAAGAAAAAAGTGGAAATGACTACATTCAGTATTTGGAAGCTTTTACGATAAAAAAACAGCAACTTCTGAGGTCAAACTTGTGCCATGACTTACGCTGTTTGGGGGATTTGTAAATTGAGACATTCTGCATCAGTAGGTTAGAAATTGCACTTCTGCACTGCAAAAAAAAATCCATTGGTGAAAACTAGACAAAATATATGTAGATAAATACGAATAAACTGAAATAAAGCAAAAAAAAATCTTAGCAAGATTAAATTAAATAACCTCAAATAACTAATCTAAAAGTCTCAAAATGAGTGAAGTAAGACTTAAATCTAGAATTAATCTCTTATTTTCTGGTTTATATTTCCAAATAAGAATAAGAATTAATAAAATAAGGTAAAAATTCTAAGAAAGTCTGAATAAAATAATGATAAATTCTACTATAAATAAGTAAAATAATCTAACCCATACTGTCAGTCCTGACGCTGTCAATCTGCCTTCTCTGGATCCTGAACTACACAACAACGACTCCAATTCCCAGCATGCACTTTTTTTCAATGATATTCAAATTTTTTGAGATGCAGCCTTGCTACTTTTGCATAGACCAAGAACTGTATGTAAACTCTTACTTAAAAAACACCATTTTTAAAAGCAATCTTCAGTGAAGAAAATGTTCTATGTGCGACCATGAAGTGATATCTTCTCTTCTACACTCAAAAACAAATCTGAAATCGATTGACATTTTCCGAATGATGTTTTTCATTAAATTCCCATTTACACTACCTTTCAAAAGTTTGGGGTCACTCAAACAATTTTGTGTTTTCCATGAAAAGTCACACTTATTCACCACAATACGTTGTGAAATGAATAGAAAATAGAGTCAAGACATTGACAAGGTTAGAAATAATGATTTGTATTTGAAATAACATTGTTTTTACATCAAACTTTGCTTTCATCAAAGAATCCTCCATTTGCAGCAATTACAGCATTGCACACCTTTGGCATTCTAGCTGTTAATTTGTTGAGGTAAGCTGGAGAAATTGCACCCCACGCTTCTAGAAGCAGCTCCCACAAGTTGGATTGGTTGGATGGGCACTTCTGGCGTACCATACGGTCAAGCTGCTCCCACAACAGCTCAATGGGGTTCAGATCTGGTGACTGCGCTGGCCACTCCATTTCCAATAGAATACCAGCTGCCTGCTTCTGCTGTAAATAGTTCTTGCACATTTGGAGGTGTGTTTAGGGTCATTGTCCTGTTGTAGGACGAAATTGGCTCCGATCAGGCGCTGTCCACTGGGTATGGCATGGCGTTGCAAAATGGAGTGATAGCCTTCCTTATTCAGAATCCCTTTTACCCTGTACAAATCTCCCACCTTACCAGCACCAAAGCAACCCCAGACCATCACATTACCTCCACCATGCTTAACAGATGGCGTCAGGCATTCTTCCAGCATATTTTCGTTTGTTCTGCGTCTCACAAACGTTCTTCTTTGTGATCCAAACACCTCAAACTTGGATTCATCCGTCCACAACACTTTTTTCCAGTCTTCCTCTGTCCAATGTCTGTGTTCTTTTGCCCATCTTAATCTTTTTCTTTTATTAGCCAGTCTCAGATATGGCGTTTTCTTTGCCACTCTGCCCTGAAGCCCAAAATCCCGCAGCCGCCTCTTCACTGTAGATGTTGACACTGGTGTTTTGCGGGTACTATTTAATGAAGATGCCAGTTGGGGACCTGTGAGGCGTCTGTTTCTCAAACTAGAGACTCTAATGTACTTATCTTCTTGCTTAGTTGTGCAACGCGGCCTCCCACTTCTTTTTCTACTCTGGTTAGAGCCTGTTTGTGCTGTCCTCTGAAGGGAGTAGTACACACCGTTGTAGGAAATCTTCAATTTCTTAGCAATTTCTCGCATGGAATAGCCTTCATTTTTAAGAACAAGAATAGACTGTCGAGTTTCAGATGAAAGTTCTCTTTTTCTGGCCATTTTGAGCGTTTAATTGACCCCACCAATGTGATGCTCCAGAAACTCAATCTGCTCAAAGGAAGGTCAGTTTTGTAGCTTCTGTAATGAGCTAGACTGTTTTCAGGTGTGTGAACATCTAATCATCAATTAGCCTTCTGAGCCAATGAGCAAACACATTGTACCATTAGAACACTGGAGTGATAGTTGCTGGAAATGGGCCTCTATACACCTATGTAGATATTGCACCAAAACCAGACATTTGCAGCTAGAACAGTCATTTACCACATTAGCAATGTACAGAGTGTATTTGTTTAAAGTTAGGACTAGTTTAAAGTTATCTTCATTGAAAAGTACAGTGCTTTTCCTTCAAAAATAAGGACGTTTCAATGTGACCCCAAACTTTTGAACGGTAGTGTATTTTCATTTCTTTCACTGAGCTCTGAAAGAGAAATTAATAAACAATTTATTTTAAGGGGCATTCAAGGCGTTCTGTGTGTGCCGATAGAAGAGCAAGGAGGGTTAAAAAACCTCTCTCTCTCTCTCTCCTTCTTTCTCTCTCTCTCTCTCTCCCTCGCCAGGCGGGGCGAGAGACACTTCGCCTTTTGTTCAGCGTGAACCCAGCACTCCCATCCTTTCAGCATCGCAAGACCTGGCCATGGCCATGCTGGAAACCCAGACACGGCCGATGGAATTGCCATGGGAACCGGCCCCTTGACAACGATTTCATACACAGGAGAATAAAGGACAAGCAATATCTCTCCCTCTCTCCCGTCCCTCCTGCCTTTCATCCCTTTCTCCCTCTCCTTCGCTCTGCCACTCCCTTCCCTCTCCAATTTAGATTTTCCCTGCACTGTTCATCTGGACAAATATATATATTTCTGCTCTGCTATTCTGCTCACTCTTTTCACAGCACTGGTATAATTCCACACCTGGAATTATTATAAAGAGTTGCAGTCATTGTGTATCGTGATGCTCATTGCTATCTTACACCCCATAAACAGTCTATTTTCATGCCTTCCTCATCTGCATCGATTAAACAGCAACAGTGCTTGTGAATAAATCTTCGCTGATGGCTGTGGTGGTCTGAAAGTGAGAGGTGTGTTCAGGTACATTTTTGGGATATTGCTATCTTGGCAACAGAAAACACAGTTGCACCACTGACTGATTTTAAACCATGACAACAGTCAGTAGTCAGATGTTCATTGCTATCTTGGCAACACATGAATGCGCCATGCACGCTCAATGCACACCTGTTAGACAAACACAACTTTTATTAATGAATGAATGAATAACTGAAGTTAAACTTATATAGTGCCTTTCTAGAAACCAAAGGATGCTTTATAATCACATTTTTACACACAATCATTTATACTCAACACTCATCCACACACCAGTGAGAAGCAGTAGCCAATAGCGCACAGCGTACTCTCAACCGGAAACAACCCCGTCCACCTGAAAGACTGTATCACGCACTACAGCATTTTCCCAGGACAGAGTGCCAATCCATATCTGGGCACACAGTCATATATATACATTTTATACACACACAATCATATACAATACACATACTTATACAAATCAATTTGGAGTATTACATTTTTCTGGGTAATTTTAGAGTATGCAATTTACCTAATCTCCATGTTTTTGGAATGTGGGAGGAAACCGGAGTCCCCGGAGGAAACCCACGCAGACACAGGCAGAACTTGGAACAGGTAAACTCCACCCAGATAGGGACTTGAACCCAAGACCCCAGTGCTGGGAGGCGAACGTGCTAACCACTAACCCACAGTGCCACCAACTTTTAAATCAACAATAAACAGAATATAGAATAAAATATCATTGCTGTTCCAGCAAGTTACATGCTGATTGGTTTATTTCACGTTACGGCCAAAAACACCCATGATTATTTAAGAGAATTAGCACATGCGTTGGTGTATTTTGAGACACACAATGTGTACTTTTCCCGTTGTTACGATAGCAAAGACACACTGACACGCCTCCAAACAAGCTGCACGGTTCATGGTTAACAGCTATAGATCACGAAAAAAGCCAATATGGGCCCTGTTTTAGCAATCTATAGCGCATTGGTCAATTGGGTATTGCACAGCCGGTTTTAGGGCGGGTTGGTGTGTGTTTGGTATCGTGAGGGCACCAATTACATTAACTAATTCTCTTAGTTAATCAAAAGTGTGGCGCTTTTGTGCGTCCCCATTTACTTTTCAACTAAAAAAATGCTGATTTCTGTGCATCACTAATTATAAAAGGGTATATTGGGGGAACACATGCACATTTTGCCTCGATTGTGTTCAAAAACAGCATGTGCGCATTCCAGAGGAATACTCGTGGCATGATCTAAATTCGCTCCCAGCCATTTCTTCATTACAGCAAACCCAGGCCAAGTTCTTTCCCTCCCAAATAGACTATTGACATGTCCTTCTCCAACATTACTGGATCAATGGCGGCACAATTTTCCCGACCACCCATTACAAACTGAGTCGATTCGTCTTCGGGAAATAACAGGCTCGGGCCCGCCGCTTCCTCAGACCTCTGGCTAGACTTTGTTTTAGAGCCGCGGTTCAGCGAGCAAAAGTAATCCACACACTGCCTTTAAACTGAGCCACCGTTAACTAATCTCAGAAAGACTGGATTATGTGCTTTCTGACTCTGTACTGAACTGACATGTTGTTTAATGAATCACAAACACTATTATAGGGGTCGGACAATGAAACTGAAACACCTGTCATTTTAGTGTGGGAGGTTTCATGGCTAAATTGGAGCAGCCTGGTGGCTAATCTTCATTAATTGTACATTGCACCAGTAAGAGCAGAGTGTGAATGTTCAATTAGCAGAGTAAGAGCACAGTTTTTGTTCAAAAGAGGACAAATTGTTGGTGCACGTCTTGCTGGAGCATCTGTGACCAAGACAGCAAGTCTTTGTGAAGCATCAAGAGCCACGGTATCCAGGGTAATGTCAGCATACCACCAAGAAGGACCAACCACATCCAACAGGATTAACTGTGGACGCTGTAAGAGGAAGCTGTCTGAAAGGGATGTTCGGGTGCTAACCCGGATTGTATCCAAAAAAACATAAAACCACGGCTGATCAAATCACGACAGAATTCAATGTGCACCTCAACTCTCCTGTTTCCACCAGAACTGTCCGTCACCACAATAAATTACTGTGCTCTAAAACCAGGTGTTTCAGTTTCATTGTCCAACCCTATGCACAGAGTTAGAGACAGCAGCCTCACTAAGACCTTGACCATCACTGTCTCATCAACTGTCTGCAGGAAATCCCCTATAGCATAGCATTAGCAGATAATGAGAGCTTTGATTTATAGTAGCAAATGTGCCCCAATGTCAAACACGCTTCTACACCAATTTAGGAACAATTTAAAAGGTTCCTTAAAGAACAAACGGTTTTCCTTGCGTATAAAGAACAACAAACAGCAAAAAAAAAATGTACATAGCAAAAAACTAAATCTTAGCAAGTAAAAATTAACTATTTTCAAAGCAATAAATATTTGTTTGTGTTAGTTTAAGATTGTTTCACTTATTTTAGACAAAATTTATCTTATTCTCGCTTACTTAGAATTTTCAGCTTATTTTAAGTCACTTGAACTCAAATTAAACACCAAAAGGCACCAGTCTAGTCATTTTGAACCATGTGTACAACTTTAAGCCACAAAATCAGTGATTTTTAGCTTGATTTAAGTCTTACTTCACTCATTTTAAGACGTTGTGATCAAGTATTTATGTCTCAATTTATATCTATTTTGTCTACTTTTTGCCAAAGGATTTTTTTGCAGTGTAGAAATATATACAGAGCAACTCCTGAAGAAAACTTATTTCTGCAGTAATACAGAAATACAGTTTTCTTCGAGTTTAATAAAGGCTTCTTCAAATATTGACTATTGACACCTGTTTGATAGCGATATCCTTATAAAGCAATTATCTGCCGATGCCAGACAGCAAACTCCTGACAAATCTTGACTCTGTGTGATGAGACAAGTGTCAGGAAATGAAGAACGCAGTCTTGGCGCGAATCACGAGAGCATAATCCATTCAAAGTGCCAGGTTGTGTAGCGCGAGAGGAGCAGAAATTACCATTCATCTTCCATCAAGACGCCCAGCTAACGCCAGCACCGCATCAACCGCCCCCCCCCCCCCCCCCTGCACCCCCCCTCCCCAACCCAACTCCACCATCCGCCCACTCAGCCCGGTGAGGCGGCGGCGAGAACGCGAAATGACATCTGATTTGTAGGCTGCCTCGTCAGAAGAGAGAGTCTACTTTTTCTCCTGGAGTGAGAGCGCCGTTCAAGGAACACTGCGGGAGAACCACTGCCCTAATTACACGTTCAGAGAGAGCTCTTTCTCACGGAGTCTTTGGAAAAGATGAGGACAGAGGGGGACATATATATATATATATATATATATATATATATATAAATATATATGAGGATGAAGCGTAGGATAAAAAAAGACATGTAAGACGTCAGTCACTTCAAACTCGCGTCCACACGGTACGCAGTAATTGAGTTTCCAATGCACCCAGGCCTTCCAATTAGCCAAATTAGATTTAATTGGACGCAAGAGATGGATCCTCCGTCCTAATCAGGTTACCAAAATATTGGAGCTTTCGCTTCCATTAATCACGCGTTCGCTCAAACACCGGAGAACAGCTGCCGGCTCCGCCGCTCAGGTACCGGCGACCGCGCTCACAACAAGAGCAGATTTAGCAACATTTACAGATTTAGCAGCGTAAATGTTGATGGTCTGACGCGAGACCCTCGGCCTATTACTCATTAACACGAGCCCAACACACCGCCTTTACCAACAGACAGATGGAAGACACGGTTAATTGGTTTTCCAGCCTCGGGGAGCGCCATTGTGTTTATATCACACTACTAAACCTGGGAAAACGTGCCAAACAGCGAAATATACAACCTGATTCATTAAAACACATACGGTCACTTTATTAGAAACACCTACAAACACTTTGGGGAAAGTAAGTGTTTCCAATAAAGTGGCCAGTTAGTTGAAGTATGTTAGGGGTTTCTAATGAAGTGGCCAGTTAGTGAAAGTACTAGTGAGGGGGCTTCTAACGAAGTGACCAATGAGTTGAAGGAACAAGGCAGGTGTTTCTAATAAAGTGGACAGCAAAAAAAGACGTATTACTGGTACAGTGAGTGGAAAAAACAGGTGGTGTTTCTAATTGCAAAGAGATGTTTCTAATAAAGAAAATACCAGGCAGCTTTTTTTAATAAAGTGCATACATTTACTGTGTTTCTAATAAAGTGGTTAATGAGTAGAAAATACAAGAAATGGTGTTTCTAATAAAGTGGCCAGTTAGGAGGCCTAAGGGGGGCGTTTCTTATAAATTTGCCAAAGTGTCGAAATGACCAGGTTTCTAATAAAGTGGCCAGTAAGTAACAGTACTAGTTAGGGGGTTTCCAATAAAGTGGCCAGTGAGTGGTAAAAACAGTTAGGGTTTTTCTAAAGAAGTACCCAGTGAGCTGAAGGTACAAGGTAGGTGTTTCTAATAAATTGGCCAGTGAGTGGAAGTACTAGCTAGGGTGTTTCTAACAAAGTGGCCAGAGAGTGAAAAATATAATGCTTCTAATAAAATGGGCAGTACGTAAGTCTTATATATTTGCCCGTGTACCAAAAGTACCAGAAAGGTGTTTCTTATAAAGTGACCAGCAGGTAGAACTTATTACTGCTGATTGTTTAGTCAGGTTTTATAGTAAAAAATGTATAAAAAAGGCATACATTTACTGTGTTTCTAATAAGGTGGTCAATAAGTAAAACGTACCAGAAAGGTGTTTCTAGTAAGTACCAGAAAAATGCTTCTAAAATCAGTGTCTAGTAAGTGAAAAAGTACCAGAAAGGTGTTTCTAATAAAGTCTCTAGTAAGTAAAAAAAATACCAGAAAGGTGTTTCTTATAAAGTGTCCAGTAAGTAAAAATTACCAGAAAGGTGTTTCTAGTAAGTAAAAAGTACCAGAAAAGTACTTCTAAAATCAGTGTCTAGTAAGTAAAAAAGTACCAAAGAGGTGTTTCTAATAAAGTGGCCAGAAAGTAGAACTTATTACTAGTAATTGTCCAATGAGTGGAAAAAACAGGCTTTTTTTTTTTATAAAGTGACAAAAAAGCATAAATTTACTGTGTTTCTAATGAAGTGGCCAGTTGAAATGACCAGATTTCTGATGAAGTGGCTGTAAGTAAAAAGTACCAGAAAGGTGTTTCTAATAAAGTGGCCAGTGCGTGTATAACATCATGTGTTCTCTATAATGCAGTACGGTCTGATCAGCTGTGAGATCTCAGAGAGGTGTGAAGCTGCTGAAGGTGGTTTCTGATGCTGTTCTACATGCAGACGTGTTTACAGATCATGGTAACTCAGGTCTCAGACTGTGTACCGACTGCACCCAGACTGAGGCCAGAGTGTGAGACGTGATGCTGAACCGTTAGCCACAAGCTTATAGCGCTAGTTAGCGCAGTTAGCCTCGTCTGCAATAACTACATCCCCTCTTTTTTTATTAAATAGAGGGTATTGTGGGTAAAACAGGAAATTGCTCAGATTGCTGGAGTCTGGTTTTTGGCTGAACTATCACTTTAAGATGGCGAGACGCCGCACGGAGAACGTAGAGGAGCCGCTGGTGCCCAGTAGCTCTCGATGCTCCAGATTCCACACTGACAACGGATCCTCTGTGCGTGTCCTCCTGAGGCACACGGCCCAGCATGGCCAAACACTGTCTGCCTCACAGGCAGCCACTGGAACTGATTAATGACAGTTTGCCCCCGCCACCCCCACCCATCTCCATTTCCCCCCCTATTTTCTTCCATTGCCCCACATTTCTCTCTTTCCTTCTCCTCCCTGCACTCTTACAAATGAAGGTGCCAAAAAAAAGGGAGGTCTTTGGGGCGATCCCAAAGACAAACCAAGAATCTTTCAGCAGACAGTGATAAATTGACCTAAATTTGACCAGAGACAAGAACTAAAACAATACAAAATGGTTAATATTGATTTTAGGGAGGTTTTAAAGTTCCCAAAAAAAAGCACCACATCATCTACACCTAGCAGGTGCAATACGTCAGTCTGATGTTAGAAAAACTACTTTACAACAACTTAACAAAACCCAATGCTCTACTCTTCTTAAATTTAAAAACAACATTGGGTTGACATCAAGCACCAACATTAAACAGACATGACATTTTCGCTGAAATCAAAGTTATAGATCTGTCAATTTAACCAATACTGGGTTGACACCAAGCTCCATCCACCAAAAACAACATTGAGTTGACATCAAGCTCCAACATTAAACAAATGTTATTTTTTTTTTAGCTAAAATCAAAGTTACATATCTCTCAAAAACCAATATTGGGTTGACACCAAGTTCCGTCAATCAAAAAACAACACTGAGTTGACCTCAAGCTCCAACATTAAACAGATGTTACATGTTGCCTGAAATGAAAGTTATAGATCTGTCAATATAACCAATATTGGATTGACACCAAGCTTCATACATCAAAAAATAACACTAAGTTGACCTCAAGCTCCAACATTAAACAGATGTTACATGTTGCCTGAAATGAAAGTTATAGATCTGTCAATATAACCAATATTGGATTGACACCAAGCTTCATACATCAAAAAATAACACTAAGTTGACCTCAAGCTCCAACATTAAACAGATGTTACATTTTGGCTGAAATCAAAGTTACAGATCTGTCAAAAACCAATACTGGATTGACACCAAATTCTATGAATCAAAAAAACAACATTGAGTTGACCTCAAGCTCCAACATTAGACAGATGTTAATTTTCTTTGGCTAAAATCAAAGTTACAGATCTCTCAAAAAACAATACTAATCTGACTAATGTTAAATTTTGGCTGAAATAAAAGTGTCAGATCTGTCAATAACCAGTACTGCATTTGACACAATGCTCCATCCATAAAAATACAACATTGAGTTCACCTCAAGCTCCAACATTAGACAGATGTTACATTTTTTTAGCTAAAATCAAAGTTACATATCTCTCAAAAACCAATATTGGATTGATACCAAGTTCCATCTATCAAAAAATAACATTGAGTTGACCTCAAGCTCCAATATTAAACAGATGTTAAATTTTGCCTGAAATGAAAGTTACAGATCTGTCAATATAACCAATATTGGATTGACACCAAGCTCCATCCATCAAAAAACAACACTGAGTTGACCTCAAGCTGCAACATTAAACAGAAATTTAAATTTGGCTGACATTAAAGTTACAGATCTCCTAAAAAAACAATACGGGATTGACCACAAGTTCCAACCATTAAAAAACAACATTGAGTAGGCCTTTAAGCTCCAACATTATAGAGATGTTAATTTTTGGCTGAAATTAAAGTATCTCTCTAAAACCAATACTGGGTTGACACCAAGTTCCGTCAATCAAAAAACAACACTGAGTTGACCTCAAGCTCCAACATTAGACAGATGTTGAATTTTTCATGGAAATTAAGGTTCTATATCCATCAGAAAACAACACAGACAGATGTTGGACTTTTGTAAGAAACTAAAGTCCCATATCCATCAAAAAACAACATTGGGTCCAGCATTAGTCAGATGTTGAATTTTAGTACTAAGCTCCAACATTAGACAAACATTATATTTGTGTTGGCAATCAAAGCCACCTTTCTGTCTACCACCAATATTAGGTTGCCATCAAGTTTCAACCTTAGACAGACATTGAATTTTGGTCCATCAAAAACAAACATCAATTGACATAATATAAATCAAAAACTAAAAGTAGGTTGATACCAAGCTCCAACATTAGACAGATGTTCTTATGAAAATCAAAGTCACATATCCATCAGTAAACAACATAGATAGATATTGGACTTTGGTAAGGAACTAAAGTCACATATCCATCTTAAACTATAATTGGCTTGACCCTAAACCTTAGCATTAATTAGATGTTGAATTTTCGTACCAAGCTCCAACATTAGACAAAACGTTATATTTTTGTTGGCTATCAAAGCCAACCAAATATCTGTCTAACACCAATATTAGGTTGATACTAAGCTCCAACATTAGACAGACATTATATATTTTTGTTAGATATCAAAGCCACCTATATGTCTACAACTAACATCAGTTTGGCATCAAGCTTTAACATGCGACTGACACAACTCTCAAGCTCCAACATTAGACAGATGTTGAATTTTTCATGGAAATCAAAGTCACATATGCATTAGACAACATCATAGAGAGATGTTGGACTTTGGTAAGAAACTAAAGTCACATATGCTTCAAAAACCAACATTGGGTTTACCTTAAGCTACAACATTGGACAGACGTTGAATTTTGGTTGGAAACTTAAGTCACATATCTGTCAAAAACCAACATCAATTAATGTGGGATTTTGGTAACAAATCAAAGTCAAATATGAATCACAAACTCAATATCAAAGTCACTATCTGTCTAAAACCAATATCAGTTTGGCACCTGTCTATCATACACCAATGCTGGGTTGACATTGAGCACCAAACATTAGACAAATGTTATGTTTTTGTTGAACATCAAAGCCAGCTATCTGACAAAAAATGTTGGATTCAACCTTAATATTAGACCTACATAATTTTTAGTTGGAAATCAAAGTCACCTATCCATCATAAACCAACATTGGGTTGACATAAAGCTCAAAACATTAGACAGATGTTATCTGTGTAACATTATTCCCATGTAAGACACTCTGGAGGTTCAGCAAGATGCTGTTAACATGAAATGTGGGCCCTTAAAATGAATGGTTCTCAGACGGTCCATATATTTACTGTATCCTGTTGCAAGTTGTGTTGGAGCAAAAATCTGGGTCGTCTGAGGACTTCCCTGAGGACTGGTTCAGTAACCACTCTATTAAACAGCCACCACAAAACTACAAACCTAAAATCAATATTAACAGAAGACTGCAATAAAAAATAAGCCTAAAATTAACTTTTTTTTTATTATTATTAATCCACACTTGAATTGTGTCTTTTCTACTATAAAGTCTTTTTAAAATATTTTTTTAATTGACAAATACATTAAATACTAAATTTGGCCAAAGACAATGATTTACTCTTAAGTAATTTTTCATCTAATTTCCAATATAATCATTAAAAAAATACAGATTGTAAAGTACAGAAAATGCTCTACTAACAGTAATTGTTAGCTGGCTACCTTAATGTGTGACTAGAATAGCACAGCTGACGTAAATGTAAAATTAGAATGTCATTGCTGAAGCAAATTCATGATTAGAATGGCACTACTGAGGTAACTTTATGATTAAAATAGCACTGCTGAGGTAAATGTATGATTAGAATAGCACAGCTGAGATCAATTTACGATTAGAATAGCTCTGCTCAGGTAAATTCATGATTAGAATAGCACTGCTGGGGTAAATTCATGATTAGAATAGCACTGCTGAGGTGACTGTATGATTAGAATAGCACTGCTGAGGTGAATGTATGATTATAATTGCACTGCTGAGGTGAATTCATGATTAGATTAGCACTACTGAGGTAAATGTATGATTAGAATAGCACTGCTAAGGTGATTGTGTGATTAGAATAGCATTGCTGAAGTAAATGTATCATTAGAATAGCACTGCTAAAGCACATTAATGATTAGAATAGCTCTACTGAGATAAATGTATGATTAGAATAGCACTGCTAACATTAAATGTAAGATTGCTGTCATTTCTGAAGTAAATTCATGATTAGAATGGCACTACTGAGGTAAATGTAAGGTTAGCATGTCACTACTGGGGTAGATTTTAAGATAGAATAGCACTACTGAGGTAAATGTATGATTAGAATAGCTCTGTCCAGGTAAATTCATGATAAGAATATCACTACTGAGGTAAATGTATCATTAGAATAGCACTGCTGAGGTAACTTTATGATTAGAATAGCACTGCTGAGGTCAATGTATGTCTAGAATAGCACTGCTGGGGTAAATTCATGCTTAGAATATCACTGCTGAGGTGAACGTATGTCTAGACTAGCACTGCTGGGGTTAATTCATGCTACTAAGGTAAATGTATGATTAGAATAGCACTACTGAGGTAAGTTTGCACTTAATATCATCACCATTTCTTGAAAATGTGTTCTCAATGGCAAATGGAATTTGTTGTGGGCGTGCCCATTGAATCAATTCGATTCAATTGTGTGCAGAAGTTTAATTTCTTTTCTTAGAAACAACAGCCAATCAAAACCATTCTTTTAAATGTATATTCAAACCAGGAAGCACTGAGGAACCTCCGTTTTGTTTTTAAGAGCTGATCTTTTTCCACGCATTCCTTTGTGCTGAACTCCAGGGCTGCTATTGTCTTCATGTTTTGTTGTGAAAGTCTTGCATGTTCTTCAAATAGAAGCTAAAAAAAGCAGAAGGAAGGAGGAGGAGAGCTAGAGGTCGAGCGGTGGGGTCAGGTAGACAAGTCCGGCTTCCTCACACATGCCTTCCAGATCACACTTTACACATGTGACTCCCAGCAAAACTGCTCGGCTGTGTGATGAGCTCTGCGAGGAGGGGTGTGTGTGTGTGTGTGTGTGTGAGAGAGACAGAGTGTGTCAGTGGGGTAGTTAGATAAGTCAGCCAAAAGCAGAGGGTTGTCCAATAGCTGTCTCTCTCACACCTCCATGTGTGAGACAGTATAGATGTGTATTGGCAAGACTTCAATACATGTGTATCATGATACAGAGATATGATTCAATATATTGTAGTGATGCACCAAAATCAATTCAAATACAATTTAATTACAGAACTACACACTAAAAATATTTATTGAACATTCACATTCATACATTTACTTCAGCAATGCAATTTTTGTCATAAATGTACCTCAGCAGTGCTTTTGTTATTATGACTTTACATCAGTAGGGCAATTCTAATTATACATTTACCTCAGCACACCTCAGTAGTGCCATTCTGATCTTACATTTACCTCAGTAGTGTCATTCTATTTATCCATTAACCTCAGTATACCTCAGTAGTGCCAATCTAATCATAAATTTACCTCAGTAGTGACAATCTTATTATACATTTAACTCAGTAGTGTCATTCTATTGATAAATTTACCTCAGAACAGCAAATTATGTCACAAATTTACCTTAGCAGTGGCATTGTACTGTAATTTAACTAAGTACTGCTATTATAATTGTGAATTTACATAAGTAGAGCCATTCCAGTCTTATATTTACTTCAGTAGTGCTATTCTCATTATACATTTACCTTAGTAATGCCACTTTAGTCACATTTTTACCTCAGTAGTGTCATTCTAATTATACATTAACCTCAGTAGTGCCATTCTAATCTTAAACCTACCTCAGTTGACATTTGATTTAAAATTTACCTCAGTAGTGCCATTCTAATGAAATATTTACCTTAGTAGTGTCATTCTACTTATAAATTTACCTCAGTAGTGTCATTCTATTTATAGATGTACCACAGAACTGTGACTTTTGTCATTAATTTACCTCAGTATATTAGCTATTCTAATCTCAGATTAACCTCAGTAGTGCCATTCTCGTCATACATTTACCTCAGTAGTGCCATTTTAACTTAAACTTACCTCAGTAGTGCCATTGTAATCCTAAATATACTTCAGCTAATGTTACTATCATAACCCTGAACAGTGTGTACTATTCTTAACAGGAAAACACACAAAAGAGGTAATACGATTACCAAGCAAGATAAATGATGAGCGCTGTATTTTGTTTAATTTATAAAGTAAACCAAATAAGTGCTTAAACTGGACATTTGTCATCTTAATCCCAAAGTAAAAGAAAAGTGCTCTCTGAGAAAAACTTTACTTTTTTATCCAATCAAAAGGCAGAGTATAAAACCGATCACAACCAATCACAAAACTATTTACTAAATATCAATACAACATTTATACAATATTGCAAAACATATATATCACTAATTTTGTCTACCACTTTAAGGCCGTGCTGATATCGGCCAGCATGTTCTGGCCTTATTTTTACACTATATGTCTGAATGTTTCTTTATGTTGCACGCATCACTGTTGACATAGATGTGCAAATGCACATAGGCAGCTTGTCTATTTCCTGGAGAAAAGTATTACCAACATAATATGACTCTGTAAAGCAGATAAATACTACTACCTACTACAACTACTACCTAGAGGTAAAAAAAATGATATGTGTAGTATAAAAGCCTCCCCCTTTAGTGCACATTATCAGTGGTATATGCACTGAAGTTCCAGACTTCAGAAGCCTATGTGGTTCTGCGTTTGCACTCAGCTTGAATGCAATAAACTGACAGCAGCAGCTGTAATAAACCTCAGTCAGTGACAGATGCTGCAAATAATGTATATTGAAGCATTGAGCTGTGGAGAAGTGGAACTGTGTTCTCTGGAATGATGGAGCTCCATCCAAAACTCCAAAATTCTCTATTCTCCTGCTGACTGCAACCAAATCCTCACAGCAATGCTCCAAAATCTAGTACTGTATTTTTTTTTGCACTATAAAGTGCGTCTATTTTCTGGTCTATTTTCATGCATAAGGCGCACCAGATTATAATGCGACACTAGTAAGGAACAGGGGTGCCGCCATGTTTTCCATCTAATTCAGCTAAGCTAAGCTAAGATAAGTTAAGTAAGGAAAACTGTGATTCTTAAAAATATATATATATATACTTTCTCCACAGATTTCTCTCTTGAAAACTGTTTATTTGGGTGAGTAAAGCACTTCCTTTTATTAAGAGTAAGCTTAGAATTCCAGAACCCTGGGTGTTTCTGGTAAGCCAGGGTGATATTAGCTAGCGGTTCGTCTCACGTAGTTTGTTTTAACACAGTAAACATGCAGACTACAGTCTGATATGCTCACTTCTGAATGATGAAAAAGCTAGCGCTTACCGCTTAGGTTAGTGGCTAATGCTAATGCTGCTCCAGCAGTGTTAGCCAGGGTTAGCAGCAGGCTACAGGTTGAAAATACACAACTCTGAGCGGTGAAAGAGCTAGCGCTTAGCGCTTAGGTTAGTGGATAATGCTAATGCTGCTCCAGCAGTGCTAGCCAGAGTTAGCAGCAGGCTACAGTCCAATATACTCACCTTTGAACAGTAAAAGAGCTAGAACTTAGCACAGTTAGTGGCTAATACTAATGCTGCTCCAGCTGTGCTAGCTGGGGTTAGCAGCAAGCTACAGGCCGATAATACTCATCTCTGAACAAAAAAAGAGATAGTGCTTAGCGCTTAGGTTAGTGGCTAATGCTAATGCTGCTCCAGCAGTGCTAGCCAGGGTTAGCAGCAAGCTACAGGCCGATAAGCCTCACCTCTGAACGATGAAAGAGCTAGCGCTTACCTCTTAGGTTAGTGGCTAATGCTAATGCTGCTCCAGCAGTGCTAGCCAGGGTTAGCAGCAGGCTAAAGGCCGATAATACTCATCTCTGAACAATAAAATAGCTTGGGCTTAGTGTAGTAAGCAGCTAATGCTGATACTGCTCCAGCCTTGGTGCTGGAGAAACTTTACGTACACACTAAGAAAAGTAAGTACAGATTTGTACTTAAAAGAGTACAAAGCTTGTCGCTGGGGCTGTACCTTATATTGAGGTACAAAAAAGTACCTTTCAGTGAAAGTCCTTTTTTGTACCCATATTTTTTGTGCCAGTAAAGATTATAAACATTATAAACATCATCATCAACTGAATATGGCTCAAAAACTTGATGATCCAAAATTGTCTGGCTTTCAAATAAAAAAATTGCAATTAAAATATATATTGTTTATTAGTACAGTGATGCAGAATACTGAATGTACCTTTTGGCTGGTTAAATGGAACAAATTTGTACTTATTGCTGTCAGGAAAGACATTGTACTTCAGAGGGAACAAATCTGACCCCGTAAAGACCAATATTGTACCATTGAGGGTACAATTATGAAGAGTTTACCTTTGAGTACAAAAAAGTACTCATATCGTACCTCTGTTTTTTAGAGTGTAAGGTGCACCGGATTATAAGACGCACTGACGATTTTGGGATAATTAAATTACTTTAAATGCGCCTTATAGTGTGGAAAACATGGTAGAAAACTTTCCCTGGAAAAAGCAAGCTACATTTATTTTTTTTGTCCTTATAGTCCATAATCTAAAGCTCCAGCATCTAAAACTAAAACTCCACAGACTGCTGCTGTTTGTTGCTGGTGACGACGGGAAAGCGCTGGAGCGCGTGGTGGTTCAGTGACAGGGCTGTGTGAGTACACTCAAGCTCAGGTAGGTCTGTTAATGAGCTGATTAGAGAGATAAGTGCAGATGATCTGATTACTCTGGATGGAGTTATCTGGAGATCTGAGAGCTGAAGGCTGAGCTCAGCTGCTGGGTGTTAACCCCTGCACACAGTGGAAGAGCTGTGGCTTGTGGCTACCCATCACACCTCACTGGCATCACCCTGCTGGAACCACTCTTAGATAACAATCACAACTACTCTAAAAAATATATATATATATATTATTAATACATTCTGAGCTTTTTGGCTTAAATATATATTAATGTCAATTTTCAGTCAAGGTACAGATTAAAGTAAAGCTGAGTTTATTAGAGTGAGCATTAGCTTTAGAGTTTAGGTTTAGGGTTAGGGTAAGGTATGCTTTATGCATGCATGTGTTATATATATACAACTCTGGAAAAAAAAATAAGAGACCGCTTAAAAAGTATGAGTTTCTTTGATTTTACCAAATTGAAAATGAAAATGGAAAATAATTAAGAGGAAGATGGATGATCACAAGCCATCGAATCAAGCTGAACTGCTTGAATTTTTGCACCAGGAGTAAAGGAATAAAGTTAACCAAAAGCAGTGTGTAAGACTGGTGGAGGAGAACATGATGCCAAGATACATGAAAACTGTGATTAAAAACCAGGATTATTCCACCAAATATTTATTTCTGACCTCTTAAAACTTTAGGAATATGAACTTGTTTTCTTTGTATTATTTGAGGTTTCTCATTTTCTGCAAATAAATGCTCTTTTTTTATTATATTTTTATTTGAAATTTGGGAGAAATATTGTCCGTATTTTATCGATTAAAACATGAGTGTTGATTTTACTAAAACATATACCTATAAGTAGCAAAATCATCACCTTACGATGATGATGGATGTGAGGAAGTCTATATATAACCTACATAAATAAACTCTCTCCTGTTTACCAACAGCAGCAGCAGCAGCTGCGTGCACGAGCCCCCGAGATGAGCACGAGGCAGAGACAGACAGGACATACAGACAGCGCGAGGCACCGCGAGGAGGCTTACCTGTTGGGGGGCTGTGGACCCTCAGGTGCTGGAAGTTCTCAGTGCTCGCGGATCAGCGCATGAAGGGCGCGAGCGAGCGCGGAGGCAGCAGGTTTCCCGCAGCTGTGCTGTGTGGAGCGCGCGCTGAGGAAGATGAAGCAGATGCAGAAGACGGTCAGCCAGGCTCCTCGTGCTCTTCTCTCTAAAATCCCGGTCAGAGCGTCTCGCGCGAGGCAAACAGCAAGAACCAGAAGCGTGGACGCACTTTTCTCTGCGCGCGCGCTCGCGTTTAGCTCATGCTCAAAGTATGCGCGCGCGCAGCGGTGCGTTCTGCAAGCTCAGGAAAACCACATCCTCCAACACATCTACACCTCTCTCTCTCTCTCTACCCCCCCCTCTCTCTCTCTCTCTCTCTCTCCACCTCTTATTTTCTCTCTCTCTCTACCACTCTCTCTCTCCACCTCTTACTCTCTCTACCTCTCTCTCCACCTCTTTCTTTCTCTCTCTCTCTCTCTCTCTCTCTCTCTCTCTCTCTACCACTCTCTCTCTTCACCTCGTTCTATATCTACCACTATCTCTCTCTTTCTCCCTCTCTCCTTCTACATTTACCTCTCTCTATATATGTGTTTACCTCTGTACTGCTCTCTCTTTCTTCTCTTTCTCTAGAAGGTTATCTATCTATCTATCTATCTATCTATCTATCTATCTATCTATCTATCTATCTATCTGCTTCTCTTTCTCTATTTGTATCTCTCTCTGTTTCTCTCTCTTACACACAGACACTTCCTTTTTCTCTTCCTACTCCTTACTTTAAAATTGCTCTCTCTCTCTCTCTCTCTCTCTCTCTCTCGTGCTCTCTTTCTCTTTTGCTATGCCACTATATTCTTTCATACACACTCTCTCTCCCTTCTCTCTCTTATTTGTCTTGTTTATATCACTCTCTCTCGTTCAGTCTCTCGTTCAGTCTCTCTCTCTCTCTCTCTCTCTCTCTCTCTCTCTCTCTCTCTCTCTCTCTCTCTCTCTCTCTCTCCACTGCCGGCAGTTCCAGCCCACTGACTGAAGACTGAAGAATCCATCTGAGGAGGAGGCACCAAAAGAGAGAGAGAGAGACCATGACCAAGAGAGTGAGAGAGCACGAGAGTGAGAGAGAGAGAGAGAGAGAGAGTGGGGGGGGGGTAAGGAAAGGGAAGCGGGGGACAGGAGGCAAATACCTGAGAAAGGAGGGGAGGGGAGAGGAGGGGATAATGAGGGATTTTGGGAAACAAGAGTGGTTTAAAGAAGCACAACAGAGACCCAACCGGCAGAGAAAAGCAGGAGAGAGAAGAAAAGGACGAGAGAAAATAAAAACATAAACAGGAGAGGCTGGTGAGAGAGAGAGAGAGAGAGCGAGCACGAGAGCAAGAAAGAGAGAGAGAGAGTCTCACAGACACTCGTCCACACCCCCAGACTGACCGGGTCACTCAGACGCGGTGGCGTCTGCTCTGTCCTGCAGCTAGATGTATATTTCATAAGCTCAGGACTAGAACTCTTATAGCTGGCAATTCATTATTCAGACTAATCAGAGAGAGAGAGAGTGGTCAGTGGTGCGATGGATCACTGGCACAGAGCCAGCGGCCTTCACCAATCAGAGACCTCCATAGAGCAACACAGGCCCAGCAGGGTCAACGGCCCGGAGGCACCGACCTCACTTACAACGCCACTGTGGGACCATATGTAAGTGGCAGCAGCGTTCACACTGCAGCAGAAAAATTCAGATTTATCTGGCTGTCTAGACTTCATTTACAGGAACACTGCTGAATTCAAATTATAGCGACTAAAAATCTGAATCTGACCTCAGGCCATTCTTAGAGGAGCAAAAATTGCTACATGATAGGTAATAGGATGTAATAGGAAGCGTTCACACACACTGATTCTGATTTATTGCCATATGTAGGTGATCTGAATCCAATTGTCCACATAATCTGAATCTGACCTCAGAATCGGGCCTCAGGTCGTTCTTTTTTTGAAAGTTTGCAAGATAATTGCAAGTTAATAGGTAATAGGTTGTAACAGGTAGCGTTCACACACACTAGTTCAGATTTCTCGCCATTTGTAGGGGATCTGAATCCGACTGTCTAGACTCCATACACTGCTGAATTCACACTACAGCGATTAAAAATCTGAATCTGACCTCAGGCCATGCTTAGTGAAACAAAAATTGCAAGATAATAGGAAATAGGTAATTAAAGGGTGTAATAGGTAGCGTTCACACACTGATTCAGATTTATTGCCATATGTAGGCGATCTGAATCCAGATGTCTAGACTACATTTACAGGAACACAGCTGAATTCACACTACAGCAACAAAAAATCTGAATCTGACATCAGGTCATTCTTAGAGGAACACAATTTGCAAGATAATAGGTAATAAGTCATAACAGGTTGTAATAGGTAGCGTTCACACACACTAATTCAGATTTTTCCTATATCAGATTATCTAGTCCACAGTTAACTGACTAAACTTTACACTACAGTGGTCCAGATTAGAACTAAACTTCTGTAAGAACGTTTTTAAAATGTAATATTCATGCTACAGCAGTATCATACTTTAGCATGTTTGCCTAAATGTGGAAAAAACGGAATCTGGTCACTTACTTAGGGAACACTATGGGAAAACCAATGTGTTTAAGAATAATGTTCACACACAACAGTGAGACAATTCTATTTGTTGCTATATATAGAAACATTTAATCTGAATAAATAATTTGAATGGACCACAAGCTTCATCATCATTCAGATTTTGTCGCTTTCCAAAGAAAAATGAGTATCTCCATTTTCGTTGCTTTTAGAACACAGAGAATCTGAGCACTAATTACACAAAACAGATCACCAGTGGTAGACCATTTGAAAGAGACGAAATTAATTTTATAATCAAACAGTCTGTTCATAGACTATACTCAGAGGGACACCATTGTGATTTTTTTTAATGACTTTTCACACATTTTGTTTTCCTTTTTTAGTGCATAAATTTTTTATGCTTTTAATATTTAAAAAAAATATATTTTTTATTTTAGTAATTCAGTTGTAAAAATGAAAAAACTCATATATTATATAGATGTATTAATGCTTCTCTCTGCTGACAAATATTATAATGGAGATGCAGATTTCATTTTCCAGCAGGACTTGGCACACTGCCCACACTGCCAAAGGTACCAATTGGTCTTATATAATATTCTAATTTCCTGTGATTCTGATTTTTGGGGTTTTATTTGCTGTAAGCCATAATAATTAACAATAAAATAAAAAAACGCTTAAAATAGATCACTTTAGTTAATAAACAATCACACTGCATTCCCAATACATCCCATAATCTGGCTCGGTATTGGATCACAATAAGGATGATCTAAAAAAGGGCTTATTGGGCTTTACGTCACCTTTTCTAATTCATTTCGTCGTGGTCTTTATTTAATCTAGCTGTAATATGAGAGATATCAGATTTGTGATTTTTTTCAGCATTGTGGGCTGTGTCACATTCAGGCAAAACATTTGATTTGATTCGTTCCAGTTCATTTAAAAAGCCTTTCAACCCTGTAATGTGAACGCCCCATAAATCACCCAGCCGGCTGATGCAACTCCCGCCGTTCGACACGCTCGACCCGAAGGCCGCACTTAAAAATATTTCCTTGACTCAGGGACACAAATTAACAACCCGTCTCCGACAGAAGAGAAAGAGATCACAGAGCTCCAGTGTTCCAGGAAGTGCTGGAGTCAGATGACCTGCTTCACTAGCGCATCCTCTGAGCATCCCCTTAACCAGCCCACATGAGAGAGAGAGACTGCTGAGGCTGATAACAGCTGAAAATAGAAATCTGACAGTATGGAACAAACCATAACCTCAAGGCCAAGGCTAAGAAACATCTGCGACAACATGGATTTACTTTCCTTTACAGTTAAATTAAACAGGAAATTATAAATATCAGCGTAGATGACTCAGCTACTAGCCTGAAGACAGGAAGAGTGGTTTTAAATCAGATTTAAAAAAGAGAAAAAAAAATCAGGGAACACATTTCCACAGTGTGTGGGTGAGCATTGTCCTGCTGAACAACAATGCCAGTTGGAAAGCTAGATGTCTTTCATTGCTCTATAGAGGCATGTTAAGCAATCAAATAGGTAGATCTACGTTCAAGAATTGTTTACTTACATGAAGCTGCTGGAAATGTTTCCAAAAGTATCTCTAAAAGCTTTGATGTTCATGTGTCTACACTAAGACAGACGCTCTACAAATGGAGAAAGTTCAGCACTGTTGCTACTCTCCCTAGGCGTGGTAAAGTCCTGTAAAGATGACTGCAAGAGCACAGCGCAGAATGATCAATGAGGTGAGGAAGAATCCTAGAGTGTCAGCTGAAGACTTACAGAAATCCCTGGCACATGCTAACACAGAAGCATAGAAAATATAAAAGGGTATAAAAAACTTTCTATACAAGGTAAAGAACTATCTGTAAACAGAGAAGTGCAGTAGATGTCGCTAACGATCATTAAATTAAATAATTAACCAAGCAAAGTGCAAGGTGCAATGACATTGGTTATAAAAGTGACTGATGTACCATAGAAGTATTAATATGTATATGTAACAAATATAGTTCTGTAAAGTGAATATGTGAATATGTGAATACCCAATCATGAGTAAATGTACTTGAATGTTCCTGATGGGAGGAGCTTATGGCTCTCACCAAGAGGTACACTACCCAAAAGTAGCCTCAGAGTGCTTTTTATAGCACTTTTTTTTTACATCACCTAGTGACAAGACTCATTGTTTAATCACACCACACCTGTAATCATTCACATCAGCATGCTGAGACATAAATGCATGCAGAGTTGTAGATTATTGTTTTTTTATTATCTATTACAGATTAATTAAACAAGTAGTCATAGATATCCACCTATATCTGACTCAGCAACGAGTTCTACACCACAGTCTGAAGACAGGAAGAGTGGGAATCCACCACACTGAGGTTTGGACCTCAGTAATCTTTCCATATACAATGCTAACTAAAATAATACTACTTTATTAAAAACAAAATAAACAGTAATAATAATAATAATAATAATAATAATAGAAAAAACTTTTTTAGCACTACAGTGCTACAATTTAGATTTTTTTTGGCTAATATGTATTAGACTTACATTATAATTAGCGGTACAATTAATTTGATTTGCCTAAATATGTAAAAAAAAACAAAAAGAAGAAGAAGAAGAAGAAGAATCTTGGAAGGCATTTTTGAAAAGCTCAATGATCTAAAATGCCGTTTTTGTGTGGATGGCCGGCCAAAACACAGACAAAATCCTTTGTTTGTAAAAACACCCTAATTCGTGTGAATGGGGCCTTAGGGCTCTATTTTAGCGATCTAAAGAATTGTCTGTGTGTCTTTGGTATCGTGAGGGTTGAAATGCGCGAAAGACGTGTACTAATTCTCTTAATTAATCATGGGTGTGATTTAATTTGGGCATAACGTGAAATAAACCAATCACTGATACTGAGCTGCTCGTTTACACTGTGACGATACACCAGCAGCTCATTTAAGAGAACAGTAATGTTATTGAAATAGACTGATGCATTGGTGTTTGACTCTTGTCAGGGTTTTAATCAGTCAGTGGAGCACCTTCCTGTGTTTTCCACCACTAAAATATATAGAAACACGTCAGATATTTACCTGAACACACCTCACTTCCAGACCACCTATTTTAACAGTGATGGCACAATGCGTGAAAATAGACTGTTGATAGGGTGTAAGATAGCAATGAGCATCGAGACCTTGTGCAGATCTTGTGCAGGGTGTATGATAGTGCCGATACTGTAAAAACACTACAAACAACTGCCTCAGGAAAGAAAGAGCGAGTGGTGATCTACTGCCACAGAGTAATTACAGTTCCATTTAGACCCCAGTAATCTTCCCACACAATCAATCAGATAGAGAAGAGTCCTGCCCATCAGTATAAAGACCACTTAACCCAGAGACACTAATAAAATATGTAAATGTAATCACGCTAACTAAAGGGTTACTTAACCTTTAAAATAAGAACTGTCTAATTTTGAGTTTAAGGTAGCATTAGCATAATTTAAATGTGATTACACTTACTTAAAAGACTTCATTTAAAAATACTTTTTATACGTTGATAATTATACATAAAAGATAAGGGGGACAAATAAGCATTGATGCTTCTATATATACATTATTAGTCCAAAGTTTCGACACACTTTCTTATTCAATGTTTTTATTTCACATAAAAAAACTTTATAACATTATAAATGAATACGGAAGTCATTCAGACTAAGAAGGAACACAAAATGAATCATGTAGCAACTTAAAGGAGAACTCTGGTGTAAAATGGACTTTTGTTGTAGTATAACATGATAAAAAGTTCTTACCTTTGATGAATAGCACACCTCCGTTCTCCCACAGCGTTCCGAGATCCAGAAATTTTAAGAAAGTTTGTCCAAACACCCTTCAGACTGGGTGACACGAGGCATAATTTGCCCTGATAAATCGTTTTTTTCAGTGTTATTCAGCTCAAAGTAGTTCCACACCTCCTTGCTAGAATCTGGAGAGCCCTGACATTTAAAACGTTAAGCATTAATAACTTAAAAAGTGCACAAGAAGCTTAATAAAAACCACGGTTTACATCCTAGAACACTAGCTTTAGCTCAGAGAGCTGCCATTACTGTACTGATAATGTCATAGACATATATTTACATAGACTCCTACATAGACGCTATGCGGAGTCTATGTATATATATATATATATATATATATATATGTCTATGTCTTTATCAGTACAGTGATGGCGGCGCTCTGAGCTAAGGCTAGCGTTATTTTAAATTTCAGGCCTCTCTAGATTCTAGCAAGGTGTGGAGCTACTTTGAGCTGGATAACGGTGTAAAAAGCAGTGGATATATCAGGGCAATTTATACCCCTTGTCCCCCAGTCAGAAGGGTTTTTGGACCAACTGTTAAAAATGTCTGGATCTCGGAACGCTGTGGGAGAACGGAGGTGTGCTATTCATCAAAGATAAGCACTTTTTATCATGTTGTACTATGAGGTAAATCTATGGTAAGAAAACCACTGCTGAGGTAAGTATATGGAAAGAATAGCACTGCTCAGATAAACCTATGATTACAATAGCACTGCTGTGTTACATATATGGTAAGAATAGCACTGCTGAGGTAAATTTATGATTTTTTTTACACCAAACATCTTTTCGCCTTTTAAAGTGTTAAATAAAACAAAATTCTTTGTGAAGGAGCATTTAGGTGCTCTTATCCGAGGTGCTTTCCTGAGGCGGTCCTGATGAGTGCCAGTTTCTTCATTAACGCAGCTGCAACATCTGTGTGTGGCCAAATGTGGCCCAGAATGCCACACAGTCACTATATTCGCCTTCATAACCAGAATGGATCTGTCCAGACTCTCAAAAGAAGAGAACAAAGCCATGTGTAGAACAGATCTAATCAACTCTAATCCAGAAAAGTGAGGTGGTCCTCATTTAAAGACCCTCATGTCCATTTTCTACATACAAAAAATACTCAAAGCAATTTCCTGGACATCTTTTTAGCTGGGTTATCTGACTGAGATAAGAGGGACACAGATAACAGCGCCATACAAGTGCAGTCAGGATCAGAAACCAATCAGAAAGACTTCATAAAAATAATGAGCTCTGCCTGACGACGAGCCCATTAATACCAGCCTCTGAGTTCAACAGGAAGAAGAAAAGCCTGGGTATGAATTTTAATACTGATGCCACACTGACCCCTAGTGTTTCAGCTCTTTACCTTCAGCTAGAGACTTCATAGAAAAATGAAGAGACCACTTCAGTTTCTGAATCAGTTTCTCTGATTTTGCTATTTATAGGTTTATGTTTGAGTAAAATGAACATTGCTGTTTTATTCTATAAACTACAGACACCATTTCTCTTAAGTTCCTAATAAAAATATTGTTTTTTATCGCATTTATTTGCAGAAAATGAGAAATGGCTAAAATAACAACAAAAAAAAAAAGATGCAGAACTTTCAGACCTCAAATAAAAAGAAAAGAAAAAGTTTTGTATGAAGTGTTGGGTCCTACTTGCCAATTACTTCTGTATATATGGTTCATGCCTTCAATGACTGTACAAGACACTATATATGGACTAAAGTACTGGGACACCTGTAGTCACTGAACGTCCAATAGAATATCTTCATTCTCTCAGTGAATGTACAAGATATATTAGGACACTTGCCAACTACTTCTATATAAATATTCTATAGAAACGTTTTATTGACTGCACAATATAAAATTCACTGCCTGGCCAAAAAAAAAGTCTCTACCTGGATTTAAGTAAGTAAATGATGTGGGGTTGATGGTTGATGCTGCAGTTGGTCTGCAGGTTTAGGTTCAGCAACAGTATGTGCTGAAAGAATGAGGTCAGCTGACTACCTGAATATACTGAATATAGACCAGGTTATTCCATCAATGGATTTTATATTTCTTCCCTAATTATCATGACCATATTCCAAGAAAAGAAAAAGCCAGGATTCATGGGGCTGGAATTTTGGAAGAGTTCAGGGTTCAGGGAGCATGAGATTATCATTTTCATGGATTGAGAGAGTTCACCACAGAGTCCAGATCTTAACCTCATTGAGAATCTTTGGGATGTGCTGGATGGAGAAGAGCTGCTTTGTGCAGTGGTCAGACTCTACCATCATCAATGCTGCTGCAAGATCTTGATGAAAAATCAATAAATTTTGTGACGTTGCAGAAGCTTATTGGAACAGTGCCACAGTGAATGTGTGCTACAATCAAATATAAAGATAACTAAAAGATAACTAAAATCAACTAAATATTAGAGTGTGTGACCTTTTTTTTTTGGTGGTCTCATTGAATGGACAAGATGCATTGATAACGGTTTATAATACAGCCCGCCTTTTAGAGGGTAAGTTCCCTTTACTTATGGTGTAACTACTTCTATAGAAATATTTTTATAGTCTCAGTGACTTTACAAGATGCACTATATGGACAAGAAAACATTGGTCCATTGGTCTATAGCGCTGCCACTATGAGCACAAGGTCGCAGGTTCGAACCCCAGCTCATGCAGCTTTGCCATTAAGCCGCCAGCGCTCCGAGGGAGCAAAATTTGCCTTGCCTTCTCTCTGGGTGGGTAGATGGTGCTCTCTCCTCACATCACTCTTAGGGTGATGTCCACAGCACAGGGCGTCTGTGAGCTGATGTATCAGAGCTGAGTCACTGCGCTTTCCTCCAAGCGCGCTGTGATGCTGCTCGGCAATGCTGTATCAGCAGCAGCTCGTAAAGAAGCGGTGGCTGACTTCACATGTATCGGAGGAAGCATGTGCTAGTCTTCACCCTCCTGGTGTGTTGGGCATCACTAGTGATAGGCGGAGTACTAATTAGTGGGTTGGGTAATTGGCCGTGTAAATTGGGGAGAAAATGAAATAAAATTATATATATATATATATATATAAAATATTAGGACACCTGTTATTGCTGGGAGACTGAGTCTATATAACACCATATAACAACGCCTAGTGACATAACACAGTGGATCAACACCAGCAGATGACAAGTCTCTCCAAACCATCACTGATCATCATTAAATTTCATTTGTAAATAAAGGGAGCAGAGTCTGGAGGAAGAGTGGTCTAGCATAGTCTACAGAAAAAAATAAGAGACCACCTAAAAATGATGAGTTTCTTTGATTTTACCAAATTGAAAACCTCTGGAATATAATCAAGAGGAAGATGGATGATCCCAAGCCATCAAACCAAGCTGAACTGCTTGAATTTTTCACCAGGAGTAAAGGCATAAAGTTATCCAAAATCAGTGTGTAAGACTGGTGGAGGAGAACATGATGTTCTGTAGTTTATAGAATACAACAACAATGTTAATTTTACTCAAATATATACCTATAAATATATCAAAATCAGAGAAACTGATTCAGAAACTGAAGTGGTCCCTCAATTTTTTTTTTCCAGATCTGTATATAGTGTGTGCTGTACAGCCATTGAGGTCAGGAAATATTTCTACATATGTACTTAACAAGAACGTCCAGCAACTGCAGTTGTCCCAATACTTTTGGCCATATAGTATATCCTGCACACTTATTGAGGCCGTGATATATATCTACATATGTAGTTGGCAAGGACGACCAGCGCCTGCAGAGAACGTGTTGACCACGAGCAAATACAGAGAGTAGACCACTCTGTACAACCCCACCTACTAAACCAACTCAAGGACACTTGATGAAAAGTCAAATGCAGAGCTAAATCATTATGTACAGTCTTTGGAATGTACACTCACTGCCGGCCACTTTATCAGAAACCCGTGCCTTGTACCTCCACCTTGGTCATGCACAGTAAAGACTGTAAATCATCTGTTTATGTACAGTTTGAAATCACACCATGAGTCAACAATTACACATAAAAACACGAGCCGGTCAAGATATAGTAAATAACAGACCATCAAGGTATTTTCTAGGAACCGGTGAAGATTCTTAGAAAGCCACGCTTATCTCTGCATACTGTATTATTATTATCCTCCTCCTTTTACTCTGTTCTTTAATACCCAGAAACCCACAGGAGAGAAAACTACCACAGAGCAGATACTATTATTATTATTATTATTATTATTATTATTATTATTATTATTATTATTATTATTATTTGGGTGGTGGGTCATTTTTTCTTAGCACTGCAGTGATTAGCACTGATTAGTATGGTGGTGGTGGTGTACAGTGTTAGTAGTATATAGTGTTAGTAGTGTGTGTTGTGCTGCTGGTACAGTAAGTGGATCAATTCAGCAGCAGTGCTGCTGGAGTTTTTAAACACTGTGTTTAATCACTGACTGTCCTCCACTCTATTACCTACAGCTTCTCTCCAGTGATGTCAGTAACGCGTTACTTCTGTTTATGCGACACACACACACCACGCAGCGACACAAACGAATCCATGGAGGCTGGCGAGAGAAGCGCGTTTTGTAGCAGAGTGTCACGAATGACCCAGGCAGGGAGACGAGGAGGCAGACACAGGTGCAGGTAAGGGCGATATAAATAAATGTATTAAATAAATAACAAAGAAAGACAAAGAAACAAGTAAACATGTAACAAAGATAATAAACCAAAATACTAACAAACAAGGAACTAAAACAAGACAGGATTAACTAAACTGGGCAAGGGAAATATATACAAGGAACTAGGGAACACATAAGTAAACAAGAAACTAGAAACATTAAACAAGATATAAACGAGAAACACGGGACTAAGGCTTAGGAGACAAGAAAACACTGAGAGAGACTATTAAACGGAGAGAAAGACAAAACGACATGGGAAGGTGCAAAGACCGACCGAGACAAAGTGGCACAGGGGATCTATGTAAGGAAACAAGAAACACTCTAGAATTGGAAACACCTGGGGAAGGGGCGGAGCTACAAATGAGACACAGGTGGAAATCTACTAAGACGGGAGACACAGGGGAGCACAGGTCACGTGGGGAAGACACACAGAGACACGAGACAGGGCTAAGACCTGACACAGAGGTTTGGGAAGCTTCTGTTAATGAGGTACAACCACTGGTTTACTCACCCCACTCCACTGTTTCACTCTTAACCTGTGATAAAATAAAACCAGGCCAAAATAACAAAAGTACACATGATGTCAGCCTAGACCATATACACGGTTCTGTTCTATAAAACCACTCCTCGCTGCCCTGCTGAGAACAACTGGTTCAATGTTCAGTTTTACAGTGTTAAATATTTCATGTCAAGAAAGACTTTATTTATTTTATATTTTTTAGAAATACAAGTATTTTTGATAAGGGAAATCAAGAAAAAACATATTTTATTTTTTTAGGAAATAATTCAACTTTAAATGTCTAGAGATACATTGTTGCTGTTAAAATGCATTTTCCAATAAAGGGGGTTTTGGCAAAACTGGTTATAATGTTTATGTTAAGGCGGCGGGAGGTGGTGTCTGCAGCTGCTGAAAGTAACTAATAAAGTAACTTTTAAAGTAACTTAGTTACTTTTAAAATCAAGTAATCCATAAAGTAACTAAGTTACTTTTTTAAGGAGTAATCAGTAATCAGATTCCTTTTTCAAAGTAACTATACCATCACTGCTTCACTCCTACCTACAGCTGCTCCACCCTGTAGATAAAGTAAAGTCAGAGACAGAAGCTCTAAAGTTTGTGTTGGTCATAGTTGCTCTAGTCCTTCATCAGTGATTGCAGGATGCTGCCCACAAGACACTGATGGCTGGATGTTTCTGTTTAGTGTACTATTTGATGTCTAGAAGTTTAGAAGTCCAGAAGTTTTTAAAAACTCCAGCAGCACTGCTGTATCTGATCCTCTTGAACTCCAAAACAACACACATTTGGTAACTACAGGTTCACACTACACGATGTTAGCAGAGTTTTTGATCGCCAGCCAAAAATTTAGCTCTGAGGCACATTTGGGATTTATGGCATGAATATATGGCAGAATATATGTCATGCTAAATATCTGATCCAGTCGGCGACTGGGAGTCAAGAGCATTACATAACACTGCTTTAGTCTGGTGGAGGAGTGGTCAGGGAAAAACGATAGGATTTTGGCCCTTGCTCATGAATATTCATACATGTGAACATATCGCCTCTGATTGGCTAACAGCACTGCAACACCAGGAAGCAGCAAGGCAAGGCAAGGCAACTTTATTTATATAGCACCTTTCATATACAGTGGCAATTCAAAGTGCTTTACAATTAAGATTTCTAAAAATTAAAAAACAAATTAAAAATAAAGGGCAAAAAATAAACAATTAATAACAAAAAAATAAAATAAAATCAAATTAGGTTATAAAATAAAAATGAAATAAATTGCTTTAATTAAAAGCACGAGAAAAAAGTAGAGTTTTTAACCTGGATTTGAACAGTTCTACATTTGGGGTATTTCTAAGACTTTCTGGAAGTCTGTTCCAGTTATATGCAGCATAATAACTAAAAGCAGCTTCTCCATGTTTAGACCGGACTCTGGGTTCAACTAAGTGACCCTTGGCCATAGATCTAAGAGATCTAGTGGGTCTATATTCTCTAAACAGATCTGTAATGTATTCGGGGCAAGAGCTGTTCAGTGATTTATAGACTATCAGCAGCACTTTAAAATCTATTCTGTAAATAACTGGAAGCCAGTGTAGAGATTTTAGGACTGGAGTGATGTGCTCTGTTCTCTTAGTCCTAGTTAAAATTCTAGCAGCAGCATTCTGAATGTGCTGTAGCTGTTTAATACACTTTTTAGGAAGTCCAGTTAAAAGGCCATTACAATAATCCACTCTACTTGAAATAAACGCATGCATCAGCTTCTCTAGATCCTGCTGAGACACCAAACACCTGACTCTAGCTATATTTTTAAGATGATAAAAAGCAGTTTTTGTGATGGATTTGATATGACTAGCGAAGGAGAGATCTGAGTCTATTATAACACCAAGATTTCGTACCTGGTCTTTGGTGTTTAGACCCTGAGTATGGAGATGTTCACTAACGCTAATTCTCTTTTCTTTGCAACCAAACACTATGAAGTCTGTCTTGTCTTTATTTAATTGTAGGAAATTTTGGCTCATCCAATTATTTATGTGGTCCAGACACTGACATAATGAGTCTATAGGACTAAAATCATCTGGAGACAGGGACAGATATATCTGTGTATCATCTGCATAACTGTGGTAATTAATGTTATTGTTCTGTAACATCTGGCCTAAGGGCAGCATATAAAGATTAAACAGGAGAGGTCCAAGAACTGACCCCTGGGGGATTCCACATGTCAATGGCATCCTGTCTGATTCAAAATTGCCTATAGTGACAAAATAATTCCTGTTCTCTAAGTATGACCTTAGCCAATTAAGGACAGTTCCAGACAGTCCTGCCCAGTTCTCCAGCCTGTCCAATAATATTCTGTGATCAACGGTGTCAAATGCTGCACTAAGGTCCAATAATACCAGGACTGACATTCTCCCAGAGTCAGTATTAAGCCGTATATCATTTAACACTTTAATAAGAGCTGTTTCAGTACTGTGGTTAGATCTAAAACCAGACTGCAATTTGTCAAAGTATCTGTTGGTGTCCAAAAAGTTGCTGATTTGATTAAAAGCTATTTTCTCAATAATCTTAGCTATAAAAGAAAGATTTGAAACAGGTCTATAGTTGTTTAACACAGAAGGATCCAGAGTTCTCTTTTTCAAGAGTGGCTTAATCGCAGCTGTTTTCAGTGACTTAGGGAAAGTTCCTGATACTAGTGAACTATTTACTATTTGCTGCAAATCAGTTGCTAAAGAATATAAAACAGTCTTTAAAAATGTTGAGGGCAGCATGTCCAAACAACATGTTGTTGATTTAAGACTCTGAACAGTTTTGTCTAAAGTAGTTAGATCTATTGTGTTAAATTGTGACATAATAATAAAGTTATTTTTAGGGGAGCCTGAGGACTGCATGGCTTCATAATTTGGCAGCTTTGTGTCAATTGTGAGTCTGATAGTTTTAATTTTCTCTTTGAAAAAATTAGCAAATTCATTACATTTTTCTCTAGAAAGAAGTTCTGGAGCAATCTGTTTTGGTGGATTTGTAAGTTTGTCGACCATGCTGAAAAGAGTGTGGGTGTTATTAATGTTCCTGTTAATGATCTCACTTAAGTGCAGTTGTCTTGCTTTACATAGCTCTGAGTTAAAATTACAAAGGCTTTGCTTATAGAGATCATAATGGATTTGAAGTTTAGTTTTTCTCCACTTACGTTCTGCTCTCCTACATTCTCTTTTCAAAGCAGTTACCATCACTGTGTTTCGCCATGGTGTCTTTGGTTTTTTACAATTTTTCTTAATTTTTAACGGTGCAACAGCATCCATGGCAGTTAAAATCTTAGTGTTAAAACCATACAAAGCAAGACAAACAACAGCTAGAAAGGTTTTAAAATAAATACATTTTTACACTTATAACAGTCTTTTCAATGGCATGTATTACTTTACAACATGTGTAATAATGCCCTGCTAAGTGCAGTTCAGCCACTGACCAAGTCTTAGGGTCTCTGTTAATGCAAAATCCACCGGAGATCCTATTTAAACATATAGTTACACACACAGAGGTAGAGAGTCCAGGTTCAGAAAGTAAAAATACACTTTTATTTTTAACTATTGTAAACAGAACTGTTCTAAACATATACCTACCTATCTTAATTGTACTTTGCTGCTGGTGCTCCTCAATAGACAAATTCTAACCATTTGTTTTTTAGCTCTGAATTACTGAGTAAAGCATTAAACACTGATGTGTTATTTGCACATATAACACAAGAACGAACTGCCATGCTGGGCGGGGCCATGAATACTAATTCACGGGTTCATTTATTTTACAAGCTACTGCAGACAATGGATGTTGAGGAAGAGTTTCATGTGCAGCATCAGCAGCATATAAAACTCAAAAAAAAGTGGATTTTAGCGAAGAGACGCCTTTAAAAAAAAATTTAAACACGAAAACACGATTACAGCACAACCAGTTGTGTAGTGCGAACCAAGCATAATACAGAACCACCATGTCAGTGTTACAAAAAGGAGGATAATAATAAAGTATACAGAGAAACAGATACAGGACTACAGTCTGGAACTATAGGTCTGAGTATGACTGGGTATTATATAAAACATAACTAGACAGAACATCCATATCTTTAAGAAACATTTGATACAGTCACCTTTCCTTGAGTACTGTATTAAGTAATCTATTTTGCTAAGTAATCTATTTCTAAAGTACACTTTTTAAAAGTATATTCTAGATAACGCTATCTGAGATACTGGCAAGGCAGCTCTGTTTGCTTAGTATAGCTTAAAGAGTGCAGATATCACATACTAGAGGAGAGCACGCTTAAGCCGTTTGCCAAATAATAATTTAAAGAATTGAGCAGGACTGATATCTTATTTATTTATTTATTTGTTTATTCAGTTACTGCAGTATCTCAGTTCACACCCATTAGTTTTAAACACAATGGTATGTAAAGCCAGCCAAGCCCTTCTTTTCTAACTGACATATAACGCTAATTGCCGTCCTGCCCACTCAGAGCACACAGTGCCAGTTATGCTCTCTCTGAGACTCCCAGACGCAGATGGTTCATCATCAATTCAGTGGTTTTTGCAACAAAGTCTGGCAAATCTAGACAGTTAGTTCAATGCAGTTCTTTGTTTGAACCAGATGAACCAAAGTAAAATAAATATAAGTCTCAAAATAAATAAATATTACCAGCAAAAATATAACACACAATAAAGCTACCTACCTACAGTACCTATCTACTTATCTACAGTACCTACCAACAGTACCTACCTACCTACAGTACCTATCTACTTATCTGCAGTACCTACCAACAGTACCTACCTACCTACAGTACCTATATACTTATCTACAGTACCTACCAACAGTACCTACCTACCTACAGTACCTATCTACTTATCTACAGTACCTACCAACAGTACCTACCTACCTACAGTACCTATCTACTTATCTACAGAACCTATCCACAGTACCTACCTACCTACAGTATCTATCTACTTATCTACAGTACCTACCAACAGTACCTACCTACCTACAGTACCTATCTACTTATCTACAGAACCTATCCACAGTACCTACCTACAGTAATGGAATTACTGTAATTAGATCACGAAGTACGATTCAAGTAATACAGTATCTCAATGAAATTGCATGGCATTTACCTACCCACAATGTCTTCCTACAGTACCTACCTACAGTACCTACGAACAGTACCTATCTACCCACAGTACCTATCTACAGTACCTACCTACCTACAGTACCTACCTGCAGTACATACCTACATTGTATACATACCCAACCAACCTGCAGTACCTAGCTACAGTACCTATCTACCTACAGTACCCATCTACAGTACCTACCTACCTACAGTGTCTTTCTACAGTACCTACCTACCTACCTACAGTACCAACCTGCAGTACATACCTACACTGTATACGTACCCAACCAACCTACAGTACCTACCTGCAGTACATACCTACATTGTACACATACCCAACCAACCTACAGTACCTACCAACAATACCTATCTACCTACAGTTCCCATCTACAGTGCCTATCTACAGTACCTTCCTACCTACCTACAGTACCTACCTGCAGTACCTACCTGCAGTACATACCTACATTGTATACGTACTCAACCAACCTACAGTACCTACCAACAGTACCTATCTACCTACAGTACCCATCTACAGTACCTATCTACCTACATTATCTTTCTACAGTACCTACCTACCTACCTACCTACAGTACCAACCTGCAGCACATACCTACATTGTATACGTACTCAACCAACCTACAGTACCTACCAACAGTACCTATCTACCTACAGTACCCATCTACAGTACCCATCTACAGTACCTACCTACCTACAGTATCTTTCTACAGTACCTACCTACCTACCTACAGTACCAACCTGCAGTACATACCTACATTGTATACATACCCAACCAACCTGCAGTACCTACCTGCAGTACATACCTACATTGTATACGTACCCAACCAACCTACAGTACCTACCAACAGTACCTATCTACCTACAGTACCCATCTACAGTCCCTATCTACAGAACCTACCTACCTACAGTATCTTTCTACAGTACCTACCTACCTACCTACAGTACCAACCTACAGTACCTACTTGCAGTACATACCTACATTGTATAAATACCCAACCAACCTGCAGTACCTAGCTACAGTACCTATTTGCAGTACTTACCCACCTACCTATCTACAATACCTACCAACAGTACCTACCTTCTTACTGACAGTACCTACCTACATTACTTACCTACCTACAGTACAAACCTATAGTACCTACAAACAGTGCCCACCTACCTACCTACAGTACCAATCTACATTACCTACCTTCCTGTAATACCTACCAACAGTACCTACCTACAGTACCTATCTAAAGTACCTATCTACAATACCTACCAACAGTGCCCATCTACCTACCTACAGTACCTGCCAACAGTAGCTACCTACAGTATCTATTTACAGTACCTAGTTAAAGTACCTATCTACAGTGCGCACCAACAGTGCCCAACTACATACCTACAGTACCTATCTACAGTACCTACCTACCTACAATATCTTTCTACAGCACCTACCTACCTACCTAAAGTACCAACCTAAAGTACCTACCTGCATTACATACCTACACTGTATAAGTAGCCAACCAACCTGCAGTACCTAGCTACAGTACCTATTTGCAGTACTTACCTACCTACCTATCTACAATACCTACCAACAGTACCTACCTTCCTACTGACAGTACCTACCTACATTACTTACCTACCTACAGTACAAATCTACAGTACCTACAAACAGTGCCCACCTACCTACCAACAGTACCTTCCTATCTACATTACCTACCTACCTGTAGTACCTACCTACAGTACAAACCTACAGTAACTACCAACAGTACCTACCTACAGTATCTATCTAAAGTACCTATCTACAGTACCTACCTGTATACCTAACTATCTACAATACCTACCTGTCTACCTACTTATCTACAGTACTAGTACTGATCTAAAGTATCTACCTATCTACCTACCTACATATCTACAGTACCTACCTACTTACTAAATGTACCTACCTGCAATGCATACCTACAATATCTACATATCTACCTATCTATTTACCTACCTACCTATCTACAGTACCGATCTGAAGTATCTACCTATCTACCTACCTATCTACTTACTAAGAGTACCTACCTGCAGTGCATATCTACAATACCTACTAGTCTACCTACCTACCTACCTACCTACCTATCTACAGTATCTATCTACAGGACCTACCTACCTACCTACTTGGAGTACTCATCTACAAAACCTACCTACCTCCATTACCTACCTGTAGTACCTTTTTACTGTACCTACTTAGAAAACATAACTATATTACCTACCTACAGTACCTACTACTTAATAAGTGTACCTACCTGCAGTGCATATCTACAAAACCTACCTACCTATCTATTTACAGTTTATGCATACAGTACCCATCTATGTACAGTACCTATATGTAGTACCTATCTGCAGCACCTACCTATCAACAGTACCTAACTACAGTACCTTTTTACCTACCTATAGTACCTATCTACACTACTTATCTGCAGTACCTGCCTACAGTACTTATCTACAGTACCTATCTACAATACACATCCTTAATATTTTATTTCAACTTATAATTTTTATTATATTTTCCAAATCTGAAGGCTGGATGAGATCTAAATTCTGTGTGTATTTTTCGAAGTACGATTCAAGTAATACAGTATCTCAATGAAATTGCATGGCATTTACCTACCCACAATGTCTTCCTACAGTACCTACCTACAGTACCTACGAACAGTACCTATCTACCCACAGTACCTATCTACAGTACCTACCTACCTACAGTACCTACCTGCAGTACATACCTACATTGTATACATACCCAACCAACCTGCAGTACCTAGCTACAGTACCTATCTACCTACAGTACCCATCTACAGTACCTACCTACCTACAGTGTCTTTCTACAGTACCTACCTACCTACCTACAGTACCAACCTGCAGTACATACCTACACTGTATACGTACCCAACCAACCTACAGTACCTACCTGCAGTACATACCTACATTGTACACATACCCAACCAACCTACAGTACCTACCAACAATACCTATCTACCTACAGTTCCCATCTACAGTGCCTATCTACAGTACCTTCCTACCTACCTACAGTACCTACCTGCAGTACCTACCTGCAGTACATACCTACATTGTATACGTACTCAACCAACCTACAGTACCTACCAACAGTACCTATCTACCTACAGTACCCATCTACAGTACCTATCTACCTACATTATCTTTCTACAGTACCTACCTACCTACCTACCTACAGTACCAACCTGCAGCACATACCTACATTGTATACGTACTCAACCAACCTACAGTACCTACCAACAGTACCTATCTACCTACAGTACCCATCTACAGTACCCATCTACAGTACCTACCTACCTACAGTATCTTTCTACAGTACCTACCTACCTACCTACAGTACCAACCTGCAGTACATACCTACATTGTATACATACCCAACCAACCTGCAGTACCTACCTGCAGTACATACCTACATTGTATACGTACCCAACCAACCTACAGTACCTACCAACAGTACCTATCTACCTACAGTACCCATCTACAGTCCCTATCTACAGAACCTACCTACCTACAGTATCTTTCTACAGTACCTACCTACCTACCTACAGTACCAACCTACAGTACCTACTTGCAGTACATACCTACATTGTATAAATACCCAACCAACCTGCAGTACCTAGCTACAGTACCTATTTGCAGTACTTACCCACCTACCTATCTACAATACCTACCAACAGTACCTACCTTCTTACTGACAGTACCTACCTACATTACTTACCTACCTACAGTACAAACCTATAGTACCTACAAACAGTGCCCACCTACCTACCTACAGTACCAATCTACATTACCTACCTTCCTGTAATACCTACCAACAGTACCTACCTACAGTACCTATCTAAAGTACCTATCTACAATACCTACCAACAGTGCCCATCTACCTACCTACAGTACCTGCCAACAGTAGCTACCTACAGTATCTATTTACAGTACCTAGTTAAAGTACCTATCTACAGTGCGCACCAACAGTGCCCAACTACATACCTACAGTACCTATCTACAGTACCTACCTACCTACAATATCTTTCTACAGCACCTACCTACCTACCTAAAGTACCAACCTAAAGTACCTACCTGCATTACATACCTACACTGTATAAGTAGCCAACCAACCTGCAGTACCTAGCTACAGTACCTATTTGCAGTACTTACCTACCTACCTATCTACAATACCTACCAACAGTACCTACCTTCCTACTGACAGTACCTACCTACATTACTTACCTACCTACAGTACAAATCTACAGTACCTACAAACAGTGCCCACCTACCTACCAACAGTACCTTCCTATCTACATTACCTACCTACCTGTAGTACCTACCTACAGTACAAACCTACAGTAACTACCAACAGTACCTACCTACAGTATCTATCTAAAGTACCTATCTACAGTACCTACCTGTATACCTAACTATCTACAATACCTACCTGTCTACCTACTTATCTACAGTACTAGTACTGATCTAAAGTATCTACCTATCTACCTACCTACATATCTACAGTACCTACCTACTTACTAAATGTACCTACCTGCAATGCATACCTACAATATCTACATATCTACCTATCTATTTACCTACCTACCTATCTACAGTACCGATCTGAAGTATCTACCTATCTACCTACCTATCTACTTACTAAGAGTACCTACCTGCAGTGCATATCTACAATACCTACTAGTCTACCTACCTACCTACCTACCTACCTATCTACAGTATCTATCTACAGGACCTACCTACCTACCTACTTGGAGTACTCATCTACAAAACCTACCTACCTCCATTACCTACCTGTAGTACCTTTTTACTGTACCTACTTAGAAAACATAACTATATTACCTACCTACAGTACCTACTACTTAATAAGTGTACCTACCTGCAGTGCATATCTACAAAACCTACCTACCTATCTATTTACAGTTTATGCATACAGTACCCATCTATGTACAGTACCTATATGTAGTACCTATCTGCAGCACCTACCTATCAACAGTACCTAACTACAGTACCTTTTTACCTACCTATAGTACCTATCTACACTACTTATCTGCAGTACCTGCCTACAGTACTTATCTACAGTACCTATCTACAATACACATCCTTAATATTTTATTTCAACTTATAATTTTTATTATATTTTCCAAATCTGAAGGCTGGATGAGATCTAAATTCTGTGTGTATTTTTCGAAGTACGATTCAAGTAATACAGTATCTCAATGAAATTGCATGGCATTTACCTACCCACAATGTCTTCCTACAGTACCTACCTACAGTACCTACGAACAGTACCTATCTACCCACAGTACCTATCTACAGTACCTACCTACCTACAGTACCTACCTGCAGTACATACCTACATTGTATACATACCCAACCAACCTGCAGTACCTAGCTACAGTACCTATCTACCTACAGTACCCATCTACAGTACCTACCTACCTACAGTGTCTTTCTACAGTACCTACCTACCTACCTACAGTACCAACCTGCAGTACATACCTACACTGTATACGTACCCAACCAACCTACAGTACCTACCTGCAGTACATACCTACATTGTACACATACCCAACCAACCTACAGTACCTACCAACAATACCTATCTACCTACAGTTCCCATCTACAGTGCCTATCTACAGTACCTTCCTACCTACCTACAGTACCTACCTGCAGTACCTACCTGCAGTACATACCTACATTGTATACGTACTCAACCAACCTACAGTACCTACCAACAGTACCTATCTACCTACAGTACCCATCTACAGTACCTATCTACCTACATTATCTTTCTACAGTACCTACCTACCTACCTACCTACAGTACCAACCTGCAGCACATACCTACATTGTATACGTACTCAACCAACCTACAGTACCTACCAACAGTACCTATCTACCTACAGTACCCATCTACAGTACCCATCTACAGTACCTACCTACCTACAGTATCTTTCTACAGTACCTACCTACCTACCTACAGTACCAACCTGCAGTACATACCTACATTGTATACATACCCAACCAACCTGCAGTACCTACCTGCAGTACATACCTACATTGTATACGTACCCAACCAACCTACAGTACCTACCAACAGTACCTATCTACCTACAGTACCCATCTACAGTCCCTATCTACAGAACCTACCTACCTACAGTATCTTTCTACAGTACCTACCTACCTACCTACAGTACCAACCTACAGTACCTACTTGCAGTACATACCTACATTGTATAAATACCCAACCAACCTGCAGTACCTAGCTACAGTACCTATTTGCAGTACTTACCCACCTACCTATCTACAATACCTACCAACAGTACCTACCTTCTTACTGACAGTACCTACCTACATTACTTACCTACCTACAGTACAAACCTATAGTACCTACAAACAGTGCCCACCTACCTACCTACAGTACCAATCTACATTACCTACCTTCCTGTAATACCTACCAACAGTACCTACCTACAGTACCTATCTAAAGTACCTATCTACAATACCTACCAACAGTGCCCATCTACCTACCTACAGTACCTGCCAACAGTAGCTACCTACAGTATCTATTTACAGTACCTAGTTAAAGTACCTATCTACAGTGCGCACCAACAGTGCCCAACTACATACCTACAGTACCTATCTACAGTACCTACCTACCTACAATATCTTTCTACAGCACCTACCTACCTACCTAAAGTACCAACCTAAAGTACCTACCTGCATTACATACCTACACTGTATAAGTAGCCAACCAACCTGCAGTACCTAGCTACAGTACCTATTTGCAGTACTTACCTACCTACCTATCTACAATACCTACCAACAGTACCTACCTTCCTACTGACAGTACCTACCTACATTACTTACCTACCTACAGTACAAATCTACAGTACCTACAAACAGTGCCCACCTACCTACCAACAGTACCTTCCTATCTACATTACCTACCTACCTGTAGTACCTACCTACAGTACAAACCTACAGTAACTACCAACAGTACCTACCTACAGTATCTATCTAAAGTACCTATCTACAGTACCTACCTGTATACCTAACTATCTACAATACCTACCTGTCTACCTACTTATCTACAGTACTAGTACTGATCTAAAGTATCTACCTATCTACCTACCTACATATCTACAGTACCTACCTACTTACTAAATGTACCTACCTGCAATGCATACCTACAATATCTACATATCTACCTATCTATTTACCTACCTACCTATCTACAGTACCGATCTGAAGTATCTACCTATCTACCTACCTATCTACTTACTAAGAGTACCTACCTGCAGTGCATATCTACAATACCTACTAGTCTACCTACCTACCTACCTACCTACCTATCTACAGTATCTATCTACAGGACCTACCTACCTACCTACTTGGAGTACTCATCTACAAAACCTACCTACCTCCATTACCTACCTGTAGTACCTTTTTACTGTACCTACTTAGAAAACATAACTATATTACCTACCTACAGTACCTACTACTTAATAAGTGTACCTACCTGCAGTGCATATCTACAAAACCTACCTACCTATCTATTTACAGTTTATGCATACAGTACCCATCTATGTACAGTACCTATATGTAGTACCTATCTGCAGCACCTACCTATCAACAGTACCTAACTACAGTACCTTTTTACCTACCTATAGTACCTATCTACACTACTTATCTGCAGTACCTGCCTACAGTACTTATCTACAGTACCTATCTACAATACACATCCTTAATATTTTATTTCAACTTATAATTTTTATTATATTTTCCAAATCTGAAGGCTGGATGAGATCTAAATTCTGTGTGTATTTTTCCAGAGTGACTCAGGGGAATTGTTCTTACTAGCGTGTGTTCACTGCACATGTGCTTTAAAGACACAATACGTATGTCCACACCACAAGGATGGTGAACATGATTGTGTATTATGTTCAGACATTGTTTAAAAATCTGCGGACAGACTTCAAATGAGCCGTGCAGTCAGACAACGCAGGAATCCCACAAAACTGGATCTTTACAGAAAGAAGAACAGGTAAAAAAAAATCCCCAACAAAAAATGTTTTTGCTTGGCTACCCATAAAAGAGTTTATAACCTGTAATGGAATTACTATAATTAGATCAGGAAGTACGACTCATGTAATACAGTATTTCAATAAAATTACATGGTTTTTATATTATAATATTCATACACATCACTCATTTTAACAATTGTATAACTAAGTTATTGCAGTTAAATTAAGATTTTAACACTAACAATGGTCCAATCCAGAAGCAGATCTGAGAGAATTGATCTCTAGTCTTCATAAATTGGCAGTCTGAGATTCCAATCGACCACTAAGCCAAAGTCAAGACCAAGACCTGGCCAAGACCGAGACCAGACGTGGCTGAGAGCAAGACCAAGGAATTTGGTCTTGCTCTCAGATTTGGCCAAGACCAAGACAACATTAAGACCAGACATGTCCAAAACTGAGACCAGACATGGCCAATGGCAAGACAAGACATGACCAAGTCCGAGACAACATTGAGACCAGATATGGCTAAGACCGAGACAGCATTGAGACCAGACATGGCTAAGACCGAGACAACATTGAGACCAGACGTGGCTAAGACCGAGACAGCATTGAGACCAGATGTAGCTAAGACCGAGACAGCACTGAGACCAGATGTGGCTAAGACCAAGACAACATGGAGACCAGATGTGGCTAAGACCGAGAAAACATTGAGACCAGGCGTGGCTAAGACCAAGACAACATTGAGACCAGACATGGCTAAGACCGAGAAAACATTGAGACCAGATGTGGCTAAGACCAAGACAACACTGAGACCAGGCGTGGCTAAGTCCAAGACAACATTGAGACCAGACATGGCTAAGACCGAGAAAACATTGAGACCAGATGTGGCTAAGACCAAGACAGCACTGAGACCAGATGTGGCTAAGACCGAGACAACATTGAGACCAGACGTGGCTAAGACCGAGACAACATTGAGACCAAACGTGGCTGAGACTGAGGCCAAGCCCAGACCAGATGTACCCAAAACCAAGACCAAGATAACACTAAGATCAGACACAGACAACACATGGCCAAGCCTGAGACAACATTGAGACCAGACATGGTTGAGAACAAGATCAAGACCAGGCATGATCGGGACGGAGAGAAGACATGGCCAAGGCTGAGACAACATCAAGACCAGATGTGGCCGAGACTAATTAAAAAGACATGGCCAAGAGCATGATAACACAGAGAACAGATGTGGCTGAGATTGAGTCAAGACCAAGAGTTTTGGTAGTTGAGTCTGAGTGAAGGCTAAGGTCAGACATGGCTGAGATTGAGACCAGACCTGATTGAGACATAGACTAGGCGTGGCCAAAACCAAGACCAGACAAGATGAGACATTGTCAAGACTGAGACCAGGTGTGGCCAAGACCGAAACAACACTAAGACCAGATGTGGCTGAGACTGTGACCAGACATGGCTAATACCATTACATTACATTACATTACATTTGGCAGACGCTTTTATCCAAAGCGACTTACAATAGTGAAGTACAAAAAGTAATAGAAGTTTAAGGTAAAAACATCTTCAGATGGGGCCTAAAGGAGGTCAAATGGAAATAATGGGATAGAAGAGTGAAGGAGGGGAAAAATACCAAAAATGGACATGGCCAAGACTGAAACAACATTAAGACCAAATATGGCAGAGACTGAAACCAGACATGACCAAGACCAAAACAGACATGGCAAAGACTGAAACAACATTAAGACCAGATATGGCAGAGACTGAAACCAGACATGGCTAAAACCGAAAAACTGACATGACTGAGACCAAAAGTAGACATGGTCAAGACTGAAACAACATTGAGTCCAGGAATGGCCAAGACTGAAAATGGACACGCCCAAGGCTTAGACCAGACATGGCAAAGACTGAAACAACATTGAGACCAGATATGGCCAAGACGGAAAATGAACACGCCCAAGGCAAGGCAAGGCAAGGCAAGTTTATTTATATAGCACCTTTCATACACAACGGTCATTCAAAGTGCTTTACAAATTAGAAAATACACAGAGAACTCAAATTAAAAAAACATGTAAAAGATTAACAGTAAAAATGGAAATAAAACTAAAATAAGATTAAAGCATGATTGATTCAAACATGATTAAAACAAAGAGAAGTAAAATTAAAAACATGTAAAAGAACAACAAGGAATTAAAAATCATAAAAAAAAAGAATAAAGCATGAATAAAACATGATATAAAAGTGCCGTTACAGAATAAAGGTGTGTGGAGCTGCAGTGTTTTAAGCTGAGCTAAAGGCCTGATCAAACATGTAGGTTTTTAAGTCTGGATTTAAAAGTGTTTATTGTTGGGGCTCTTCTAACACTCTCTATTAACTGGTTCCATTTAAGAGCAGCGTAGTAACTAAACGCTGCCTCTCCATGTTTAGTTTTTACTTTAGGCAGCTCTAACTGAGCAGTTCCTGATGATCTGAGAGTTCTGCTCGGCTCATACTGCTGGAGAACATCAGATAAATATGCTGGTCCTGCACCATTAAGACATTTATAGACCAGTAACAGTACCTTAAAGTCTATTCTGTAACATACTGGTATCCAGTGCAGGGATTTAAGGATGGGGGTGATGTGCTCCCTTCTTTTACTTCTAGTCAAAACTCTGGCTGCTGCATTCTGAATCAGCTGAAGCTGTTTGATGGTCTTTTTTGGGAGTCCAGTTAGGAGTCCATTACAGTAATCAATCCTACTAGAAATAAAGGCATGGATAAGTTTCTCCAGGTCTGATTTAGACAGAAAATCTCTGATCTTATTTATGTTCTTTAGGTGATAAAATGCTGATTTGGTGACGGCTTTGACATGACTGTTAAAAGTGAGATCAGAGTCCATTTGTACACCAAGATTACGCACTAGTTCTTTAGATTTTAGGCTTTTTGAATCCAGATAGGCAGCTAGTCTGTGCCTCTCATTACTATTCCCAAATAAAATAAGCTCTGTTTTATCTTTATTTAACTGCAGAAAGTTCTGTCCCATCCATTTATTTATCTGCTCAAGGCATTTACACAGTGAGTCAATTGGACCGAAACTGTTTAGGCAGAGGGCCATGTAGATCTGAGTGTCATCTGCATAGCTGTGGTAAGATATCCCATAGTCACGCATGATTTCACCCAGAGGAATCATATATAAATTAAATAAGAGTGGCCCAAGAATTGAACCCTGGGGTACACCACAGGTCACTGGCACAGTCTCAGAAACATTATTTTCCATTTCCACAAAGTATTTCCTTCCTTGAAGGTATGAACTAAACCATTTTAGGACAGTTCCAGAAAGTCCAACGCAGTTCTCTAGTCTATCTATGAGAATGTTGTGGTCAATGGTGTCAAAGGCAGCACTGAGATCAAGCAGTAGTAGAATAGACATTTTTCCTGAGTCTGTGTTTAAGCGAATGTCATTGATAACCTTAATTAGCGCAGTCTCAATACTATGATTGGGCCGGAAACCTGACTGAAATTGGTCTAGACAGTTATTTGTGGACAGAAAGTGCATAACTTGCTTGAAGACAATTTTTTCAATTATTTTTCCAATGAATGGTAGATTAGAGATTGGTCTGTAATTGTTTAATAAGTTTGTATCTAAATTTTTCTTTTTTAAGAGAGGCTTCACAACGGCAGTTTTTAGTGCATTTGGAAAAACACCCGACATGAGTGAGGTATTTACTATTTGAAGAATGTCTGCTGATATTGAGTAAAAAACATTCTTTAAAAACTTGGTTGGTAATGTATCAAGACTGCAAGTGGATGATTTGAGGTGACTCACTGTATCAATTAAAACTTCTTCATTAATAGTGCTAAACTGGGACATGTTGACTATGATGCTTTTGTATGGTTTTGGAGAGCACATGGGCTCGTTGGAGGATATAGATGTACTGATGGCTTCTCTGATATTGTGGATTTTAGTATTAAAATATTTAGCAAACTCATTACATCTCTCAGTTGAAACTAGCTCAGGGGTCATATATATAGGTGAGTTAGTTAGTCTGTCAACCACAGTGAAAAGAACTTTGCTATTGTTAATATTATTGTTAATAATGCTGGAGAAGTAGGATTGTCTACATGTGCACATTATTTTATTGTAATCACGCAGTCTATCTTTAAAAATTTCTTTGTGAATGTGAAGCTTGGTTTTACGCCATCTGCGCTCAGCCTTTCTGCATTCTCTCTTTTGGAGCTGAACTGCAGGATCATTTCTCCATGGTGCTTTCTGCTTGCATGGCATGGTTTTAACTCTAACTGGTGCAATCTCATCTAAAACTCTAGCAGTTTTTGAGTTAAAACTATCCAGCAGAGTATCTACAGAGTCTGATGGTTTGCATGGTGCAGATCACACTTTGCTCACAAAAAGTTCAGCTGTCATGTCATTTATCTGCCTTTTCTTGTACCTAATCTGTCTGGTTTCACTGTGTATTGAAGTCCACATTTTAAAGAATACACAGTAGTGATCTGACAGTGCAACATCCTTAATAGAGGCTGATATGTTGAGACCCTTCGAAATAACCAAATCCAGAGTGTGACCATGACAGTGTGTGCTTCCAGTCACATGCTGAGAGAGTTCAAAAGAGTCAAATACATCATAGAGTTCTCTGGCATAATTATCCTTGGAATTATCAATGTGAATGTTAAAATCACCAGCAATAATAAAATGATCAAATTCAGTAGAAATAAAAGACAGCATATCTGTAAAATCATCAATAAAATCAGCATTGTACCTTGGAGGCCTGTAGACAATTACTAGTAATATTCTTGGTGTCCCTTTTAAAACTGCACCTAAATATTCAAAAGATGTGAAGTCACCAAGTGATAACTGCTTGCATTGGAATGTATCATCAAACAGCATAGCTACACCTCCACCTTTCTTGCCGGTACGTGAGACATTTAAAAAGTTAAAGTTTGGTGGAGCCGACTCAATTAATACACTTTCAGCACTACAAGAATTTAACCATGTCTCTGTTAAAAACAGAAAATCAAGCCCATAATTTGTAATAAAATCATTAATTAGATAGGACTTGTTTGTAAGAGATCTGATATTTAGTAGAGCTAACTTAATAACCTGTGTGTTTTGTTCCAAAGCCTGTGGGTTACAATTTACATACTGCAAGTTGGATATATTCACATTATGTGACCTATACTCTCTGTTCTTTCTGCTTCTGATAAGAACTGGAATGGGGGAGATAACTGGCACACAGGGTCCGTACTTGTTTTGAAAACATGTACTGCTGACTTCACCATTGTAGCAGCACGGACCCAAAATATATCAGTTTGCTGGATTACTTGTAGCGGCCTCTTCCCTTATGGTGGAGGGAGGTGGGAGGGGCTCCTGCTGGTGAAGAAGTCGAGAGCGGAGGAGCTTGTCTCTTCTTTTTGGGTTGTGGGAGGTTTTTGTTTAATACTTCATGTTCATGTTCACTGGGCTTCATTTTGGTCCCCTTTACTAACTCCTTGATTGGGGAGTGTAGTGGTGGTGAGGATGGGGGTTGCTGGGTCCGTGAGGCAGTAGGTGACTGTGGAGGAGAAGTTGTGCTGATTTTCCGCTGTACCTGAGGACTCGCTGACAGAGAAAGCGTCAGTCTTGTCCCTGCAGATACCAGCTTCTCCATGGTTGCTGGGAAGTTCAGGTGGGGTGATGATGGGGTGGAGATGGAGGATGATGATGATGAGGTGGAGATGGAGGATGGTGTGAGGTGTTCATGCAGTTGCGGTGTTTCCGGCAGCTGATACAGCAGAACGTGGCTCCCATCCGATAACTCCGCAGTCTCTGTGGGGGGAGGATGTTGTGTCTCTGTACTGCAGACAGTGTCCTTGGGTGTTAAAGCTGACGTTTCTTCACCAGTGGGAACAGAGAAGTTGCACAGGGAAAAAATGAAGTTCTCTGACAGGAATTTGACTCCCCTCTTGTTGGTGTGCAGTCCATCTCGCCTGAAAAACTCTCTCTTCCCAAAAAACAGATTGAAATTGTCAATGAAGTTCAGTCCGTTTGACCTGCAGGTTTTCTGAAGCCATATGTTTAATGCTAACAGCCTAGAGAACATATTGCAGCCTCTTGCAGGTAGAGGACCACTGATGAATGTCTGAATGTTGCGCAGTGTGGTAAAAAGATCATTAAAGTCCCTTTTTAACACCTCAGACTCCTCTTTCCTTGTATCGTTCTTTCCAACATGAACAATGATCCGTTTCACTGTTCTGTATTCAGCCAGTAGTGCTGGAAGCTTCTCATTCAGTTCAGAAACGGTGATGTTTGGCTCACATCGAACGATAAGTTTCTGATTATTGTTCATGCCGTGAACAGAGTCATCCCCCAAAACAAGGGTGTCTGCTGTGGCCCCAGCCTGGAGCCCTGTGGCTCTCCTGGGGTGTTTTGAATGGCTGAATCTTCTGGTTCTTTCTGTATCATACTGGCTGGTATTAGGAAAGTCATTAAGGACTTGCAGTGGCTCAAATCTGTTTTGCAAACTAAGTGACTGGAACTGATTTCCTCTGGCTCTGTGCTCTGATCTCCGAGCAATAGCTTTAGCATTAGCATTAGCCAGATGTGCTATGTTAGCAGGAGTGGAGGATACTACAGAGCTGTATGTGGCATGCCGTTTGGGTTTAGCTCCAATGCGAACCCATTGCTGGTTTTGCCCATATCTTTCATCTGTACTCACATTAGGACTGAGACCAGACACGGCCAAGACCGAAACACTATTGAGACCAGATATGGCGAAGACGAAAAATGGACACGCCCAAGACTTAGACCAGACATGGCAAAGACTGAAACAACATTGAGACCAGATATGGCCAAGACGGAAAATTAACACGTCCAAGACTGAGACCAGACACGGCCATGACCGAAACACCATTGAGACCAGGTATGGCCAAGACCGAAAATGGACATGCTCAAGACTTAGACCAGACATGGCAAACACTGAAACAACATTGAGACCAGATATAGCCAAGACTGAAAATGGACACGCCCAAGACTGAGACAAGACACGGCCAAGACCGAAACACCATTGAGACCAGGTATGGCCAAGACTGAAAATGGACATGCTCAAGACTGAGACAAGACACGGCCAAGACCGAAACACCATTGAGACCAGATGTGGCAGACACTTAGACCAAGACTTTTAGTAGTTGAGTCTGAGTCAAGACTGAGACCTGACCTGGCCAAGACCTAGCCATGATTGAGACCAGAACTGGCAGGAAACGAGTCAAGACCAAGACTTTTAGTAGAAGAGTTTGAGTGAAGACTGACACCAGACGTGACAGAGAATAAGACTAGACCTAGCCAAGACCAAGAAAACATTAAGACCAGATGTGGCCAAGACTGAGATCAGACATGGCCAAGATTGAAACCAGACGTGGCTGAGACACAATGTGACCGAGACTAGATGTGGTTAAGATTGAGTAAGGACTTAGACTTTTAGTAGTTGCGTCTAAGTCAAGGCTCAAGACCAGATTTAGCCAAGATTCAGACCAGACCAAATGTGGCCGAGACCAAGATAAGATTTACTTACCTTTCTATTTATCTCCAAAAAACAAATTTATTCAAATCATTAAAAAGTACATATTTTATATTATTATATTAGGATTTTTTATTTAAATTATTAAACATATTTTATTGTTTTATATTTATTTAAATATTTATTTTAGCATGTGTTATTTATTATGTTTGTCCTTGTGTCTCTTATGTAAGTTTAAACGAGCCCCTCCCCCTTAATGTAAACCTGAGCTTAAAGAAAGATTGATGAACTTCGGCCTGCACAGTTTTACTGCACATACTTATAGATACTTATCTCTCATTGTACAGTGTATTGTTAGTCACTGCAGTTTGATAAATGAGGAATCAATGCACACAAATGTATACATATTTAACAGAACTCGGTCAACACTCCATTTACAGGATTGTGTAATATCAGTTGGTGCTGCTGGACTGTTTGTTTGTCCTTTTGAAACCATAAAAAGGAAGATAATTGATCATACTTTACAATGACTACAGCTTCTTTACAGATTACTTTTTCTATTATTGAGAACTGAATTAAAAACTATGGCATTTATTCAAATGAAGAATGGGATCAGTTGAAATATATCAAATTCTAGATGCAAAAATCTTTAAATACATTTTAAGAAAGCTGAGGATGGATAATAATGGAGAACATACAAGAAATCCACAATGGATTACTTTGTTAAAATATCTGTAAAAAAAAAAAGAAGTTATTTTTTGAAGGAAGGGACGCCAGAAAATGTGTAAAAATAGAGATTTTCTTTCATTTAAAGAATATTAAAGTTTAGATAGATTTAGATATTGATAACAGAGGGAATTTCTGGACATCCAGTAGCAGATATACACAGTACACAGACGTTACAAAAAAAGGATAAGATAGAATGATACAGATAAAAAAAATGCAATAAACTATAAAGTATAAAAGTATTTTTCGAGTCTTTTAGTGTGTAATGCAGTGTGTAGTGTGTAGTGCAGTTAAACACAGTAAAACAACAAAGTTAAAGCTTCTGACTGTTCATTTCTATGATCTGTCTATGCTTTTTAATCTGACAAGAAATCCCGCACTGCCAAAAATCCATTGGCAAAAACTAGACAAAATATATGCAAATTAAGACAAATATATGTATATTAAGCCTAAATTTTTGTAGTAAGATTTCTTACAAAAAGTCTCAAAATGAGTGAAGAAACACCTAAATCAAGCAAAAAAGTCACAGTTTTTGTACACAAGAATCAGAATAACTTGATTGCTGCTTGATTGTGCTCAAATTTTGAGTTCAAATTACTTAAAACAAGGTACAAATTCTAAGTAAGAATGATTAAGATAATTATCTCTAAAATAAGAGAAAAAAAATAAGATTTATTGCCTTAAATTTAGAAAATTTCACTTGCTAAGATTTAGTTTTTTGCAGTGCTGTTTTTACTATAAATTACTCTCAATATGCACAGTAACTGGTTATTAATAATAATTAATTATGTGTCAAAATAAAATCTTTATCATTTACTTTATCTACACATAGATACACTGTACAAAAAACAAAAAAAGTTAAATTATAAATCCTAAAAAAAAAACACAGTCACAATACATTATAAACACAACTTATAACAGGACCTCTCTATTTTAAAAGATGGAAAATGTCTGAAAAATTACTGAAATGTTCAGCCAGAAAATATACTTGTATATTTCTGCTGTTAAAAACTATTTGACAGTACTATAAATACATATATTAACCACTAAATTGCCAGATAAAAGTATATTCCTCTCATTTGCAGGTCATTTTAATGAAAAAAAATAATGTATATTTATTTTTTTTTAGGTTTTGCAATTGTCCTCAAAGTTCTATAAACTAAACATTATTAAAATATATGTGGATAGATCTGAATATATCAAAACATCCAAACAGACGACTGAGGAATCTGACAGAACTGGAAGCTTTTGGAAGAACGGGCGAAGAGTCTTAGCTAACCACAAACAATGCAGATGGAATTAATGTCGCAATTATAATGTTGACAGGCAAAGAGCTTGTACGTCTTGTACCGAGTCATTAAAAGCTTTAAACTCTGCTGCTCTGCCTGGCTTAAGTCATCTGTGACAGAGGTATCGTGGAAACTTATCTGTACATCATGAACAACAATAGATTATTGCTTAATCTGGATTAGGTGATCTACCTGTAACTGTACTGAGAACAATTAGTCGTAAATCTTGTTGTTGGCCAATCACAGATCATGAAGCTCATGCTGTACTTGGATGAGCTCAGCAGTTCTGCAGGGTAGGGTCAGGATCACTATAACATGCACACTCGTTATTAAATATCATAGAAACATTTTATTATACATTTCGTGTCTCTTAATAAAGTGTTTGAGAGCATCAGTTGTAAAGTAGTGAAGAGGTAGAGTTACAGGTATACAGTGAATAGTGAATATTTGAGTAATGTTCTAATCCAGATTATAGCAAAAACTACTCAACTAAGTAAAGAAAAAAAAATCCCAAAAATCAAGGTAAGACCATTAAAACCATCATGATGAAACTGGCTCTCATCAGGACCGCCCCAGGAAAGGAAGAGTAGTACAGCTTTGAACTTTTGCACCAGGAGTGTAAAGCATAAAGTTATCTAAAAGCAGTGTGTAAGACTGGTGGAGGAGAACATGATGCCAAGATGCATGAAAAAAACTGTGATTAAAAACCAGGGTTATTCCACCAAATATTGATTTCTGAACTATTAAAACTTTATGAATATGAACTTTTTTCTCTGCATCTTTTTTATTATTTCAGCCGTTTCTCATTTTCTGCATATAAAAATGCTCTAAAAGCCATTAAACACAATGACACAATTTTTATTGTGGCAGGTGTGGAATAAGGTTATCTAAAAGCAGTGTGTAAGACTGGTGGAGGAGAACATAAGGCCAAGATGCATGAAAACTGTGATTAAAAACCAGGGTTATTCCACCAAATATTGATTGTTTCTGAACTCTTAAAACTTTATGAATATGAACTTGTTTTTTCTTTGCATTATTTGAGGTCCCGAAAGCCCTGCATCTTTTTTTTGTTATTTCAGACATTTATCATTTTCTGCAAATAAAAATGCTCTTTTGTACCAGGAGTATAAAGCATAAAGTTATCCAAAAGCAGTGTGTAAGACTGGTGGAGGAGGACATGATGCCAAGATGCATGTTTAAAACTGTGATTAAAAAACAGGGTTATTCCACCAAATATTGATTATTTCTGAACTCTTAAAACTTTATGAATATGAACTTGTTTTTTCTTTGCATTATTTGAGGTCCCGAAAGCCCTGCATCTTTTTTTTGTTATTTCAGACATTTATCATTTTCTGCAAATAAAAATGCTCTTTTGTACCAGGAGTATAAAGCATAAAGTTATCCAAAAGCAGTGTGTAAGACTGGTGGAGGAGGACATGATGCCAAGATGCATGTTTAAAACTGTGATTAAAAAACAGGGTTATTCCACCAAATATTGATTATTTCTGAACTCTTAAAACTTTATGAATATGAACTTGTTTTTTCTCTGCATTATTTGAGGTCTGAAAGCTCTGCATTTTTTTTATATTATTTTAGCCATTTCTCATTTTCTGCAAATGAAAATACTCTAAAATTCATCAAAGACATCTGAACTGCTTGATTTTTTTCTTGTGGCAGGAGTGGAATAAGTTTGCCCAAAAAGCAGTGTGAAAGACTTGTGGAGAGTATATTGATTTCTGAATTCTGCATGTGTTCCAGAATAGCTTTAATATTAGTCTTCCACATTAAATTTAAAATCAGTTTAAAGAAGAAAACACATTGAATGAGAGGAGAAGAGGCGTGTCCTAACTTTTGAGTGGCACTGTATGATTTCGTAAGAGCCGGTTTTTGAAGGGTTTCTAATTGTGGCGCTGCTGTGTCACCTGTGTTTGTGGAGTTCAGGTCTGTAGATGTGAATGTGGCTGACATTGTGTGCTGGGCGAGTTTCCAGCACACAATGTCAGAAAGTCTGTAATGAGGGGGAATTATCTCAGCTATGTAAACACACTCGTGTTCTGGGAGACTTCCAAAGACATTGTGGAGAGTAGAGTTTCAGCGGGGCCATGTGACGAAGGTGCAGCACAATGCAGGGAGATGAAAAGGCTGAGAGATCCGTCATCGGCCTCGGCGGGCGGGTGGATGGGTGTAATCCACTGCCACGTTGTTTCGGGCTTTCTGCTATTGTTGCTGTGTTTGTTAGGGCTAATCCTGGGGATACGTTCTCAATGCGCCTCGTTCGTTACGGCTACGCCGCGCTCCCTCAGGCGCTCTGTTGTGCTGGCACCCCTGCATTCTGCGCCGCTGTTTGCTGATGAAGGCTGCTTTGTTGTGCTGTTGGTTTTGCTTAGGCTGGGTCACTTCAATGTCATCAATAAGGCGCGTGTGTACGTCGCGTCAGGAGGCGTGAGCCCACGCCGATCCTACGGTATAAGAGGAGGACGCTCAGCTGCTCTACTACCAATCCACCCACCCACCTCCAGCTCTTCACTTCTTCATCTTCTAGCAGCAGCAGGTACTGATACCTTTACTCATATATATACATATACATATATATATGCATTTCAATGCATACACTAAAACTAAACTAAAATCTAAAATTAATCTTAGCAAGTAAAAAGATCTAATTTTAAAGCAATAGATCTGTTTTTTCTCTGATAGTAAGAATCGTATTGTTGTCTTTCTAAGCATTAAATACAAAAATATATTTAAGTTTAAATTTAAGTCTTACTTCACTTATTTTGAGACTTTGAGATTCAAGCTTTTTTTTAAAGAAATCTTGCCAAAAAAATGCTCAGATTATGTTTCTTGTTTAAACTACAGTAAATTCCAAAATTCCATTTTTTTTGCAGAAACAAAATACATTTTAAAATGATAAGCGTAAGGTTGTTTTACTTATTTTAAGAAAATTTATCTCATTTTTAGACTTTTTGATTGAGCTTTTACTTAGCAAGATTTCTTAGAATGAGCAAATTATGTTTCTTGTTTTGTTTTTTTTTTTAGTTAAAAGTACAGTAAATTAATTTAGAAATTCTCATCTTTTACAGGAAACAAAATAATTTAAAAAATGATAAGTGAAAGATTGTTTTACTTATTTTCTTATTTTAGGAATAATGATGTTATTTTTAGACTCTGCGATTACATTTTCTTCTAAGAAATCTTGCCAAGAAATTCTCAGATAATGTTTCTTGTTTATTCTCTTAAGTAAAACTACAGTAAATTTATTTATACATTCTCATCATCTACAGGAACAAAATTAATTTAAAAAGATAAGCATAAGATTGTTTTACCAATTGTAGGAATAGACTTTGCAATTATAGCTTTTTTAAAGAAATCTTACTAAGAAAAAATGTTTTTTTTGGTTTTTTTTTTTGCTTAATGTAAGCATATATGTCTTTATCTACATATACTAGTGCATCATGAAAACTTTTGAATATCATTTGAAAATTATTTTATTTCAGTAATTCAGTTGAAAAGAGTGATCTATTTTAAGCATTTATTTATCTTATTGTTCAAAATCAGTATCTCAGAAAATTTGAATAATTGTGCCAAGTCCTGCTGGAAAATGAAATCCGCAATGTATGAGCTTCATATTTTTTTAAATTTTTCGATTGACTGACCTTCATTTTATCTTAAAGTATTTTTTTCTTTATTTAGTTGAGTAGTTCTTGCTTCTCATAATCTGGATTATAACATTACTCAAATATTCACTATTCACTGTATACCTGTAACTCTACCTCTTCACTACTTTACTTTAACTGATGCTCTCAAACACTTAAATTAAGAGACAAGAAATTCAAGTAATTAACTCTTGACGAGTTCAGCACAGCTGTTAACTGAAAGCCTGAATTCCAGATGACTCTACCTCATAAAGCTGACTGAGAAAATCCATCAGAGATTTGAAAAGCTGTATTTATCTAAGCAAGAGGTGCTACTTTAGAAGAATTTAAAACATAAAACATATTCTGGTTTGTTTAAGACTTTTTTGTTAACTAAATAATTCCATATGTTTTTCTTCATAGTTTAGATGGCTTTAGAATTAATCTACAATACAGAACATTTTATAATAATGAATTCGAGGTGTGTGAGACAGAACCTGATAATTGTATCACTCTAATCTGTTATTGTACTGTTATTGTACTGTTATTATGATGAATGTCAGTGCAGGAATGTAAACAGTATTTTAATGAATTATAATGTAAAATTACTTAATACTGTATGATGATTACAGTTGAGGATATTGCCACCTCTCGTTACATTAGCAGAGCTGACAGTATCACCAAGGATACATCCCACCCCAGCAACTATTTGTTTGACCTGCTACCCTCAGGCCGGCGGTACAAGTCACATAAAATTCGGACAAGTAGGCTCAGGCTCTTTTTCCCAAGAGCCATCACTGCACTGAACAATAAAAAAACAATGGCAAACAAAAACGTACAATTTTAAACCCCAGGAGTAATATAACGTGTGTAATATATTTGAAGTGCAATATTTTGTAGATAGATTGTACAGTGTATATCTTGTTTTATTACATTTAATTCTGTCTATTTTAAATTTGTTGCTTTTAATTTAATTATTATTATTATTATTATTATTTTTTTTATTTATACAACAAAGGCATTTTGGAGAAGCAAATCCAATTTCATTGTAATGCAAATTATAATGACAATAAAGGCGATTCAGATTCAGAGTTAGCAACTACAATGAAAGTGTTTGAAATGTGATGAATGTGCTGACAGGGCAAGAATGAAGAGAGTATTCAGTAGAAGTTGGTAAACACAGCGTTGTAGATTGATTAATGTGATATTAGGCTGTGGCTGAAGCATTTCTATTAGGGATTAACATTTATTTAACCTATTAAACTCCTCTGAACCGCCGGTAGCTTGTGGATTTCTTCCTAACTGCTACAATATATAATCCATATAAGAAGTTAATCCCTTCACAGCCTTATATGAGAACATATGAGATGATTACTATTTATATTTTATGTATATATACTTATTATATATACAAAAAGACAAATAAAAAGCATTTATCTTAAATAATTAAGGAAAAAAACTATCCAAACCAACCTACCCCTCATAAATGACCTGTGATTAATCACACTTTTTGGAAAAATAATTGAATTTCACTACTAACCACAACCAGACCTGATTACTGCCAGACCTGTAGAATCAAGAAATCACTTAAATACAACCTGTCTGACAACATGAAGCAGATAAAAGATCTCAAAAAGCCACACATTATCCAGAAATTCAAAAACAAATGAGAAAACTTTGAGAAAGCCATTGATCATCTATCAGTGTGGAAAAGGTTATAAAGTCATTTCTAAAGCTTTGAGACTCCAGAGAACCACAGTGATTCACTATTATTCACTAATGGAGAAAAAACATGGAACACTGGTGAACCTTCCCAGGAGTGACCGGCCGACCTAAAGAAATTACTCCAAAAGGGCATGAACAACTCACCCAGGAGATCCCAAAAGAACCCAGAACAACATTTAAAGAACTGCAGGCCTCACTTAAAGCCTCAGTTAAGGTTAATGAGTGTTAATGATTCAATAATAAGAAAGAGACTGGGTGAAAAAGTGGAATTTTTTGAAAGGTGTGTTTTCTGTTACATCTGGCGTAAAACTAACAAATAGTTTCAGAAAAAGAGCATCATTCTGAACGTAGTAAAACATGGTGGTGGTAGTGTGATTAGTGTGATGGTCTGGGGCTGCTGGATAACTTGCTGTAATAGATGGAAGCAGGAATTCTGCTGTTTACCAGACAATCCTGAAGGAGAAAATATCCTCCATCTGTTCCTTACTGACCTCAAGCTCAGGAGTACTTGGGTTCTGCAGCAGGACAATGACCCAAAGCACACAAACAAGTTCACCTCTGAATGGATTAAATAAACTAAATGAAGGTTTTGGAGGAGTGATCTAGTTAAAGTCTGGATGATTGAGATGCTGTGGATGATCTTAAACAGGACAGGTTCATGATGGAAAATCCTCCAATGTGTCTGAATTTAAAACAATTCTGTAAAGAAGAGTGGAACAAAATTCCTCCACAGAGAATTTACACTCCTTTTTTTTCTTTCTAACCTTATACACAATAAGAAAAATAGAAATAATTGGAGATATATCCCTTTAATTATACGCTGCACTCAGGCATCCTCTGTAATTATAGATGCATTAGCATTGTTGCAAGGGATTAGATGGGATTATAAGGCAGGGGCTTATAGTTAGGCCGGTTGTACAGTTTCAATTGTGGTGGCATTAGGATGTGATTTTGTAACTTCTATTTAAAATAACTTGATAAATATACACTTAATCCTGTGTACAGTGTGCATTGTGAATGTATTGTGTGTCGTATTGATATATAAGATAAAACTAAATCAATAACTGGTAATCAATCGATCAATCAATCAACCTTTATTTCCACTCGGTAAATACATTGAGGGTAACCTTTATTTTCAATGCAGCTGAGCTTTTACAAAATTAAAGGGACTGAAAAATAAGTTTAAATTATACAAAAAAAACACAAGCAAAAAATATCATATTTAATTTAGAAGAAATAAAACATAATACAGAATAAAAACATATGCAGACAGGCTTAAATTTATAGCAATTAGAATAATTAAAATAATTCAATATAAACACTAAATATTAAAAAATAAAGGAGTAAAGAACACCACGATTATAAAAAAGTAAATTATGGAACTAAAATAAATAATAATTACGGTAGTTAAAAAAGTATAAAAAATAAAGGAGTAAATAACTGCACGATTAAAAAAAAATGATGGAACTAAAATAAAAATAAAAATAAGTAAAAAAAAGTATTAAAAATAAAAGGAAGAAATAAATGAAATAAAAATGTAAAAGGCCAAAAGTTAAACCAGTAATAAAAATGCTAAAAGATAAAACATAAAATGTATTAAATTAAGTTAAAATACTGACCCGGCTCTCTGATCTCTCTGTTCTCTTATGTATTTTTAGGATTTTGACCGTCGGCAGGATGTTTGTGTGGAGCGTTTGCTTGCTGGCTCTGATGCAGGTTTGCATGCTGGCTCCAGCCACACTGGCTCAGGTCAGCAGCAGCTGCAGTGTGGTGAGTATCCTGAAACTCAAGAGGAACAGAAGATTGTATTTATTTAACAAAGCGATCAGTATCACTTTTATCAGTATAGATTGAAATTTGAAAAAGAAAAAGGTTATCCAAAAGCAGTGTGTAAGACTGGTGGAGGAGAACATGATGCCAAGATGCATAAAGAAAACTGTGATTAAAAACCACCAGGGTTATTCCACCAAATATTGATTACTGAACTCTTAAATCTTTATAAATATGAACTTCTTTCCTTTGCATTATTTGAGGTCTGAAAGCTCTGCATCTTTTTTGTTTGTTATTTCAGTCATTTCTCATTTTCTGTAAATAAATGCTCTAAATGACAATATTTTTATTTGGAATTTGGGAGAAATGTTGTCTGTAGTTTATAGAATAAAACAACAATGTTCATTTTACTCAGATGTATACCTATAAATAACAAAATCAGAGAAGATGTTTCTTCATTTTTTCCCAGAGATGTATATTTACACTAAACAAAAATGATGCACCAAAATGTATTTAATTAAAAATGCATATGCAGTATAATGCAGTATATTCTTGTGGTTCCCATGAATTTTATATGAGGAGTAAATCGTGGGCTGGTAATCTACTGTACATAACATAACCATTGTACAGTTCTGAATTAAAAGCATACAGTAGGTACCTGGCTAAAAAATAGTGCCCATTCCACCAGTAAATAGATGATCCATGTTAATAATCTCTAGAATAAACACAACTTGAGTAGTGCTGGTTTGTGAATGTGCAACTGACCAATATAGAAAGGTACATAAAAGTACCTCATGCAATCTAATTTTTATATAAGCAAAAGACACATTTGTAACGTATAAAGTATATCCAGCCTTTAATTCTTAAATGCGGATTGTTTTTTCAATAATAATGCTCTGAATGTAAATAACCTCCAATCTATTTCTTTTTTTTCCCCTATCCTGCATCGGCATCAATAGTCAAGTAAGCATGTCTTTCAAAATACCTATCATTTTCTTAAATATATAATTTTACATAATGTTACGCTTATGCTTCAGTTATTAATCTTTTTTGCTTATTGAATTATGTATTGTGTTGTCTATTTTTTATAAAATAAATAATTACTGCACCTGTTTCTCTGTTAGTATAAAAAAAGTAATTTCTGTTCAAATGTAAGTTTCTTACGTTCTTACATTACAGAAAAAAGTGCAACTTATAACATAAACATGATAAACGTAACTTATTAACTTAACATATTACGCCTTAAAAACGTAAATTAACTTTCATCTTAAGTCTGGAAAAAAAACTACACGTTTTTCAGGCTAATTTTAGCAAAATTAAAAAAAATTAGGGCACTGAGTGGTCCATGGGGTCTAAAGCGCTGACACTATGATCAGGAGATCGCTGGATCGAATCCCAGTCATGCAGCTTGCCATCAGCTGCCAGAGCCCTGAAAGAGAGCACAATTGGTCTTGCTCTCTCTCTCTGGGTGGGTACAGTAGATGGCGCTCTTTCAGCTCATCACTTCTAGGGTGATGATGATCAGCACAAGGCTGTGTCTGTGTGCTGATGTATCAGAACCGAGTCGCTGAGCTTTCCTCCGAGCGTTAGCGCTGTGATGCTAATTGTTATGCAGTTCGAAAAGAGGCAGTGGCTGAATTGTAAAAAAAAAAAAAAAAGAGTTTATTTCATTTTGGAGAATTTCTATTGGTTCATTCATCAAGAAATTTTGGCTCAGTGTTAAAGACAGTTTGCATTTTTAAATTTCAAAAGTTTATGTAGTAAACTAAAAATCGACAGAAATGGAGATGCTTGATTTTCATTGGACAACGACGATATGGACATAACCCCAATAATTAGGTTAGTTCACTTAGCAGAAAAAGTAGACAAATGTGAATGAGCACAAGGCTGCGTCTGTGAGCTGATGTATAGAAACCAAGTCACTGCTCTTTCCTCAGAGGGTTAGCACTGTGATGCTAATTGTTATGCAGTTCGAAAAGAGGCAGTGGCTGACTTCACATGTATAGGAGGAGGCATGTGCTAGTCTTCACATTCCTTGTGCTGTGGCATCACTAGTGATGAGGAATACATATATATATATATATATATAAATGAAATAAAATAAATTAAATGTACTAGATTTACTAGATAAGTCGAGTTTTACGGCATAAGTTCTAAGCTTCATTTTTCAGGGTTAATCTAAAAGTGTCCAGGCTTAGATCAGAAGCTAATTTGCTCATGCTTGAATTTTAAGTTACATATTTAGGCAATAGTTTAAAATATATCATACTATTGATATGAAGCCCTTATCATATATTGTTTTTTTTTATTTATATATATATATTTTTTTCAGAACGATAAGCAATTAGCATTAGTTATCCTGAATAAATAAATCAGCTCCAGATATCTTTAAACTGACTCTGACCGTGTTTCTGTTTCCCCCCCAGCTGACATCTGTACCGACGTAACCAGCGTCCAGGACGAGATCGTCAACCTGCACAATGTGTTCAGGAGAGGCGTCTCTCCATCCGCCACCAACATGCTGAAGATGGTAAAACACTGTTCACAGATCACGCATTAATAAAAGAGGATTAAATTTAACCCACTAAAACAATTAAAGCAAGTGGAAAAATGATCAAATGTGATAGTGCTGTAATCTTGTGTAGTATATTGTCCAGAGGTGGAAAAAGTACTGAAAAATTGTAATTAAGTAAAAGTACCTTTACTTTGCTAAAATTCTACTCAAGAAAAAGTAAAAGTACCCATCTAAAAATCTACTCAAGTAAAAGTAAAAAAGTACTCAATTTAAAATGTACTTTGAGTAAAAGTTACATAGTTACTTTTAATTACTTGATGGAAAAAAGTAAAAAAAATCATAAATTAAATCGTTTTTAATGAACTATTATTCCACATAATAATTTGGACCTTTCAGGCAGTATTTGTTCAGACCACCCCATAAAACATTTTCAAGAACAAGCGGCAACAAGGTTTCTATGATCCATTTTTTTTCTTTACTGTTAAAAGGTTATGGTCATATAGGTGACTAAAAACTGTATTTTTATAGTTTTACAGGTCAATGTTATATTTTAACTTGCCATTGCTATGCTTGCACTGCTATTTACGTTTTTTTTAACATTTAAGCAGATTGTTTGATGATAAAAATACTACTGACAGCTCTGTCCATCGGGCATGCATGGACATTGCATGAGGACGTTATTGTCTCGTTATTCCACGCGTGAGCATCCGTGCGCCGGCGCATCCGCGTCAATTATAATTTTTTTAATTCAGACAATTGTTTTTTTTCCTCAGTAACGGGGAGTTTTCCAATGTAGCAACGTAGATTACTTGTGTCAAAATGTACTTGAGTAAAAGTAAAATTACCTACTTCAAAAACTACTTTAAAAATTACAAATTACTCATAAAATCTACTCAATTACAGTAACTTGAGTAAATGTAATTCATTACTTTCCACCTCTGATATTGTCGCCATCCAATGAAAAACATGTATCTCCAAAAAGCTAAAAACTAAAAATTGACGAAAATGCAGATACTTGTTTTTCATTGGACAGCGACGATATGGACATGACCCCAATAAGTTGGTTAGTTCACTTAGCAGGAAAAGTAGACAAATGTAATTGAGCAGCGTGTCACATTTAAAAACAGTGTTTTTACTCATTTATTTATTTATTTAGGATATTTGGGGTTACAATAAACAGTAATTATTACAGGAATAAACATTGTTTTACAACAGTGAATATGTAATGTCTCTCAACTAATTCTTAATTGACACTAATCAAGACACTATTATACCTTACTAAATTTAAATACATGCTAAAATGAGACATTTTGTTATCATTAATAATGTCTACTTTCAATTAATAATTAGTTAAAAAATTCAGTTGTAAGTAATGCTCCTTAATGATTGTTGTATTGTCACAACGGAGGCGGACGTAACTGCAATAAAACACAAAAAAACAACAACAAAAAACAAGACTAGGATATCTAAATATCAAACACTAGAACAAAGAATATCAAATCAAACAAAACTAAGACAACAAAAATAGAAAAGCAATAATAACGCTAGGATCTTAATAACTAACAAACCTGACACAAGAACAGACAAATCGAAGGGCTACAAGAAATGCTAACAAAGGGGCTTATATACAGGATGAGGGTGAGGAACACCTGGGACCGGTAACAAGGAGGCAGGGTAACAAACCCTAGTGGAGCATATGTTGAGGAAAATCAAACCAGAAGAACAGAGGACAGGAGCAGAACAGACCAAAAAAATGGAAAAAGACAAGACAGATATGGGCTAAGGTGTAACATGTGTAGTGTTGCAAGATTCCAGTTCTATTTTTTGCACATTATTTATAATAAAAAGATGATTGCTCTTTGAAAGTAACTTGTAAAATGTATTACTATAGTCATTATATTGGTGGTATTAAATGGCTATACAATTGAATGCCTATTAATCACAAACATTTCTGTGATAAAATTTACAGTAATTCCAAAAAAGTTGGTTATCTTTGGTTATCCTTTAAAAAAAATAAATAAAGCCAGAGGAAACTGGAGAAAACTGATACAGGAAGAATCACGTCTGGCTGACCCACATGGCAACGCCTAGTCTCAGTTTCAGCAGTGAAGAATTAGAGAAGAATTAGAGGTCTGACAGGTGAAGAACTGCAGTAATAAGGTCATTGCCAAGACGCTTGTCTGGGTCATACAGCACTGCTACTGAACTGTATTAATTTCACCAGAGAATACCCTGACCTATTAATATCTTGCAACTTAAGGTGGCAACAATGAGCTTCAGGGCACTGCTAAAAATCCAGCTGGACATCCAGAAAGAACATATCCTATGCTGATAGGCTAGCTCGTTAACTAGCTCCTGACCAGCATTGGGTATGTTTTGTGTTGTTCTTGATCTGGATTTAAAACAAGCAGATCTGTATTTAGTTTGATAACTTATTCATTGCTATTAACTTATTAACTATGTTGAGGAAATAAAATGTGGTAATGTTCCCCATTATATTTTTTAATTACGATGTTTCTGGGTTGAAACAGTGTTTATAAAGACGTAAATCAACAACAATCTTATTGGACTGGAGGTTTATTATGTTGAGTACCTCTGTGGAAAACAATGAACGAGGATACGGCTCCAGAACATTCTTAAATAAAAGCTAAAGCTAGTGTGTCATGGTGCAGATAGGCGCAGATGACAATCAGATACTTTATTAAATACAGCAATGATACAAGGGGTTGTCAATACCGGTAAACAGCAGCCAGAGAGGATAAACATACCATATATGGTTAAAAAAGTTGAGGGAAATGGAAAAACATGGTCGTAACGGATAGGAAAACACAATGAGGAATGAGGAAACACTTTGTAGGTTCAATACTCAACGAGAAGTTATTTAATATATATATAGGAAGGTAAACAGGTGAAATCAATATTCTGGTGATTAAATTCCTGGTAAGGATGTGTGCACGTAATCCTGAGGCTGGAGATTGCAGGTAGAGCTAAGTGTGCGAGAGACAGGAGCGTCTACAGTTTTTCTTCCAGTCCACCTAGTAAACCATGTAACTGTAGCCCACCAATACAAACTCTGCTTTCCAGAAGCAACATTTGGTGCCAAAATTTCCCCTATCAAACTTATCTAGCTGAGTAAGTCAAGTTCTAAAAGTTGTTTCAAATATTTACGATTATGGTATTTATCTATGTGGCTAAGCTTCAGCTTCTAACTGTGTTTTGTCCTGTATTTGTGTTGAAACAGCACTTCAAATGAGCCGTGATGCTCAAAGAGGCACAATTGTTGTGTTCTTTTGAAACATAAAACTTACATAAAATGTCTTTGTAAGTGAACATCATTTTTCTCAGAAACTACATCATATAAAAGGACATTTTTTTGTTTTTAAACTAATCAGGTGCCAATTAGCCCAAATAAGTCGTAGGAGCCTGAATTAGCTTTGGGTTTCTACCTGTTTAAACGTAAGTATTTGTTTACAAGCTTTAAACGTAATACGTATTTATATTGTATGTTACAGTTTATACATTTCTTATGATGTGTGCTATTTGCCTGCAGAACTGGAGCCGGGAAGCAGCAGTCTCAGCTCAGAACTGGGCCAACACCTGCTCTATGGTTCATGGAGATCCCAGCACCCGCATGCTCGGAAGTAGGTTCACTTTTATCTCAATGATTCTGTGGTAAAAAAAAAACTGTTAAAATACCGGTTAGCAAAAGACAGTTTAAATTAGCATCAAATGCACACTTTAATACTGTAATAAATACAGCTAATATGGCTAATTATGAATGGAACGTGACGTGAGGAACAGATATAGGGCTCTATCGTACACCTTATGCAAGGGGCGTTAAGATGCTGATTGTTATCTTACACCCCCTCAACAGTCTATTTTCACGTCTTGCGCCCGCACCATTAAAATAGCATTAGAGCAGGGGTGTCAAACTCATTTTGGCCGAGGGCCACATTGGCATATTGGCTGTCCTCCGAGGGCCAGATGTAACTTATAAATATAAGAAAATGTAACCAAATGTAATATATGTAAATGAATGTAATTACTCCTTAATGTTAAATAACTCTCAATATATTATTTATTCAATCAAATATTACAGTTGCATGGAAAAAATGTTTGCTTGTTGCTCTATTAACATAAATCCTGTTATGAAATCCAAAAACTCCATCAATCAAGAACCAAACTATACAAGTGAATAGAAATGACATAAAATACAAGTTATATTAACTTTGATCAAAACGTTTGATACTGAAAAGAGGCTTAATAAATATAAAATCAAAAATTGTGAGCTGTGACAGATTTAGCATTTCCTCATCCAACCACTAGTGGGAGCTGCAGCAGCACAAGCCCACAGTCTTTACTGAGTCAGAGCTACAGCCCAGCCACGGGCTACAGGACTCAGCTGAGCCAGTCTGGAGCGTTTTTAAAATTTTAAGTTCTTCTGTGTATGAAATAAAATAACCCCACTAACCGGATAATACAGCTCTCTACAGTTCATATTTCAGCCCAAGCAGCTAACAGCAGCAGTTTAGAGCAGCCATCCCGGAGTCACTGCTCGGATTACATTATAAACAGGTCAGTTAGCGCGCTGCTAACCTCAGGATGTTTATAACTACGGAGTTTAGAACACACCACGGCTGCAAGGTTAGACTGTTGAAGGCTACTGGAGACTATTAAAGGCTATTGGAGGTTATTGAAAGGGTTATTGGGGGCAGAAATCAGTAAAGGCTGGTTAGATAAGTGATTCACCTCCTCGTCCTTTGCTGAGGTGAAACTGCGACTAGCGATGTCACAGTGATGTTTATTAACCTCATTAAAACAGATTTTATCAGCTATTGTCTTATAAATATTTACACATAATTTATATCTCTTCTAAAAAGCATTTATGTTGGTCAGTAACACAAAATGCATACCGGTCTTTCGCCTTGAAGCACAGCCGTCCGTCTGCATCAACTTTTCTTTTTCTGGATATTATGGGATAAACATGTCTCAATTCCACCCGCGAAGTTACACCTTCCCTCCGGCAGGGTTTCCACATCAATGACTACACTGCCGTGTAGTGGCAGTAAGCCGTAACTTTGCGGGTAATACAATCGACAAGCATTGTGGGAAATGTATTTTTTGGTCAAAGAACGCTTCTGACCTATTTATTATAGACACTAAGATTTTACAAGCTCTCGCGGGCCACATAAAAAGACGTGGCGGGCCACATTTGGCCCGCGGGCCTTGTGTTTGACACATGTGCATTAGAGTTTAGGAAAAAATCTACACTAATGGGTGTGGTGGTCTGGAAGTGAGGTGTGTTCAGGTAAATATCTAGCATGTTTTTTTATCTTGGTGGCAGGAAAATACGGGTGCGCCACTGTCTGAATAAAACCCTGACAACAGTCAACAGTCATCTGTTCAATCCTATATGTTACATCCCTGCATCTTACACACGTCCAATTACAGTTTTAACTCAATAATAAACAGAATAAAGAATAAAATGACATTGGTGTTTCTTTAAATGAGCTGCTGGTGTATCTTCACAGTGTGAGCACGCAGGTCAGTTTTCCTAAAGCGCCATGCTGTTAAGTTAAGAACGTGCCAAAGTCAGAGCTCACCCGCCTCTTAAAGGGAATTACATCTGGCTCACTAAATGGTTTATTTCACGCTATGCCCAAAACACATCCATGTTTCAAGATGTGCAAGGTGTATTTTTTGTGCCCTCATGATACCAAAGACACACAACACGCCCTAAATCCAGCTGCTCGAAACACAATTGACCAGTGCACTATAGATCACTACAATAAGGCCCATTATTCCATAAGAGCATGCACATAGTTCACATTTATTCCAACAAAAGCAGGACAAACTCTTGTTCAATACTCCTGATTTTGTGTTTATACAGTACAGTGTTTCTAAAATAAGCTTTCTGTTGGTTCTCTGAGCAGCATATCAGATGGGCGAGAACCTGTTTAAAAGCACTGGAATGGTGAAGTGGACCAGCGTCGTGACAGCATGGCACAATGAAGTCGCCAACTACGTGTACCCTACAGGATCCGCCAACACCCAACCCATTGGGCACTACACCCAGGTAATTCACTGGATTAAATATATATTTTTTATAGTGGATATTTTAAAATAAATAAAAGAATTAATGTAAGAAATGTAAAATGCAAAAATATTTTTTTTTTAGTGGTGTCAATTAAAATGCTAGTATATACAGTACAGGCCAAAAGTTTGGACACAGCTTCTCTTTTTCAATGCATTTTCTTTATTTTCACGACTATTTACATTGTAGATTCTCACTGAAGCATCAAAAGTATGAATGAACACATGTGGAGTTTTATGTACTTAACAAAAAAAAGGTGAAAAAAGTGAAAATGTTTTATTTTCTAGTTTCTTCAAAACAGCCACCCTTTGCTCTGATTACTGCTTTGCACACTCTTGGCATCATTCTCTCAATGAGCTTTAAGAGGTGGCCACCTGAAATGAAAATTATTCCAACAGTTCTGAAGGAAGGAGTTCCCAGAGGTGTTTATTAGCACTTGTTGCTTCTTTGCCTTCTTCACTCTGTGCTCCAGCTCACCCCAAACCATCTGGATTGGGTTCAGGTCCGGTGACTGTGGAGGTTCAGCTCATTTTTTATTAAGTACATAAAACTCCACATGTGTTCATTTATAGTTTTGATGCTTCAGTGAGAATCTACAATGTAAAAAGTCATGAAAAAAAAAAAAAAAAACGCATTGAAAAAGAGAAGGTGCGTCCAAACTTTTGGCCTGTACTGTACTTGTATGTTTGAGGGAAGATAAAGCTCCAATCGTGGGGCGCTGGAATAAAGAATGCATAATCAAATGAATAAAGGAAACTTTTATTTTTTTATTTTATTGTAAACATCTCAGCTTGGTTGTAAGAATTTCTGAATTAGAACTTTTAGCATTTGCTGAGTATAAAAGAGGGTTTTCACACCTGTAGTTGAATTTGTTTATTTGGTGCATTTCTTCCTCTGTTTGGTTTGGTTTCACACAGACACAAACCTAAACTCACCAAAATGTGCACCAATAAACCATGTAAGCACATCGTCTCCTCTGATTGGTCAGAGCTTTCTGTCTCTGGAGCAAGAAAGTGCAAATATCTGTACAGTGTGAAGCTGCTTTAACACAGAACACTGAAAACTATTGCAGCAATTGCAGCTGCGCTTTTAAACACACTGTTTTTAATGGGTTGTGCAGCGCAGATGTTAAGCAGTGAACGCTGCACATACTGCGCTCTTAGTGTGTAAACAGCATGGAGCAGCAGAAACAGTGCTTGTTCATACCAGTATATTATTTTTTGGCTATAATATACCAGATTAAACTTTGCCTTATGCCAGAAGGTGTGTAATTAACTGCATTAAAAATATAATAACCCAATACTGATTCCAAATTAATCACAAACTATAATACTTTAACATTGATAGCTCTAAAAAAAAAGTTGTTTTAAATCTCTTTTTGAATTATTATTTTGATCTATATGAAGATATTTTGGGGAACATTTTCTATTTTTATGTATTGACTTGTGCACCTAAAATTTAGAAATTCAAACTGTTAAAAGAAAAATTGAGCTCAAGAGCACCTAAATAAATCTGAGCACCTCTAAAAGTATAAGTAATTTTCTTTCTTTTATAAGCTAGAACAAATGTTAACCCATTCATATTCCTTGTCCTGTATACGGGCTACAGGTGTAGGTGATAAAAACCTCTTTTTTTTCTGCATTAAAAAAACTTATTTAATTCCAGATCAGTAACAGGAATCAACCCAAATTCTGCATGTTTGAAAATAAAGACCTAAAAACTAGACAAATATAACGAAACTAAAGGTTTGGAGGAAATAAAATGTTTAATTTGTATTCAGGAAAATATTTATTTTAAAATGTAGTTTAGGAAAATGCTAATTTTATGATTTTATTCATTATATTTTTAAAGTTGCAGATTTACTTTTTTTTTTTTCTATCACAATTACAATTAATACATTTTTATCAAACTTTTTCATGTAATGCTTAAATAGAAACCCTCAAGATTTAGGTGTGGAATATCAGGCAGAAAATGAACAAAAATGCTGACCTGTTAATGATTTAAAGGATTTTAACTAAACTGAACAAGGTCCCGGCTGATTGACCTGCTCTTTATTGCGATTTTTACAGAACTATCTCTTTAATGACCCTGCATGAACTCTCCTGATCCCAGTTCAGCTGCTCTGGCCTATATTTGCTCGGGTTTCCCGTGAGCAGATCCAGTGTATTGACCTTTCAGTAAATTAAAGGCTGAAGGCTAGGGAGGGACCCGGGCGTTAGGAACAATTGTGAAAAGAGACACATCCTAAATATGAGCCGTTTATCCTGGCCTGACCTGTTTCTCCTCCGGCTGCAGGTGGTGTGGTACAGCTCCTACTCCGTCGGCTGCGGCGCCGCCAAGTGTGGAAGCAACTACTTCTACGTCTGCCACTACTACAGAGCGTACGTTCACATCTGCTACACTAATTCACTTTTACTGTACACATAATTCAACTCAGTTCAGTTCAGTTACATTCAGTTCACATCTATTCCATTCAATCTGATTTACTTATTTAAAGTTAAATTTAGTTAAATCTATTTAAATCAACTGATTCCAATTTAGTTCAGTTTAATTACATTCAGTTCACATCTATTCCATACAGTCTGATTTACTTATTTAAAGATTAATTCAGTTAAATTCATTTAATTCAACTGATTCCAATTCAGTGTAGTTGTCAATCAAATGCAGTTTGATTCAAATCAGTTCAATTTAGATTCATTTGTTTCACCAGTTCTGTTAAATTCAGATAAACAAAATCCATATTAACCCATTTCAAGTCAATTCAGTTGTTCAGGTGAATGTAGCTTGATTCAATTCAATTAACTTTGATTCAGTCGTTTAATTCAATTCTAATCAATTAAATCCTATTATTTTGCATATTTTAAATAAATTACATTCAGCTAAATGCAGTTTCATTCAAATCAATTCAGTATGATTCAGTTCAAAGTTCAATTACATTCAGTTCAAATCAAGAACATTCAGCCTGATTCACTTATTTCAAGATAAATTCAGTTACATCGCTTTAAATTAACTGATTCCAATTGAGTTTAGGTGTTTAATTAAATGCAGTTTTATTCAAATTAATTCAATTTAGATTAGATATTCAGCTCAACGAAATGTTGGTATAATTCAAATAATTTCGGTTCAATTGCATTTAGTTCTATTTATTTCAGATTAATTCAGATAAACACAATCAATTAAATATATATATATATATATATTTGGTTAAATGCTGTTGATTTAATTCAATTAGATTCAGCTATTCAGTTAAATTCAGTTTAATTCCATTAAAATAAAATAAAATCCCCTGTAGGCACGTAACAGTATTAGACTTTATCCTACGTTATTTTTTTTTTGGTCATTTTTTGTGACCAGCTGGATCAGTTCTCTTAAACTAGGTTTAGTTATTTGGTTAAAATGCAGTTCAGTATAATTTAAATCCACTAATTTTAAATCAATTCAGTTTTTTTTAGTTCAATTCACATAATTTCACAAAATTTCACATTCACATATGTCTAATTAAGTTGCTGTAAAAAATAAAGGCAGCCCAAGACACCATTAGAAGAGCTGAATAACTCACATCTCTCAGATTAAACAATAGCTCCCTCTGGGGGAGAGGTAGTGTGAGAGCAGGTGTTTTGCTACTCTTTTCAAACTATATGTATATATATCATTAGTAATTTATATAAACATCAAATCATTTGATCATTATCCATCATCGTGACCTTAATAACCATCCTGATTTTTCTTTTCTTTTATTTGATTTTGGAAGAATAAGAAGTAAAGGAGCAGATGCCCCAATACATTTGTCTATATAGTGTAGTTAGTATATAATAGTCAAAACAAGTAGTTTTATTGATAGTATGTACAGAACAAAAAGAAGATTGAAATTGTTTTACTCTCCTTTCCAAAGTTATAGCAAAAAATAAATAAATAAAAGAAAGAAAAATAATCATCATAAATCGATATTCGACAGTACAGGTCAACTAAATAAAATAGGTAAACTACAACTAAATACAAGGATTAATATAAGAATGAGATAGACACTCCCCTTGTAAAAGATAAGTGTATTATAAGTATTTAAGTATATTTTTAAAAATATATATGTAACATGGAAAAGTACATACTTTTGGCATTAAAATGAATACATACTTAAATACATACTTAATGTATTATTTTGAAACCACTTATGGCAACTTACGTATATTTCCATTATAATTAAGTTATATTTAAATACAAAATAAAAGCATTATGTTTTCTTCTGCAAACTTCAGTAGATTTAAGTATGTGTTTTTTAAACGTAAAAACGTACGTAAAACGTAAAAAAAAAAAGAGAGACCACTTTCTTTGATTTTACCAAATTGAATATTGTCAATCAAACCAAGCTGAACTGCTTAAATTTTCACACCAGGAATGTAAAGCATAAAGTTATCGAAAAGCAGTGTGTAAGACTGGTGGAGGAGAACATGATGCCAAGATGCATGAAAACTGTGATTAAAAACCACCAGGGTTATTCCACCAAATATTGATTTCTGAACTCTTAAATCTTTATGAATATGAACTTGTTTTCTTTGCATTGATTGAGGTCTGAAAACTCAATCTTTTTGTGTTATTTTTCATTTTCTGCAAATAATTGCTCTAAATGACAATATTTTTTCTATTTTTTTTACCACATGATATGGTATATTTATAGTAGTTTCTGTATAATATATCATACATTTATCTCAACTCATACATTCTTTGTTAGTCTCAGATTCATTCCATACATGTTTCTGAATGAGTGAATAAATGCTCTATTCTTCACATGTCAGAGTAGAGGGGAATGTAAACAGCAGGAATGAGAAATCTCCTCATCAGCACTGTAGTAGATTAGGTGTGAGGGCAGCGGACACAGCTTTAAAAGGTTAATGACCAGTACGACCAGTTTCAGTCCGGACCCTGAGGAAAGGGCTCATAATAAGCTATTATTGTCTTTGTATGCAGAGGAAATTTCAAGGGCGTGGCACCCTACACACAGGGACAGTCCTGCGCCGCCTGCCCTGGAGCCTGTGACGACAAACTCTGCAGTGAGTACCATTTTAATTACAGTCATTATTTTATTTGCATGATGTGACACTGAGTAAACCTTAAAGTTTACTTGTATGGCTGTCACAATAATTATATTTTCGATTTACAATTTATATTATATCATACAATACATGGGCATTAATATTTGATAATGGTGATATTGATTATTGTGTTTATTTTTATGTTTTTATAAGTGAACAGTTATATGTACATTTTAGCCAGTCATGCTTTGATGTATATGTTTAATTGTTTTGTTATGCTATTCTATTATTGTTATATAAGTGGAATTTAATGTTCTTAAGATTAAAAAAAAATATTGTTTATCGCGATACATCATCCACGAAAACTGTTATTGTGACAGGCCTATGTAATTGCATTACCTTGCTTTTACTTTATAATTATATAAGTGGCATATATTTTTTTTTTGTAGTGACCCACTGTAACATTTAATGGCTTTCTAACTTATTTACACATTTAATTCACAGCCAACCCCTGCCCTCACGTCAACAAATACTCCAACTGCGCCTCCCTGGTGGCGGCACTGAAATGTACCTACCCCCGCATGACGGACTGGTGCCCTGCTAGCTGCCTGTGCAGCGGTAAAATCATCCCCGTCGGCAAGTAAATGAACCGGACCTGCGGGGGATCATCGCTACCTGTTTTTTTATTTTTTATTTAGTTAACCTTTCTTTTTCAGTGCACTTTGAAGTACCTTTTCCTGTCAATTCTAAACCAGAACTCTTAAAGGAACACTTCAGCATTTTTCAGCCTGTTCTACACCTGCTGCATGGGCTTTTTAGAGCTGATTTTAAAGAAGAACTGCACATGTGCAACAATAAGGATTGATTTGAGATACTGAAGGAATAGAAAACCTGTTGATTTAAAAACAATCTGATATAAGAAGTCAATTGGACATATTTTAAAAGAACTTGCTGACTCATAACATACATATAACAGCATAGGATGTAAAATACCCAAGAATACTTTGATAAGACTACAACTACAGTCTATTTGAGATCATTATTATACGTTTTTATTATGCATCATGTCCACCAGGAGCATCATGCGCACTAAAAAAGTATAAATCAGGATGAGAAAAAGACTCTGTCTAAGACAGTAAAATCGCTTAAAAAAAAGTCATTCAGTGTAAGGCCAACACAAAACGCCGACACTTCCAGAATTATGCTGCTTCGGCATCAGCAGCCGGAGTCCGAGCGAGCACAATTGGCCGTGCTCTCGCTCTTCGTCTCATTCAGCTGATGAATCAGAGCTGGGGATACAGCGCTTTCCTCTAAGGGTGTTGGCTGCCTTGCGATGCTGCTTTGATTGGCTGAAGCTGGAAAAGAGGGCGGGGCTGACTTCACCTGTATTGAAGGAGGCATGCGCTTGTCCTGAACCTCCTAGCGCATTTGTCCATTCACTTCTAATGTAACCCTGTTTTTTTTTCTTTTACTAACTGCAGGTAAACAAACACACTTACTGTGCCACATGTGCTACAGGTATGAATTATCTACACTGGGCTGAAAAATGCAGGAGAATTCCTTTAAAAATTCACTATTTTACACTACAGACGTATCTACATGGGGCATTTGCAATGCTATATAAGCAAATATAAGTTATATTATTAGGACTACCTCAGTCTTTTATTCAGCTATGCATCCATTTATAACATTTGAATCACAGCACAGAAGTTTAATTTGGTCTAGATCAAAGAATATCACATTACATCACATCATAGCACAATAAGCTTTTTAACACAAGGCCGAATTTAACCCTGAGCTTGTCTGAATGCTCACCTAAATGTCTGGTCTTCTGATTTTTTTTTAGTGTTTTCTTTAGTGTTTGCTCTGCATTCACGCTGTTGGAGCAAGCAAACTGTTACATATTGCAAAACCGGTCCCACGCCACGTCTCTGGGGCCCACAGATGGCCCACATTTGGTGCTTTCAGTTCCAGCACAATTCAGTCTAAATAATCCAGCCATATTCTAAGGTGTAATTGAAGCGTTGGGAGACAATTCGGCCATTTTATCAGGATTTCCCCCCAAGCAAGGATGCCACACACATATACTCAGGGGTATAGGTTGGGAAAAGGTGCAATGTAATTATATACAGGAACATTCTGTTCACTCTCTGAATGAAGCAGGCCAGGTTATCACTATGGATCTAGGGTACAGTGACGTGTTGTAATGCAGCAGATCACCAGCAGACGTCTCTGCTGTATAACAATTCAACAGCATGAATAAACAGGCTGAATGAAAAGGCTTGTACCCACATGTACTGTATATTCTTCTTTTTTTCTTACTGTTGGTTTCATTTGCTACTTATTTTTGAAGTTATTAATAAAGACAGCACATTAAAAACTAAAATTTTGTACATGTGATTTATCTAAGGCAACCAGCTTTGGACCTTTATACAAATCTTTACACAACAAGCAAAATGTCATTATAACAAAATATATATATATATTGGGTTGACCTCCTGAACCCATAGCTTGTTATGATTTATTCCTATTTTATATTATTTGATAATATATATATATATATATATATATATATATATATATATATATATATATATATATATATATATGACATGTAATCATTAATAGTGTAAGAGATAAGGGTGATTGGAACATAAGTTCAAAAGGACAGTTAAGGTATTATTATGTAAAGTGGAAACAAAGTTTTTACTGAGATAATATATCTATAACAGTGGCGTCATACTGATATTTTTCTGATTATTAAACAAACTTTAATATCAGACAAATATAACCTAAGCAAATACGAAAAAATAATAATTATAAATTAATTTATTAAGGTAAAAGGCTGTAAGGCTAAGTTTAAATTCACTACTAACCACAACCAGGCCTGATTACTGCCAGACCTGTAGAATCAAGAAATCACTTAAATAGAACCTGTCTGACAACATGAGTTAGATAGAAGATCTCAAAAAACAACACATTAGTATTCCCCAATCTGAAAAAAAAGTCATTGATCATCTATCGTTATAAATTCATTTCTAAAGCTTTGAGACTCCAGAGAATCACAGTGATTCACTATTATTCACTAATAGTGTAGAGTGACCAGCCGACCTAAAGAAATTACTCCAAAAGGGCATGAACAACTCATCCAGGAGATCCTAAAAGAACCCAGAACAACATTTAAAGAACTGCAGGATCTCACTTAAAGCCTCAGTTAAGGTTAATGAGTGTTAATGATTCAATTATAAGAAAGAGACTGGGTGAAAATGGTGAGAATTCCATGAGAGAATTCCAATATAAAAAACACTGCTGACCAAAAACAACACAACCACCCGTCTCACATTTACCAACTAACATCAAACACAACACAACCACCCGTCTCACATTTACCAACTAAAATCTTGATGATCTCCAGAACTTTTGGTTAATATTTTTTGGACTGATGTGACAAAGTTAAAAATTGTGCCCTGAAAAGAACAAGAACATCATACTGAATGTAAAACATGGTGGTGGTAGTGTGATTAGTGTGATGGTCTGGTGCTGCTGGATAACTTGCTGTAATTGATGGAAGCAGGAATTCTGCTGTTTATCAGACAATCCTGAAGGAGAATATCCTCCATCTGTTCCTTACTGACCTCAAGCTCAGGAGTACTTGGGTTCTGCAGCAGGACAATGACCCAAAGCACACAAACAAGTTCACCTCTGAATGGGTTAAAAAAACAAAATGAAGGTTTTGGAGGAGTGGTCTAGTTAAAGTACGATTGAGATGCTGTGGATGATCTTAAACGGGACGTTTATGCTGGAAACCCTTCTAAATTAAAAAAAAAATTGTAAAGAAAAGTGGATCAAAATTCCTCCACAGAGATGTGAACGTTATTAGATTTGGGGGCAAACACTTTTCCACACAGGATTTGTTTTTTTCCAAACCATCTAAAAAGTTTATATTTACTGAGGTTATATTTGTCTGATATTAAAGTTTGTTTGATTATCTGTATGACAAAAAAGCAAAAAGAAAATAAATCTATAGGGGGACAAATACTTTTTCATGCCACTGTATACTCTGGGAAAAAAAAAAAAAACTTAAAAATACTTAAAAATTATGACTTTCTTTGATTTTACCAAATTGAAAACCTCTGTAATATAATCAAGAGAAAGATTGGATGATCACAAGCCATAAAATCAAACTGAACTGCTTGAGTTATCCAAAAGCAGTGTGTAAGACTGGTGGAGGAGAACATGCCAAGATGCATGAAAACTGTGACTAAAAACCAGGGTTATTCCACCAAATATTGAATTCCGAATTATTTGAGGTCTGAAAGCTCTGCATCTTTTTTGTTATTTCAGACATTTCTTATTTTCTGCAAATCAATGCTCTAAATTACAAATTACAATATTTTTTATTTTGAATTTGGGAGAAATGTTGTCTGTGTAGTTTATAGAATAAAACAACTATTTTAATTTTACTCAAACATAAACCTATGAATAGCAAAATCAGAGAACTGAAGTGGTCTCTTAATTATATCAATCAATCAAGCCCTGTATATGTACAGCATGTATGCATAGTTATTCATATTTACATTTGCGTTTTTATAATTATTTAGATATTTTAAGCAGAGCTGATATATTTTATTATTAAAAAAATAGTGCTGGCAATGAAGTATTCATACATAGGTTGCACTCTTATTCTTTTATTCTTTTATTATTATTTTGCATTAAATAAAGCTTACAAATGAAGGGAAATATCGATTAAAATAAAAAGATTTTTAAACCATACATTTTTTAATGAGCATATAATGATCAAAAGTCGGCACATAAGTCGTGAAAACACTTCTTAATAAAAAAATATAGGCGAATTTATGCGATTTAGTACAATAGCTGTCATTCAAACAGTATTCGTGATTGTGATTGGTCCGGCTGGATCGAAGCGGCCAATCAAAACTGCGAAGTCAAAGAGGGCAGGACTCAAATTTCAAACATGACAGGGAAGAGAAAAGGCTACAGGTATGAAAACAGAGCTGAAGGAAAGTGAAAGCGGATTAAAGAGACGCAGAGCTGAATAATAAATAATACAGGTGAGGAGGACCTTAAACATTTATATTAATTATTATTATTTATAATAAACACACGAGAGATTGGTATCTAGGCAACCTGTGCGGGCAGCTGTGCGCGTGCTGCGCTACTTTGTTTATATTCTGTATTGGTCTGAACAGGTAAACAGGTAAACCAGGCCTAAAGTTAAATATCGAGCTAAGATAAGCTTTATTAATCACTTATCTCAAAAAGTAACGTGTTAAACATCGCAGTGCCTCTATATTTACCTTTATATCCGCGATTATCACAGGTTTACGCGGTTATTTGAAGTAGCATTGGAAAGCTAGCCTGGTAAACACAGGGTTAACCCTCTGGTCGTGTTCATCTCCCGCCTCCGGTCAGGGTTGCCAGGTCCAACAAAAATGGCCATCCCTAAGTATGTCTAAAACCCGCATTTCAGAAGCTTAAAGTAGCTCTAAATGATCAGTGTAACGTTTTGCAGTTTAATTTTGAAGAATTTTGAAAAAATAGGTTTTCATTCAATTTTTTAATTATTGAGTAAAAAAAGAAAAGTGGAATCTTCTCTTGAATTTCAGATCTATCCCTTTTTGTGTCACAACACAAATCTAATGGTATAATCCAACAACAATTAAAAAATCAGAAAATAAAGAAAATATATATATATTTTTCCTGAAATTCCGATTGTGAAGGCCAGCTTTAAAATAAAAAAAATGATGTAAAAACCTAAATTAGAAAAATGGATAAATACTTATTTCTTGTACACTGCAGTATATAAAAAAAATGTTTATTGAGTTTTTACATTCAATTTTCTATTTTTGCACTTTTTTGGTAGCCGCGGTAATTTTAAAAGTAGCCCAAAAACATCTTTGTTCATCTTTGATTATGCTCTCTCTCTTTCTCTCTCTCTCTCTCCCACTCTCTCTCTCATTTTCTCTCTCTCTCTCTCACACACACACACACACACACACACAAGTTTTCCTCTTTTCTCAATAACTCAGCACATTAAAAAGAATCAAATCCACCCTGAGATATTATAAAACAGTAACACTACTTTGAGATATTATAAAACAGTAAAACTACCCTAAGATATAATAAAACAGTAAAAGTTAAGTACCAGCATAAAAAAATGCCCACAAAAAGTCCCACACACCCTAACCAGATATATCATATAATATATGAGATGATTTAGTTATGAGCAAGACTTGCAATGCAATAATTTAGGTGTTGCCATGACTAAGTAAGTAAGTCATAGGAATGAGATAATAAGCGTTAAAATATAGTATGCCCCCTCTTTCCGCCTATATTTCTCCACATTTAATAGCACATGAAGTAGTATCAGCAGGAGCAGAAGTTTGTCCTTGTTGACACTAACAGTAGCTCAGTGTTTTTTATGTTGCGCTAATGCAGCAGGTGGCAGTGTTTTGGCAGTGTTGTGGCAGCCAGAAAGGAGCAAAAGGGGACTTTATAATTTAATTTATGGATTCTATTCATGGTCAGAGCTTAATTATTTCATTCCTATGTTAATGCAGCACGGCTAAGACTTGCTTTACTAAGACTGTCTGTCTTGCTGCTTCATACCTTTTCTGTATTTGTTTTTTATCTAACTGGATCATCAGCTAAATAAGAGACTAACAGTAATACCTTGGTGTTTTTAATGTTACACTAAATTAGCAGGGAGAAGGAGGAGGCTTTTACTATTTTGTTTCTGTACTTTAGTCGACTTAAGAACAAGATTATGTTTTGGACATCATTTAGTAAGATGTAGAAACAAGAGCAGTAAGTAAGGCATAAGTACGAGACAATTAAGTTATGGCCATATCTTAGTAAGAAGAACAAGATAATTGTATTGTGGCTATGACTGACTGAAGTGTAGGAGCGAGATAATTCAGAAGTCAATGTTGTAGGACATGGGTCAACAATAGGCGGCCTGCAAGCATGAAACATCTGGCCTGTGAGGTTGTTTGAACTATAATAAACAATAATGAAAAATAAAAATGCTTCTCTGAAGAGCTTTTGATTACATTCCGCCCTTGTTTCTCTGTCACACTCGTTCTTGGGCTCCCTATCTCCTTATTAGGGCGTTTTTTTTCCCGGCTGTGTCCCAACTCGTTTGGTGGGGGACAGTGGTAGTGTGTTGGACTGCGACCCTGACAACACCGGTTCGATCCCGTGTGAGGAGCGGTGTGTTTATTTATTTATTTATTTATTTATTTATTTATTTATTTCCTTTTTTTGGAGTTTACCTGCTTTAAGATCAACCGTTCTGCAATTGGGTTCAACAACCCTCTGGGCTGAAGAGCTACTAGTCTGTAGCACTCCATCCCATTACCCTTCATTTTCCAAAACAGGATTTTACGCTACGTAATGGCTTGGAAAAAACCCTGCCTTAAAGTAATAAAACATACCAGTAGTGCGTAATTTTTTTTTAAAACCTTTCCTAACCTTTTAAAAAATGCTTTTATTGTGCTAATTTCTGCCTCTGCTGCACTCTCTCAGGTTCAACTGTGCTATAGGCGACTAAGGCGAGGATGACATTTCCGTGTACTTTTGTCACGCAGCCACATCAACATCATTCACAGTCTGCGTTTCACTGCTTTCAGCTTGCTCACCTTGCTCAGCCCAATTAGCTTTTCTTCTTTTTTTTTTGCACCATCCCTAAACCCATACATCACCAAGTGCTCCTCCCAAACAGCGGCTCCCTTTTTTTTTTTTTTTTTTAGCATTTTAATATTCTATTTCTGTATTTTAGTTGGCTTAAGAACAAGATAGGTGTATGGAGAAAAAAGGAGAAAATTAAATCATGGCCATAACTCAGTAACACATAAGAACAAGATAATTATGTTAAGGCTTAGTTAGCTATGACTGACTGAGGCGTAGGAAGATACGTTCATTATTTTGTGGCCGTAATACAGTGAGGTGTAGGAGATTACGTGATTATTTAATTGCCGGGACTTTTACACAACTATTTTTATAATTGTGTGTTTTTGAGCATTATTTATATACACATACACATTCCCACACCTTTTTTCTTTAGTTCTTTATCTTTTATTTATCTAATCTATCTGGAACATGTTATTGTGATAAATGTGATAGAGTTAGAGGAGACTAACAGTAATAATAATAATAACATCTTGGTGTTTTTTTTTTTTTTTTAATGTTGCAGTAGTTAATTCAGCAGATGGCAGTGTTATGGCAGCAGCAGCAGAGGGAGGAGGAGGTGCAGCAGGAGGAGGAGGTGCAATAGAAGCAAAAGCAGCAGCAGTAAGAGGAGGAGGAGGAGGTGGAGGACTGTCCTGGATGCTGCTGCTGCTCCTGCTGCTGAACACTGTAGTAGTAGCCTGTATGGAGTCCAGACTACAGATGCTGGCAGCGCTGAGGAAATATGGACGGGAGGTGACGGCTCAGCTCCAGGCTCGCAGCTCGCCCTGAACCCAGAGACCCGTTCCCGGGCTGTGAAGCTCCGTTTACCGCCGCGACCGCTACCGCTGAAGATCCGTCTGCGCGACTCATGGCGGAGTTTACCGAGAACTGCGGGCTGCTCTCGCCGAGCGCCGCGGAGAGAGCGGCCGAGCTGGGCGGCGAGGAGGACGGCAAGGCTCGGCGAGAGGTGTCGGCGGTGTCGAACGGGGACTGCGGGGGTCTGTCCGCGGACACGGAGGCGGAGGCGGCGGCCACGGACATCAAATCCGGAATACCTCGCAGAACCAGCATTATTAAGGTGAGTCTGAAGCAGGAGGAGCTCTAAGCAGCACTGCTGCTGCTCAACACCTTTTCTCAGAAGATACATGAGTAACAAATGAGTAAAATAATCTTTAGCAGGCCCAGCAGATCTGTCCTCACATTAGTAGCATATATTTCTGTGTGTCTTATCACAGCAAAACAGCTCTTTTGTGGATTATTAAAGTAATATATCACTATGCACACCTGATGATAAACACCTGACTGACTCTGCAGGAATCTTGTTCCTATGCTTCACTAAGTTGTACATTTAATTTAGTTTAATTATCTCATTTTATGCCTACATATCCATACGTCTGAGTAAGTTGATGGCAGTGACTTAATTATCTCGTTCCTACGCTTTACTAAATTGTACCATGTGCTTTTTACTACGTTGTACCATTGTTTAAGTATCTCGTTCTTATGACCTACTAAGTTATAGCCGTGACTTATTTAACTCGTTCTTATTACCTACTAAATTATAGCCGTGACTTAATTAACTCGTTCCTACGTCCTACTAAATCATTGTAGTGGCTTAATTATCTCATTCCTTCGCTTCACTAAATTGCACCATGTGCTTTTTACTACGTTGTACCATTGTTTAAGTATCTCGTTCTCATGACCTACTAAGTTATAGCTGTGACTTAATTAACTTGTTCCTACGTCCTACTAAATCATGACAGTGACTTAATTATCTCATTCCTTCGCTTCACTAAATTGCACCATGTGCTTTTTACTAAGTTGGACCATTGTTTAATTATCTCCTTCTTATAAACTACTAAGTTATAGCTGTGACTTAATTAACTTGTTCCTACATCTTACTAAATCATGACAGTGACTTAATTATCTCATTCCTTCGCTTTACTAAATTGCACCATGTGCTTTTTACTACGTTGTACCATTGTTTAATGATCTCCTTCTTGTGACCTACTAAGCAATAGCCGTGACTTAATTAACTCGTTCCTACGCTTCCTACTAAATCATGACAGTGACTTAATTATCTCATTCCTTCACTTTACTAAATTGTACCATGTGCTTTTTACTACGTTGGACCATTATTTAATGATCTCGTTCTCATGACCTACTAAGTTATAGCTTATAGCTTATGACTTAATTAACTCGTTCCTACGTCCTACTAAATCATGACAGTGACTTAATTATCTCATTCCTTTGCTTCACTAAATTATACCATGTGCTTTTCACTACGTTGGACCATTGTTTAATGATCTCCTTCTTGTGACCTACTAAGTTATAGCTGTGACTTAATTATCTCATTCTTACGTCCTACTAAATCATGGCAGTGACTTAATTATCTCGTTCTTACGTCCTACTAAATCATGGCAGTGACTTAATTATCTCGTTCTTACGTCCTACTAAATCATGGCAGTGACTTAATTATCTCGTTCTTACGTCCTACTAAATCATGGCAGTGACTTAATTATCTCGTTCTTACGTCCTACTAAATCATGGCAGTGACTTAATTATCTCGTTCTTACGTCCTACTAAATCATGGCAGTGACTTAATTATCTCGTTCTTACGTCCTACTAAATCATGGCAGTGACTTAATTATCTCGTTCTTACGTCCTACTAAATCATGGCAGTGAATTAATTATCTCGTCATACGTCCTACTTAATCATGGCAGTGACTTAATTATCTCGTTCCTGAGCTTTATTTCATGGTTTAATTATCTCGTTCTAATGACTTAGAAAGGTACGGCCATGACTTAATTATCTTGTTTTTACACCTTACATTGACGTAATTATTTTATTCCTACATCTGGTAAGTTTGCTGGCAATGATTTAATTATTTTGTTTCTACGCTTTACTAAGTTGTACCATGTTTAATTATCTGTTATGCCCTACTACGCATATATCTCATTGGTATGACATACTTAGTTGTACTGTAGGTAAATTGTCTAATTTTATGCCTTACTGCGCATGTCTGACTTAGTTGAAGGCAATGACTTAATTATCTCATTTCTGTGTTGTACCATGGTTTAATTAGCTCATTCTTATGACTTACTAAGTTATGGCAAATGGCAATTACTTAATTATCTTGTTTTTTACTCCGTATCACACCTATGTCTGGCTAAGTCTACACATTACTAAATCAGGGCAATGGCTTTATTATTTTATTTGTACGCATTACTGAGTTGTACCATTTATTAAATTATCTCATTCCTACATCTGGCTAAGTCGTGGCCATGACTTTATTATCTTGTTTCTATGTCTAGCTAAGTCTTGGCCGTGACTTAATTATCTTGTTCTTATTTTATACTAAATTGTAGCCATGAATGATCTCAATGTCTTATTAAGTTCTTGTTTCCAGTTGATAATATGGTATTGGTATGGCTTAATTTTCTTGTTTTAATGCTTTAATAAGTCATTTTTCCCATGTGTTAATATGGCGTGGTCCTGACTTAATTATCTCATTATAGCTGTCAGTATGCTAGGTTAGCTACTGCTACACATTCACTTCCTGCCATTCCCAGCTGAGTCTTAGCTATGGCAGCCCTATTATAACCACCACACTGGCATTATTATGAGATCACTGTGGCACTGACTTGGCAACCTGTGGCACCTCTAGCTAAATGAATAAACATTCTTCAGCAGGCCTGTATATTTTGTAGGTGTTATCTGTCCACTATTATTGATAAACAATTATGTTTATCCCATTAGTTGCACCTATTTTTTGTGCATTTTTGTATTGAAAATACAATTTAAATATTAATATTTCCAACTGGCTACCTTGCACAATATCTGCTTAATTCCAGTGGTCTTTTTCCAGTAGCTGTATTCATCAAATTGGAAGGAACTGTTACTTATTTGTGGCCATGGCTTAATTATCTCCTTCCTTCACCTTACTAAGTCAGGCCATAATGATGTCATTGGCTAGGTAACTTGTGGCACCTCTAAATGAAAAATGTGTGATGTGCTTTTAGAGTCTGTGATGTCTTTAATAAGCCCATGTTTCTGTTGTTTGGATACACACTGTGCAAAAAGAAGGGATTTCTTATTTATTATTAAAAAATATATATATACCAAAATATTAAACTGACACCTCACAAAACATCCATCCGGATGATTCTGCAGCAATGTATTTTTGGCAGCTGTGTTCCTCCAGGTGATAGGAACTGTTATTAATTTGTGGCCATGAATTATTTATCTCATAAGTGTACTAAGCCTCACTTAGTGTTACTGTGATTATTGACCTAATTATATTATTCCTATGAATTACCTATAAAGTCGTGGTAATGGATTCATTATCTTGTTCATATGTCTTACTAAGCTGTAGCAATCAATTACTTAATTATCTTATTCTTATGACTTATTAAATCATGGCACCGTTTACTTATCTTGTTCCCTTGTGTTAATATGGCATGCCCATGACTTAATTATCTCATTCCTATGACTTACCAAGTTGTGGTAATGAATTAATTAAAGATCTTGTTCATATGTCTTACTAAGCTGTAGCAATTAATTACTAAATTATCTCATTCCTATGACTTACTAAATCATTGCACCGATTATTTTTCTTGTTCTTGTTCTCTTGTGTTAATATGGCATGGCCAGGACTTAATTATCTCATTCTTATGACTTACCAAGTTGTGGTAATGAATTAATGATCTTGTTCATAGGTCTTACTAAGCTGTAGCAATTAATGACTTAATTATCTCATTCTTATGACTTACTAAATCATTGCACCGATTACTTATCATGTTCTTGCTCCCTTGTGTTAATATGGGATGGGCATGACTTTAATTATCTAATTTTTATGACTTACTAAATCATGGCACAGATAACTTATCTTGTTCTTATGCTTTACTAACTTCTTATTCCAATGTGTTAATATAGGATGGCCATAACTTAATTATCTCATTCCTTTGACTTACTAAGTCGTGGTAATGAATTTATTATCTTGTTCATAGGTCTTACTAAGCTGTAGCAATGAATGACTTAATTATCTCATTCTTAGGACTTACTAAGTTGTGGTAATTCATTAATTGTCTTGTTTAAATGTTTTGCTAAGTTGTAGGAATTACTTATTAATCATGGCACAGATTACTTATCTTGTTCTTGTTCCCTTTGTGTTAATATGGCATGGCCATGGCTTAATTGCTTAATTATCTCATTCCTATGACTTACTAAGTCACGGTAATAATTGATTATCTCGTTCTTAAGCCTTCCTAAAGCTTATGCTCTATTTGTTAATATGACATGGCCATGACTTAATTATCTTGTTTCTGTATCTTACTTAATCATATGCATGATTGACAATGCATGAATTATCTTGTTCTTATACCTTACTTAATTATTGTGCCCATGTCCTAGGTCTTATTAGGATCAGGTTCCCATGTGTAAATATGATGTGACCATGACTTAATGATTGAGACTTGGCCACAACCGAATTATCTCTTTCTAACACCTAACTCTAATTCCAGTGCCTTCCTAAGTTGTGATTGTGAATTAGTTATCCTGTTCCTACGGCTTATTAAGTCTTGGCCACAAGCTAATTATCTTGTTCCCCACACCTTACTACAGTACAGTACAATTAGTACTGTATTTCAGCGCCCAGGCCATTTCACCCAGACCAGGAATTGAACCCTAGACTTCCACATGATGTGGTAGCTCTCTGGCAGGGAGTGGTGTTATCCACTGCACTAGATTATGGCCAGAACTTAATTATCTCATTCCCACACCTTTCTGAATTACTAGATTATGGCCAGAACTTAATTATCTCATTCCCACACCTTTCTGAATCATGACAACTTGAGGCACCTGTAGCTACGTGTGCTTTTAGAGTGTGAGATTTCTTCAACAGGCCTGTATTTAAGTGTATTTTTTGGTGTAATCTTTCCACCGTTATTGATACAAACAGAGTGGGAAGAAGTGCACTTCATCTTAATCCTATTAGCTGCACATATTTATGAGTATTAAATGCACGTCTAGAGCAGATAACTCTGCAGAGCTGCTCTTTTTATGGACTATAAAAGTAATATATCAAACTGGCTACTTTGCAAAACACCTGGCTGATTCTGCAGGGTTGTATTTTTAGCAGCCGTATTCATCAAGATGATAGGAACTGTTAAAAATAAAAATCGCTCTGCAAAGCACAGATTGGTGTTAAAGGTCTCCTTCTGTTAAAATCCACTTTTTTTTTTGTTCTTTGTGAAATACAGTAGGTCTCTCTGAGTTGTATATGATGATGCTGCACATTAAACTCTTTCTTAACCTGAAAGAGTTTGAAGAAAATATTCAGAAAAATGAGAGTCGATCAGGAAAAGCACCGTGTCTACATCAACCTGTAAGCCGAGAAGCGACACGTCTCATCAGATAGCAGCTAAATTACAGCGCTAGGAACAGCATGGCAGTTAATTCCTGTGTTATTTGTGCAAATAACACATCAGTGTTTTATATCTGCTTTACCCAGTAATTCAGAGCTAAGGAACAAATGGTTAGAATTAGTCTATGGAGGAAAAACACCAGCCAACAAAACCCCGGGGTGGATTTCTACTTTCTGGACCTGGACTACCCACCTCTGTGTGTAAGTAACTATAGGTTTAAATAGGATCTCCGGTGGATTTTGCGTTATACAGAGACTCTAAAACTAGGTCAGTGGCTGAACTGCACTTAGAAGGGCATTATTACTCATGTTGTAAAGTAATATATAACATTGCAAAGACTGTTATTAGTGTAAAAATGTTTTTTTTTTTTTTTTTTTTTTTTTACTTTTCTAATTGTTGCCTCTTGGTGTCGCAGTGCTGTTAGCCAATCAGAGGTGATATGTTTTCATGTATCGAAATACTATCGTTTCTCCCCTCCCTCCACTCTTCCACCGGACTAAAGCAGCATTATACTGGATCACCGGAGCACTTTTTTTTTTTTCCCCCACAAAGACCAGCTCACATGGCATTCACAACAATTTTTTTAAATGAAAAAATGATGAAACGAAACCTTTGATAAAAGCGGAGATGTTTAAAAAGATGAGCGCTTTTTGGTTGCTGTAGCTTTTCTCCATCTAGTCTCTGCTACATTCAGTAATAAAGAGAAAAGTACGTCTGTAATCGGATGAGCTCATACGGATGGATGTTTGGCATGTCCTCTCAGCAGCTCTGCAGAAAGTCGGCTGGGAAACAGGCCGGCTGGGATTATTGGCAGAACGTCTCACCGATAGGCTCTGCAGGTTTAAACAAGGCGGCAGGATTTCAGATTACAAGAAACGCAGCGATTCAAGAAAAAACGGCTCCGGATTGTGGTGAGCGCTGGTGCTGTTGAACACTGTTGATTCGTGACATGTTCATTTCCTGTCTTCTCTGAGGTTTGAATGGTGTGGTGGTATAATGGAAAGTAGGGCAGAGCTCTAGGTGAGGTGCTGTAAATGATGTAGTTTCATTACGCTTTCTGATTCGCTCTGGAGCTTCCTGAGTAATTAATCTGTTGTGAAGTACGTTTATCATGCTGTAGCAATGAGTGACTTAATTATCTCATTCATGTGACCTATCTTGTTTTCATGCTATACTAACATTTTTATGGGTTACTAAGTTGTGGTAGTAATGTTTTGCCAAGTTGTTGGAATATCTTAACTATCTCATTCTCACTAAATCATGGCACAGATTACTTATCTTGTTCTTGTTCCCTTGTGTTAATATGGCATTCCTTAACTATCTAATTTTTACGAGTTACTAAGTTGTGGTAATTCATTAACTGTCTTGTTTAAATGTTTTCCCAAGTTATAGAAATAACTTAATTATCTCATTCTTACTAAATCATGTCACAGATTACTTATCTTGTTCTTGTTCCCTTGTGTTAATGTCATGGCCATGGCTTAATTATCTCATTCCTATGACTTACTAAAGTCACTGTAATAATTGATTATCTCGTTCTTAAGCCTTTCTAAGGTATTGTTTCTATGTGTTAATATGGCATGGCCATGACTTAATTATCTTGTTTCTGTATCTTACTTAATCATAGCATTTCTGAGTAATTAATCTGTTGTGAAGTACGTTTATCATGCTCATATCTTGTTTCTATTGCATTTACACTTGGAATGGGCAAAAACAGAAGCATCACTGCTATGCAAGATGCGAAATTTGAAAAAAAAATCATATCTTTAGCATGATGTTGATTATTTGTTGAAAAAAAAAAATTTAGCCTACTTTTTAAAACGTAAAAAAATAATAAAAATGAAATAAGAAACAGCATTTTCAATAACCGCCTTGTTATGTAACTGCATAATGTTGCCCTGAGGCAAAAAAAAGCCACAATAATAATAATAAACATGTCGAAAGGACAGTTTAATAATCAAAACGTGCTTTCTTGCCCAAAAGCAACACCCTGCTATAGAGTGTTATTTTAAAAATGTAAAAATTTAAAGTTATTTTGAAGCATTTCTATTGGTCCATTCTTTCTCCAAAAGTATCAGTCATGCAAGATGCCAGATAAATAACAAAACGTAACTGAAAAAAAAAGATATTTTATCCTACTTTTTGAGAGCTTCAAAAAATAAACTGCATAATATTATGTAAATGCATAATGTTGCCCTAAGGCAAAAAAAAAAAAAAAATAAGACACTAAAGAAAGAAAAAAAGCCACAAAAATAAGAAACACTTCGAAAGGATAATGAATCATAATGAAAAATCAAAAAAGTGCTTTGTTGCCCAAAAGCAACACCATGCCATAGAGCAGGGGTGTCAAACTCATTTTGGCCGAGGGCCACATTGGCATATTGGCTGTCCTCTGAGGGCCAGATGTAACTTATAAATATAAGAAAATGTAACCAGATGTAATATAAAATGAATGTAATTACTCCTTAATGTTAAATAACTCTCAATATATTATTTATTCAATCAAATATTACAGTTGCATGGAAAAAATGTTTGCTTGTTGCTCAATTAACATAAACCCTTTTAATTTGTCATGTTATGAAATCGAAAAACTCCATCAATCAAGAACCAAACTAGTCAAGTGAATAGAAATGACATAAAATACAAGTTATATTAACTTTGATCAAAACGTTTGATACTGAAATAAGGCTTAATAAATATAAAATATAAAATTGTGAGCTGTTAAGAACGTGACAGATTTAGCATTTCCTCAGATTTAGCAGTTCCTCATACAACCACTAGTCGGAGCTGCAGCAGCAACAGCACAAGCCCGCAGTCTTTACTTAGTCAAGAGCTACAGCCCAGCCACGGGCTACAGGGCTCAGCTGAGCCAGTCAGATGGATAGATAGATGGATGGATGGATGGATGGATGGATGGATGGATGGATGGATGGATGGATGGATGGATGGATGGGTCGGTCGGTCGGTCGGTAGGTCGGTAGGTAGGTAGGTCGGTCGGTCGGTCGGTCGGTAGGTAGGTAGGTCGGTCGGTCGGTAGGTCGGTCGGTAGGTCGGCCGGTAGGTAGGTAGGTACTTTATTTATCCCGAAGGAAATTTAGGAGCGTTTTTAAAATTTTTTAAGTTGTTCTGTGTATGAAATAAAATAACCCCACTAACCGGATAATACAGCTCTCTACAGTTCATCTTTCAGCCCAAGCGGCTAACAGCAGCAGTTTAGAGCAGCGTCACGGAGTCACTGCTCGGATTACATTAAAAACAGGTCAGTTAGCGCTGCTAACCTCAGGATGTTTATAACTACGGAGTTTAGTGGACACACCACAGCAGCAAGGTTAGACTGTTGAAGGCTACTGAAGACTATTAAAGCAGGCAACGCAGCGTAAGCAAAAAACAAAAACCACACACACACACACCAAAATACAAGTTAAGATAAAATATGAAAACGAACACAATAAAGCATAAATAATTAAATTGAATTGCGGGCCACATGTATGCTTATTTTGTTAACCCGTGAGGGGCCGTATGAAACCGCGTCGCGGGCCGGATGTGGCCCGCGGGCCGGTACTTTGAGACCCCTGCCATAGAGTGTTAATGTAAAAGTGGAGATTTAATGCAAAGTTTATTCCAAATTTAGAGCATTTTTATTTGTCAATTCTTTACAAAAGCATCATTGTTGTGAAAGATCCCAAATAAATAAAAAATAGTATTTTTAGCATGATTTTTTTTTTTTTTTATATTTGTTGAGCTTTATAAGGACGAGATTAGTTTCTCAGGGGGGTTTGGGGTAATTTTCTCTTTTATTATGGAGGGGTCCTCTGTGATTTTATTCCCATCCAGAACGATCATGTACATGTTTTTCTCACACATCCTCTGAGAAAATTACAGGCTGAATTATCTACTGTTTTTCACTGAACTCCGTGGTCCTCCAGTAATTTTATTCCTGTCTGGATGCATATCTCTGAGTTTCGTCTCCCAAGTTTAATAAAATAGCTATTTGTCCGCTGCCACGCACCGTAATTACACTTTGGGTGCACGTTTCCATGGAGATCCAGGTAAACACAGCAGTGAGTGGAAATGGAGGAGCTACTGAACGCGAAGTCATGTGACTAAGAAAGCCTAAAAACTCACTGGTCCTCCTGTTTTTATAACTGTAGTCCGGATGCAGGAGTTTTATCACTATGTAGAATGCAGAAATATTGTTTCTTTTCTATTTTTATTGGTCCATTCCTCCTAAAATGTGATACATTATAAATAAACAATTAAAAACTGCAAACGTTAAGATGTATTTTAATGTGGAAGTGATGCTATTTTGTTTTTAATGTAATAAGTTGCATTGCAAAAATCGATTTCTTCAGTGTTTTAATCTGGAAGTTCCACTTAATTACGTTGAATCATATAAAATGTAGGTAAAACAAACTTAGTTAGAGTGGTTTGGTTTGAAATGTGCAGTTCAAAAGAGTCAGCATCATTTACAGCTGGACTAAATGGATCCAGTGGTCTGAAGAGTTCAATGCCTCTAAAAGCCACATCACAGAAGGTTAATACACCACATGGCTGAGAATGCACTGCATCAGACAGTCAAGCTGTGTTCAAAACTGTTTCTTATCTTTTTGTATCAACAATAGACTTTATTTTTTAAAGCACATTGAGGACCTAAAACTGACCCCACTCTACATTTGCGTTTTCTACACGAGTCTGATAAGTGTTTTTTTATTCAGATAATTTGCATATCAGTGCAGTTTTGTTTTCCCGCAAAATCTTACAGCACTTCATGCTTCCCTCTGCTACTGACAACTTTTATGTAGATGCAGATTTCATTTTCCAGCAGGACTTTGCACACTGCCCACACTGCCAAAAGTACCAATTGGTTTTATATAATATTCAAATTTTCTGAGACATTGATTTTTATGGGTTTTCATTGGCTGTAAGTCAAAATCATCAATAATAAATTTTTAGATGCACTAGTAGTTCCTAAAGAAAATTAATTTTCTCTATTTTTCCACTATTTGGCCATCATTAACATTACATATAAACCTCAGAATACATGTTTAAGGTTCACTTGTGGCTTTCGATAGTTAATAAAATGGCTATATTTGTGTATTAAGGTTTCATTCACCTCCACTGTTAAGAAATCTGAGGTGGCTTATTATTTCTATAAAGTGAAATGTTCCAGACTCACTTTGAAGGACTTTATTAACACCTCAGCAATTAAATAATGCTAAAATCCTTTCTTCAAGTTCATCTTTATGAACCACAGCCGACCACCTGCTAGCTTTTTTACAACGAGAGCATGATTAGTCATGTGTAATTGGATTTAGTGGGGTTCTGTGTGTGGAAGAGTGAATAAAACTCATTAGACTTGTAGATTTTTAGCAGTTTTTTAATGGTCCACGCTTGTTGAGTTAAGTCTGTTGCAGCTTATCAAACTGTGGAAAAAGACAATGTTGTAATATTTGGAAAATTTGGTAATTGTACTGTTTTAATCAGAAATCAACATATCGTAAATCTTCGGTACTGTGTTTGTTGCTACATGTGAACTTCTGAAAGTTCACAGCTCTGAGAGCTGGTCATGTGATCACTGATGCCTCACAACCTCTGGCAGATTCAATATTTTTTGTTGGACATGTTGTCAACTGTGTTAATTTTGGTAGTAGGAAAGTTGTTGTGACTAGAAGTTAACCCAGCTACTAGCCCCATAGCCAATGAGAGTTACTGCTTTATTACATCATGGGGTGGTGCTATAGTCAAATGATTATGGTAAAACTATGTGTGGTGAAAACTATTGGTTGTTAAATTCTGTAAAACTGACACCAAATAATCCATAAAACCTGGTGTTTGCTTATTTAGAAGTTTTGTAGACAATTGTATTTGGATATACAGTATTGAGTATAGCAAAATTACAGTGTCATAATATTATTAACATGTGTTGTGATATAATTGTTATCGTGTGATGCCCTGTAATTCCCACTTCTAGTGTGTATGATGGCAGTTGGGAATGCTGCTCATTGCTTTCTAACCCTCTGTTCAAATCATCCTAGCTAGTTAGCATGGAAGCTAATGTAGCAAGCTATCTATCAAGCCATCCTCTACATTTTTTAATGCTAAGTTTTTCTCCAAATTGTAAAAACATATCACATAGAATGGTAGAGTAGTGCTGGGCGGTATACCGCTTCATACAGTATACCAGAGGAAAATATAGAACCGCCAACCACTAGAGGCGCCAAACCACTAGAGGCGCTGTGGAGCGCTGTGTAGAACAGCACCACAAAAAAAAAACACATTAACGGCAGCTCAGCTCTGGTGGAGCCTTACACTGGAGAAACATGAGAACAGAACTTCTGGAGCTTCTGCTGCTGCTGCTGCTCCTTGCTATATAAGTAACTATAGCCCTTTTAAATGTATGAATACTGTAGCTTTAAGGATAATATTAATGCACACTTAACTAAATGTATTTATTAACTGGAGAACCAGGGGAACTGTGATGTGATAAACTGATAAACAGATGCTTAAATACTTTCTAGCTTCAAATGGCTTCAGTAATAATAAATGGTAGTTTGATAATAAACTTGTGTCTGACTTGTTTAATATAGCTTTTGAAAAATATCTTTTTGAATACTCACATTTAGAGTATTTTAGGTCTCTTTATAGTGTTTATGAAACTTTAAAAGATGTAGTTTTGTAAAGGAAGCCGTGTTAAAGTTGTTGGTGTTTCTCTTTTTAAGGTCGATTGTTTATATTCTTCAACTGTTTTGCTGATAATGAAGTCTGATTTCTTCATATATTGTGTATATATTTTGTAAAGCTTAGTGTTTGAAACTCTACTGTTAGGAGAACATATGATGAGTCACAAACTAGTATTAAAGCCTAGGCATACAAAAAAACTATAAATAAATAATAAAAATATTGTGATGTGCATTTTTTGGTCATACCACCCAGCACTAACATAGAGGAATCAGCATTTATAATAATCTTTATTATGTTCAGAATCACATTGCTGGGGATTTGAACAAAGTACAGTATAAACCAAATGTTCAGAGAGCAGAAGCTGAAGAACTTGGACCCTCATTTCTGCAATTGATCCAAAAAATTGGCCATTGGATGGTCGCCTCATGATCTACCAATACATAGTGTTACTCTATGGGGAGTGCTGTAGTTGAAATGCCATGACCTTGGCTCTGTTTGTCAGTTACTAAAACGTTTAAAACGATTTTGTAGGCACGTTTCACATGACACATTAATTTCCTGTTGTTTCATTTTTCCTTTTTTGGTTTTGCTCATCAAAACTCTACTACAGGTACGGAGGCCCTGGCATTACTGAAGCCAGTCAGTCAGAACGACTCTCGGGTTCCTTAATTTGAGCTATGAGATGTATTTGTTCCCTGTTTTTTTTTAATGCTGTACATTATTGAGAAACCTCTCTCGGCTTTCTTCAGCACGAGGTGAGGCAGGAAATATTGCTTTACTTCCTCATCGTGACTGCGCTGTGGCAAAGACCAAGCAATTGCATGAGCTCTGTCCTGAGATGCCTGTGTGGTCAACTTTGCCATGAGTCAACTGTAACATCTGCCAAAAAGCCTGTGACATGTTGTGGGTGTAGCTCGAGTTTCCAATAGATAATTAATACAGTCAGTGGAACCTTAAATACCAAAAAATATCATTAGAAACATTCATTAGAAAGGGTGTCACAAAAACTACATTATCGACTTATCGTTCAATAAACGGACATGACCTCAATCATTTTAATTATCGTGATATCACCCTTTGTGCTCTTACAAAATGCACTTATATTGTGACTGTGGGAATGGCACCTGCAACTAGGCCCAGTCCTAGTTGCTTAACTTTAGTGTCTTAGGTTCATGTTGCCTCAGCCTTCCATTCACCATCAGCGTATCTCTAGAGTGAAGACAGTGCTGAGACAGGGTCTTTATGCCGGTTCAACGCGTGCCAGCTGGGACAGACCGGGGCTGCACGTCATGGAGTGGGGCAGACACACGGTTTTCCTTGCCCTTTGCATTGTGTATGTATATATAATACACACTGAAGAACCCCCTATAACTTACTTTTGTTCAAGCTGTAACTTTTCAATTTCCGAAATTATGCGCGTAAACAGGATTGGAAAGTTTATTGTCCTTAAAAAAGGGTTAATTAATTTGTTACAATATTATGTTATTATTTTATGGGTGCCAAATTAGTGGCCTAAAAAAGGCAACAATATCGTTTATCGCAATTATTTCTGGGACAAAATATCGTTTGCAAAAAAATGTTATTGTGACAGGCCTAGTGTCCACAAACCTCTGGATAAAGACAAGAGAACATCATGGGAATAGAAAGTTGCTGGATGTTTTTGCAGTTATTGCTGCCAAATGCAGGTCATAAAACCTGTCCAGACAGCTTTTGTTGACGTCTTTTGGATATTTGATGACAAAAACGTCAGAAACTAAGTGAAGTAGAACTAAAATTCTAGAATGTTCCTTTGGTCCAGACCAAGAGAAACAAACTACAAAGATAAAGCTGGATAATTTAATAGGTTTATCACAGTGTCAAGTATTTGGTCTGTATTAGGGCACTGTACTGGAAAACTGAAGGGCATGTAGTTACAACATAAAAATTTCTCATAATACTAGGTATTATATTAGTTTTGTTCTACATGCATAATTCAGTTGATGATAAACAACAGAAACAGCTCAAAAATCTGTAAAGAAAACAGTAAAATATGCAATATGTACAGTTTTAAGAGTTTAGAAATCAATATTTGGTGGAATAACCCTGGTTTTTAATCAATGTTTTCGTGCATCTTGGCATCATGTTCTCCTCCACCAGTCTTACACACTGCTTTTGGATAACTTTATGCTTTACACTCCTGGTGCAAAAATAAACCAAGCAGTTCAGTCTGGTTTGATGGCTTGTGATCATCCATCTTCCTCTTGATTATATTCCAGAGGTTTTCAATTTGGGAAAATCAAAGAAACTCATCATTTTTAAGTGGTCTGTTATCTTTTTCCAAAACTGTATGTATATGAAAGTTCGACAAAAGTCATTATAGGCAAGGCTGGTTTTATTAATAATCTCCAATCATTAAATCAAGGCCAGCCTCCGATCTCTATGAATAGGGAGAAACCAAAAAACTGGAAACTGGCAGTCAGGTTACAGTTTTTTGTATATCATTTAACTATTAAAAATTGATAAAAATGAACTGTTTGACGCATTTGGATCAATAGTACCTTATTTTTCGGACTATAAGGTGCTCTTAAAATCAATTCATTTTCCCAAAAATCAACAGTTCTCGTTATTATCAAGTGCGCCTTATGTATGAATTTTACCAGTCTGGTATTAAGGAGCAGTAAAGGCACTCCACTGAAGTACAGAGTTATAATGGTGAGTTTTCAGTGAAGTTTCTCCAGCACTAAGGCTAGGTGCAGCAGCATTAGCATTAGCCGCCAATCACAGCGCTAGCTCTTTCGCCTTTCAGAGGCTAGTAAAAAAAACAAACTATCTAGGACGAACTGCTAGCCTCTCTACTGTTCCTCCAGACTCTGGTCCCTTGATTGTAAAATTGTAAAATGTAAAATTGACTGATGATCAGTGATGGTTTGGAGAGACATGTCATCTGCTGGTGTTGATCCACTGTGTTTTATTATTAAGTCTAAAGTCAGTGCAGTTTAGTTTTCCCACAAAATCTTACAGCACTTCATGCTTCCCTCTGCTGACGACTTTTATAGAGATGCCATGGAGATTTCATTTTCCAGCAGGACTTGATACACAAGTACCAGTTGGTCTTATATATAATATTGACATTTTCTGAGACACTCATTTTGGGTTGTCATAAATAATGTTGATGATTTAATTCTAATTTTCGATTTTAGATTGTGATTTTTTTGGGGGATTTATTGGTTCATATACCTCCATACACAGTATGTACCCTCAGTGTGTGTGTGTGTGTGTGTGCGCTGTGTACAAAGTGTGTGAAGTGTTTTGCTAGGTGAAGCGCGTGGTGTGATTTTAGCAGTATTCTCAGTGCTCAGTGTTTGGCGCCACTATTAATAATTTTTAAGTGACTGCAGTCTGTAATTAGAGATAAACGTAACGAACAGGTTTCTCTCTTACAAATTTCCTGTTTTTTCCACGTGCCGGCTGATTAATGACGACTCTTTGAAGTTTGTTTAATAAAAAGGCATAAATACATTTAGAAAGGTTGGAAGCAGAGAATTATATTTGAGGAGAAACCAGTTGTATGTATTTTTCCTGGTGAAGGAATTGCATTGCATTTAGACTGTAGAAAATTAGTAAAGTTGAATCTCTTATTGTTTCAAATTTTTATGTATCTTATTGTGTATCTTATTGTTTAATAGGGATGCACCAATGTGGGAATTCTGGGCCAATACTTGTACAAATAACTCATCAGTGTTTTATATGCTTTGCCCAGTAATTCAAAGCTATGGAACAAATGGTTAGAATTTGTATATGGAACACCACCAGAGAAGTACAATTGAGATAGATGGTAGATGTATGTTGAAAACATTTCCTTTTACACTAGTTAATTAGCTAACGCTAGGTAGCTATCTTGTGTAAGCAGAGGTGGGTAGTCCAGGTCCAGAAAGTAAAAATCCACCCGGAGAAGACTTGGGCGATATGTTTGCATGTATGAATATTCATGAGAAAGAGCCGAAATCCTATCGTTCTTCCCCGACCACTCCTCCACCAGACTAAAGCAGAGTTATACTTGATCACCGGAGTGTGTGAGGTTTCATGGCTAAATTGGAGCAGCCTGGTGTTCAATCTTCATTAATTGCACATTATTGCACCAGTAACAGCAGAGTGTGAAGGTTCAATTAGCAGAGTAAGAGCACAGTTCTGCTCTAAATATTGCAATGCACACAACATTATGGTGACATACCAGAGTTCAAAAGAGGACAAATTGTTGGTGCACGTCTTGCTGGCGCATATGTGACCAAGACAGCAAGTCTTTGTGATGTATCAAGAGCCACGTTATCCAGGGTAATGTCAGCATACCACCAAGAAGGACCAACCGCATCCAACAGGATTAACTGTGGACGCTGTAAGAGGAAGCTGTCTGAAAGGTATGTTCGGGTGCTAACCCGGATTGTATCCAAAAAACATAAAACCACGGCTGCCCAAATTTTTTATGACTGTGAAAAAAAGCAATTATCGTCTGATACTGATATAATTCTGATATCGTTGTGCATCCTCACTATTTGGTCATAAGCAGTCACTGTTCACTATATACCTTTTGCTATGTACTGGCGATTACCAACAGTCTTTTAAGACATTGCTCAGAAACACTGCTATATAACTGAAAAATATATTGCTTCAGCATCGTCATTGCAATTTGTGTACATGCAATAGTGCAATAGTAATATAGCAGGATGTGCAATATTCAATAAGACAAATCGTCCAATAGAGGCACATTACATCTGCTCAGAATCATTTATTTTACTCCATTCTTTTTTATACACAAAGTATTACAAATATCACAATATTGCAACATTACTTTCAGAGAAATCTGATTAAGATTCCTCTAAAAAATATCGCAATGTCTGTTTTTCACAATATCATGCAGCCCTTGCATTTATGTTCTATAGCAGTAAACAAATGTCACTGAACATGATTGCCACAATTAATACTGATTTTAGAATGTGCATGTAGCGTTTAGAATTTTTACACAGTGATTTTAAAATAAATAATAATTAAACCTCACCAGAGCCCCACCCGCTAGATCAGTTGAAGAAACGCCATTTCGGCCTGCCGTTTGAGAACCTCAGACAGTACACAGCACCGTTAGCAAGTAGACTTCTTCTGAGGGAGGGATCTGTACCTACTGTCAGTAGCAAGTCCACATAAACAGAAAAGTGAAATAGCCTGTAAATGGCTCATTCTTAAAGGGACTGATACTGGCAAGAATAGAGCTGATAAGATCTCTTTATTTAAGAGTGATTTAGTGCAGCAAACTTCATAAACATTTTTTGTAGAGCCCATAGGCATATTCTAACTTTTCTAAGATGCGTAGTATGTCAACCTTAAAGTCGTTAGATTACTCTTTTTTGAGGGGGATTTGTCAAAAAAAATCAGTAGCAGTTGGAAAAGAGGAGGAGTCTGACTTTACATATGTCGGAGGAGGCATGTGCTAATCTTCACCCTCCTGGTTTTGCATATACAGCTGAATTTGGGAGAAAATGTGAAAAAATTGAAATAAATGTATATATATATATATATATATATATATATATATATATATATATATATATATATATATATATATATATATATATATATATATATATATATTTGTGATATTCTGACTTCAGTGTTTGTTAGCATTGTTAGCCTAGCGTCTCCTGTTCTAAAATAAAAAAGAGCCCATCAGATATGTGACATTTCTTGGCTCATACACTGAATCTGGGGTCATTGATCAATCATGTAAATTAGATTTCTTTTGTCTATTTCTTTTGCTAAGTCCATTTCTGTTGGCCTTTAAAACTCAATTAAGCATCAAACGAATCAGCAGATTAGCATTAATTACTCACATAATCAATCATGCCGGCCCTGGAGAGAATTAAATTAGAGTCCCGGCTCATTATTATACCTCACGTAACACCCATAATATCACACCTCTCCGTTTCTCCAGTCCTAGACCTAATATTTTCATTTCAGTGTTTACAGATTGAGCCTGTTGTAAAATGTAATTTTAATTTTAGCATAATATACAGTGCAATAGAGGCACATATTCTGACATGTGCTCATTGTGCTCAGTACCAGTCAAAAGTTTGGATACTTTCTCATTTTAAGATTTTTTCTTTTTTTTTAGTGTAGATTAATATTAAAGACTTAAAAACTATGAAGGAACACAAATACAGTTACAGAGGTTGGGCAATGAAACTGAAACACCTGTTATTTTAGTGTGGGAGGTTTCATGGCTAAATTGGAGCAGCCTGGTGGCCAATCTTCATTAATTACATTACATTACATTACATTTGGCAGACGCTTTTGTCCAAAGCGACTTACAATATTGAAGTGCAAATAATAGAAGAGGTTAAGTACAAAAATAATAGAAGTTAAAAATAAAGCATCTATAGATAGGGCCTTAAGGAGGTCAGAGGGAAATAATGGGATAGAGGAGTAGAGAAGAGGAAGAAGGAGATGAGGTTAGAATTAGTTAGTTTGTTAGAGGTGTTAAGAGAGTAAGTGCTCTTTGAAGAGCTCTGTCTTCAGGAGTTTATTAAAGATAGTGAGAGATTCTCCTGATCTGGTAGTGGAAGGTAGTTTGTTCCACCATTGGGGAACTCTGTATGAGAACAGTCTGGATTGCTTTGTGTGAGTGTTTGGCAAAGCGAGGCGACGTTCATTGGAGGAGCGCAGCGGCCGGGAGGTAGCGTAAGCCTTCAGGAGCGAGTGCAGGTAGGAAGGAGCCTGTTCTGTCATCACCTTGTAGGCGATTGTAAGCACTTTGAATTTGATGCGAGCAGCAACCGGTAGCCAGTGGAGCTCAATGAGCAGCGGAGTGACATGTGCCCGTTTTGGTTGGTTGAAGACCAAACGTGCTGCTGCGTTCTGGATCATCTGGAGTGGTTTTACTACACAGGCCGGGAGGCCAGTTAGCAGGGCATTGCAGTAGTGGAGGCGTGAGATTTCCACAGCTTGTACCAGGAGTTGGGTGGCCTGTTGCGTCAGAAACGGTCGAATTTTTCCGATGTTGTAAAGCGCAAAGCGGCAGGATCGAGCAACTGAGGCCACATGGTGCGTGAAGAGAAGCTGGTCATCAACCATGACACCCAGGTTCCTAGCAACCTTTGTCGGTGAGAGAGAGAGAGTCGATGGTTATGGCAAAGTTGTGTTGAATAGAAGGTTTTGCTGGTATGACCAGAAGTTCAGTTTTTGAGAGGTTTAGTTGGAGGTGATGTTCCTTCATCCATGCGGATATGTCTGAGAGACACTGTGATATTCGTGCAGAGATTGAGTGATCATCTGGTGAGAACGACAGGTATAGCTGAGTGTCGTCAGCAAAGCAGTGGTAGGAAAAGCCATGTGAGTGGATAACCCGACCTAGAGAGGTGGTGTATATTGAGAAGAGAAGAGGTCCCAGTACCGAACCCTGGGGAACCCCAGTGGGTAACGAGTGGGCTGGGGACAGCCGTCCTTGCCATGACACCCTGAACGAGCGCCCAGTGAGGTACGATCTGAACCATGACAGCGCATTGTCTGAGATCCCCATGTTCGAGAGTATAGTTAGGAGGAAGTCATGGTTGACTGTGTCGAAAGCAGCCGAGAGGTCCAGCAGAATGAGCACTGAGGACTGTCCTGCAGCTCTAGCAGTTTTTAATGCTTCTGTCACAGACAACAGAGCCGTCTCAGTAGAGTGCCCTTTCTTGAAACCAGATTGGTTCTGGTCCAGGAGGTCATTTTGGGTGAGGAAGCCAGAGACTTGATTGAGAGCTGCTCTTTCTAATGTTTTAGAAAGAAAAGGCAGTAGTGAGACCGGTCTGTAGTTATCAACCTGGGCGGGGTTGAGAGAAGGCTTTTTAAGCAGTGGTGTGACCTGTGCTTGTTTAAAAGCAGTCGGGAACACACCAGATGTTAAAGAGGCATTGATCGTGTGAGTAATAGCCGGAATGATTACAGGTGCAATGGTTTGCAGAAGGTCTGAAGGAATTGGGTCAAGTGGACACGTAGTAGGACGGCTACGCGTTAGGAGAGCCAGTGTCTCGTTCTCAGTGAGAGGAGCGAACGAGGAGAAAGCGACGCCTTCGGTAGAGGGATACCGGGCAGCAGAGCATGATGTAGGACTGCTACATGTCGCATCAGTAAACTGTCTGCTGATAGCTGCCACTTTCCCAGTAAAGAATGAGGCAAGAGCTTCAGCCGTAAGGCAGGTAGCCTGAGGAGGAGGTGGAGGGTTGAGTAGTGTTTTGAATGTAGCAAATAGTTTCCGGGAGTCTGTGAGGGAGCTGATTTTTTTGTGATAGAATTCAGCTTTAGCAGCAGTGAGGCTGGCTGAAAAAGAAGCCAGGAGCAGTTGGTAGTTTTTTAGGTCTGTCTGGTTTTGCTTTTTTTGCCATTTTCTTTCAGCAGCTCTGAGTTTGGAGCGTAGTTCCCTGAGCGTGTCATTTTTGAGCCATGGCTGCGGTTTGCTTGGTTAATGGCTCGAGATGTTCGAGGACAGAGGTTGTCCAAACAGGAGCTTAATGTGGAGCGAAGAGTATCAGTGGCATCATTAACATTGAGTGATGAAAATGAGCCTAATGGAGGCATATTGTCAGTCACCAGCGAGGAGTACTGGTCTGCTGGGAGATCTCGAAGATTTTGGCGGAACGAGACCATAGTAGGAGTAGCTGTGGGTTTTTTCGAAATGCGAACGTTGAGTTGCATGAAGAAGTGGTCTGAGAGGTGTAGAGGAGTGACAGTTAAAGAGTCGGTGTCACAGTTACGAGTGAAGATCAAGTCTAGATGTTTGCCAGCTTTATGTGTTGGGGGGCTGGGGACCTGCTCCAGATCGAAAGACTGCATGAGGGATGAGAAGTCTGTGAAGCTGGTACTGTCATGATGGATGTTCATATCCCCTAGAATGAGCATGGGGCAATCTTGCTCGGGGATAGAAGACAGTAGCATGTCAAGTTCATGTGTGAACTCGCCCATTTGTCCAGGAGGACGGTAGATGACAACGACAGTAAGTTTTGATGGAGTATTAACCAGTGTGGCATGATACTCGAACGAGTTGTATGAGTTTGCAGGTAATAGTGGAGTGTATTTTAAGCCATTCGCGAGCAATAGGCCAGTTCCACCTCCTCGTCCTGAGAGACGAGAAGTATGGGTAAAGGAATAATTATTTGAAAGTGCTGCCGGAGTAGCAGTGTTTTCAGGTTTAATCCAGGTTTCAGTCAGAGCCAGTAGGTGTAGTGAGAGATGAAGAGGCGATGAAATCTGCTTTATTAACCGCCGACTGGCAGTTCCACAGCCCAACAGAGAATGAGGTAGTAGTGGGCGTGGCTTGCTTAAGAGGACGCAGGTTAGTATGGTCCTGGCGCCTATGTGTGTTTTTACGCCTTCTGTGCGTACCAGAGATGACAGGAATGTGATGGGAGCACATTTTTTTGAGGCAGTAGGACGGGCTGCCTTGTCAGTGGCCTTGCTCGGTGGACTTGCGCAGGTAGACTCGCAGGTCTTTACCCGAGTTAGGTCTTCACACGAGAGGGTCTTCACACAACAGCTGACGCCTCGGCGAGTGTGAGTGACGACATAGGAGTCTGAATTTGCGCGCAGGTGCGGGCGATATAGGAAATCAGCTCCACCAGACTGTCTTTTAAAGTGTGAGTAACGCCCCTGAGGTGTGTAGACAGAGAATGTGTGAATGAGGGGGTTTGCCACGCCCCGCTCAAGTGAGAATCGCTCAGCCTTGTCCGAAAAAGCGCGCTGAAAAGCGAGTTTGCTGTTGCTCTTACAGCGTTTGAGCACATTGCACCAGTAAGAGCAGAGTGTGAAGGTTCAATTAGCAGGGTAAGAGCACAGTTCTGCTCTAAGTATTGCAATACACACAACATTATGGGTGACATACCAGAGTTCAAAAGAGGACAAATTGTTGGTGCACGTCTTGGTGCTGACTTGACCAACCACATCCAACAGGATTAACTGAGGATGCTGTAAGAGGAAGCTGTCTGAAAGGGATGTTCGGGTGTTAAACCGGATTGTATCCAAAAAACATAAAACCACGGCTGATCAAATCACGGCAGAATTCAATGTGCACCTCAACTCTCCTGTTTCCACCAGAACTGTCCGTCACCACAATAAATTATTTCTCAAGGTTTTGATGAATTCAATATTAAATTTACAATGTGGAAAACAATAGAAATAAAGACCTGGAAAAGTCATGGAATTTGAAAATGACTATTTCCAGGCCTGGATAAGTTTTAGAAAAATAAAAATACCCAGAACGTTTTGGAGAAGTCATGAAAATTTGGTCTACAAATCTCTGTGTTTCCGTTTATTTAAATAGAAAATCTATTTTGAACGACATATATATCAGCTCAGAGTTCAGTAATTCAGTAATTTAGCTCTACACAGTGGAGCTCTCAGGATCTGACACCCATTTTATTCCTACTATAATCAATTTCGATTGTAGTTTTAGTTGATTTAGTTTTTTTTTGTCCATGTTTGCACTTTTAAAAATCGCATGGTCATAAAAATTTGCCTTAATGGCATGGAAAAGTCATGAAAAAAAAGAATGGAAATGTATTGGTTAAGAAGTGTATGAACCCTGTTGTATATCTTTAATATAGTCTTCGATATTAAAATTTACAATGTAAAAAATCATAAAAATGAAGAAAACACGTTGAATAATGAGAACAGAAGAGGTGTGTCCAAATTGCTATATTTATATTATATTTGAGTTGAATATGATAAATAGTGAGAGTCTGAAATTTCTCACGTCTGTGAGAAAGCAGTGTATCGTGGGTAAAGCGGATAGACACGCCCGTAGTCTAGAGTGTGACACGGACTAAAATAGAAGAGGAAATGCTTTCTCTGAGGCTGGTGCTCTGCAGCTACGCTAGTTTTTGTTCCTGCACTTACTACAGACACTCTGCGCTTCCTGTGGAAAGACTGATGAAGTGCTTATGTGCGCGGTCAACGTGTCATGTGATGTGAACTGTCGTAAGTTATAAGGCCCAGGCAGACGCAGCAGCAGCAGCAGCAGCAGCGCCGTGTTGCTATCTTGTCCCAGTCAGTAGGTTGTATAACGGTGTTCAGCCCAGGCCTGCGTCTCGTCAGGAAATCACAGCTTTTCATTTCTGCTGTAAAAGACCATCATTTCATAAAGCTAGAAATGAAGTGGAAGAGCAGTCAGTAGAAAGCAGCTGCTGAAATGCACTGGGGTTTTAGCCTGTAAAAGCTGCGGAGATGTTTTTAATGCCATGTCATTGTTTTGCTCTCTGCTGTAACATCCTGCTTTGTGAGAGTGTGAAAGTAATTAAATCATACAGCGTCTTTTGGGCCGGCTTAGGGGGCTGAACTTGTTAAACCAGACGCACTCCTCCAGATCTGAGAATGATGGGCTGATTTTATGGATGTTCTCCGCAGCTGCAGCTTTACAAAACTTTTTTTTGTTTGTTTTTACCAATACATACAGCTCTGGGAAAAAAAAAGAACCCCTTCAGCAGTGGCTGGCCAACCAAAATTACTCCAAAAGGGCTTGGACAACTCATCCAGGAGGCCCGTCTCTCTGTTCGCTCATTCTTGGGCTCCCTATCTTCTTATAAGGGCTTTTTTTCCGGCCGTGTCCCAATTCACTAGTCAGGGCAGCGGTAGTGTATTGTACCGCATTTAAGGTGCAAGGTTATACACAGGCTGTTTATATATCTGGGCCCAACAAGTTAAGTGTTAAAACTGTCACATAGCACCCCCACCCATGCCCACCTCCCAAGCACAGAAAAAAAGTTCTGGCTCAGGTATTGTTTCCACCATCAGCCATGTAATCATCTTTTATCATGACTTACAATAACCCTGTTTTTTTAATCACAGTTTTCATGCATCTTGGCATCATGTTCTCCTCCACCAGTCTTACACACTGCTTTTGTATAACTTTATGCTTTACACTCCTCGTGCAAAAATTCAAGCATTTCATTTTGGTTTGATGGCTTGTGAGCATCCATCTTCCTCTTGATTATATTTCAGAGGTTTTCAATTTGGTTAAATTAAAGAAACTCATTATTTTTAACACAGCTGGACGATATTTAGGGCGTGTCGTTGTGTGTTTGGTATCGTAAGGATGCAAAATATATGCCTTGTGCTTCTCAAAACACTCAGAAGACATGTACTTATTTTCTTAATTAATCATGTGTGTGTAAAGTTTTATTATTGCATACGATACTTTATGGCACATCCCTAACTGAGATATATTGTATAAAAATCCAAGAATTTGTAACAGAAGTCAATGATCCAGAATGTCGTGATACTATTTATACTAGTAATGCACTCCATATATCTTCATATATCCAGGATTAAAGTAAAATAAGTGATAATACTGGACTGATATAATCTCTATAGTCTCTAGTAGATATTAGTGCTGGGCGATATGGGGAAAAAACATATATCACGATATGTATTTTTTTTTATATCACGATAACGATATATATATATATATATATATATATATATATATATATATATATATAATCATGATATACCACATTTGAGTATGTTTTCAGTTATTCTTCGAAAAATATGACAAAATAATATCATTCCTTACTTTTTTACATCTTTATTTAAAAGTGACATTAAACCAAACTTTCACAAATGAGAATTAATACCTTTTAGTGCAGCAATATATATATATATATATATATATATATATATATATATATATATATATATCAAATGAAAACAAATGAAGTAGATGCAGTAGCTCATTTTTTCAAAATTATACAGGTATTTAAATTGAGTTATTAAAATAAATTCAATTACAATTTTTTTAAGTGTCCGTCAAATAACGGAAAGCAGCATCATGTCGCAAAACCACATTATGAAGCTTTTTTTTGGTATGATTACTTTTTTATCACTTATACAAACCGAGTTTATGCAAAGTGACCACCCCAATACATTTCATCGTAGCCCTTCTTTATATATTTGCATGAATTAATTAAAAAAAATAATACAATTACTGTAGAAACGATCGCACAGCACTAGTAGAGATATGTAATGGGAAATGAGAACAGAACCCTGATGTGATAATTAGGGCTGGGTGATATGGCAGATAGTAATATTTCAGGGTATATGATCGTTCACGATATTCCAAAAATATTGGCTATCGTCTTTATTGCGTACGATACGGTACGGTATCAACCATAGTTGTATATTTCAATGATGAGAGCAAGTATTTGATCTGATTACTGTTGCTTTCTGCAGTTTTTAGCTTTTATAATGGTATATTCTTTCATTCTGTTCCTTTTTTCAGTACTGTATAGCCTTTAAAATAGGTCTGTCAGCAGGCAATGATCAGAATACACCATTAAAAAAGAGGGAATAGAGGGGGAAAAAAAAGGACCAGACTGGACCATCAGCAGAAACCCCTAACAAACCTGACCTCAATGCAGAGCTAGAGAGCGCAGCTACGGGGCTCTGAGGCTGATGAGGAAAAGGAGCAGGAAGTTCTGAGACTAAGTTGAGCACTCTTCTCAGTCTGGAGACATGGTCTCGGCTTTTAACGGACACATTTGTCTTGGCCTTCAAAGCAAGTCTTTCTGAATTGTCGTCTATTTTTAGGCCTGGCTGCGTGCACTTCATGACCACATAAGGGGAAAGTGAAGAAAAGGGCAGTACAGTGATTATAGAACTTCAAGACAGAGTCCTGTCTGTCATTTTAGTGCCAAAACATTATGGTTAGTGGGTTTCATTGTTCTCTGGTGTTTCCATTTTCCTGATTTAGTGCACCAATGGAGTTATTTTTGCAGCTTTGATGACATTAACTATGCTTAATTATTGTGTATTTCTGTTATAACAATATTGCCTTTATAATAATACTAAAATGAGGACAGTTCTGGTGGAAACAGGAGAGTTGAGGAGCACATTGAATTCTGCCGTGATTTGATCAGCCGTGGTTTTATGGGTTTTTTTTTGGATACAATCCCTTTCAGACAGCTTCCTCTTGCATCCACAGTAGGCCTGTCACGATAACAAAATTTTCAGGACGATATATTGTCCCAGAAATTATTGCGATAAACGATAATATTGTCATTTTAAAGCATCACTATAGAAAATGCTTTTTTCCTGCTTTGGGGCTCCCAAAAAAGCTTTAAGACAGTCTGTCACAGTAATAATATACTAGCATAATAATACTATCACACCGTTTTTTTATTATTAAGAACAGACATTGGGCTTCCAATATAAAAATATTTTAATATCCTAAATAAATAAAACAAATAAAGCACAACCACCCTGGGACTCTGTGGGTTCTGAAAAAAACTGCACTAAATATTAAACATTTTACTTTATAAAAAAATAAAGTAAAATCAAATAGATGAAAGTAACATTTACGTGAATAATTTTATTTATTTTTTTAGATCATATATGCAAATGCTATAAAACACACGTGTCAATATGATCAAAGACACAGATGGCTTAGCCATAGCTCTTGCTATAAATGTCTTTTTTAATGTAACTGTCAGTCGATATCTTAATTATCGCGACAGGCCTAATCCACAGTTAATCCTGTTGGATGTGGTTGGTCCTTCTTGGTGGTATGCTGACATTACCCTGGATACCGTGGCTCTTGATGCATCACAAAGACTTGCTGTCTTGGTCACAGATGCTCCAGCAAGACAAGTGCACCAACAATTTGTCCTCTTTTGAACTCTCATTGTATAGCCCTAGTTCTAGTAGTGTTTCAGTAGGTTGTGTTAACAATAGTGTAAGTTTAATCCAGGACTAATGCATTATATCTATAAAAGTATTGTAATTTTTTTTTTGTTTTTATTTAAAGGCTTTTATCTAGATTTTAAAGCATTGTTATGAGGATTGCATTAAATACTATGAGATTTGTAGGGTTATTGAGATGAGAATGTTAGATTATCACCATCTCTAACTTCCCAGATCATCCCAAAAGTATTGGAGGAAGCTCCATTGTTCCATTTTGAGCAGCCCAAATAGATAACTGCACATTTTGCAAGCCATTGGAAAATTGATCCATTTGAAGCACAAGATAAATGGACTAATTTGAAGTATATTCTATTTTGGTCCATTTGTCTAAATGGTGTACTCAATGGAACACTGTTAAAACACGTTTGTGCCAGAGAACACCTAAAAGCTAACCTCTACTCTTCTCTTTTTATATGGAGAGAATATAAATAACAGAATCAGCATCCACTAATTCATGTTTTGGAAAAGAATAATAAGGGGATACATAACAGCACTTATGATCAAGTGGTATGACTACTGGTATTTTATGAACAAATGTATTTTCTGATTTAGCTCCACTAAGTGCTGTAGACACAGGACACTGCCCTGATGTGGATTATTTTTGGGTAGTACGTTTATTGTCTGTTTAATGGCGTTCATTATTGCAATTATTTAAAAAGGGTGCTTTTTAAAATGTGTGAAAACAGCCTTTGCTGAAAGCTTGGGTGAGAGTAATATGTATTATCCAGATATCAAGTGTATCAAATGTTCTGTGGTTGATTTTGTCGTTTGATTTACTTTTTAAAGCAATAATTTTAATTAAGCTAAAACTGTAGCTGCTTCCTACTTCTTAAATAGTCCATTTTCAGTGTTAAAGCAAAAGTATTAGTGTTAATTTAACACTTAATGTGTTGCATTAACACTGGCAAAAATTAGCTGCTAAATTAAAGCCTAATATGCCTAATATTAAGCCATATATGCTTAAAATCATGCCACCAAAACTACATTAAGGATCGTGTGGCATCTGGTTGCTCTTAAACATTAGTAGCAGATGGTGGAAGGAAGAAAAAAGCTAAATTTGGTTCAACCAAATATTTCATTATCTTACTTAAGTAAAAATGTTGGTTATCTATACTTTACTAGAGTAATTATTTCTTTTTCAGACGATTTTTAACTTCTACTTCTTACATTTTTACACAATTATCTGAACTTTCTACTCCTTACATTAAAAAAAACAGCCTCGTTACTCCTATTTCATTTCAGCTGGTTTTCATTCCAGCTTCTCATCCTTCAATATAAAACCCCCATCCAGATAAATCTCTCCATCCAGATAGAGTGAATCTGATTGTGATTGGATGTAGAGAAGTATAAACACATACCATTCTGACTCCCTATTGGTTTATACTGTGATCCATCACATCTGCACACATTCACCCCCCCCACCCCCCCACACACACACACACACACTCCAGCAAGAACATAGCAGACGTATGTAGTCTAGTAAGAAGATGATCCGTGCAGAGACTCAAGAGAACTCCAGCTTTACAAACTCCAGTCCAACTAAACTCCTTTAATATATTTACTTTATTCTACTAAAATACATTCATTTACAATCAGCATCTATGCAGCTGAAACAGGGAACAGCCTAGTGCATCCCACATTATATTATCAACATTAACATTTTAATAATAGAACATTAGGGGTGGGCGATATGGCCCTAAAATTATATCACAATATTTCATGGTATTTTCGCGATAACGATACTCTTGGCGATATTACACTTAATTACATTATTGCACTCCATATATACAGGACTAATAAGTAAAATAAATGATACTGGGCAGATATAATCTCTCTCCAGTAAATATATAATGGGAAGTGGGAACAGTGTGAATTTTACTTTTGCTAAAAACAGGAAAAAATAGTACCCTGATGTGATAATTAGGAGTGGGTGATATCCCATGATGTTTCAGGGTATAATATCGTTCACGATATTCAAAAATGTTGGTGATATTACTGCGCACAATACGATATGGCACACCCCTTATAGTCATTATAGCTTTTAGAAAAGATAGTAGTTTTAGGGAGGGGGGGGGGTGGTGGTGGTGCACTATAAAACTCTATATATGTGGTTCGGCCTGAGATTTTGTTCTTAATGGCTTTATTTTTTCCTCATTTTACAATACTTTTACTTTTATACTTTAAGTAGTTTTAAAAGCAGTGCTTTTTTAAACATTTTTACTTAAAGAGTAAAAAGTTTGAGTTGATACTTCAACTTATACAGAAGTATTATAAACCCTACTATCTATACTTCTAACGTATAGAGTAATGAATATCAATACTTTTAAATACTTTCACACCTTTGCTCAATCATAATCCGGTAACAGTATCTTTTATTAGACTGGTGTTTGGGATTAAACGCTGATTATATGCTGAACACCAGCAGCAGTGAAAACGCTGAAGCAGCTGGAAGCCATTCAGTTTGAATGAGAGTCAGTGATGCCAGCAGCGTAGTGAGTAGATGTTGTATAGATAGTGCCTAGATAATGAAATGCTATGAGTTTAGTGTGTGGAATGAGTGGAATTGGCTGATTTTATCTATGTAGGGCATTTCAGCCAGTGTGAGTTACTGTTACATTTACATTTATACAGTATTTATCTGATGCTTTTATCCAGAGTGACTTACAAGGTTATTTCTATTATAGAGGTGGACCAATGTAGTGTTAGGAGTCTTGCCCAAGGACTCTAAGGGCAGTTTCACATCAGCACTATTTCGTTTGTTTAAAACGGGATCTGGTTTGTTTGTACCCTTTAGTTTGATTCGATTGAGCAGGTGTGAAAACAGTAATCACCCTCTGATTCGGATCAAAACAACGAACCGGTGCCAAGCAAACTCTGAAGTGGGAACGTGATCTGGTCTCGATTTGACCCAACTATCAAATATACTGATTTTATTGAAACTAAACTGCTGATAAGGCAGAGTTTAATCTGATATACAATACTGTGCAAAAGTTTTAGGCACCAAAGCAAATTACACAAATCCATTTATCTCAGCAATATGAGTGTTTTCACCTGAAAAAACACCACATATGATTCAAACAGGATAAATATAGATAATAGCAAATGCAAATAAATATAGATATAGTAAAACATGACAAGGAATTCTCATTTTTAACTTAGTATGTTATTATATCCTGTGAGCCTTCCAGATTTCTCCTGGATGCTCCTCAGCCAGCATGTGTATATTATGTTCAGTTCCATCAGCAGCTCACCTGATTCACCAAATTTACCAGTAAATTACCAAACCAGGTGTTGATTAATTAGATGAGAACTAGACATAACTCTATTAAACTATCTATTAATCGATTGATCATATCACACAGTGTTAAGACTTCAAAAGACATTAAAGACAATATTTTTTTTTTTATTGGTCGTTCTTCAAAAGCATATATGATTTCTCACAGGGGAAGAGGAATCATTAAAGGAATCATTTTCTGATCTAAAACAAATGAGTAGGCATAATAGAAACACAAGTCCAGTCTTTTCTATTCTATTATTTTTCTTAATGATTCATAGGAAACTTTGCATAACCTTCCTGAAGAGTTTCATTGTAGTTTAAATCAATTAAAACTGAGAAATTGGTATGAACAAGTTAGCTTTGTCTAAGATGAGCTGATTATTGTTTTTTCTAACAGTCTGAAAGCACTGTGAGTCAGTCTCGCTCTGTGTCTTACTGTAAGAGAAAGTGTCTGATCGCTGCCAGTTCATCAAGACTGCAAATGTTGATCAATGATTAAATGTTTAATCTCGTCGGCTCATAGTGGCAGCCCTGCTGAGCACATGTTCGTTTCATGTGTTCTGTGCTCTCCTCCTCGTGTGGTAAGTCTGTAATTCTCAGAGCTCAGATCAGATTTGAGATGTTTTCTGAAGGAGCTGTAGTACGTTAATGATAGATCAGTGCTTACTGAAGGGTTTTTGCACGGGCACTGAGTTCTGGAGCACATGGCTTAAGCCTGGCAGTGGAGAAGAGGCCTATCGACAGCGTTTCCTCCAGGCCACGCTTATCAGATCTTCCCGTGTGACCTTGAGCGCTGTCCGCAGATCTGCGGGTGTAATCGCAGTGACGTAGCCGGGAGATTTTGGAATCGCATGATAGTAATTTAATTTCTTCTGCCGGCACATAGCGGATGAGGCGCGGCAGTTAAACCCGCGGGCTGGCTGCGTCTCGCAGATTAAAGGTGCTGAAACAAAGCCGCTTTATTAAATTGCCTTTGTTCCTGGATAGCCACATTTTTTCCTTTTGTGATCTTCAAATCACTGCTTTTTGCCTTTTGTGAAGGATTAATTTGAAATGATGGAGGGTGGTCTGCCAGGCCAGGGGGTTTCAAACTGTGGGTTAAAGCCTGATCATTGTGTATAGTTCTTGAGTTTTAGTAGAGCAGAGTTGAAATATAGCTTTAACGAATGTTGAATATAGTGATATAAGCTCAAATCAATACACTGATTAATTAAATATAAGGGGTAGGACAGTGCAATGGCGTGAAAAATGTACTTACCCCTTACAGATTTATGTGTTTTCTGCATTTTTGTCATACTTACATTTTTTAGATTATTAAACAAACTTTAATACCATATTAGTACCATATTTTTGAACATCTATTTTGTGGTCTATTTTCATACATAAGGTGCACCGGATTATAAAGTGCATTTTAGGAGAAACTATAAGGAATTTCTTATTCAGCAGGTCTCGCCGCTGGGTGGTTGTTGGGGAGGTAGCTAACCAAGTTAAGTTAAGCTAAGCTAAATAAACTGTAAAACTGTTACAAAAAAGACTTTCTTTTAAAGTGAAAAGGGCGCTGGATGTTAATCTACACAGATTTCTCTCTTGAAAACTGTTTATTTGGGTGAGTAAAGCTCTTCCTTTTATTTACAGTAAGCTTAGATTCCTGAATTTCTCCAGCACTAAGGCTGGAGCATTAGCATTAGCGGCTAACCGCTCCAGCAGTGCTAGCCGGAGTTAGTAGTCGACTACAAGCCGATAATACTCATCTCTGAACGGGAAAATAGCAGTTAGCTGCTAATGCTAATGCTACTCCAGCCCCGGAGCTGGACCGAAATTACTCCAAAAGGGCATGAACAACTCATCCAGGAGGTCACAAAAGAACCCAGAACAACATTTAAAAAACTCAGAACTAATTGAAACACTAGTTTCTCTTAAAATGCACCTTATAATCCGGTGCACTTTATGTATGAAGTTGTTAGATTTAGGGGCAAACTCTTTTTCACAGAGGGCTGGATTGGTTTGGATATTTTTTTTCCTTTAATAAATTAAATTCTTATTAAATTCTTATTCTATATTTACTCAGGTTATCTTTGCCGGATATTAAATTTTGTTTAATAATCTGAAAATGATCAGTATGACAAAAAAGCCAAAACCAAAGATATCTTTAGGGGGCCACTATTTGTAATCTGTTGTGTTTGGGCACTTAAAAATTGTCATTGTTGATTATATCGACTAATCGTTGCAGCCCTAGCTACAATTGTTCATGTCAACAGACAAGCCACCCCACATGCATGAAAAATGCAAAAAATAAATGGTCATTTTGATGAAATTATTGGTGAACAGGACAAACCCTATGTCTACAGTTGAGTCTTGGTATTGCAATAGTTTCTGAATCTCTTTTCTACTCTGTTTTGTATCTGTTCTAAGCTGTGTATCCTGTATTATCTGTGGGCCTGTCAGAATCTCAGCTAATTCGTATGGTTTCCGAGTCCCTCCCAGGTTAGTCAGCTTGATGCAATGAAACGTAACCCTTTTTCATTCGTATGTACGACATGTCCAATGCAGGAACACAAGGGACTGATTATGTCTGATTAAATCTCTGGACCTCGCGCAACATTTTCACTTCATTACGGTCCCATGGCTCCAGGATTTCAGGCTTAATGAAAAACCTCAATGTTCAGTTCTATTATTTAATTTTTAGCCCCAGCTCTCTAGCTGAGGTAATAAACTGACCCGTGTGATGAGTTCAGGTTAATTAAACATTTTTCTCATTATCCTCCTTCGGCAAATAAAAGCGGATGGACTTTTCCTGAATTAAGTAGTTTTTATAGTTTTAAATACAAATAGAATTTTTTCTTCTCTGGAAGTTCCTGGTTGAAGCCTTAAAGCCTTAAAATGTAATTTAGCCCAAAACTATTGGTGTCTATTGTTCTTTTTTCTACTGGAGCTACGAGACAAAGTTAGTTACTTTTCTCAGCATGGCTAGCTAACTATATTTAGGGCAACAGAACTGTTTGCTTTTGGTGGAAGTACTTGATATCATTGGGACCTGCTGGTTGGCTAGCTGGGCCTTGCTATAGCCATGCTACTACTGCGGTAGTGATGTGGGATGAGGCTGGTAGCCAGTGTGCTAATGCTGCAATAACCAGCATGCTAACAGAGTGGTACAGATGTAGGATGAGGCCAACAGCAATGTGGGATGAGGTTGGTAGCCTGCATGCTAATGCCTGGCTAGCTGTGTGGGCTGAGGCTGGTAGCCAGCGTGCTAACACTTCAGTAGTCAGCATACTAACACGGTGGTAGCGACGTGGGATGTGGCCAATAGCAATGTGTGATGAGGCTGGTGGCCACTGTGCTGATGTTGCGTTAGCCAGCATGCTAACACAGTGGTACAGATGTAGGATGAGGCCAACAGCAATGTGTGATGAGCTTGGTAGCCAGTATGCTAATGCTGGGCTAGCAATGTAGAATGAGGCTGGTAGCCTGCGTGCTAATGCTGCGGTAGCCAGCATACTAACACAGTGGTAGTGATGAACGATAGATAGATAGATAGATAGATAGATACATAGATAGATACATAGATAGATACATAGATAGATACATAGATAGATAGATAGATAGATAGATAGATAGATAGATAGATAGAAGCCAGCATGCTAACAGTGTTAGGAATGTAGGGTGAGGCCAATAGCAATGTGGGATGAGGGTGGTAGCTGGCATGCTAACGCTAAGGTAAACATCATACTAACACAGTGGTACCGATGTAGAATGAGGCCAATAGCAATATGGGATGGGGTTGGTAGCCAGTATGCTAATGCCTGCCTAGCGATGTGGGATGAGGCTGGTAGCCAGCATACTATCCCAGTGGTAGCAATGTAGGATCAGGCCAATAGCAATGTGGAAAGAGGTTGGTAGCCAGTATGCCAAGTCCTGGCCATTAATGTGGAATGAGGCTGGTAGCAGCGTGCTAACAATGCATTAGCCAGCGTACTAACACAGTGGTAACGATGTAGGATGCGGCCAATATCAATGTGGATGAGCTTGGTTACCAGCATGCTAATGCTGAGCTAGCGATGTGGGATGAGGCTGGTAGCCAGAGTGCTAACGCTCAGGTAGCCAGCATGCTAACACAGTGATATTGATGTGGGTTGAGGGTGGTAGCCAGTGTGCTAATGCTGAGGTAACCAGCATGCTAGCACAGTGGTAGTGATGTAGGGTGAGGCCAATAGCAATGTGGGATGAGGCTAGTAGCTGGCATGCTAACGCAAAGGTAAACATCATACTAACACAGTGGTACCAATGTAGGATGAGGCCAATAGCAGTATGGGATGGGGTTGGTAGCCAGTATGCTAATGCCTGGCTAGCGATGTGGGATGAGGCTGGTATCCAGTGTGCTAATGCTGCAGTAGCTGACATGTTAACACAGTGGTAGCAACGTAGGATGAAGCCAATAGCAATGTGGAAAGAGGCTGGCAGCCAGTATGCCAAGTCCTGGCTAGTAATGTGGAATGAGGCTGGTAGCCAGTGTGCTAACACTGCATTAGCCAGCGTACTAACACAGTGGTAACGATGTAGGATTAGGCCAATAGCAATATAGGATGGGATGGTAGCCAGTATGCTAATGTCTGACTAGTGATGTGGGATGAAACTGCTAGTCAGCTTGCTAACACTGAGGTAGCCAGCACAGTGGTACCAATGTGGGACGAGGCTGGTAGCAAGCATGGTAATGCCGAGGTAGCCAGTATGCTAAACAGCCAGTAAGCCTAACAGTGGTAGCGACGAAGGGTCAAGCTGATAGCAATGTGGGATGAGGCTGATAGCTAGCATGCTAATTCTGCGTTAGCAAGCATGCTAGCACAGTGGTAGCAATGTAGGGTAAGGCCAGTAGCAATGTGGGATGAGGCTGGTAACCAGTGTGCTAATGCTGAGGTAGCCAGCATACTAACTCAGTGGTACCAATGTAAGATGAGGCTAATAGCGATGTGGGTTGTGGTTGGTTGCCAGCATGCTAATGCTGAGGTAGCCAGCATGCTAACACAGTGGTTGTGATATAGGGTGAGGCCAATAGCAATGTGGGATGAGGCTAGTAGTCAGTATGCTAATGCCTGCCTAGGGATGTGGGATGAGGCTGGTAGCCAGCATAATAACACAGTATTATTGATGTAGGATGAGGCCAATAGTAATGTGGAATGAGGTTGGTAGCCAGCATGCTAACACAGTATTATTGATGTAGAAGGAAGCTAGTATCGATGTGGGTTGAGGTTGGTAGCCAGTGTGCTAATGCTGCGGTAAACAGCCTGCTAACATAGTGGTACAGATGTAGGTTGGTAACAAGTATGCTAATGCCTGCCTAGCTATATGAGATGAGGCTAGTAGCCAGTGTGCTAAAGCTTTAGGCCAGTAGCATTGTAGGATTCGGCTGGTAGTATTATTAAGGGAACAGAGAACTCTTTCTCAATCAAAGCAGTCCTAAGAAGATTTTTGGTCATTTGCAGAAACATAATCAGAATATGCCAAAGTTTAATAATCCAGAGCAGAAAAGCAAATCCACATCCAGAGAATGGCTGAAAATAGACAGAATAAAATGTGTAATGTGTCCTAGTCACTGTCCTGACCTGAACCCCTCAGTAGGGACGCTTTGGCAGGACCTCATACAACCAGTTCATGCAGTCTATGTAGGTGATGATGACATGATCTAGTAAAGCTCTTTAATACGCTCATTAAACTGAAGTGTGAAACTAAAAGTACTCAGACAGAATGTGCGCAATGTAACAAACACATCACCTTTGGTTTGAACTCTGGTCTGGATATTCAGTTGTGAAAAAAATCTTTATTTTATTATGCAGAGCTCTAGGGCTGAACGATTTTGGAAAATAATCTAATTGCAATTTTTTTATCTATAAATTGCGATTGCGATTTAAAATGCGATTTTTTTTTTGTCTTCTCAAGTATTTTTCAACAACAGAAGCAATAAATCAATCTGTTTAATAATAAACAATGTCAGATTTATTTAAAGCACAGGTAACAATAAAGCAAAAAAATCTATGCTTTTCTTTTTCATCATTTGTTTTTTTTTATAGAAAAATAAATAGATAAATAGCTTTTCCTTTTCACAATTTTTTTTAATTAGGAAAAACAATAGATATACAAAATTTAACTTACTGCTCTCCAGCTAGTAACATCATGAAAAATTAAAGTGCAAAAAACATAAAGAGAATCTGCTTTAACCAACTCGTTATTTTCTGTATTTGAAGATGCAGCACTGGTCGTTGGCATTTTAGCCTTGCAAATACCACACGAGGCTTTGTGGTGTTTTTTTAAATGCTGAAAAAGGTTTGTAGTGTTACCTCGCGTCATAGCAACAGTAGCAAGGCACGTTTAGCACAGTACCTGACGTTGAGCAGCATCTTCTTTTTTAAAGCCAAAGTAATTCTGCACAACTGATGTGTTCTGTCGAGCCTGAAGCCATTGTGCAACAAGGGCGTTTTCACACCTGTAGTTCGTTTCTAATGAGTTCGTTTACTTGGAGCGTTTTCTCGCTCTGTTCGGTCTGGTTTCCCACAGGCATAAATGTAAACGCACCAAAATGCGCATCAATAAACCATGTGAGCAGCCTGTGTCCTCTGATTGGTCAGAGCTGTCTGACACGGGAGTACATTAAATATAAATATACGAAAAAAGTAAATACAGCGAGAAGATTTTGTGTTCCAGCGCAAATATCTGTGCTTTAACACTGAACGCTGAAACGCTGCACTTTCAAACACAGTGTTTCTGTGCACAGCGCAGATTTATACATAATAAACAGAGCAGTGAATGCAGCGCGTGCATGGACACAGTGTTTGTTCACAGCTGTGGTAATTAGCATTATCTAGCTAATAGATTAGTTTAAACTATGCTTGCTTTTTTAGCAGTTTAGCTCAAATAAATGGCTTATATTTAATAGGTGGATCCGATCGAGACCGGATCACGTTCTCACCACAAGCGAACCGCTCCAGAGTTCGTTTGGTACTGGACCGAGACCACCTCCTCTAGCTGGTCTCGGTCCGTTTCTTTTGATCCGCACCCCAGTGTGATTACTGTTTTCACACCTGCTCAATCGAACCGCACTAAAGTTACAAATGGACCAGAGTTCATTTTAACCGGACCAAATAGTGCTGGTGTGAAAACGCCCTAAAGTGCGCTGTGTTGACTTCACTTCTCCACCTCCCTGCCTTCTGCTCGGGTATGCTCCGCTCGTCCTCGGCTTGGCTCGCTCCCAAGTCACGTGACCAGTCAAATCGCAGCCAGTGCGGTTAGAGAATCGCGCTTTACAATATCGCGAGATTATCGCAAATGCAATTAATCGTTCAGCCCTACAGAGCTCAGAAACCTCAGGTCATTGAAGCCTGTGGCAAACCTCAGATCATCAAATCTAGAAGACAAGTTAAAGGTCACTTTAGACTCATTTAAAAGAAGCTTCTAGCAGTTTTAGGTAGGCAATTAAGTCATTGTGTCACAAATAACCTATAGCCTAAGTATGGGCTATGAACAAGTAGCTGCTCATTTGTTTTTGAATGAAGTGAAATTTTGTTATTACTATAAGTGGGTTATAACAATAATTTATTGTGGTGACGGACAGTTCTGGTGGAAACAGGAGAGTTGAGGTGCACATTGAATTCTGCCGTGATTTGATCAGCCGTGGTTTTATGTAGCACCCGAACATCCCTTTCGGACAGCTTCCTCTTACAGCGTCCACAGTTAATCCTGTTGGATGTGGTTGGTTCTTCTTGGTGGTATGCTGACATTACCCTGGATACCGTGGCTCTTGATGCATCACAAAGACTTGCTGTCTTGGTCACAGATGCGCCAGCAAGACATGCACCAACAATTTGTCCTCTTTTGAACTCTGGTATGTCACCCATAATGTTGTGTGCATTGCAATATTTAGAGCAGAACTGTGCTCTTACCCTGCTAATTGAACCTTCACACTCTGCTCTTACTGGTGCAATAATGTGCAATTAATGAAGATTGACCACCAGGCTGCTCCAATTTAGCCATGATGAAACCTCCCACACTAAAATGACAGGTGTTTCAGTTTCTTTGTCCAACCCCTGTATTAACTCTCTGAATTGTTAAGTTCATTTGAATTGATTTTTGTATACTTTCTGAACTTCACCTGAAACTATAACTAATATATCGGAGTATCTATATAACAAATTATAAAATGTGAGCTATACCACAGAATATTTTTTTTTTATCCAATCTAAGCTTTATTTAGAACAAGAGAGACCATCAAAAACTGCCAAGAAAGCAGTGGTTCTTCAATAACACAGTAACAGAGACAGTGGAGACTCTTATGCACCATCCAACCCAAATCCAACACAATAAAGCATAAAGGTGATGGAGCATGCTGAGAGTGAAGCAGAATCAAGAGGCGGAGCCTGTTACACAGAGTTGAATTTGTACTCAATGAAAACACAAACTCTGTGGATTGCTTTACGGAGGATTATAAGAAAAACTTCCACAGAGTTAAAACATGTTTACACTGTGATTTTAACACTGCGGATTTTACTGTGCTACTCTCTCTTTTTCTCACTCTTTTTCTCTGTCCGTGCTCACTATACCCTGATATATTACATTAAAGCAAAAAGTATCTAGTCTTCCAGACCTAAACCACACTCCACTATTATATCCCCCCACAATAATACAGAAATTTGAATTTAATATTGGCACCACTAATATAAATATAGTTTCATTTTGCCAATCTAATGCTAAAATTTCTTAAAAAGAACTGAAATGCATCCAGCAATACTTAAGCTTAAGCAGTAAAAGTAATGCTGTTATTTTTGTTCTTAATAAAGTGCCACAAATAAACATGCTTTTTGTTTTTGTTCCAACGAGATCCTTACGTATGGTAGCCTCTCATGGTGACAGTATGAGAACAATATTACTCGTGCCGGCTGTTAGATAAATAAAAACATTTTGTGACAATAATTATCGCAGTTTGTGTTAAAATTTTAAAAAAGATTCAGAAAAATTTTAAAGTGTTGTTTGGGTATCGGTACCGAATTTAGAGTATCGAACCAGTACCTGTATCGAAAAGTGAGTGTATAAATCGAGTAGCTGCTCCCATCTCTTATCCCATCTCAATTCTTATTTTGTTTTGTGAGAATTGGTCATAAAGTTCATAAAAAGATGTTCTGTAGTAAAATGATGATATAACTCATTACTCCCTATTGTGTCCTCATGTTGAATTAACCCTGTTCGAATAGAGCTTTTGCCTAATATTATGTTTCGTGTTTTGATATGTGTGTTGATTTAAAGTGACAATGTATTACTGTTACCTTTTTTTTTAAAAAAAAAAGCTAATTAAACTGTTATTATTGGTTGTGACTGTGACGTTAATGTTCAGCTTGCGTGAAAACAGCTCTGGGAACAACAACAGGTGTTAGGAGCTTCAGCGTAATTATTTATCGGTGATTTTATGAGGGGGAAATTCATTAAATCTGCACAGCACTCTGAAACTCATGCATTTGCAGAAGTCTGAAGTGGAGGCAGGCCCGACCTGCCTGCGGTGTTAAATTTCTGCTGTCGCACTGATCGAGGTTGGGTCTAATTGGAGCTGTACTTTAAAGAGAGAGGAGTTGCCGCGCTCGGGGTTATGCCAGTGATATAAGTGAAGTGCCCACGCTCGCCAGAGCTGTCAAGCCTGCAGTATATTTGTCACGTCGGTGAGAAAAGCTCTTTTAGATTGGAGCAGGACACAGCTTAGCGAGGACAGCGCTGTGTGAGAGTTGATTTACGAGTCTCTGGAGGGTTGCCCTGCAGTTCAGGTTATTTGAAACAGGCTCGTGGTGCGCTGAATGCAGCTGGACATGTTTGGCTGTAACCAGGTTAAGGCGTCTCTGGGGAATCGGCGGATTGTTGTGAAGCCGCGGTCCATATGGGATCTCCGTAGCCACTGCCTTCAGTCTCTAAACCCAGCGGGA